>NC_067400.1:399495991-400712658 GCF_016432865.1 Antechinus flavipes
TATGTTCTAATCATTGACTTGCTCTAGTAAATAAAGTACCAAGTCAAAGTCGGGAAAACCTGTGTTCAAATCTTATCTAAGGCTGAAGTGTATAAAGAATACAGAGGATTAATGGGTACATAGAATGGAAAGGAAGAAAGGAGGCAATCTGTGAATAAGTTACTGAGTCCTTGACTTTCCATTTTCCCATATTAAAATGGGAATAACAATTCAATAGTTACCTAATAGCATGATTGTAAAGCACACATGTAACAAGAATAAAGCACTTTATAAACATTAAAGCATCACATATATATCATTAAAGTATTACATATATATACATATATATTTGTGTGTGTATATATATATAGTACATATCGGTTTATTATTCTTATCTCCTCTATTTCCCTTAAATTCAGCAAGGTAAAACTAGGCCAATTCAGAAGAGTTCCTAAAGAAATATAGAAGAAATAGATATGTTCCCTCATATGTCACAAGAAGGTAGTTCTTATATAATATTAATTAACTGTACACCTATTTCCGACAAGAAAGGGACATTCTTATTCTCAAAACGGCATATAGAAGGAAAAGAACCTTGTACATAGCAACAACAAGATTATTTGATCAATGGTGATGGACTTGGCTCTTTTCAACAATGAGATGATTCAGGCCAGTTCCAATAGACTTGTGATGGAGAAAATCATCTGCATCCAGGAAGAGGAATATGGGGACTGAATGTGAATCACACCATAGTATTTTCACATTTTTTTGGTTGTTTGCTTGCTTTTTATTCTTTCTTTTTTTTCCTTTTTGAAGGATTGGAAAATCCTTTTTGGCAAGATCTGATTTTTCTAATGCAGCAAATTAAATGTGGAAATATGTTTAGAAGAATTGAACATGTTTAATCTATATTGGATTGCTTGCTGTCTAGGGGACAGGGTTGAAGGGAAGAGAGAGAGAAAAATTTGAAGCACAAGGTTTTGTAAGGGTAGATGTTGAAAAATATCTCTACATGTATTTTGAAAATAAAAAGCTATTGCTAAAAATTTTTAAAGCACAGCATATATCTAGAGAAAATCTATCTAGAATTTTGAGATAAAGTGAATCTTAAGTGAATCTAAATTAAAACTAGACTTCTATAAGGAATGGAGATTTCTTTGGAGCATAAGCATTAGGGATTCCTTTATATAATTAATTATTTAAGCATTTCCTAAGTGACAGAGATTGTTTAGTGTTTATAATATTTTAGAAATAGCTCTTATGTCCATATCTCTCTACCTTCTATTTGAGCAAACAATATATATAACAGAATGGTAACCATGAAAGGGTGTTTTATACTGGACAGAGGCAAAGTAGTGAAAATATCAAAATGGTCTGGTTGGATGTCTGAATGTGACATGATAATAAACAGAAAATTTTAGGTTTTAGGCAATAGAACATTTGAAGAGAGAAAATTATCTTCTTGGTTCTGGAGCAACATTCTCCTTAGAGAAAGATAAGGATATGAGGCAGCTAGGTGGCACAGTGAATAGAGTGTTAGTCCTGAATTCTGGAAGATCTGAGTTCACATCTGGCTTCAGACATTTAATTCCTATCTGTGTGTCCCTAGGCAAGTCACTTAACCCCAATTGCCTCAGGAAAAAAAAAAGCCATGAGGTTAGCTCGATGAATTTTTTAGTTAGGGAGTAATAACACAACACAACAGGAAGGGAATGAAAATGTGTAGCTTGACATCATATCCTTGTTACTTGAATAATGCAAGACCAATATAAAGGGTTCTTTCAATTCCAGAGAAGATTAAGTATTCCAAGTATCTGTGGGGTCAAAAAATGACTCACTGCAATGTAGAAACTACTGTGAACACTATGTTTTCTATAAATGCTTGTGGTTTTTATGAGTCTTATACCTTTACTTCTACAGTTATGGGACATAATAAAGATGATTCTATTCCCAAATCATTTATTATGTTGAATGTTTTAATTGAAGTTCAAGTATCCAAATTTTGACATATATATATATATATATATATAGATATATATATATATATATACATATACATATATATATGTGTGTGTGTGTGTGTGTGTGTGTGTGTGTGTGTGTGTGTGTGTGTGTATGCCACATACTTTTTTAGGAATATTCTTGGAGGGAAAGTTAGTGTGGGGAACAGTGAAACTTAAGAGAAACTGGATCTTCATATGGCATTCTGCAGGACAGAAGGCAAGCCATAAGACTTCAGTGTTTCAGAGAGTTTTGTGGCATAAATTACAAAGCTATGTGGCTCTAAGATCGATTTTGTAACACAAGTCAATGCTAAATTCCTTTTACTCTAACACAAGGCCCTGGGCCAGGCCACAGTCACCCTATCACCTCCAAAACTAAGACATGCCACTCATGTTTCTTGCTGTATTTCAAATGTGATCTGCATACACATAATACAAAGACACAATGTGGAAATACCTAAGAGCCCTGGACTATTACAAGCCCCCTAACAATTCTTGATATGGAAATGTATCACATAATGTCATATGTAAACTTCCAATGTGAGACCTTCCTTCAGCAATGCAAATAATAACCCATCAATAAATAGGTAGATGAGTCATCAAGGAGGTGCCTGAAGCATAAAAGAAGTTAAGCAATTTGTTCAGGAACATGTATATAAGGTTAGAAATGATATTTGAAAACAGATCTTTCTAATAATATAAATAGGTAGCATCAAGGATTTGCTAGTTAGTGCTATTTTTTATTTATTTGTTCTTCTGTTTGTTTTTTAGCTCAAGCAATGGCTAAATAATGTTCTTTGTAACATTATTGTTTTGTTTTTGTATTGTATTGTTGTTGTATTGATTTTTAAGAAACACCCCCGGGCCAACTGCAAGAAATCTCTGTTTCTTTCTTCCCCTTATATTTTTTCATTCAAAAATGTCCTAATATCACAAGTTATCAAATATACGAAATAAAACCTAGGCATTTTTATTTATAAGCTCTGTGCTCATTCCACTAAGCCACACAATCTTCAGCGTTTCTATAGGAATCATTATTGTAATTCCACTATTACACAGTGATTAGAGAGAAACATGTTATAAAGCTAGAGAAACTGAGGCAAGATAGAGATTAGAGAGTATTTAATAATTTATTTAAAAGGAAGAGATTTACTGGGACCAAATGGATCCATGGTTTGGTCCCAGGACTGAATGAGACTATCATCTCCAAGAATCCAGCAAACAATGTGAGTTCTCAATGACATATAAACATATGGCTCAGATTCAGGGGGTAGACTGAGGCAGAGTCAGGGTGCTAAGAGCATGAATGGGACTCTGATAGGGTAGGGTGAGCCACTGGAGATGGATGACATAATAGAGGGAGGAACCCCAGAGATGGGGAAAGGCTTCTTGATAAGACGGTATATGCTATTTTGATATCTTGAGATGGGGAGAGGCATTCTGATATTCCAAATTATAAGACCTTTTATCCTTATCAAATATTCTGATTAAAAGGGAGGTGTGGTTTCACAGGACTGAGCAGAACAATTAAAAACTGAGGCAGAACAATTAGGGAAACTGAGTCAGGATAATAAAAGAAAACTGTGGCATAACATAATGATCATGTTTTCCAGATGGTTTGAGATGGAAGCTCCTAGTTGCTCCTAATACCATGGGATTTGCAAGGTATTATATAAATAGGTCTTTTTGTAGAGTTTGTTATCTGTAGCTGCTTTGGTGTAAAAAGTTCTGGGTTAATATTTAGAGGAAGATAGTGAAGTTTAAAAAGGGACTCCTATCTCTAAGAGAAGTATCAAATGGTCAAAAACTAAAAAAGTTCTTGGAAGAATTTTAAAAGAGCTTCAAAAGGCAAATGAAAGTGACTGATTAAAAAGTGGAAAAATGAGTGTGGAAATGGAAGGAATGAGTTTACAAATCATTTTTATTTGTTAGAGTTTCTTTATTATCCAGGAAAATCTGAAATAATCTAGGAATCAGATCAACCAATCAGGAAGCAAAATGAATGCTGCTTAGTTTGATAATCCAGTTATTCTTGCAATGTTTACTGGGTGAACACAAAACATCTCAGCTCTACTAGCAAAAACAAGGCTAGCTCAAACTAGTTCATAGCAGCCCCAAATGGACAGAGCTTTAGTATCAGACTTCCTAATTCCTGATACTTTGTATTCTTCCTATTCTCCTGCTTCCCTTTGTTGCAAAACTAATTAACACATTTTCCAACCCTAAGTATAGCAGACTCAGTTTTGCTATTCTCCCTGTGAGCATGCTGTACTCACAAGTAAACATTTCTGGATTTTGCTTTTGAACTGTCCCTCTATTTTCTCTTTGCAGATGGACAACATAGTTTGATCAAATTGCCAATTAATGAATATAAGTCTAAGAAGATCAAGAACATTATGAAAAGAAAGTCAACTAGTTGGGAAAAAGATGCCCAAAATTTTTAAAAAGAAAATAACTCCTTGAAAACTAGAACTGGGCAAGAGGAAGGTAATGATATTATAATGCAGAAATAAATAATGAGGAAATGCAAAAGAATGAAAAGAAAAAGAGAGACTGTGAAACATCATATTAGAAAAACAACTGATTTAGAGAAAATATTGAAAGAAGGTAATGTATGAATTATTGAACTACCTGAAAGTACAAACTCCATAAGAGAGTCTTGATACAATATTACAAGCAATTATTAAGAAAAAAATTGTCCTGAAGTTTTAGAACTAAAAGGTAAAATAGACATAGAAAAAAATCCACCAATCACCCCTTGAGACACCGGGATGAAAATTTGTAGCATTATTATAGTCAAATTTAAAAGGTCCCAAGTTAAGGAAGAAATACTGCAAGCCACAAGAAAAAACAATTTAAATACATAGAGCTACACTGCAGCTTCTATGTTAAAAGAAAAACCCTAAGTCTTATAACCTAATGAAAATCAAAAACATTGGGAATGCAACCAAAAATAACTTAGCCAGGATGTTATAATTTTGAATGGAAAAAAGCTCATTCAATGAACTGAAAGACTTTATGATATTTTGACAAAAAGACCAGCACTCAATAGAAAATCCCAGATATGAGTCAGGGTTAAAGATTAATTATGAGGGACTTTAAAAGATGAAACTGTTTTCTTTTTATATGTGAGAATATTAGCACAACTCTTACATTTGTTGTCTTGGCCTGGATTGAGTAAGATAGGTTGATTCTAAAAACAAACAAATTAACAAAATAGGGAAAGTTTAAAAGGAGCAATTATATCATACAAATGAGAAATAAAAAAAAGAACTGACATAAAAGAAAAAAATGGAGGTGAAAGGCTAGAGATTTGCTCTTATTGGAACTGGGTTAAAGAGGGAGTGACAAATTCAGAAGTTCATAAAAACCTTATAAATTATAACTGTTACTTAATGAATGAAAATTATAAGCTGATATAATTAAAAACACTACAAAAATAAAGTCAGATTTAAATAATTGGAGAAATGTTAATTATTAATTGGTAGATAAATCTGATATAATAAAAATGACAACTTGACCTAACTAATCAAGGTCATACCAATTAAATTATTAAAGATTATTTTATTGAGTAAAAAATAATAACAAAATTCATTTGTTAGAACAAAAAATCAAGAATTTTAAAGAAACAAATAGGTGGAAGTCCTAACAAATCTTTTTATAATACAAATATGGTATGGATATTTAAACCAGGAAAGGCTAAAATAGAGAAAGAAAAATACAGACCAATATCACTAATTAATGTTGTTGCAAAAAAATTCAATAAAATATAGCAATTTACCTCCAGGATAATACCCTATGATTAGCTAGGATTTACTCTAGGAATGCAGGGCTGGTTCAATATTGATTAAATGATTATCAGCATAAGGGCCATATTAATAATAAAACCAATGTAAATCATATAATTATTTCTATAGATGCAGAAAAAAGAGAATTTGACAACATCCATCAATCATTTCTATTAAAACACCAGAGAACAAAGGAATAAATATAGCAGTATACATTTGAAATCATTAACAAGTATTATGTGTAATGGGGATAAGCTCAAAACCTTTCCAGTAAGATCAGGGGTGAAACAAGATACAATATTCTATGCAGAAAAATGATTCTTACAATCTAGCAATTTAGCTGTAAATGGTTATTTATTATGACTTCTGTTGGACATATCACCTATACAGAGCAGTATTTTACATGGTATTTTAAAAATATAATTTAATTATTTTTATAGATTTTCTTTTAACAGAAAAGATAATTCCTCAAAATCTTAACAATTTACTTACTACCTCAATTACATTGCCTTCATTCAAGTTATTCATCACTTGTTCTTAGGTAGCAGAGTTGTGTGTTTTCAGTCAAGAAGTATGGCACTAAGATTGTTTGTGCAGCCCTCTTTGTAGTGGCCAGAAACTGGAAACTGAGCAGATGCCCATCAATTGGAGAATGGCTGGATAAATTGTGGTATATGAACATTATGGAATATTATTGTTCTGTAATAAATGACTAGCAGGATGATTTCAGAAAGGCCTGGAGAGACTTACTGAACTGATGCTGAGTGAAATGAGGACCAGGAGATCATTATATACTTCAACAACAATACTATATGATGATCAATTCTAATGGACATGGCCTTCTTCAACAATGAGATGAAGTAAATCAGTTTCAATAGAGCAGTAATGAATTGAACCAGCTGCACCCAGCAAAAGAACTCTGGAAAATGAGTACGAACCACTACATAGAAGTCCCAATCCCTCTATTTTGTCCACCTGCATTTTTAATGATTTCCTTCAAAGGTTAATTGTACACTATTTCAAAGTCCATTTCTTTTTGTACAGCAAAATAACTGTATGGGCATGTACACATATATTGTATTTAACTTATATTTTAACATATTTAACATGTATTGGTCAACCTGCCATCTCGGGGAGAGGGGTGGGGGGAAGGAGGGGAAAAATTGGAACAAAAGATTTTGCAATTGTCGATGCTGAAAAATTATCCATGCATATATCTGGTAAATAAAAAGTTATAATAAAAAATTAAAAAATAAAAATAAAAAAGAAGTGTGGCACTAACACATTGTATTTGTATTTATCTTGGCATGATTATTTTTACTTTGTTTTTAATGTTATTTTGACATTATTTTTACATTGTCTTGGATGAGTTCATGATTATTCCTTGTTCATTCTGGGGCTCATTTTAGACATCTAATCCATTTCTTAATTTTAACTATGAATTTCAAGTATAAATGTGCTTTGCATATGCAGCAAATTTGTAATTTTGCTTCCCTTATTTTATAAGCAACTTCATCACATTAATTCTTGCAATGATGGTTATTAAAATTCTGCCCAAGTATACCTCTTCAAAATCTGTTATGATACCTGATAAAGTAGCATTGGTTATAATAATGAATAGTCCCAAGAGAAATCTTGTTCTTGTTTCCTTCCCTTCCCTTTTTATTTTCTTCCAGTCTAGTCTTATATAACTGATGCATTTCCCTCCTATGTGTAGATGTCAGAAGAGGGATGTATTGGTGATCAACTCTCCATAGGTATTTTTGCTTGGGGAAATTCCCTCAGTGGATCTAACTTTTTATTTAGACACTGCTTTTCACATTCCCTATCTCAGTCTGGCAACATACTAATTTTCTTATCCATGAAATCCTGTGACCCTTTCTTTCCACAATCCCTTGCCCTATATTTTAATGACTTTTAGCTGCTACATCCCAAAATACATACGTGTGTGTGTGTGTGTGTGTGTGTACATCCCTTTCATTAAGTACCCTTTCATTAGAATATTTTATTTTGAACACCTGATCTGAGTACTTTTTAAATATTTTTTAATAATAACATTTAGAGTGACTTCCCAAAGAAAATTTGATTATTTTTGTTAAATTTTCTTTTGCTTAGATAACATTTGGTTTTAAAATACTTTAACGTTTTGGATTTCTCAAAAGAAAACTGCTTAAAATTTGTGAGATTTGATAAAAAAAAAATTTCCCCTTAATCATTACAAAAATGTGCTTTTTTAAAATTTTGCTTAAAAATTCTTGTCTTGCCTTGCCTTTATAATTACTGATTGATAGCACTATGCAATTTTGATCAAAATCTCTTGCTTCAAAAAAGGTCCTTATTTAGTTCCTTAAAGCAGTTCTTTTTTGAAGTAGAAGTACTCTTCCATTTTAACTATATTTCTATCCTTATTGTATCATGCAATATAAGTAAGCTCCTTTAGGATTAAGGTATTGCTCTATCCCTTCCTTCCTGCATCCTTCCCTCCTTCTCTTACTCTCTCTTTTTTTCTGTCTCTCAATCTCTCTGCCTCTGTCTTTGCCTCTGGCTCTGGCTCAGTCTCTGTCTCAGGCTCTATTTCTGTGTCTCTCCCTCCCTGATTTCTCTCTCTCTCTCTCTCTCTCTCTCTCTCTCTCTCTCTCTCTCTCTCTCTCTCTCTTTCCCCTTATATTTGTTTTCCAAACGCAACACAGTATTTGGCACATGATAAATCTTTATTCAATATTTGTTGCCTTGACTATCCGCTGCAAAGTTTAAATGTTATCATTGTTTCCAAAGTGATTCTTGTAAATCAGAAATCTGATCATATAATTCCTCCAAATTACCTTTAATTTCAAATAGAATTACTTTTTCATTTAATAATTTTTCATAATCTAGCTCTTTTATACATTTCTGCCATATATAAACACTCTACAATGCAGATAACTTCCTTCTTTTGTTCCTTATATACATCATTCCCATCTGGTCTCTTTTCCTTTACACTTGTTTTCCTCTAAGACTAGATTGTACTATTTTGCCAGCTCTGCATCATTGATATCATCTTTCTTTGAAGACTCAGCTCAAGCAAACTCTGCATGAATCAGTCCTTGATATCTCCTCTTCCCAGTCTCCCCACTGCCAACCACAGATGCCTTCCCTCTAAAAAGCTATCTTTTATATATGTTTTATATATAAAGATATATAATAGTTTCTAAAATAAATCTTTTCTCCCTCACAATAGTATTTTTCCAATTACATGTAAAGGTAAATGTCAACATTTATTTTTGCAAGACATTGATTCCCATTTTTTTTAACTTCCCTTCCTACTCTTTTTTCTTCCCCAACATGATAAGCAATCTGATATAAGCTATGCATATAGAGTCATAGTAAATATATTTCCATATGAGATATTTTGTGAAAGAATAATCAGAAGAGAAGATACAGAAAATTGAAAATAACATGAATCTATCTGCATTCAGACTTTGTGTAAGGGTAGCATTTTCCATCACAGTCTTTTGAAACTGCCTTAGATCATTGGATTGCTGAGAAGAACGTAGCCAAAGTTAATCATTACACAATGTGGCTGTTACTGTATACAATGTTCTCCTTGTTCTTCATCTAAGTCTTTCCAGGTTTTTCTGAAATTCAGCTGCTCATCATTTCTTATAGAACAATACTATTCTATTATATTCATATACCACAACTTGTTCAGCCATGCCTCAAATTCTTTGCCTCCTCAAAAAGAGTGGCTGTGAACATTTTTGTACATATGTGTACTTTTCTCTTTTTTTTTTTTTTTACTGCTCTGTGATACAAATTTAGCAGTGATATGGAAAGAACAAAGTCAATGCAGTTTTGGAGCCCTTGCACAGTCGTTCCATATTGCTCTTCAGAATGGTTGGATCAATTCAAAACTCTACCAACAATGCATTCATGATGTTGGAGGGGATGCGGGAAAATGGGGACACTGATGCATTGTTGGTGGAATTGTGAACGAATCCAGCCATTCTGGAGAGCAATCTGGAATTATGCCCAAAAAGTTATCAAATTGTGCATACCCTTTGATCCAGCAGTGTTTCTATTGGGCTTATACCCCAAAGAGATACTAAAAAAGGGAAAGGGACCGGTATGTGCCAAAATGTTTGTGGCAGCCCTGTTGGTAGTGGCTAGAAAATGGAAAATGAATGGATGCCCATCAATTGGAGAATGGCTGGGTAAATTGTGGTATATGAATGTTATGGAATATTATTGTTCTGTAAGAAATGACCAGCAGGATGAATACAGAGAGGCTTGGAGAGACCTACATGGACTGATGCTAAGTGAGATGAGCAGAACCAGGAGATCATTATACACTTCGACAACGATATTGTATGAGGATGTATTCTGATGGAAGTGGATTTCTCTGACAAAGAGACTTAACTGAGTTTCATTGGATAAATGATGGACAGAAACAGCTACACCCAAAGAAGGAATACTGGGAAATGAATGTGAACTATTTGATTTTTGATTTTCTTCCCGAGTTATTTTTACCTTCTGAATTCAACTCTCCCTGTGCAGTGGGAGAACTGTTCGGTTCTGCAAATATGTATTGTATCTAGGATATACTGCTACATATTTAACATATATAGGACTGCTTGCCATCTTGGGGGG
This sequence comes from Antechinus flavipes, assembly GCF_016432865.1. Taxonomy (NCBI): domain Eukaryota; kingdom Metazoa; phylum Chordata; class Mammalia; order Dasyuromorphia; family Dasyuridae; genus Antechinus; species Antechinus flavipes. Next base: position 399,506,388 of record NC_067400.1, read on the forward strand.
GGGGAGGAGGGAAGGAGGGGAAAAAACGAAACATAAGTGATTGCAAGGGATAATGCTGTGTAAAAATTATCCTGGCATGGATTCTGTCAATACAAAGTTATTATTAAATAAAAAAAAAGAAAAAAAAAACAAAACAAAAAAAAAAAACAATGCATTCATGGTTGATTTTCCCACATCCCATCCAACATTATTCATTTCCTTTTCTTTTCATATCACTCAAGCTAATAGGTGTAAGATGTTATCTCAGAATTGGTTTATTTTGCATTTCCCTAATCAATTGTGTTTTAGAGTATTCTTTCCTATGATTCTAGATAGGTTTAATTTCTTCATCTGAAAATTGTCTGTTCATATTTTTTTACTATCTATGAATTGGGAAATGATTTGCATTTTTATAGATCTCCATATATTTTACAAATGAGGTCTTTATTGAAAACATTGGCTGTAAAAATTGGTGCTCAACTTTCTGATTCCCTTGTAAACTTATTTACATTGGCTCTGTGTAAAAAACTTTTTAATTGATGTAATCAAAATTATTCACTTTGAATTTCATAATGTTCTCTATCTCCTGTATGTTCATAAATTCTTCCCTTCTTCATAGATCTGAAAGGTAAATTATTCCTTCCTCTCCTTATTTGCTTATGGTATCACCATTTATGTTGAAATCATATACCTATTTTGATGTTATCTTAATGTACAGTGTGAGATGTTGATAAATGCATCATTTCTGCTTTACTATTTTCCAATTTCCCCCAGCTGTTTTTGTCAAATAGTGAGTTTTTATACCACTATATGGAGTCTTTGGGCTTATCAAACAATGCATCATTTTAGTCATTGATGGTTGCATCTTGTATAAGTAACCTATTCCACTGATCTAACACTCTACTTTTTAGACAGTAACAAAGTAGTTTTGATGACTGCTGTTTTATAATACAGTTTTATTTGGATAATTAGGCCACATTCATGTACTTCTTTTCAGTACTTTACTTTTATTCTTCCAGATGAATTTTTTGTTCTTCTGTACCTCTATAAAATATATTTTGATAGTGTGATTAATGTAATACTGAAAAAGTACATTAATTTAGGTAGAATTGTCATATTACTTATATTAGCTCAGCTTACTCATGAGCAATTGATATTTTCCATTTATTTAGAACTGACTTTATTTGTATTAAAAGTATTTTGAAATTGTCCTGGGTTAATCTTGACAAAATAACTTTTTATGTTTTATTATTTGATAATTCTTGTTTAAATATGTTTAAACAGTTATTCTTGTTTAAATATATTCTATATTATCTATAATTATTTTAAATGGAATTTCTCTCTCTTACTGCTGAACCTTATTATTAATATATAGAAATGTCAATGATTTATATGATTTTATTTTGTATGCTGAAATTTTGCTAAAGAATACTTTGCAACTCTGTTAAAACAATAAATCTTATTGATTGTTTGGCTAAATGATGTGTTCAAATTCACACAGAAAAACTATGTCCTTAGGATTTTGCAGAAAGGTCTCACTTTATCAAAATAAAAGTTGCCAATAGATTGCTACAAAATAGTTATTTATTAAAAGACAAACACTCAATGAATAATTAAGTGAAAGAGTATTGGTTTGGAATGGACTGAAATGGAATATGCATTTATTAATTGCCAACCTTTTCCCCAAGCACTTTGCTAAGAATTTTATAAATTCCATCTCATTTTATCCTCATAATGACTTTATGAGCTAGGTACTATTTTTGTTACCATTTTTCAGTTGAAGAAACCAAAGTAGACAAAGTTAGATGACCTATGGTTCAAATATTGCTCTGCCACTTGTAACCAATGTGACATCCTATTTTAGGTGCCACTTCCAAGCTCTATAAAAAGAGTGCTAGATGAGATCAGTAGCTATCAACGATTTGATCTGAGAATCACCAAAACTTTTGGAGGCCTTTCAACATCAAAATTAACTTCATGAAAATATTAAAATATTATTTTCCTATTAAAATACCCCTTTTTCCAAATTCACATCTCTGTGAGGTCAGGTTTCATTTAACTCAATCAAAACAGTATATCACAACTGACTGGATATAAAAGTTGACATTATCATTCAGCTGTTCCTTTTGTTTGTTTTTCCTAAATCAGACATTAAAGAGATTTCCAAACATACAAAACAACACCTTACTTACTATTTTTTGAAAATATATTTTTTTTTCTTTTGTACAAACAAAACTAATGCAGACAAGATTAGAAGGGACACAATAAACTGGGGAAATATTTTTGCTGTTAAAGGTTCTGATAAAGGCCTCATTTCCTAAATATATAGAGAGAACTGACCCTAATTTATAAGAAATCAAGCCATTCTTTAATTGATTAATGGTCAAAGGATATGAAAAAGACGATTTTTGGATGATGAAATTAAAACTATTTCTACCCATATGAAAAGATATTCCAAAACATTATTGATCAGAGAAATGAAAATTAAGATGACTCTGAGATACCACTACACACCTTTCTGATTGGCTAAGATGACAAGAAAAAATGGCAAATGTTGGAGGGAATGTGGGAAAACTGGAGCACTGATGCATTGTTGGTGGAGTTGTAAATGGATTCAACCATTCTGGAGAGCAATTTGGAATTATATTCAAAAAGTTATCAAACTGGGCATGCCCTTTGATCCAGCAGTGTTACTACTGGCCTCAAATACCAAAGAGATATTAAAGAAGGGAAAGGGACCTGTATGTGCAAAAATGTTTGTAGTAGCCCTTTTCATAGTGGCTAGAAACTGGAAATTGAATGGATGCCTATCAATTGGAGAATTTCTGAGTAAATTGGGGTACATGAATGTTATGGAATAGTATTATTTTGTAAGAAATGACCAGCAGGATGAATACAGAGAGGCTAGGAGAGACTTACATGAATTGATGCTAAGTGAAATGAGGAGAACCAGGAGATCATTATATACTTCAACAATACTATATGAGGATCAATTCTGATGGAAGTGGCTATCTTCAACAATGAGAGGATCCAAGTCAGTTCCAAATGATATGTAATGAACAGAACCAGCTACACCCATAAAAAGAACACTGGGAAAGGAGTATGGATCAAACATAACACTGCTGCTCTTTCTGTTATTGTTTGCTTGCATTTTTGTTTTTCTTCCCAGATTATTTTTAATCTTCTTTCTAAATCCAATTTTTCTTGTGCAGCAAGATAACTGCATAAATATGTATACATATATTGTATTTAACATATACTTCAACATATTTAACATATATGGGACTACCTGCCATCTAGGGGAGAGGGTGGAGGAAAGCAGGGGAAAAGATTGAAAAGAAGTTTTTGCAAGGATCAATGTTGAAAAATTACCCATGCATATGTTTTGTCAATAAAAAGCTATAATAAATAAATAAACAAATTATTAATTGAAAAATTAAAAATGAAAATATATCCTTTTCAACCTAATATCTTGTGAACTTTTAATAGGTTAAGTATTATTATTTAAAAGAATCAATAGGATTTTACTTTTTCATAGCAAACATGAATAGAAATGATCAAAATAATGTGAAACCCTTTAATTTATCAATAATTTTTGTGATTGTAAAGGGAAAAATAAAATATAGATAGAGAGAGAATCACTAAAGTGGTTATTCACTAAGGAATTTTCAGCACCAACTCTATAATGTTTTCCTGCAATGATAGTACGATGATATTGATTTTAAATAATCATTAGTCTTTTGTCAGTCAGTTAATTCTGAATTTAAATAAAAATTGTTAAATTGTATAAAAATGTTTACATTGAAATATTGGTCAACTTTAGTTACTCAAAATGCAATTTTTAGTTCCTCCAATATTTATTTTTCTCTCCATTGTGGATAAAGAGATAACATTCTTTTTTTAAAAATATATATTTTTTAATTTCCTCATATGAAGTCATTTCTATATTGATAAATGGCTAAAGGATAAGTACAGACAATTTTTAAGTGAAGAAATCAAAACAATGTATAGTCATATAGTTTTTTTCTAAATTCAATATTGGTTAGAAAAATGTAGATTGAATCAACTTTGAGACAATTATTTGAGAATTACCAGAGTGAATAAAATAGTGGAAAGGGAAAGTGACAAATGTTGAAGAGGATGTGGGAAAATTGGGCCCCATAAATATTTTGGAATGGTGGAGTTGTGAACTGAGGTTTGGGAGAACAATCTGAAAGTATGGTCAAAGAGTAATTTTTCATTAATTCCCTTGAAATTCTTGACTTTTTTGTTCTTCCACATTAATTTGTTATTTTTTTCCTACATATGTGTAGTAATTTCTTGGGAGTTTGATTAGTATGACATTAAGTAAGAAGATTAATTTAAGTAATATTGTAATTTTTATTATTTTCACTTGGGGTATCCATGAGCACTTGATCTTTTCCAGTTGATTAGCTCTGACTATTTGTGTTAAAAGTGTTTTGTAGTTGTATTCATATAGTTTCTGACTTTGCCATGCTAGTAGACTCCCAAATATTTTATATTATCAACAGTTTTTTTAAATGGAATTTCTCTTTGTATCTCTTGATACTGGATTTTGTTGATGATTTATGTGGATTTATTTTTTATCCTGCACCTTTGCTAAAGTTGTGAATTGTTTCTAGTATTTTTTTTAGTTGATTCTCCAAGGTTCTCAAAGTATACCATTATATATCATCTGCAAAGAATAATAAATTGGTTTCCTCATTACCTATTCTAATTCCTTTAATCTCTTTTCCTTCTCTTATTGTCAAAGCTAACATTTTTATAGTAATGGTGATAATGTTTCACCCCTGATCTTATTGGGAATGATTCTAGTTTGCCCCCAATACATATGATGCTTGCTGATAGTTTTAAATAGATTCTACTGATTATTATAAGAAAAACTCCATTTATTCCTATACTCTGTAGAGTTTTTAATAGAATTGGTGTTGGGTGTTATCAAATGATCTTTATGAATCTATTGCTATAATCATATGGTTTTGTTAATTGAGTTACTGCTGTAGTACATTATGCTAATATTTTTGCTAATATTGAGCCAGTCCTACCTACATTTCTGGTATAAATCCTGCTCGCTCATTGAGTATTATCGTAGGGATGACTTTCTGTAATCTCTTTGCTAATATTTCATTTGATATTTTTTTACCCTAATATTCATTAGGGAAATTAGTCTATAAATTTCTTTCTCTGTTTTTACCTTACCTGGTTTAAGTACCATATTTATGTCACAAAAGGAATTCAATAGGACTTGACCTATTTTTTTTTTCAAATAATTTACATAGCATTGGAATTAATTGTTATTTAAATGTTTGGTAGAAATCACATGTAAATCCATCTGGAAGTTAATTAATAGCTATTTAAATCATTTATTTACTTTTATGTTAATCTGGGCCATCTATATTTTTGTAAGTAATGCTCCATTTCATTTAGATTATCAAATTTTTGACATGTAATTGGGTAAAATGACTCCTAATTGTTGTTTTATTTTCCATTCTTTGGTGGAAAGTTCTCCCTTTTTATTTTTGAGATGAACAATTGCATTTTTTCATTACTTTTTCTAATCAAATTAACTATTGGCTTATTTATTTTGTTTTGTTTTTTTTTAATAAAACCAACTCTTATTTTAGTTATTAGCTCAATCGTTTTTGTTCTTTAAATTTTATTAATCCGCCTTTTATTTTCAGAATTTATAATTTGCTATTTAATTGAGGGATTTTAATTTGTTCTTTTCCCAACTTGTTTAGTTGTTTAGTTGTAAACCCAACACATTGAACTTCTCTTTCTCTATTTTATGCAAGTAAGCATCTAGAGATATAAAATTTCTTGTAATAACCATTTTGGTTGCATCTGACAAGTTTTGGTATGTTGTCTCATTATTGTCATTCTCTTGGATAAAATTATTGATTGTGTCTAGATTTTTTGTTTCATTTATTCATTCTTTAGGATTAGATTATTTAGTTTCCAATTAATTTTTGGTCTATTTCCCCCTGACCTTTTATTGCATGTAATCTGTAATGTATCATGAACTGAAAAAAATGCATTTAATATTTCTACCTTTCTGCATTTCATTTTGAGGTTTTTATGCACTTATACATGGTCAATTTTTGTATAGGTTCCAGGAACCATCAAGAAAAAAGTATATTCCTTTCTGCCTCAATTCAATTTTTTCCAAAGGTCTATCATACCTAACTTTTCTAAATTTCTATTTACCTCCTTAACTTCTTGCTTATTTATTTTGTGGTTAGATTTATCTAGTTCTGAGAAAGCAAGGTTGAGATCACCTATAAGTATAATTTTGCTGTTTATTTCTTCTTGCAGCATTCTTAACTTCTATATGAACTTGTATGCTATACCACTTGATGCATATATATTTAGTATTGATATTGCTTTGCTATCTATGATACTCTTTAGCAAGATATAATTCCCTTCTATATCTCTTTTACTTAGATTTCTTTTTGCATTTGCTTGATCTGACTTTGGGATTACTAACCCCAGGATTACCTGAAGCATAATAGCTTCTTCTTCAGCCTTTTATCTTTACTCTGTATATATCACTCTGAGCTAAATACTTCTTGTAAACAATATATTGTAGGATTGTAACTTTTAATCGTCTGCTATCCACTTCTGTTTTATAGGAGAGTTCATCCTATTCACATTCACAGATAAAATGACTAATTCTGTATTTCCCATCATCTTATTTGTCCCAAGTTATGCTTTTCTCTTTCCTTTCTCCCTTCCCTCTTTGTTGGAATACACAGGAGAGCTATTAGAATACACGGGAGCCAGCTGACAGTGGCTGCTTGGAGGTCCAACCCAGAATGGATCTCCTCTTGTGAGATGATAATACAAGAAGACTGAGAAGCAATTGCTGTTCTCTGACCTTTCTCACTGAGAGGCCATTGCATTGTCTGACCTCCCTCCTCTTCCCTCTGCCTCCAATTTATCTCATTCCTAGTCCACAACACTTGCGTCAGCAAAAGCTGCCCTGCAATTCCTTCAGATGTTATGATCCATGGCTGTGGAGGCTCTCGGAGAATTGACCTGTCCCTTAACACTTCTTCCCCATTATTTTGGTTCTGACCACCACCTCCTTCAAACAGCCCTCTCCCTTTATAGTCCCTCCTCTTTTCCTCTACATTTCTCATACTTTTTCTGTTTTCCCTTTCAATGGCCTCCCTCTTTCCTTTCCCCTTTCCCCTTTCACTTCCCTATAAAGTGAGACAAATTTCTCTGAGAAAACAAATATGTCTGATATTATCTCTTTGAGCCAAATCTGAGGAGAGTAAGTGCAATGTTCTCATTTGGTTCTCCTTGTGGTAATCCCCACAAGAATAGCCAAATGTTAAAGTCCAAATCCTTTATTATCTCCTTTACAACCTAGTTTCCTTGCCTGGAGCTTGGACCAGTTTTCTACAGAGCCTTTCAGACCAGTCTGGGTCTCAGTGGAGGAAAGGCAGGAAGCCAGACACCACGAGGCTGATAACGATATAATGAATCTGGCCCTGCATCCCAGGGCTTGACTCCCACCTCCAGTCCCCTTGTCTTCTCTGGCTCTCATTCTGGCTGAGTTTATCCCAGCTTATATGCTCTCTTATAATTAAATTATCATAGGTGTGAATCTTATAGAACTATATTAAGTACTAATTACATGTACTGAACTAGAGAACTATTAAGCACCATGCTAAACTGGATAACCATTGTATTTATCAATTCCACTGAATTAGCACCTTGTAAGAATCCTTGTTTCAAGTTCAGAGTTCTGGCCCATAACAAGTAAGATTCACACAATATTTATCCCCCTTCCTTTCTTCCCTCTGTTAGGTCTTCTTTGCCTCTTCATGAGATGTAATTTCCCTCATTTTACCTCTCTTTTCCTCTTTTTCTTGTACAATCCCCTTTCCACCACTAATTTCTTTTTTTTCATATTATCACCATAGAATCAAATTATACCCTCTTTCTTTTTTATATTTTTTAATTAAAGCTTTTTATTTACAAAACATATGCATGTGTAATTTTTCAATATTGACCCTTGGAAATTCTTCTTTTCCAAATTATACCTTCCTTCTCCCTACCACCTCCCCTAGATGGCAGGTGGTTCAATAAATGTTAAATATGTTAAAAAATATATGTTGAAACCAATAGATGTATACATATTTATACAATTATCTTACTGCATAAAAAATGCATCAAGAAGGAAAAAAAATTGGAAAGAAAATAAAATTCAAGCAAACAACAACAGAAAGAATGAGAATGCTATGTTGTGGTCTACACTCAGCTCCCACATTCCTCTCTTTGTATACCCACACTTTCTAAGTATAACCATAACAGAGATATAGTTCTCAAGAATTCTTTCCTTTTTGCCTTTTTATGCTTCCCTTGAGTTCTGTATTTGGAGATCAATTTTTTTTTTGTTCAGCTCTGTGTTTTTTTTCATTCAAAATAAATGAAATTCACTTATCTCATTCAATGTCCATCTTCTCCTCTGAGAGACAATGCTCAGTTTAGCTGAATCTTGGCTGCAATCCAAACCCTTTCCCTTTCAGAATATCAGATCCCAGGCTTTTTGATCATTTAAGGTGGAAGCTGGTAGGTCCTGGGTAATCCTGATTATGGCTCCTCAATATCTGAATTTTTTTTCCTGACTACTTGCAACATATTTTTTCTTGATTTGATAATTCTGAAATTTAGCTTCTGCTCTAGGACATCCATGTAGTTTTCCTTGATGATTTCTTATGATGATGTCTAGGCTCTTTTTTCATCATGGTTTTCAGGAAGTCCAATAAACCTTAAATTGTCTCTTCCAGATCTATTTTCTAGGTCAATTATTTTTCCAATGAATTACTTTACATTTTCTTCTGTTTTTTTTTTCATTTTTTTGTTTTGTTTGATTCTTGATGTCTCGTTGAGTCATTTGATTCCATTTCTTCAATTCTAATTTTTAGTAAATTATTTGCCAATTGAACTTTTAGATAAATTATTTTGTTCATTGGATTTTTTTTCCATTTCAGAAATTCTCTTTTTCAAGGACTTGTTTTCTTTTCCCATTTCACCAAAACTGTTCTTTAAGGAGTGATTTTCTTCAGACATTTTCTGTGTGTCCTTTACCAGAGCTCTAATTTCCTTTCCCATTTAAAAGAAAAAATTCTTTTAAATCTCTTTTAAGATCCGTTTTGAATTCTCCTGAAAGAGCCTTATGAGATGGAGAATAATTTGTATCACTCTTGAGCCTTCATCTGAAGTTGTTTTGCCTTTAATGTCCTTAGGGTTTGAGGACATCTGTCTCCATAAAAGCTATCTATAGTCAGATTTTTTTTTTTTGCTTTTTTGCTCATCTTTAAAGATTGAAGTCTGCTCTAAGGATAAATGGGAGTTTGTACCAAGTTTGCTCTATAGGCAACAGTACCTTCACATTGACCTGGAACTGGTGCTGCTGGCTTTCTTCCTGTGCTTTGTGGGTGTGGCAATGTTCTGCATTATGCTGAAGTTCAGGGTCTTATTTTTGCCGCAGTTCTGTTGGAGCTCTTTCAGCTAATATGCCAATTCACTGGCTTCTGAACCAGGACAGAGTAGCAAATGCTGCTATATTTTTGTTGTGAACTTTCCAGTAGCTTCTCCCAGTGCATGGAAGCCTCTCCATCCTGAGTCTCCTGTGATTGCTCACTTAGCAACCACTATTGCCAGTCTCTCCTATTTCCCACGTCCTCAGAGAAATCTCTGACCAGTGTCTAGTGCAGTGCTTTTATCAATCTTACCTCAATCAAAGGTCTTCTGAGATCTCTGGCCACCATTTATGGAGCAGTGATTTAAAATATGATAGAGCACTTGAGAACAGTCACTTGCAAGTTCAAGGTGTTTAGTCCATGTGTACACATCCTACCCTTCTGACCTCCTACTCACACTCAGTTACTCCTAGTAGGACTCCCAGAAAATATACCTACTTCCTCATCCCCACAGTTTATATAGGATCTATAAGGTGACACACACAGCCAATTAGAGAAGGATATGCCTCCTGTTGATGATGTAGAATTCAATGTGACCAAAGCTCCTGCCCACAAGATGGTCTTGTGCTGGTTCACATAAAACCACTTCCAGAGATCTCAGGCTTCAAGGCCTTTTTTTACTTCCTGATCACACTGTACGAATTTCCTCTCTGGACCCTTACAGTCTCCCTACACTGCACTATATTTCTCTGCAACCCTCTCCTCACCTTCCTATTATTCTTCCCCCCATTGCCTGATTGAGACACACCTTTCCTGAAGTTCTTAAAAATATCTTCTGTTAGAGTTACACTCCAAATATTTATGGGTTCTGTCACTCTAAAACCAATTCACAGGCTTGATCTGGTGTTCTTCTGAGGCAATCCAGGAAAAACTCAGAGAAATTCCTGTCTGGTCATCTTGGCTCCACCTTTTATATAATTTTTTTTTAATACTAATAGGAGAAGAGAGAGAGATAAAGAGACAGAAGCAGAGACAGGAACAGGGACAGATTTTAGACTTTCTATCTTTGACCTCTTTGTGAATATATATTTAGCAATGAAATTTCTGTTTTCAAGATCATGGCAAAAAAATATTTGTTTTGTGAAACAAATCACTTTCCATAATATAGAGTCCAATACTCACTGTTATTAACAATGTGTTAGTATCCTATTCTTTCCACATTCTGTCCCATACTCTTTATATACATTTAAATTTAGTTTTTTTAGATATTTACAGTTACGAAATTTTACAGTCCAAGGTCATGTTCCATGATGGTCAACTGGACCACAAATTGGATACAGGGAATGCCTTAATTACCTTTTCAATATTCCATACTTCATCAAAATTAAGTACTGATTTTTTTCCCACACAAAACAGAGGGACCAATGTGAAATGTGCATGAGTCAAGCTGAAACAGATTATTTTATTTCCTTTATGGAACAGATTCTGCAGATGTCACTCTTAAATGAGTTGCACAACTACATAAATAAAATTCAAGACTATTTCTAAAAATATTGCTTAGGAGCATGTATCTTTTGCTGTTATACTAGAGTAGCATGCTATTTATTATCAAGAATTTGTGTCTATTTAGTACTCATATATGGAAAAAGGATTTTTTTTATTATATTTGGTGTAATTCTTTTAATTTATTTTCTGTATACTTTATTACTTTTATTTCTAAACAAAATTTGACTTGCAGGTTTTTTTGTATTGTTTCTCAAACAATATGCTTCACTGAGTATTTTTAAAAATAAAACATATTATATATGAGCATATTTATTTTAAAAATTCACCACGTGGAATGTAGTGGTTCAATGATGTAGCACTATTTCAAAAATAAAGCAAAAAAAAATCTTCCTATGTGTTCTTAATGAGTTTATTAAAAAAAAAAAAAACTAAGATTGTGGTTTGAAAAATGAATAAATTGCTACATATGCCTCATTAAAAAATGGAGCTATTTTTTTTTTTTTTGCAAAGTGAAAATCCTGCTCTCAATTTAACATGTATCTATTATTTTTAGTTTCTTTCTGACAACCCCAGCTCAGTTCTTCATAAAGTTCATGGTTGAAGTGACAAATCATAGAGCAGAAGAACAAAGAAACTATATAATCCACTCCTTGTAATATTACTATTGATTTGGTTTATTGTTAGATCATGGTTAGATTGTTAGATTTTGACATACTTTACTAGACTTCTAGACTTAATAGACTTAATAGTGTTATTGTGCTGTCATTCATTTATTTGTGTACAAAGTTTTTACATGATAATATAAATTTTATATGACTTTATGCCTCAATTTTCTCTTATACTATATTGAGATAAGGTTTTTGTTCCTATTTTGTTTTGTTTTGTTTTTTTTCCCCCTGCATTTCATTATTAAGAATTTTGTTCTCATATTATCAACTGCCTGCTGGAGGTCCCCATCTAATCAATGTCAGCATCTCAAACTCAGTTTGCCCAAATCAGAATTCATCATTGTCCTCTTAAATGCAGTCTAGGATAAGATTATATTAGCTTTCTTTGGGCCACATATGTCCCCTTTTCATTCTGAGTTTCAGAATTGTTCTTTTTCTTCATTTCACCTCAAATGTCACCTTTTATGTGAATCTTTCCAGATTTATCTAGTTTAAAAGTATTTTTTCCTCCTAAAAATTTCTAGATAAGTTGGATCTTTCATTTAAAACAAAATCTGACTTTACTTACATGGCTATTGTACTTTGTATCCTGTAGGAGGGATGAGAAAGAATATGCCAGTCATTTGATTTACCAAGATTTTCTAAGTCCATTAGTTGTGCAATTAAGCTTGAAGTTATATATGACTATGGGAATAAGAAAATGAAATAATCAAAAGTATGAGCCAAGAGGAGTCATTATATTATTTTCTTAAGAAAAAGTGATAGCAGCTCCTGGAGATTGCACCAACATGGATTCAATGAGGATCAGTCAATACACATTTATTGAGTGCTTACTATATATGAGTACTGTACTAAATTCTGAGGACACAAAAAGTAGCAATATGGTACCTTTGTTCTGAAGGAGCTCAATATCTTATGGAAGAAATGGAAGAAAGGATGAAGGTAGAGACATTAGGCATGAAACATGGAATGAAATGAACTTGAATTGCTGACTCTATGAACAGAGAGGATGAAGCAGTGACTTATCTAAAAATGTGTATTTATTTCCATGACAAGATATAGATTTGTATAATGCAATGCTATATACACATATAGTTTATATATTATATGATTATTTAGTATGCATTATGTGTAGGACATATATATATAATATATATACATATATTAATTATGCATATGTAGTCATATATGTTAGTTTGTGTGTTTAAGTATAGATATTCCTAACATCTCTATTGGACAAAATAATCTGCATCTTTGAAGAAAGAAATGTTGCTTCTATCTCTCTATATTTCTAGAAAGTCGTGGAATATACATGTTGCTGAGTCAGAAAATGGAAGGAAAGAGAAAAGGGAAGATTTCTTCTTTAAAAATTGGGATATATTTTCCTCAGCAGAACTGAATTGGGGGCTATAGTCAAAGTGACAATGATAGAGAGAGGGGGGATGGGTAAGGACAATATTTCTCATAAATTTTGTAGACTATGTAAGTCCCAAATATAAAAGAATAGAACTCTGAACCTATTTCCCTTTACTTTAGGGAAAACAAAACAAATCAAACTGACAAAAAGCAACAAAAGCATGGGTCAGAAACAAATGTTTAAGGAAGGGAAGAGTCTTTACTGTTTCATTGTGTTTCATTATGAGGCTTTAAGTAATTTTCGTATACTTGTTACAAAATAAATGGTTGAGAGTGGAGAATGACTGTATCTGAGTAGTTCCCTTAGTGATACTACCATAGCAACAAAGTGATACTACCAGTACTCTAAATCCACTTAGAACTCCCTCTGGTGTTTAGATGTAGAAGCTAATTTCTGGAGTTTATCATTTCTCCCTCTAGTTCTCCTCCCCTCCACTAGAGTTGCTTCATTTTCAATGGACTTGTGCTCTGATAAAACAGAGTCTTCCTCACTTTGAATTTTTTCCTTAATTACATTTTTTAAAATTTTGAACAAATTTTTTATTATGCCAGTATTTCTAGACTTGTTTTTAGACACATATTTCCTTTTAACTTTTATTTTCATATGTTAATTTCTTCAAATATTTTGGAATTTATTCACTAATTTTTTATAGTCCTGGGTCCTTTTGAAAAAAGTTATTACTGTTTTGCATATTTTTACTGTTGTTTCATTCCCCCCACCCTCCCTGTTTTGGTATTCTAATAATTCTTTTTTTCCTTTCTTTGATCTTTTTGGAGCACAGGATTTAAAGTGACATATAACATGTAAATATTTTTCTAGTTTTCTTCAAAAATGTAACTATGTATGAGATAACAAGTTCCAATTCCTTTATGAAAACTCTGATCTTTGATTCCCAATCATTTTCAGTGCCCAACTTTCTACTCCACAATAGTTTTTTTACATCACTTCTCTAGCACCTAACATATTTGCTCATATCATAATTATTTTGGTTTTTTTTTTTGTCTTTTTAGGTGCTCCTCACCACAGTTGAGTATTTGTCGAGAATATAAAAGTCCAGTTTTTGAGTGCAAAGATCAAGCAAGTGCCAGATGTGTTCTCAGTTTGGAATATGAGATATAATTATGAATTAGGATTCACAATCCTAGAACAAAGCAGCAGGATGATAGAGTTAATCATCTGTCAAGTATTTCAAAAAATTAGAAAAAGATAGCTTTGTGCAGGTGACAGTCAAAAGCTTGGTTGCAAATGCAGTTCAAGAGATTATCTGAGTGTAATATGCAGTTAGAAAAAATATGTTAAGTACAGAGAACAAGGACAAAGTATATTACAAATAAACATGTATAATTTTAAGGTTTAAAAAATATAGCTATACAAATTACCCAAGTATATGTCATATGAGATCAAAAGGTTGAGACACAGAGAAATAGGAACAGATGGACCAGCTTATTCAGAATAAAAGAAATAAAAGCTGATGGAATAGAAAACATTTTCCTGTGTGAATATAGGACATCACCTGAAGTTTTAAGAAAATGAAGAGATAGCAAAAGGCACATTTCAAAAGAGTAGGGGGTAATAAAAATGCCTTGGGTAGGAGAGGAAAGAAAACAAACAAATAGTTATAGCTAAAAAAAAATTTAAAAATTAAACCAAAAATCCCAGAAGTCAGTTATCATTAAGGAAAATGAACACTTGTAGCAGAGGAGGTATCCAAAGAATAAGGGGAAAGCAAGGAGAAATTATAAATAGAAAAGATCAAAAATAATTAATATGTTCAGATACACAATTGTATCTTACTTTGTTTTTGCTGAATCAAATTGAATCATAGTTCTAGAAGAATTGTAGGGAGTTAATTTAAAATCTTGGCTAAGGAGAACAGATGGAGTAAACCAAATCAGGTAGAAAAGAAAAAGGAAAATGCCAAAAGAAAATTGATATAAATTTTCACTAACACACAAAATGTAGCTATTATATATAACCTGTTATTGAAAATTGTTATTCAATATGAATTAATGATATAATTTGGGGAAAGAAAATATGAGAATTATAAATGTATAAATTGTAAAAGTTCCCAAAATTAGAAAATAATTTTGATATGACTTTTTTTCACATAAAGGAGCAATCATTGAAAAAGCATTTCACTTATTTTTCTGAGAGATATAATAAGAAGCAACTGTACAATGACCTATGAAGTCAAATGTTTAGAAGAGATATGGAAGAATATATAACTGTAGGACACTTAACTAAAAAGGGTTTCTATGAATAGAAATCTTCAATTTAGAAGGAGTCAAAAATATGTCTGCTCCCCAGGGAATTAATATTTTCCAATATACACCCATATCTCATATTTACTAATAAATATAATTATTGAGGGGAAAATGGTATCTTTGTTTAGATCAAAGGCACTAGGTGGGTGCAAGAAGAAACTATGAAGATAAATGAACTCCTATTACTTTTCCTTGTGGATGTTTCACCTAATTAGGAAAAGAAATTTAAATATATGATATTAATACAATGTAAATTCTATGCATAATGTCAATAATGAAGAACAGGAATCCAGAGTAGAAACACACATTGATCACTTCTTTATATCGTAGTCTGTTAACCATACATTCTATTGAATTGGTGCTTCTGGATTCTGATTCAATGACCAAATGAGTAAAGAAATAGAAAAGAGCTATTTGGTAAACCTAAGAAAAATTATATAATATGCTCAAGGAAGGAATATGACACATTGGTCAAAATACTATCTTTCCCTTTAAACATGTAAAAATTATGTAAAGTGTATAGGCTTACAGAGACATAATGTACCATAATATCATTATCATTAACCTCAATAGGTGGGATAGGAAAAAAAAAGTTAGGAAGGCTGAATGAAGCAAAGGTGCCCAGGTAGCTATATGCATAAAATATGAAAATCCTGTAACAAGAATAAATAGATATCACAGAATTGAAGAAAAAATCATAGATGTCATTTATATACTGCCTACTGTATATTACACACTGTGCTAAGTGCTTTACAACATTATCTCATATGATTATAGAGCATGAAAAAGTGATAAAATGATAAAAATATGTTGGGGGAGTAGAATTGATAAAACTTAGTAAACAATTACTGACGGAGGCTGAGGAAGAAGAAATAATCAAGAATAACATTCACAACATTGAATGCAGGTAATTGAGATGGCCATCTTTTCCTAAATTAAATGATAGAAACAGGAAGTTTGGACTCAGAGTTTGGGGGAAGGAAATGAAATTTTTGATAGTCATTGAGTTTGAGATACTATTGTCCATTCATTTAGGGAGTCTGGAGCCCAGGAGGGAGACCACTGTTAGACATACAAAACATATGTACTATACAAATTGATGATTCACTTCATATAGATTAATCTATGATCAACTGTTTATATGACCTACTCCAAGTGATCTCCTTTTGTATAATTCTTTTTATGTGTTCCTTGAATCTATATAAATGAGTCAGTCAATATGCTATAGAAATTTCTAAGGTTCTTTGATTTTGTAAGTCTTAGTGGGACCTTTGTGTTGTCTCCCAGGGACATTCTTAGTACAAATCATAGGACATCACTCACACAGAAGAATTAGCATCATAAGCAATCCAAAAAAAAATGAAAAAAAAAAAAAAAACATGATCGGGATTAAGAAATAAGAGTAGGCCTGAGCATATCCCTACCTATAAAGTGTGTTTTAGAATGATATTTTAAAAATTCCATTATGGATATATGGCATAAAAGTAGATAGTTCAATCAGGTAGTATTGGGGGAATGTTGGTTCTTTTAAAAATGGCCTTGGGAACACTGAATGAACTCTAAAGTTTCCAAATTATGATGCAGCCTGAGTTCCTTCTATCTGATTGTATGAAACAGACATCTAAAAAGGGAAAGAAAGAAACTATTATTTGTCTTTGATTCTTTTTTTTCTCAATACTTTTTATTTTTTTTCAAACACATGTAGAAATAATTTTCAATATTCATTTTCATAAGATTTTTGCTCAAAATTTTTCTCCTCCTCTTTACTTTCCCATTCCTCAAGACAGCAAGAAATCTGATATAGGTTATACATGTACAACCCTTTAAACATAATTCCATATGTCTTTAACCTTGGTTCTTTTTTATTGTTTTGTTTTTTAAAGGAAAGATGAAAATTTTTTATTGTTATTAGAAATACAATTTTTGTATTTGTCACATAAATAGCCGCAAGAGCAGACTAAGGATAATCCTCACACAGGCATCATGTTAAGCAAAGTAGGTAACTGTAAATAATATGGAAAAAATAATTTTAACTGTGGATCTCCAAAATTATTTGACCTTGATTCTTGAGAAAATTTTGGCACACATTTTATGAAAAACATGTTTTGATGTTTTAAAAAATTTACTTCCAATCCCTATACAACAATAAACCTTTGCCTCATAAATAAGTAATTAAGAGCATCAGCCAAGTCTAAAATCTATACCTTATTCTATACATATGTCATCTCTCTCCAAAGAAGTGGTCAATGTGCTTTCCATCAGCCTTCAAAAGACATCATTCAGCATTGCATTTTCAGAATTCTAAAATCATACAGTTTTGCTTTTCTTTATATTAGTGTTCTTATTGTGTCAGTTGCTCTCCTGTATCTTTTTGCTTTGCTTCAGGTTATATGTCTTTCCCAGTTCTTTGGAATTTTTCATTTTCATTATTTCCTCAGACACAACAATATTTCATCATATTTCATCATGTTTATGTAGTCGAGTTTGTTCATATGTCTCTTAAGTAATGGTCATCCACTTTTTTGTAGGTTTTTATTTTTTGCTAGTATAAAAATATTCCAATAGAAATAGTTCTTGCAGTTGAGAAATAGATTAAAGGAATAAGAATAGGCAATGAGGAAACCAAATTATCGCTCTTTGCTAATGATATGATAATATACTTAGAGAACCCCAGAGATTCTACTAAAAAGTTATTAGAAACAATCCACGTCTTTAGCAAAGTTGCAGGATACAAAATAAACCCACGTAAGTCATTAGCATTCTTATATATCACTAACAAAACCCAACAGTTAGATTTATAAAGAGAAATTCCATTTAAAGTAAATACTGATCATATAAAATATTTAGGAATCTATCTGACAAGGGAAAATCAGAAACTTTATTAGCAAAACTACAAAACACTTTCCACACAAATTAAGTCTGATCTAACCAACTGGAAAAAATATTAAATGCTCTTGGATTGGGCGAACAAATATAATAAAGATGACAATACTCCCTAAACTAATCTATTTGTTTAGTGCTATACCAATCAGACTCCCAAAAAACAATGTTGATGACCTAGAAAAAATAACAACAAAGTTCATATGGAAAAACAAAAGGTCAAAAATTTCAAGGGAATTAATGGGAAAAAAATCAAATGAAGGTGGCCTAGCTGTACCTGATCTAAAATTATATTATAAAGCAGCAGTTACTAAAACCATCTGGTATTGGCTAAGAAATAGACTAGTTGATCAATGGAATAGGTTAGGTTCAAAGGACAAAGCAGCCAATAACTTTAATAATCTAGTGTTTGACAAACCCAAAGACCCCTGTTTTTGGGATAAGAATGCATTATTTTACAAAAATTGCTGGGAAAATTGGAAATTAGTATGGCAGAAACTAGGCATTGACCCACACTTAACACTGTACACCAAAATAAGGTCAAAATGGGTTCATGACGTGGGCATAAAGAATGAGATTATGAATAAATTGGAAGAGCATAGGATAGTTTAACTCTCAGACCTGTGGAAGAGGAAGGAATTTATGACCAAAGAAGAACTAGAGATCACTACTGACCACAAAATAGAAAATTTTGATTATATCAAATTGAAAAGTTTTTGTACAAACAAAACTAATGCAGAGAAGATTAGAAGGGAAACAATAAACTGGGAAAACATTTTTTACAGTCAAAAGTTCTGATAAGAGCCTCATTTCCAAAAAATATAGAGAATTGACTCTAATTTATAAGAAATCAAGCCATTTTCCAATTGATAAATGATCAAAGGATATGAACAGACAATTTTCAGACAAAGAAATTAAAACTATTTATAGCCATATTGAAAATATGCTCCAAATCATTATTAATCAGAGAAATGCAAATTAAGACAACTCTGAGATACCACTACACACCTGTCAGATAGGCTAGAATGACAGGGAAAGATAATGTGGAATGTTGGAGGGGATGTAGGAAAACAGGGACACTGATACATTGTTGGTGGAATTGTGAACACATCCAGCCATTCTGGAGAGCAATTTGGAACTATGCTCAAAAAGTTATCAAACTGGGCATATCCTTTGATCCAGCAGTGTTTCTACTGGGCTTATACCCCAAAGAGATATTGAAGAAGGGAAAGGGACCTTTATGTGCCAAAATGTTTGTGGTAGCCCTGTTTGTAGTGGCTAGAAGCTGGAAAATGAATGCATGCCCATTAATTGGAGAATGGTTGGGTAAATTGTGGTATATGAATGTTATGGAATATTATTGTTCTGTAAGAAATGACCAGCAGGATGAATACAGAAAGGCTTGGAGAGACTTACATGAACTGATGCTAAGTGAAATGAGCAGAACCAGGAAATCATTATATACTTCAACAATGATATTGTATGAAGATGTATTCTGATGGAAGTGGATTTCTTTGACAAAGAGACCTAACTCAGTTTCAATTGCTCAATTAATGACAGAAGCAGCTACACCGAAAGAAAAACACTGGGAAATGAATGTAAACTATTTGCATTTTTGTTTTTCTTCCTGGGTTATTTTTACCTCTTGAATCCAATTCTCCCTGTGCAACAAAAGAACTGTTCAGTTCTGCATACATGTATTGTATCTAGGATATACTGCAACATATTTAACATATATAGGACTGCTTGTCATCTAGGGTAGGGAGTGGAGAGAGGGAGGGAGGGGAAAAATTGGAACAGAAGTGAGTGCAAGGGATAATGTTGTAAAAAATTACCCTGGCATGGGTTCTGTCAATAAAAAGTTGTTAAAAAAAATAGTTCTTGCTTTTATATAGTTGTATTAAGGTTTTCTATTTTCACTTTGCCCTCTGGATCTAAAATATATGGATCATTTGTTTTTATAATTTCTTTCAATTTGATGTTTAGGATCTTTTAATTCATGGCTTTCAGGTAATCAAATAATTTTTAAATTGTCTCTCCTTGATCCTTTTTTTCTGTCAATTAGTTTTGATATTAACTACCATAAATTATCTTCCTTTTTTCCAGCCTTTAGACTATCTTAATATTTCTTATCTTACAGAATCATTAACTTCTATTTGGTTGATTCTAATTTACAAGGATTATGTTTATTGTACAATTTTTTGTAATTTTTCAGCTATTAATTCTCTTTTCAATTCTTTGCTAACAATTTCATTATCTTCCAAAGCTCTAGTCTAGGCTTTCTTCTTTTCTTCCTCAATACTCTTTCAGTTGGTGGTCTCATCAGTTTTCATTTCCATATTACTGGAACTACTTTTCTAGCTTCAACCACTCGCCTAAACTCCAAACTTATATCAGATATCTTAAATTAAATCTCCCTCAGACAACTTTGTAAAGAGCTGAATCTCCGAACATATGCACTTGCATAACTGAACATTTAATGCTAATTACTTATTGGACAATACTCTATTAGCATTTGTTTGGAAAATGGCCCACCCCACCATTCTGTGCTGGCTCGATCTGTTGTTGTATAGAAAGATTGGGAAGAGGGATTTGAGGGTAGAGTAAGAAAGCCAGAGTGACTCCTGGCTGGATTCGTGTGGCTATTCCTCTCACATTCACAAAGAATAAAGATCAAGGACTTTTGCTTATCCTGACTCTGGCTGATTCTAAAGTATCCAGGATGCTAACGCAGTCATCACACAACTTAAACTTTTTATGTCCAAAACTGAACTCATGATCATCATTCCTCCCACCTTCCATTCTCCCTAAAAAATTATCCTTATTCTCACAATCTCCCAAACTCACAACATTGGTGTCATCCTCAACTCCTTATTCTTTTTCATTTCATAAACATAATTCTTTACTAAATACTGTTGATTCCCCCCTTTGTTATCATTTCTCATGTATGTCCATCCTCTTTTGTAAAATTACCTATTAAACTTTTACCCATCTGGTTGGTCTCCTTGCCTCAACTTTCTTCCAAATATAGTGCATCCTCCATTCAGAAGTCAAACTAGCCTTCCTAAAGTACAGATCTCATCATGTAACTGTCCCTTCTTACCTCCCTTCATTTAAACAAGATCAATAGCTCCCTATTGTTGTTGCTTTTGTTGTTATTTGTCCTTCATTCTGGAAGAGGACCATGACATCAGAGAGCTGATGTCGTGACACACAAGTGAATTGGATGTAAGTTAGAGAGGGCTGTGCAGATTCACTTGCCTCACTTTCCTTCAGAGCTATCTAAGTCCAACAGCAAAATATAGATCAGAATGACTGGAGATGGCCTTAGATGAAATTCCCTATTACTTCCAAAATCAAATATTAAACCCTTTGTTTGATATTGGAAGTTATTCACAATATAGGCCCTCCTACTTTCTAGACTTTTCACACTTTATTTTCCTCAACTTTCCATGTAATCTGTCACCCTGCTATATTGGCCTTCTTGTTGTTCTTTAAACAAGACATTCTATCTTCAGATTCTAGCAATTTCATTGACCAGTTATAATTAGATTGTATAATATTACATCAGATCATTTGAAATCAGTAGCAGATAGATCCCTCTTTTATAACACAGTTATCCCATTTTGACTTCACTCAGGGTTGTGCAAATTTGACTTAAGTTTAATATTCAGAAATATAAACAATATGGAAGTAATCACAAATCACCACCTATTACTACAATTTTCCAATGTGTGGTTTTATGAATAACAGTCACATTTCCTATAGCAACACTGACATCCAGTGACAACTCAGATTTATCCAAAGAATATTTTTTTATTTCACAACCTGGAACAAATTTTTTAATCATTTCAAAATGTGAATTGCTCATTGTTTATTCATTTTGCTCTTCAATGTTCTAAGATAATGACCATGCAACATTGAATCAGTTTGTTGAAAATAAATTTAAAAAGAAATCATGTAATTAAATGGTTACTTTTATATTACAAAATCTATATATAGAAAAAAAATATAAAGCAGTTTTTAATAATGGTCAAAATAATACATTAAAACTGTATGGTACTTGATAGCACTTACTATAGAAAATGAGTTAAAAGAGAAATTTTGATCTAGGGTAATAATTGCCTTAATATGGATATTCTTCCTGCTTATTTAATTTTTAATCAACTATAAAATATTTCCAGATAGCCCAAAATTTAATGTAAATAGAATTTTCTTTTTTAAGACTTACTGAGAGTATATGGCTTGTGATGGAAAATCTGAGGCAAAGGTTATGGTCATTAAGTGAATTTATTTGCAGAATTGAAAACTGTTTTCCAAAATGGTTATGCATTTACTACACCAACAACATTGTATTAGCATACTTCTCTTCCCCAACCATTACAAACTTAAATATTCTCATAATTTTCATTTCCCTTATAATAAACACTTTGATAATTATTCCATATGACTGTTTATAATTTGAAATTCTTCTTTTGAAAATTGTTCTTACATGTACCCATTCAATAATTTTCCTTTTTTATCCTTGATTGATTCATTTTGACTATGTGGAAGCACTTTAAGTTCAGGTAATCAAAATTATTTATTTGATATCTTTTCATTATCTCTATTCTTCACTTGATTAACAATATATTTCTTACCCATATGTTATGGGCCAGAACTTTGAAACAAGGATTCTTACAAAGTGTTTAAGTCAGTGGAACTGATAAGGACAATGGTTATCTAGTTTAACATGGTGTTTAACAGTTCTCTAAATTCAGTATGATTGATTTAATATTACAACAAATAATGGTTTCCTAGTGATATAATGATTAGTTTATACTCAGTGTAGAGCATATAAACTGAGATTCCCATTCAGAGCCAGAGTCATTCAGAGTCAGAGAGGATAAGTGGCCTGGAGACAGGAGCTCAATCTCTTGAAGGCAAGGAGATTCATTTCCATCTTCATCAGCCTTGTGGTGACTGTCCTGTCCTGCATTTTCTCCACTGAAATCAAGTCCCCTCTGAAGGCACCAGGTGAAGGAGACAATAAAGATTCTCAGACTTCAACACCTGGTTATTCTTGTGGTGATTACTTTGCTGAAAAGAAAGCTGCTCCAAGACCTCCAGAAAACCACCAAGAACATTATACCTATAGTTGTGAAAAATTGTGAAAAGATTATGATTTATTTATATTTTTATATAAAATATTAAGAGCATGTAGATTTCGTATTATGTATCATTTCTATAGTATTTTTTCACTTAAAATTTGCCTATTTACCTTCTAGTTTTTAATATTTTTCTTATCTTTATTTTGGTCTTCTAAATATTTAAATGAACATGAAATTCATTAATCCTTGCTATTACCTTACTGTTTATTTCTAGGAAGAGATGTATTTTCCCCTGAGGACTGCTTTAGCCACATGCAAGAAATTTTGTTATGTCATTTTATCCTCATTTTCTTTTACTTAATTCTATTTCAATGATTTTTTTTTGTTTTTTTGATCTCTCCATTATTTAAGATTTCATTGTTAAGTTTGTATTTGGATGTGTTTTTAATTTATTTCCCTGTACTACTTTTAAAAATTGTATTATCATTTGTAAAAAAAAATATCTTTACTGCTTCTGCCCTTATATATTTGTTTACAAAATATTTGTCCACTAGTAAATGAAAAGTTTTTGGAAAAGTTTGATATGATACTCAAAAATTGTATATTCTTTTAAAAGATCTCATAATTCTTTTATTTCTAGTTTTTCCAGCAATTTATTCAGTTTTGTATTTTCTCTTCAGATAACATGTGTTTTCCTTTATGAATTTAGGAGTTTAGGCATTTGGGGCATATGATTTTAACATTTGTGATACTTCCATTATATTTTATACTGACTTATATCCATTGTTCACTGAGCATTAAGACTATTTTAAATTCTTCCTACATTAGGAAATAAACACTTCAATCGCCTGTAAAGACAATAATGGTCTCAGTTGTATATCAGTACTCTTTCCTTTAAGTCTACACATCATGTACATCCCTGTACATGTGAAAAATTTTCAATAGTTTCCCCTATTCTTTAGTTTTCTTGTTAAGTGTTGTTTTAGAGTTTATAATATGCTTTTTACCTTTTGTAACGACTCCTCTTCCACAGGGTTCATGGCCTAATTAATATCTTCAACTTGTTACCACAAAATGGTAATCAGATGTAAAATCTTCTGGCAGAGACTTTAGGAGAAGATCTCAAAGCACAAGTTGGTGAATTGATTAGGGCAAGAGTCTGGGGGTTAGGGAAGGGATGTGCTGAGTGACCACATTAGGGATCAGTATTCTTTGCTTTTAATAAATAGAGTCGATTTGTTACGTTCCTTTGTGATTGGGTCTATGGAGACACTTATAATTACTTTTTTCTCTCATGCATCAATTTTTTCTCTCATTATCAGTAATTTTGGAGAGCTAGTAAGGACAGGAAAATATTTCTAAGGTTACATCTTATTAGTGACATGATTCAGAAGAAAATTATTTTCTTATGACAGTATGGTCATATACTGTATCTAGTGATACCATGTCCCATTTTTCAGAGACATTCCTCTGTGTTTTAAAATAGCAGTTTAATATAGACCAGTTATTATTGCTACTATTATTATTTCATTTTATAGCTGAGCAAACTAAAAAGCAGAGATGTTATTTGAGTTACTTAATTTCATGCAGTTAGCAATAAGTCAACAAACATTTATTAAATGTTTATTATTTGTCAGGAACATTGTTGATTTCTTGGAATACATTTTTTAAAAGGCAAAAACATAATGACCTTCAAGGATCTTACATTCTAAATAGACCATTTATATAGGTTTAATGGACTTTATAAATAACTAGGTACATCCAAGATACAAACAGTATTTATACAAGTGAGTATATTAAAGGAAGGTATACTGAGAAAGACCTTGATTGAAAAGTAAGATGTAAGCCAAGTCTATAGGGAATCCAGGAGAATCAATTACACAAAAGCCCAAATCTTTTGAGTCTTATTTTAACTACTGCCTATTTCCTCCTTGTTCTGTAGTTTAGATATATGACCTAATATTGCTAATAGCACTTAGTGCTAAGCATTACTGTAGTGACTTAGAACTTTAAACTTATTTTCACATTCATTAGATACTACATACATCATATGTAATACAGGGTCACAAATAGCTAACATTTTTATATAGGAAATCAATATTATAGGAGTCATTGAAACAAAGTATAGGGCTACAAGGAAATTGAGAGGAAAATTGTGTTACAACCTTTATTATAAATACAAATAATGAAGATGTCATACAGAGAAAATTTGAAAGGTTAGATTAAATGACCTCTAAAAACTCAACCAACACTTAATTCTTACAATCTTTTACATCTATTATTGATGTTATTACAATATATTGAGCAATTGGACAACATAAATTGTATTCCAGAAGGATTAAGTAATAAACTATCATCTTTTTCTTTCCTCTAAAATCTCTGTGCATTGTAAAAGTAAAATATTGTTTATTCAAGCTATAATCATCACTTTAAAATATAGTATCAAAGTCACCTTGAGTAATTAGCAAAATAATTAGAAAGAAGGAACAAAATAGAATAAAGACAAGAAAAATAAGCTAAATAATGACCAGATGGAGAGTGAGCAGCTCTGTAGAAGGAAAATAGAAAAATAGCTAGGAGGAAATAGTGAAACTGATCTGTACTCAGCAATGAACCTTTCTAATTTTAAAAGGAAGAATAGTGATAAATATGACTATAATTCATAGGACTTGTGGGATGAATTGCTAAATGATAGAATCCTCCGTTAGTACATTCCTAGTTTCAGTTAGAAAAGAATTTGAAGATTTTGGAAATCTTTCAGAAAGAGTTATCAAATTGATCAGGTGATATCGATGAAGTTAGAAAATAAGTACAATGACAAACATTTAATGAATTTTTATTTATTTTGCCTATAGAATAAACTGAAAAGATTTTCATGAGAATGTGATTACAGCTATCTGCATCAAAGATGATAAAACAAAAGAAAAAAATAAGTTTCAAGTTGATGGATTTGTCTTAAAGAAATCATTCAATGAAATAAAGTGATTTCAAGTGGAAATTACTGGTAACACTGTAGTTTTCTTTTCTTCTGTACTTCCAGAATAGAAGTAATTTAAATGTCTCCTAATGGTATAAGTCCATTTTCTCTTAATTCCCAAAACACATACATATGCATGCCTACACACAATCTTTTTTTGGAAGCATTATAATTTTAAAATATATTTGAGATGTTGGAGCCATTGAGTTTTACAAATATAATAAATCTTAAGATTAATTTAATTCAGTGTAATGAGTATAATCAGTTAAGTATTCAGCAATAAAAATTAGGAATTTGAAATTATATACTTATAAATATTATGTTTCTAACCAATACAATAAGATATTCAGGGAAAATATAAACTTTTAAAAATAATTATCAGAGAATTTTTGACCTAGATTTCATATTGGTGCTTAAAAAAAATTACAGTGCCTATCTCATTAGTCTAGGGAACAGTTTTATGTGGATTTACTCAATTTCTTCCCTCAGCATCTCTCTATCTCTCCAACAACAACAAAAGTTATGAGGAACACTCTACTTTATTCCTTTTGTACTATATTCAAATGAAATAACCCTAGAAGAGCATGAGGGAATGAAACAATATTACTGTATATAGGTCTTGCAGACAAAAGGAATAAAAGCAAATATATGAAAATAAGCATTATAAAGGAACTTCTGATTAAGACAGTAGCAAGAAAGAATGTATAAGAATTCAGCCACCTAATATATTGTCTGGTGAATATGTAAAAAGATCACAAACTTGAATATAAATCAAGAAATTAAAAGGAGGAAATAATTTCACCCAAAACCAGTGCCATACAAAAGTTACCAAAAGTCTGAAGGATCTTCCATTTGGGAAGCAAACATGATCACAAATAAATAAACTCACAACTTGTAGTAATTTTTAAAAAGCTGCTCCAATGACATCTGAAAACTTTAGTACTTTGTTCTTATAGGTCAGGAATCCTGGAGTTCTCTTCACAATTATTCAGATTGTGAACAGGAGGCCAAGAGAGAGTAGTACTTTTTGATAATGACAAATCAGAGGTACCAGAAGTCCACAGTACTCTCACCCTAGATATTTTAGAGGTTCTGAAATTTAGAATTCTCTGATCCTAGACAATTCAGCATAGATCAAGATCTGAATACATATACAGAAGGGCAGGGGAAACATTGGCAAACTTCTAAGAAATTGAAGGTAGGACAAAATAGGACCTGATAACTGATTTGGGAGTATTATAGGGGACCAGTCTAGTTGCACACCAAAGTCAAAGGAGGAATTTGTAATGGGCTGAGGGTTGAGTTGATGCACTGAGGTCCCAAGCACATGAGGCTAAATAGTAATTGGACCATACTCTATTAATATATAAGCTTGGAGAAAGAATGGCCCCCGCCCACTCTTTGTGCAAGTCCTGATGTGTTGTATAGGAAATGATGATTTTGGTGGGTGGAGGCAGGGGAGTGGAAAAGGAAGGGGAAGGAGAGACTGATTGCATGGCCATTGCTACGGTTTTTCTGCTCAGATCCCCCTCTGTTAGTGGCTTCCTGTCGCAGCTGCCCATATTGCTATTGCAATCTTTCTTGCCCATATTGCTATCGCAATCCTTATTCACCTCTTCACTGCAATAAAGATTGAAGATTTTTCCCTTAACCTGAATTCCTGACTCCAGCTGATTTTAAATATGCTGTCATTACAATTGGCGCCCAAGTGTGGGAACCAAGGACCCTACTTTCACTGAAGAAGTCTCCAGTGACCAGGAACTTAGGTGAGTATAAGACAAACAGGAAACTTATTTTCTTAAAAACTAAATTAGTAACCTTTTTTGGCTGAAATGGGACAGATCCTAGCTAAAGATTCTCCATTCTCCACTCCAACCCCCCCAACCCCAGCCCCACCCAGGAGTGGTGCTATAGAAAGCCTGCTTAAGCTGATAGAAGATCAAGGGCTACTTATAACTTGGGAACAGGCAGCTAGACTTCTGGGTACATTAAAACGCACCTCCTCTTGGTTCTTAGAGGCAGAGCAAATCTCTCTAGAGAACGGGCATTGGTTGGTCAACAGCTCTCCGCATATTACAATGAAAATGGTCCTCATTCAATTTCCATCGAAGCATTCTATTTATATAATATGATACAGTTGACCTTAAGATACTATATAAGTTCCAGGAGAAAAGGAAGAAACTCTAGGAATAGCCAAATGGGGAAGCCTGAGATAAAGGAGGAAGACAAAGAACAGATTAATGGCCATATCCCCACAGGGCATGGAGACTTAAGTGAGGCTCAAAGGTGGGGTGACTCTGAGGCAGCTTCAGCCCCACCTAAGGAGTAGGTAATTGACTCTCCTTCATTAACTCCACCCTCCGGGATGGAGGGAGGAGGGATGGGGTGGGGGGGGAGGGGAGGAGTGACAGCACCAGCACCTCCCCCCCAGCATCCAGCTACTCCTATGAGTAGATTGCAAAAGGGACTAATTAAGGCCAAAGAAGAAGGGGAAAATGTATCAGAACTTCAACACCACATTTTTCCGGTAATTCAACAGTTTAATTCTTCAGGTCAAGAAAGTAGAAGATACTCACCTTTTGATATAGAAATCCTCAAAGACCTGAAAAAAGCTTGCACTCTTTATGGGGCTACATCAGCTTATGTTAAGATGTTATTACAGAATTTGGCTTTTGAAATCTTGACCCCTAATGACTGGAAATCTATAGCAAGGATATGCCTAGAATCTGGACAAAACTGGCCTTCTGAATATAGTGAGCTCTGTAGGATACAAGCCCAACAAAATAGTCAAAGTGGAGTTCCTACCGCAATCACCTGTGACCTACTAACAAGTGTAGGTCCTTATGCAGATGTCGCAGTACAAATTAATTATTTTATAGCAGCATATGAGCAAATTGATGCTAATGCTATCAAAGCGCGGGCTTCTCTCCACAATGAAGATGAAAAGGGTGGGGCCTTCACAAAAATAACACAAGGGCCAAATGAATCCTTTGCTGACTTTGTGGGATGTTTGCAGACCGCTATCACAAGAACAAATGGAGAAAATGCAGTAACAGACAGTTTGATAAGGCAACTTGCTAAGGAAAATACTAATGAGGTTTGCAGAAGAATTATACTATGACTGCACAAGGATGCTCCTTTAGAGGAGCTCATAAGCAACTGTGCCACAGTGGGCACAGATGCCTTTTATAGTCAGGCTATGATGCAGACTTCCCAAAATCCAAACATGGGAAGACAGACTCCCTCCTGGTAAGGGACTTCCAGAGAGACTCGTAGATGCTTTCAGTGTGGAAAAGTAGGGCATCTGAAAGTCAATGTTGGTATAGAGATAGAATGGGAAAACAGGGTGGGAGAACAAGACCCAATACCCCATGTCCAAAGTGCAACAGAGACTTCCATTAGGCCTCAGAATGTAGACAGATTCAGGGAAACGGGATAAGGGGCCCAGCCCCAGGGCCCAAGGCAAAAAACACTTGGGGCATGATGGCAGCCAATGGTGCACCCAGAGAGTGCCTAGAAGTCCAGTACCCAGACATGATCAATCAGCCAGAAAGCCATATGATGGGAGGAGAGGATTACACAGTCAACCAGCCAGGAAGCAACCTGATGGCAGAAAGGAATTACAATTAGGGAGAATAGAGTTGTATGCAGCTGGGACAACTGAGATACCCCCTGGAGAGGTGAAATCTGTTACTCTCCAGCCTATGGATCCCCTACCTCCAGGCACAGTAGGCTTGACCATTTCACCTCCTTTTTGTACATACAAAACAGTGTCCATCCACACACTGATGTGGGAAACTGGGGAATGTGTAGATAATATCCCAGTCACTAATACAGGTAGACAATGTGTGACTTATCACCCAGGAGAAGTAGTAGTATCAGGTTTACTCATACAGAATCCTAATAAGCAACCTGGTGATAGTCACCCAGGTTCTGACTCCAGACCACAAAATCCAGGAATATACTGGACAGCAGCTGTAATGGCTGACCGACCTATGCTCACGATCTATATAAATGGCCTACCATTGGAAGGATTGGTAGACACAGGTGCAGATTGTACAGTCATTAGAGGTGCCAATTGGCCCAGTCACTGGCCAAAGATTAAAGCAGATACCTATATGTCTGGAGTAGGAGGATCAATAACAGCTGAAGTTAGTGCTGCCCCTATGAGATGGACTTTTGAAAGCAAAACAGGAGTTTTTACTCCTTTTATAGTTGAAAAACTCCCCATCAATCTGTGGGGAAGAGACGTTTTACAACAATTAGGGTTAAAAATGAGTACTTCGGTTTTTTTAAGCAGGGCTGCTGTTGAAGGCCTGCCAACACTTTCACCTGTTCCTATCCAATGGAAAACTGATACACCAGTGTGGATAGAACAGTGGCCCTTAGGTAGCGATAAAATTCAGGCCTTATTAGATATAGTACAGAAGTAGCTTGAACAAGGGCATATACAACCTTCTCTAAGTCCTTGGAATTCCCCAGTGTTCGTTGTAAAAAAGAAATCAGGAAAATGGAGGATGCTCACTGATTTAAGAAAAGTGAATGAACAGATGAAAACTATGGGAACTCTTCAGCCTGGACTTCCATCTCCTACTCAATTGCCTAGAGAGTGGCCTCTTTGGGTCATCGATATTAAGGATTGTTTCTATTCTATCCCTCTGGATAAGGAGGATATGAAAAGATTTGCCTTTTCAGTGCCCAGCGTTAACTTAGCTGAGCCTTATAAAAGATATGAATGGACAGTTTTGCCACAGGGAATGAAAAACAGCCCCACTATGTGTCAAATGCATGCTTCTGCTGCTCTTGCTCCAATAAGAAAAGCATTTCCAAAAATTATGCTATTACATTATATGGATGATATATTGGGATGTGCATCTGAGGAACAAATGCTAGAAGCATGTCTACAAAAGATGATAGAAACATTAAGATACTACAAATTATACATAGCTGAAGAGAAAATTCAAAGACATGCTCATTTTCAATATTTAGGATATGAAGTATACCCTAAGGTGCTTACAGTACAAAAACTGTCCTTAAGAACAGAGAAGCTAAACACCTTAAATGATTTTCAGAAATTGATAGGAAATATCCAGTAGATGCGACCAGTGTTAGGCTTGACTACCTATCAGTTACAACCATTATATGACATTTTAAGGGGAGACAGTGCTTTAAATTCACCACGCCAGCTTACAAAAGAAGCTCAAGAGGCTTTAAGAAAAGTTGAATTGGCTTTATCCAATGTGGTTGAAAGAGTCACTCAAAAACCCTTGGAAATATCAGTTTTTGCCACACAAGAGGCACCCACAGCAGTCCTTCATCAAGGAGACAGTGTGATAGAGTGGGTGAACCTCCCAGCCCAACCAGAACAAAGCCTTACTCCTTACCCAGTGCTTGTGGCTAGAATTTTATTAAAGGCCATTAAGGGAGCAATACAATTACCTGGGGCAAGACCTGATAAGATATACACCTTTTACACCAATACACAAATTAATGTGTGTTCTGAGACCATCCCAGAGTGGCAAATTTTATTAGTCATGGCTCCAAATTTTGCACATGGGTCTCCATTAAAGATAACCAAACTTTTACATAATTAGCAATGGATTCTTGAAGAAAAGGTTTCTAAAGTTCCTCTTAAAGGACCAACTATCTTTACAAATGCGTCCAAACACAATATTTGTGCTGTATACTCTCATGACTTAACTATAAAGAGAGTAGTCAGAACTCCTTTTCAGTCCACTCAGCAGAATGAATTATATGCAATCATGTTAGCTCTCACTTATTACCCAGGAGACATAAATATAATATCTGATTCAGCCTATTCAGTAGGTGTGGTACAAAGAATTGCCACAGCCCAAATAAAATTTGCAGCTTCTAATATATATCAGCTCTTTAAGGAACTTCAGGAGCAAATGAGAAAACATTCAGGTAAGATTTATATCTTGCATGTCCACTCACATAGTGGACTTCCAGGTCTTATTTTTGATGGGAATTCAAAGGCAGATAGCCTTTTAACTATCTTAGCCAGTACGCCTTTATTTCAGGAGGCCCAGGAATTCCATTCTAAATACCATCAGGCTGCTCGAGCTTTTCATTTACAATTTGGGATAACAAAAGAGGAAGCTAGGAGCATAGTAAAAGCCTGTACAGCTTGCTTTCCTTTCCATGCTCCTACACTGCCTCCAGGGAAGAACCCTCATGGTTTTTCAGGATTCACTTTTTCAATACCAGCTGCAAAAAAGATAACCCAAGTGGTCACTGAATTCCTTATACATGCATTTGCAGTTATGGGTGTGCCACAAACAATAAAAACAGATAATGGGCCTGCATATACTTCTAAACATTTTGCACACTTTTGTGCACAGTGTAAGATTTTACAGGGGGAGCCACAGGTAATCCTAGAGAACTTCTAAATCTATCTTTTTATATTATTAATTTCTTAATTTTTGACAAACATACACTGGCTCTGGCAGACAGGTTTTATAACCCACCAGAAGGGCAGTGTCCAGTGCGAGCAGCTCCACTATCTTTAGATAATCGCCAGATGATGTGGAGAGATCCAGAAAGTGGAGAATGGAAGGGACCAGATAGGTAAACTGCTTGAGGGAGAGAGTTTGCTTGTATCTCCACAGAAGGAGAAAGAATCAAATGGGTGCCAACAAGCCGTAATCTCCTTCTCCATTGGAGAGAAACAGAGCAGACCCTTAAAATGAAAGAGAAGACCCCAAAACATCAGTAGTTCCATTGCTGACTGTGCCCACCACTGAATGAGCATGGCAGTTATGGCATTTGACTCATGGACATCAAAAATTGTTGGACTTCAAAACTCTCAGGAATCATTGGATTCTCTGAGACATGATAAGATTGTAGTGGGACTTCAAAACCTTTAGGAATCATTGGATTTTCAGAGAAATGATAAGACTGTTGCAGGATTTCAAAATCTGCTGGAATCATTGGATTCACTAACACATAAAAAGACTGTTGCAGGACTTCAAAAACTTACAATAGACATTAGATTTTTGGACTATCCCTTGGTTGCTGAAGAAGGTGTATGTGTGACTATTGTTTACATACCCTCCTTCTAGGACTTCTGGAAATCTTTTACAACACCATGTTGATTCATATTGTTTGTTATATCACTACTTGCATGTACAATTCATGTTTGTTGCACCACATTGAGCTTGCACTGGTGGTGGGGAGAGTCACCACTAATAGCCTGTGCATTATTGCTATGTGCTTGTGTAATACCTCCCATGCTGATGGGCTTGTGAATACCTGTTTCTAATAAGACCCTTCAGTCTAGAAACCTGCTAGCAATCCCCACTTCCCTTTGGTGCTTTTCATCTCCCTTTCTGAGATGTCAGGGAGGGCATGATCATCTCCTTTTTAGCATTTTCACCTCCCTTCCTGAGAAGTTGGGGGAGTGTGATCACCTACTTTTGGGGGCTCTCAAGTCAGGGATGGCATAACCACCTGTGTTCTAAAACAAAAGAAAGAGGGAAATGTAGAGGGCTGAAACTCTTGAGTCGAGGCATTGAGGTTGGGACAGCCGAGCACTTGAGGATAATTACCAATTGGACAGTACTCTATAGGCATATCCTTGGAAAATGGCCCTTCCTACTATCCTGTGCTGGCTCAATGATTGGTATTTACAAAAAATTGTAGGAGAGACTAGGGGGTGGAGTAAGACTAGCCAGGGTCACTTTGGCAGTGAACAAGGAAGAAGGAGGTTGCAGAGATCCTGCTTTCATCCCCTTCACCTCTACCTCTAAAGACCAAGAATAAAGACTAAGGACTTTTGCTTATCCTGACTCTGGCTGATTCTGGGGTGTCTAGGGTGCTAGTGTGGTCATCATATATACATACATACATACACACACACACACACACACACACATATATATATATATATATATATATATATAGAGAGAGAGAGAGAGAGAGAGAGAGAGAGAGAGAGAGAGAGAACATGCAAACAACTATGCACAAATGAGAAAAATGATTATTTTTCTCTTTTATTAATTGCCAATTATTAAATCAATATTAAGTTTTTCTCTTCCTATTTCTTCATTCAGAAATCAGTCCCTTTAGGTTATTCATCCAGTCTCTGAAGGATATTTTTGATAGATAAGATTGTCTACATCCTTTGGGTAAATGACTTTTGCTCTAGGTTGTAACTCCACCCAGTTTGAAGATCTTGTGAACAATCTAGGTAGGACCTTGGGAAATAACCTTCTATCCTTGAAACCTTCCATTAGAATATAAGATAACCTAGTTTATAAAGGGAAAATCATCCAGAGAGGTCTAGGTAGAACTGGTTTCCTTTCTCCATAGTTTGGAGGATATTAAGTTTCATGATTACCTCACATTCTAAGTGGGAGAAGCAGAAGACTTAAATCTATTAATCATTTGCTGGTCATAATTAATAAATTATTATTAATTACTCAAATTATGTCTCAGAAAATTTCATTCATCACCCAAAGATAAATTAGAAGTAACCAATAAAATAGAAGGATGTAGAATTAATGGAATTAGGAAAGCTTACTTGTAGAAATTGATCTTTTAGATGGAGCTTAAAGGAAGTCAAGAAGCAGAGATGAAGGGAGAAAACATTCCGGGTATTAGAGAAAACATTCACTGAAAATACCACAATTCAGAATATGAATTATCTTGTTCAACAATCAGCAAGAACACCAATGTCACTGTAGATTGGAAAGGTAGGTGGGGGCCAAAGAAGAGTGGAATGAATAAGACCATTAGACTGGGAAAAAAAATTAAGTAGAAGTAGAATAGAAGTAAAGGGACCCAGCTAGCCCTTTATTAACTTTGAGGTATATTTTGTGTCAAAGAGAAGTTCTGGGAATGAAAAACTAAGTAGTTTTTTGGTACCAAGATATATGGTTAGATAGCACCAAGAAGCAAAAGAAAGAACGTAAGGGAAAACATTGAGACAAAATGAAATATTCATATAAGTAACACATTTTGTTTAAAAAAAATCTTAAAATGAACAAAATGTACCAAATCTCTTTCATTAGGGAAATGACATAGAGTAATGTTAAAATATGTTTCCTTCTTTCACTGTCGGGGTAACATTGTGAAATGTACATGTGAAAGTAATTATATAGCATTTCTAAACAGGGCAAAACCTACTAGAATCCAAATGCTTTGAAGTTCCTCTCAAAGGAAGCCAATCAATTTATTTGAGTGTCCAAACATGCTTCAGACTGAAATCTAAATTCATCCTACTTCTCAAGATGCCATAGACCTTCAGGAAGTAACAAATTTAAATAGATACTTGGAAACAGAGTAATTGTTTTCTAATGCCTTGAAGTATTCCCCCATGCAGATTCAATTCATGTTGTTTCTTGGGTCTTTGCCTTTACAAAAGCAGAATGTAAATATAGATAGAACTCTATATTGCTTTATACTTTCTTTGACTTTATTCAAAAGTCATATTTCTGTGAAAAGTGAAAAATAAATAGACCATAAAAAGGTATTTATTTAATGGTTCAAATTTTTAAATGACTTCAGGAATCAACACATGATAATTTCAGAAATGCATGGAAAAAACTAAAAAAAGAAGATAAAAAGGGCCACACTACCTGTGCTAGAAACAGGTGCATTAGAATTCAATAGGGGAGCCCAAAAGAAACCTAAAATATAATGAAAAACAAGAAAAATATAATGAAAATCAGCATTCAAATGATTGAAAATTAATCTTTCTGGGAAAGAGGTTGCCCCTATGAAGATGATTAGAATAAATTCTTCAATAATAAAATTATAATTAGGGAAGGAACTGACTACAGACAAGTTGAATTGTTAATGTATATTAAAATGGAAGACACTGTTTATTTCTAAATGCCAAAAACTAGGTGTCATAGAAAAGAATCCAATATATTAATTTGATCAAAAAGAAGAGAGACAAAGTTTGGTGATAGCCCCTGAAAGGAATTGAAAACTGCTTCTAGCTTATTATATTGTTATTTATTATATCAACACTATCTTATGTATGATTGATTCTCAGAAAAAGCTATTATTTTTGTAATTTTTATTGTGAGTTACAAGGGTCAAATTACTGTTTTTCTGTCTCTACTTGATGGCTTTCCTATATTTTGGGAAACAAAAACTTCTCACCCACTTTTCTTGGACTATGTGGAATACTAGATAACTATGGGATAGGTTATCATATAAAGCAAATCAAACTGCTAATACTATTAGAAGTCAAATGTACCCCCAAATGTGGAGTTCCTGACTGGTGTCATGAGGTGTCTCAGAAGAATTTTCAGGCTTAGACCCATCCCCATATCAAGGGGCAAAATTTATTATAATCACAATGCTGATTAAAGCAGGCTATATTCCAAATGAGGATGGTAGCAAAAAAGCAAGGAGCAAGCAGGTAAACTTCACTTCTAAGTCATAAAAATAGTAGATCAGTTACATTATTAACTGATCTACTATTTTTATGACTTAGAAGTGAAGTTGAGGAGGGGGTCAGATTCTTACTTAGTATGCAGGTGCTCTACCCAAAGGTATGTTTTTAGACCTGAAACACAATTAGATTAAGAGGAGGGCATTCAATATTGTATTGCATCTGTGTGAACTTTAGGCATCTCATTAGTGATGCTCTTCACCTCCAACCAACCCATTGTCACTGGTCATCAGGCTTTTATCTAACAACTAGCAATCTTTTGAACTCAGCATCCTGGCTATATAAGGTAAATTAAGGCAAGATAATCCAAGGGAAGAAATATCATTAGCCTAGAGTTTATACTAGATTATTTTCAAGTCCAGGTAGCCTTGTGTGATGACCCGTATTTAAAATCAGCAGAGTCAGGAATTCAGGTTAAGGGAAAAATCTTCAATCTTTATTCTCAGTAGAGGTGAAGAAGGATTGTGATAGCAATATGGGCAGCTGTGACAGGAAGCCAGCTAGCAGAAGGGGATCAGAGGTGAAGGGTGGTCACAATAGCAATGCGAACAGCTGTGTCAAGATGCCAGCCAGCAGTCTCTCTTTCCGCTTCCCTTTCCACTCCCCTGCCTCCACCCACCAAAATCATCATTTCCTATACAACACATCAGGACTTGCACAAAGAGTGGGCGGGGGCCATTCTTTCTCCAAGCGTATATTTTAATAGAGTATGGTCCAATTACTATTTAGCCTCACGTGCTTGGGACCTCAGTGCATCACCTCAACCCTCAGCCCATTACATCTCCCGCTTTCTTTTGTTTTAGAACACAGGTGATCATGCCATCCCTGACTCTTCAGGGAGGTCAGAACCCCCAAGGGGAAGTGATCACACCCTCCCTGACTTCTCAGGAAAGGAGGTGAAAGCACCGAAAAGGAGGTAATCACAACCCCCCTGACTTCTCAGGAAGGAAGGTGAAAGCACTAAAAAGGAGAAAATCACGCCTTCCCTGACACCTCAGGAAGGGAGATGAAAAGCACCAAAGGGAAGTGGGAGTTGCTAGTAGGTCTCTGGGCTGAAGGGTCTTATTAGAAACAGGTATGCACAAACCCATCAGCATGGGAGGTATTACACAAGCACATAGCAATAACACAGAGGCTATTAGTGATGACTCTCCCCACAGTCAGTACAAGCTTGATGTGGTGTAACAAACATGAATTGTACATGCAAGTAACGGTATAACAAACAATATAAATCAACATGGTGTTGTAAAAGATTGCCAGAAGTCCTAGAAGGAGAGTATGTAAACAGCAGTCACACGTACACCTTCTTCAGCAGCCAAAAGATAGTCTAAAACCAATCTATTGTCCATTGCTTCATATGTCAGGGAATCCAATGATCCCCCCAAGTTTTTGAAGTCCTGCAAAAGTCTTTTTATGTGTCAGGGAATCCAATGATTCCAGCAGATTTTGAAGTCCTGTAACAGTCTTATCATTTCTCAGAAAACCCAATGATTCCTGAGGGCTTTCAAGTCTTATATCTCAGAGAATCCAATGAATCTTGAGGGCTTTCAAGTCTTACGTGTCAAAGAATCCAGTGATTCCTGAGGGTTTTCAAGTCCTACAACAATCTTATCATGTCTCAGAGAATCCAATGATTTCTGAGGGTTTTGAAGTCCAACAATTTTCTATGTCCATGAGTCAAACGCCATAACTGCCACGCTCTTTCAATGGTGAACACAATCAGCAACAGAACCACCCAATATTTCTTGGGTCTTCTCCTTCATTTCAAGGATCTGCTCCATCTCTCTATGATGGGCAAGGAGAATATGGCTCATTGGCACCCATCTGATTCCTTCTCCACCTGTAGAGATACAAGCAAACCCTCTCCCCCAAGCAATTAGTCTATCTGGTCCCTTCCATTCACCACTTTCTGGGTCTCTCCACATCACCTGGCGATTATCTAAAGATAGGGGAGCTGCTTGCACTGGACACTGCTCTTCCGGTGGGTTATACAACCTGTCTGCCAGAGCCAGTGCATCTTTGTCAAAAATCAAGAAGTTAATGTATAAAGGGTTAGATTTAGTAGTTCTCTAGGGTTACCTGTGGCTCCCCCTTTCTTTGTGATGACCATGTATTTAAAATCACCAGAGTCATGAATTCAGGTTAAGGGAAAAATCTTCAATCTTTATTCTCAGTAGAGGTGAAGAAGGATTGCGATAGCAATATGGGCAGCTGCGACAGGAAGCCAGCTAGCAGAAGAGGATCAGAGGTGAAGAGTGGTCGCAATAGCAATGCGAACAGCTGTGTCAAGATGCCAGCCAGCAGTCTCTCTTTCCGCTTCCCTTTCCACTCCCTTGCCTCCACCCACCAAAATCATCATTTCCTATACAACACATCAGGACTTGCACAAAGAGTGGGAGGGGGCCATTCTTTCTCCAAGCATATAGATTAATAGAGTACTCTTTAGACTCACATGCTTGGGACCTCAGTGCATCAACTCAAGCCTCATCTTGGGGTATTACTATATTATTCCCTAAGAGTTGCATCACATGCATGTGTATACATATACATGTATGTATGTATGTGTATCAAACTGTGCATAGTTTTTCAAAACCAACAATAACCAATACTCAAAATTAGGACATTTAACTATCCGTAGTAAGAGGTCTTGTGTTATTATACATGTTATGCATATATAATATTATGATATTACTTATATGGTATAATAATATTATTTAGTAATAATTATATAATATGATCCAGTTTTTCTTTGTCTCTTGTTAATTTAATTAATATATATTAAATGTGAAACTCTTTTCATATTTATCTATCTTCAAAATAGGAATAACAATTTGCTAAAAAGTATTAGAACACCCCCATTTTTTCTTTTCTTTTCTTTTCTTTTTTTTTTTGAAAACAGAAAAGTTTTATTAGATGGAAAACCAAACACTAGTGCTGAGACTCCCCAGGACCAAGTACAGAGGACCCCTAGCCCAGGAGAGACTTCTGTTTGAAAACTACAAAGAGAAATCATGAAGAGGACTTAGGGTCAAGAAAGGACAGGTGAGGCACAGGAGCCTAATGTTTTCCTGTTACAATTGACTACAAGGCTGGTTGGGCCAACTTAGGGTGCACAGCTCAGCCAAGTGAAGCAGTGAATACCAGCAAACGATTTTGGGAGTGAGTAGGACTTTGGCCACTGCATGCCCCTGACTGGCTCCTTCAGCAAACAGGCTCAGCTTGTGTGCAAGGCACCTGCCTCTTGTTTTGGGTGGAGTCCTTGCAGCTGGGTCAGGGTATGACCCTGTTGAAGGATGGAGTATCTGCACACAATGCAGATTTTCTCATTATCTTCTCTACAGAAAAACTTCAAGCACTCTTGATGCTCAGGGCACCATCCCTCTCTGAGGGTCTGGGACTGCTCCAGGCAAGGCTTTAGCTTCTTGGCCACCTGTACCATGCTCTGCATCTTCCAGTTGGTATGGAGGTATGAAGGCTGGGATTTTGGAGGGAGGCAATAGCATCAGAAGGTGTTCCCAGAATCCTCTGTTATAGGGTCACTGAAATAGTCCTTACAGATTGGGCAGGTCAGGAGGTCCTATAGCCCTTGGATAGGCTCCAGTGACTTTTAGCTCCTTCACCAGCAAGAGTGCCACCATTCTCCATGTCTCTTCAAAGGCTGAGTTCCTCAGCTTCTCTATGCTGCTGCCTTTGCTGGCTGGGTCTGCCTCCAGGAAGGTCTACCTCTCAGGTTCTGGCTCCATGATTTAGAACAAAAGTCCATCGGAATCTCTTTCCAATTTCATACAATTCACAATCACTCTTTGGATATTTATCTTCTTTAAGAATAAAATTATGCAATTCCTTTAAATTGAAGTCAAAGGGACCATCATCCATGAATCTTTGCAGGCCGTGTTCTTCCACAAAAATTCCCAGCTTTTTGCTCATCTCATTTACTGTGAACGCAGTTTCTGTATCCAGAGACAACAGGTTCTGGACAT
Organism: Antechinus flavipes; assembly: GCF_016432865.1. Lineage (NCBI taxonomy): Eukaryota > Metazoa > Chordata > Mammalia > Dasyuromorphia > Dasyuridae > Antechinus > Antechinus flavipes. Next base: position 399,547,033 of record NC_067400.1, read on the forward strand.
TCTCCAGCGTGACCTCCTGTAGAGCTCCTTCTGAGAAGGGTCCAGGAGATCCCATTCCTTCTTAGTGAAGTCCACCACAACATCCTTGATTGTCACCAATTCCTTTGTGTATCTGGCTCCTAACTTCTTTATAACTCTCTCTGAGTCCCAACAGATCCAACCCAAAGCACAGGTCAGGTAAGCAGGAGAGACTGTGTCTGTGACATCTGGGAAGAGGGTTTCCGGATGCCTGAGGCCATCTCTCTGTTTTCAGGCTTGGGTCCTGTGCTAGCTGGGCAGGGACCTGCAGATGCAGAGACAGCTCCCAGAAGGCAGAGAAATCTCAACTATGAGAGAAGGAAGCAGAGAGATCTCAGCTCAGAGAGGAGATAGAGATCTCGGTCCGAGAGATGGAGGCAGAGAGATCCCAGAGAGAAGGAAATGGAGAGATCTCATCTCCCAGTGATTCTGCTTATGGCCCATTTTTTTTCTTTTCTGAGATACAGTGGTACTTATTATGCTTCAAATGGAACCATAACCTCTCTGATGTAAGTCTGCTCTTCACAATTCTTTTAAGCCTTTTCTTGATGAATGACTTTCATCCAATGTTTTAAAAAGAAAATTCTGATAGACTCTCACCCAGTGTTCTTTAGGCATTTAATATTTCTAAATATTAATACACTTCACTGACTTTTTATCTGTTGTCACTCCTCACTACGTAATTTGCCCACTTCTTTTTATGATAATAAATTTTGTGCTTATACTTCTGTGCAGTGGTATGGTGGTAAATTTTTAAAAATCAGCTCCTCTCACTCCAGCCAAAACTATACTCATGATATACTTTTAAGTTTAATCTACATTAATATTTCCCCATCATTATCTTAAGTCTAGTCTATCAAGTAAACAAATTAAGCTCTGATTTGTAACATTTATCAATTTCTATCATTTTAAAAATATTTATGCTAAAAATTTGACAATCAATAATTAGAAGCTAGCTTTACTAGTGCTCCCCTGATTTTTTCTATTTCTTGCAAACTAATTATTACAGGTAATATGTTGATGCCTTAATATGCCTAATAGTGACAATCATATTACTTGCAATGTTGAATCTTTGGACAATATAAATTTTCATGGTTCACAACTATATTGTATTTGGGGAATATTGTCATTAAATAGATATGTTTCTACTCATGGGAATAGATTGTGATCAATGTAAATGGTAATATAGAATTCTTTAAATGCAAAAAAGGATGGAAGTAGAAAAGCAAAAGATGTTTATTGATAATGACCAAAACAATTTGACTAGTATAATATTGGTGAGATTGTCAAATTAATATCTCTGTGTCATCAATTAGAATATCAACATTCTTTTCTCTTGTTCATCTCTGGTGAATCTGGATAATGAATCTCTTTATTTTTATCAATCCCAGTGCTTTTATTTATTTTTAAGATAATACCTGAAATAGACTTTATTATGCAGTTTGAGTCATAATCAATAAAGTATAATAAATTTAAATTAATATTAATTTCTAAAAGTTTAAGACATGAAGACATTTTAAGATGACTAAGAACAATAATTTCAGTATTTTAACAAGCCTTAACAACAAAATAAGGGGAAAACTTAAAGCATTTATAATTTCTAGCCCAAACTGGGCATTTTATATGAGAATTTTCTAATTGCTGGAGAGAATGTTGATGAAACTGTTTTCCTTATTGGCTATTTCGTTCCTTCATTCAATCACACAAGAGAATATATCCTCCTTCCTTCTATAGGATATTCTCATGCAAAAATTGCAGGTTTAACCAGAAATTTTATATTATATATTATCACCTTCATTTTACAGATGTGAAAACTGGCATTGGGAGAGATTAAATCATGTGCCCAAGGTCACACAGGTGGTAAGTGTCTAAGACATAAATCAAATCCTCTTTTTGATACTAGGTCTAGTATACTATCTAGGTAGGATCAAAATAAAAATGAGAACCCAGGTCCTTTTTACAAGTAGTCAAGTTTCTTGTTTTATTTTGTTTTCCCTTCAATATTGTAGTAAACTAGATAACACCTGTTTGAAGAGTAAAGATTCTTTCATCTTTCCCATTCTACATACTCATTACACTGACCTCCTAATCAGTCTCTCCAATTCCATTTTCAACTATTATGCAATCTCTGTTCTATAAGGCTTCTAAAATAATCCTACTGAGGCACAGGTAGGACCTTTCACCCACTATTCAAAATCTGTTGGTCACTGCCTATATTGCCTTTAAGATAAATCAAATCCCAGAGAATGGTTTTTAAAATAATAAATCAACTGATTGCAATTTTCCTTTCAAACATTCTAGTCTATTTCTTTTTTTGGGGGAGGGTAGCCTGACCAATGAGGTTCTTGTTCTAAGATCATGTACATTATATCATTCATGGAATCAGCATACAGAGAGATTTAGTAATAAAACCTGTTCTTGGGAATGCATAGTGGAAGAAACACTTGAAACAGAAAATGTTAAAAATGTGAGAGGGAAAGGAAAAGATCATTTGCCTTTAAGTCTAGAACCCTCACTGTGCCTATAACAAGCAATATGAGCAAGGGAAAATTGATTAAATTTAATTCCCTCACCTGATCACTAGATTCAGAATCAGAGGAGGGATATTGGCATACTACCTCTACTATTTCCTATCTCTGTAAATATGATCAAGTCATTCAGACTTGCCAGGTTTCAATTCCTTCATCTAAAAAAAAAAAAGTGTTGAACTAGAGGATCTCAATCTGTGATGTATAAAGTAAAGGATTTGGATTTAAATTTTTTTTTTATATAAATTAGACTTGGAAATGTTTATAAAATGCTGTCAATAGAGGGCAGTAATTAACCACAAATAGCACTATATGCTTCTCCATAAAATATATTTTTTTGTAAGTTTATGGGAAAAATGACATAAAACAAACCAGAGACCCCTCATCTCCAATCCAGAATCTCAGGTCACAATTCTGACCCTTTTGTGAGGACTTTTCAAAGAACCAATATCTGATTTGTTTGAACCATTCCTTCAGACACTTCAGTTTGGAGAGGGTTAGGAAATATTCTAGAGTATTTCAGAAGCTGCAAAGTAGAACTAAAATTGGGATGTCATGTTTCTCCTTTATTAAAGCTCAAACAATGCATAAGACTGGACCTACAAAGGTCCCTAGAAGCATAGATAAAAACTATGACAACTAATGTTAAAAGTTTTGGCTGCTATCCCTAAATGTGTTTAGAGATCAATTCTTCCTCACTTCAGATTTAATTTAACTGAGACAACATTTTCTACCAAATATGTAAAATTTTCTCAAATTAGCAACTAGAAACTAATGATCAGTTCTAAAGTTATCTAAGATTTAAATTGCTTAATACCTAGTTTTTAGATCCTAATTTACCCTGGTGTAAGACATCATGACATATGTAGTTAGAGCATTAGTCTATGAGTCAGGAATACTTGGGTCTAAATCCAGCCTCTGACCATATTAATTGTGGGACTTTGGCCAAACCACAGAAAGTCTTTGTGTCTCAGAAAACTCTAAAGTTATCATTTACTGAGAAAACGGAGCTGCACATTAGCAGGAGGCATTTCTCTAAGGGAGATCTCTATCCCAATGAAATTACAGATATAGATTAAAAAAAAAAAACTCTTCACCCAGATAAATAATTTTCTTTATTTCAATATTTTGAATTTATCATTTTTGTGTCATAGATTAATTTGGTTATTCTCAACTACAGTCCAAAATACAAAAGCTCATAAGAACAAGATTTTGGTCAAGATTATTTAATTGATAAGTAATAACAATTTTTTTTAAAATGCAGCTATATACTTCTGCTTTTTGAAAAGTATCCTCCTGGTTAATAATTTTCTTTTTTGAAAGATAAAAAAAAGTTTTTATTCAAAATTATTCTAATTTTTAAAGGAGGCAGCAGCTCTCCAAACTGTCACATTTGTCACTGAGATTGGAACACAGAAGGTATGATTATTTTCTTTTTTTTTTTTGATTATTTTCTTTAATTAAAGCTTTATTTTCAAAACGTTCATAGCAAATTTTCAACATACCCCTTGTAAAACCTTGTATTCCAAATTTTTCCCTTCTCTTCACCCCCTCTCCCAGATGACGAGAAACCCAACAGATATTAAAGATATGCAATTCTTCTATACATATTTCCACAATTTTTATGCTGCACAAGAAAAATCAGATCTAAAAAAGAAAAAAAATGAGAAAGAAAACAAAATGCAAGCAAGCAACAAAAAGAGTGAAAATGCTATGTCCCCATAGTCCTCTCTTTGGGTGCAAATGGCTCTCTTCATCACAAGACCATTGGAACTGTCCTGAATCATCTCATTGTTGAAAAGAGGTACATCCATCAGAATTGATCATTGTATAATCTTAGTGTTGCCATATACAATGATCTCTTAGTTCTACTCACTTCACTTAGTATCCTTGAATTCCTGGAGGATAACATCCTCTTGCCAAAGAACCTGGGAAATTTCAATCAACTTTTGTTTCAGCAGTGGCCCCCCTACCTGGTAAATCTCAGCTGAAATAGAATCAGCCTCAAAAACTTTGTCACGCAGGAAGAATCTAATAACATTCAAAATCTCTTCTTCAATTGCATATTCAGCTAGAGAAAGATTGACTACTATCTGTAGTAGTTGATCAAATACTACAATTTTGATCAAAATGTATCACTAATCAATATGACTCCATCATCATTGAGTAATTGAGATGCACTATAGGTCTTTGGACCATAAATAGTCTTCAGAATACCATAAAAATGTTTTGAATTACTGCTATTAGTATAAAACTGAACTTCATCTGTCTTCTTACTGAGACAAGAATCCTTCATCTCCATAAGCTTTATTTGTACTTGAATTTTGTTGGAGTTAAATTCTGCTTTTTTATAGAAGCATAAACTATGGTGCTAGTAAACCTGGTGGAGTTTATTTTTTTAATTGGTACAGTAGGTCAAGGTAAAAATTGAATGAATCAGATGGACATCAAAGGTAGAAAGAAGCCTTGAAAGGGGCTTGAGGGCTTACTAGTTTCTCTGATCACTCCCACACCCCACAGTGATAATTACTCATATGTAAATAATAACCTATGATATTATCTCACATGCTGTGGAGTAAATAGATAGATATAAATCCCTTTTTTGCCCATAAGAACCTAGGACTAAGATTTCCCAATCCAACAAGTCTTTGTCAAGATCATATTACATGCCAAACACTGAAAAAACTAATATGTGCAGATAAAACTATAGTCCCTGACCTCAAGTAGTTTAGATTCTAAGAGAGTACTACAACATATCAGGAAAAGCTGAAAAGGGTAAAGAAGGAAGTAGTTACATGAAGTCTGATAGCAAAGTTATGAGAGTCAGGAATTCATCATGGAAAGGACAAAGCAATATGATTGGCCTGGGTGTTTTTTTTTTTTTTAATGGAGATTCTCAAAGGAATTATCCATTCATGTTATCATGTTCTCATGAAAACAATAGTCCTACACTCCTCTCACTATACTATGTTGCCTCTTGCCATGACAGAGAGGTTGCTAAAAGAGAAAAAGAGAGACAAAATCTTAATTCATTAGTCCCTTCTTACTATCCTGAAAATATCTTTCCTTCTCTCTCCCCTCAAATAAGAACCTCTGTCTCATACATTCACTCTTCCATAAACAAACTTTTGAATTCTGGATTTCCTTTCAGTTCTAAATACATTATGATGATAATGGTGCTATTTTCCTTTCTTGCTTTTCATTTAATATTTCCATTCTGCCTCTTCTCATCCCTCCAATTAAGGAGGAAAGTAGATCTGATAAGAAACACATGCTTTAATTGTTCCCAAGTATATAATAGATTTTCTTAAATGCCTTGTTGATATTCTAAGATATCTCTATACTTAGTATGGTAACTTTCATACAGTGGGGATAAAATGGTATATAATATTTCTTGAATAAGTGAACTACTCGATCTAACAATGTTATTATTAATAGAAATAAGGTTAGCTGTACATTCAATTGGGAATATACTTGATTTCTACTAAGGCTGCTTTCTTCTCTTAAATAATTGAAAGGACAGTGGATTTGGAGAGCTAAATTTTGGGCAAGTCACAAATCTCAGAGCCTCAGTTTCCTAAATTATAAAATGATTTGACATAAATTATTCCTATTTTATTGGTTATTTATATTTATCTATTCCTTATAGTTTTAAAAGTATGATTCTCTAAATTTTCATGTATTAATGTTTTAATTTTATTGGGAGTAATCAATAACAAATATCCTGATCTGTTGTTTCTGAAATGCATCTTCTCTCTTGCCCTATTTTCAAAATTAATTCATCTCCACTTTCCTGTTTCCCATGAGTTTTCCAATATTACTGATAAAATTTCTATAATTATATCAATATGTTCTTGCAACACCTGAATTATAATTAATTTTAAATGTAAATTAAATTGTAAAGTCATGGGCTCTTTAAAATAGTAAGTTTTATGAGTTTTAATGAGAAGTGTGTTGTACTTGCTTCTTAACCAGTCAATTATTCACTTTTCAGTCTAAGCATTTATAGCTCAAAAATCAGCAGTCCCTACATATCTACATTAGATTTATTGTTTTCTTGATTGTCTAGATTGTCTAGATTAACAGTGTTAATAATATAGAATTAACTTTAAAATATATGTGTATTTTGCATATACACATATGTATATATATACAATACATATTTTCAAATTTTCAAATATCTTTATACACACATATACATATGTGTATTATATATGTATATTTTTCAAGAGTTGATTATTAAAATTTTTCAACAGACTTCTATGATAATGTTATAAATATTTATATAGCTGAGTAGCAGTCAATGGAAAGCTCAAAGAATGAAGTCATCACCAAATTGAAGGCTAGTTATTATTGTCATACTAGTAACTAATATTTATATAAGACTTTAAGATTTACAAAGTGCTTGTCTTCATTATCTCAACCTCACAACACTCCTGGTTTCAAATCTCTCTTGATCAAGTATCCAGTGGACATGAAGGTAAGGATTGATTGTTACTCATCCTTGATTAAAGAAGAGGACCAATGACATCACAGAATGATGTCTTGATTCATGTGTGAATTGAATGCAAGTAGACAGAGTTGCACAAAAATTGTCACACTCATTATCTCTTCCAAAGTCATCAGAGCCCAGTGGCAGGACAAAAATTAGCATGACTGGAAATGATCCAGGATGCAGTGACTGACCTTGACATGTTCAATGTCTGACCATGAGATAATGGATGTAACACATTTTAAAAACTTAAAGTGCTATAGAATTGCCACTTATTGTTATTATTCATAGCCTAGAATCACCAAAGCTCCAGTTTAAGGACTTCCTAAGACTACTCTCACACTTCTGCTGAACTAAGTAATATACATAGAACAAAAAGGGTGTGCTGGTAACATTTGGCTCTGAAAAGGACAAGCACTTTATATATATGCTTTTAAATTTAATCTGCATTACTTTTGCTTTGTTAAATCTAAACCATCCTGATGGATGTGTTTGCAGATATAAAATGCTGACACTAAAATTTGAAAATTTAAAAATGCATCCTCACAAACTGTTTAATAATGACTCCAGTACACTCTTAGATGAGACAAATGGTCTGTGATCCTGTTTCTTAATCTATAAAGCTGTATAAAGGATGACCTTTTTATATTCCTTCTAGCCCTAAATCTATGTTCCTATCAAGACTATAAGTAGTTTTAAAAAGGTGAATAAAAGAGAACTGGGAAAAATAACTTTAAAAGCTTCATTAGCTAGTGATTCAATTATACTGTATGTGTTATGTATTAACTGTTACGGTGATAACTCACAACTCGATGAATTTTTGTTTCCTCTGTAAATAATAATACTTATTATGTCTCTGCTCATGAGAACACCTTTTTCAAGATGTTATACAAAGATAAAATATGAAAATATAAGTAAACTGCTTTGAAAATTTCAAAAGTGATAGATGTGTGAGCTACTATTGTTATTATATGAGAGCAAAAAGAATATTAGAACTATGAAAAAAAAAGTCCTCCATCACCACCTCAAATTATTGTATATACCTAAAAACCCCTTACTAATGTATTAATAAGTTCCTTCTTAAAATGGTACAGAATGAAATCTGAATACAATCTGCCTTCCTGCTCTGTTTCCTTCATACTAGAAAGAACTCTTTTGAGAGTTTGGCAAAACAAATTAGCCTAAAATGCAGGCTGGGCTACAATGAGCTAAACAGGAAGCTCTGTTATTCCCCACTGTTGGTGATCACTTTGAAACTGAGCAACCCCTCTTTGCTCCAATAGACGGAAGCAACCTCTGGCTATATTATCTTCAAGTTCTTACCTCTCCCTTTCACTCAGCTCACAAGATCAAATTGCATTTCTTTCATGATTTTCTAGCACTCTAGCTGCCTGATTTGGTGAAAAAGGAAAAAAAAAAAAAAAAGCAGGTGATAAATCTCCTTTATGCCTGGAAGGTTAAACTAACTTCAACTCCGTTGGGGTGGAGGGAACCTTTCCAAGAAATTTCTACAGGAACTTTGCTGGTGAGTACTTGGTAATATTCTTTCCCTTTTTTATAAGAAATTCAATCGTCGTTTTGTTTTGTTTTTCAAGGCACGGGGTGGGGAGAAAGACTTAGAGACAGGGATAGGGAGAGGAAGACGACATGCATTCACAGGAATGAAAACTGATCCTCCCTTTGCTCAAAATAAGCAGACATTCAAAAGTAAAATCTAGCTTTTGGCATCTGAAAATTTGAGCTTTTACTCTTACAGAAACTGAGAATGTTCCTTTACTCTGAAAAATTTATATTCTTATACAGATGGGGAAATGGTTGCCTGTTAAAATGTTCAAAAATAAGATTTAACCATGAAAAAAGTCCAGGAAGTGTGATCTTTTACTTTTCGATGTTGAATAATTGCTTTAATGAAGAATCGTATTTCCCTTAAATAATGCCAGCCTGTATTTTGAACTGAAAGATTATATTCTTAGTTTATGGAGCCTTCTGTGTGGATGAAAATGCTTTGGGGAATCCTCTTCAACTTGTTGAAATGAATTTAGTGTCATTTCAAAATTAAGCATAATCTCCAAAATGAAAAGTTTTGTAAAAATATGAACTAAAATTTCTAGTGATAAGTTAATTTTCAGAGTCAAGACATCTTCATTATGATAATTAAGCAATGATTAAGGATGGTCCAGTCCTTAATTTTGCAGTCTTAAAGCAGAACAAACGAAAGCAAAGTGTCAAGTAAAATTGATAATCATGAAGTTAGAAAGACCTGAGTTCTATTCCTTCCTTTAACATATACTAGTAACAGTGACATATCACTTAATCAGTGCCTGAGGCAACTCCCTAAAACTGGAAATATAGATCAACATCCTATGAGCATTTATTCAGACTAAGAATCCCTTACAATGAAGAAATCATAGATCTGGATTTTTTCCAAAGAGATCAAATATGATTTAAATTAGTCCTTTAGTTTGATGTAACACAATATGAAAATATTCTAAGTCTCTTGGGCTAAACATAACATAGCATAGATTCAGCTAGTATGATATATTATAGTAATAAAAAAAAAGAAAAGAAAAGAAAAAGCCAAACCACTGAACCAAACAGTTTTTTGATTTTTGAAGAGAGTTCATTCTATTTAAAAATTTAGAGAAGAGAAAAAGTACCAAAAAATGTCAGAGAACCAGTTCAGTGTGAGAAAAAGAAAAAAAGAGAGAAATGATAAGCAACAGAGTCAATATGACTCAGTGCTCTGGAAATTAGTCACAAAATGACTTTGGATAATAACAACATGATAGGAACCTAAGCCCTCCTTCCTGAGAGTCCAAAGGGGCAGCCAAGGAAGGAAGCAGACAAGCAAGATAGTCACATTTGTAGTAAAAGTACACTGTGTTTATGTCACAGGAGAATGAAAAGATCAGGACACCTTTGAAAATCCAATAGAGCAGTGGTTCTCAAACTTTTGTTTTCATGTTGTTAAAAAACTATTGAGGATCTGTTCAAAGAGTTTTTGTTCACATGGGTTATATTTATAGCTATTTACTATATTAGAAATAAAAAAAATAATTTTGAATTTGTAGACCCTCTGAAAGGGTTTCAGAGACCCCAACAATTCTTTGGACTACCCTTTGAGGACCACTGCATAGAGGTTTTAGATCTCCAAAATTCTTTTTTTTACAATATGTATAGGAATTCTTCAAATTCAGCAAATAAATAAAAAAATTCATTGTGCAGTTATATCTTATCCAAGCTTACAATAAAATTCAAAATAATTGAAGAAAAATGAGAAAAAATGAAGCAAAAGATGATCTTTTTGGAATCTATTAGATAAAACTCATTGCATATTAAAAAGAGTTTATTTTGGTTATGTAAATCATGGTAAAAAATATGTAATGTTATGTTTTATGATGGACAAGGATTTACCACTGTTTTGATACTGGTTTGTTATTTTTAAAAAATACATTGCTTTATTATGCTCTATATAATAAAAATCAAAATATTAAAGATAAAGCAGGATATCAAATTTACTAGAAGAAAAATTGAACCCAAGGTCTATCTCAAAAACTTATACTAAGGCCTGACTAATCAGTTCCTAATTAGGTGGCTTATGACATCAGTTGTTGATTAAAAGAATAAATCTATAACTTTTTTATAATTACTTGCTTTAAATTATACTAAGTAATTTAACTGAAAATCTCTTTTAATTAAAATATGTTTTAAAAATATTTATATAGGGTCAGTTAGATGGTGCAGTAGATAGAGCATCAGCCCTGAAGTCAGGAGAACCTGAATTCAAATATGGCTTCAGACACTTAGTACTTCCTAGCTGTGTGACTTTGGAAAAGTCACTTAATCCCAATTGCCTGGGCAAAAAAATAGAGAGAGAGATCGTAATCTACTAGGATCTCAAAGTTTCAACATCTAGGTTTGGAACCATACAAAATACTTGTCCTCTAATCCTAGTTCCAATGCTTTCTAGTCATGTGTATGACAGAAGGATGTCACTTAGTTTTTAAAGTATCCATTTTCCTTGTAATGCAATCCATTGATCTATTCATTCTCATGTTGACATTTTTAAATATTTATTTGGAAACCTCCTCTCTGTATCTGTGCTTTCCTACTTCCCTAGGTGCCAGCTATCCCCAAGTGTTCCCACTTCCCCACTTCTCAAGATAAGTAAACATTTCAAACTCCATAGTCCCAGTTAAAATTTCTAGTCTGCCACTTGTCAATCACATGACCCTAAGATAACATTAGCAAAATGCTTAACACAATTCATGGTATATAGTAGGCATTTTAAAAAAGCTTTTTTTTCTTCCTAGTGGTATAGAGAGTATAGAGAAACAGTTTAGCTGCTGCAGGGAGGAGGAGAGGGATTAGGAAAATTTTTGTGTAAAAAATGAGTGAGACTTGATCTGAACCTTGCAGGGAAGTAGACATGGTGAAAAAGAACTGCATTCTAGGCATGCAGAAAAGTAAATGGCAGGGTACCAAAGGATAAATTATTATGTGTATAGTACAACAATAGGCTTATCTGGTTAGATTATAGAGTGTTTGCAGAAAATCAATTTTCAAAAACACCCCAAAGTTAGTAAAGGAACAGATTTAGATGTTTGAGTCTACAAGAAATAAAAAAGTCAGTATAGTCTATATATCAGACTTGAGGAAAATTATTCTGGTGCTTGTGTTGAAGTAGATAAGAATAGAAAAACTTGAAGTTGGGTGACCAAAGAAGAAAATATTTTAGTAGTCCAAGAGAAAGGATGTGACCTAAGGTGATCGATTCCTGAGTGAAGAGGAGGGAATTAAAACAAGAGTATTGTAGAGATAGAAATGATAAGATTTGGTAAAGGGCTATGTTTGGAGTAAACTAATAACAATAAAGAATGATGTTAAGTGAAAACAGAATAATTGAAAGAATATTAGTATCCTTGATGGTAACTCGCAAGTTTTGATTAAGGCTGGATTTAGGGCAAACATAAGGAAATATATTTTGGTTATTTTATATTCTATATACACTTTGCTACACAGAACTAATAATAATAATAATTATATATATACTTTAATATTTTAGTTTCATTGATCTAGAAATTCCCTTCACTGTTTACTCATAATCTATTCAAGTCATTTTAGGATTCTCAGAAATCTTAAGACTTCATATTTTGCAGTTACTATTGCTATACTTGGCTGTCCATTTGTTATCTTTCATTCTTAATACATGAGTAGTCCATCTCTCAGTCACCAGGGTTATTTACTTATTGCTTAACAGATTAGGAAACCAAGTATCATAGGGTTTGAATTATGTGCTAAAGATCACGCAGCAATTTGTGGAAAAGTTAGAATTAAAATTCAGATCTCCTTCTTAAAATTTCTTTGCCCTCCACCCCCTTTTTAAACAACATTTTAATTTTTTTTTTTTTAGTAAATGTTTTTATTTTCAAAACACATGCATGGATAATTTCTCAACATTAATCCTTGCAAAATCTTGTGTTTCAATTATTCCTCCCCTTTCCTTACTCCCTCCCATAGATGGCAAGTAATCCAATGTATGTTAAACATGATGGAAATATATGCTAAATCCAATATATGCATTCATATTTATACGATTTTTTTTTGCTACAGGAAAAACTGAGAAAGAAAATAAAATGCTAGCAAACAAAAAGAATAAAAATGCTGTTCTGAACCACACAGTACCTACATTCTCTCTCTGGGTGTAGATGGCTCTTTTGATCACAAGATCATTGGAACTGGTCTGAATCATCTCATTGTAGAAGAGAGCCATGCCATCAGAATTGATTATAGTATAATCTTGTTGTTGCCATGTACTATGATAGCTTCGTTCTGCTCATTTCACTTAGCATCAGTTCATGTTAGTCTCTCTCAAATCATTCTGCTGGTCGTTTCTTACAGAAGAATAATATTCCATATCATTCATATACTATAACTTATTCAGCCATTATCCAACTGATGGCTATTCACTCAGTTTCCAGTTTCTTGTTATTACAAAAAGGGCTACTACAAACATTTTTGCATGCGTGGGTCCCTTTCCCTCTCTTTGGGATATAAACTCAGTAGAAACACAGTTGAGTCAAAGATATGCACAGTTTGATAACTCTTTGAGCATAGTTCCAAATTGCTCTCCAGAATGGTTGATCTATTTTCAATTCCACCAACATATCCTCCAACTTTCATCATTATTTTTTTCTTGTCATCTTAGCCAATCTGAGAGATGTGTAGTGGTATCTCAGAATTGTTTTAATTTTAATTTCTTTGATTAATAGTGATTCAGAACATCTTTCCATATGATTAGAAATAGTATTGACTTCTTCATCTGAAAATTTTTTTCATATTATTTGACCATTTATCAATTGGAAAATGCCTTGAATTCTTATAAATGAGTCATTCTCTACATATTTTAGAAATGCCTCAGCATTTATCAGAATGCTTAAATGTAAAAATGTTTTCCCAATTTATTGCTTCCCTTCTAATCTTGTCTGCATTAATTTTGCTTGTACAAAAACTTTTTAACTTAAACTTAATATAATCAAAATTATCTATTTGGTATTCAATAATGAATTCCAGGTCTTCTTTGGTCACAAATTCCTTCCTTCTCCACAGACCTGAGAGGAAACTATCCTATGTCCTTCTAATTTGTTCATGCTATCACTCTTTGTGCCTATATCATGAATCCATTTCAACTTTATCTTGGTATATATGATGTTAGGTATGTTTCTGCCTAGTTTCTGCCATGATAGTTTCCAATTTTCCCAGCAGTTTTTGTCAAATAGTGAGTTCATATCCCAAAAGCTGGGGTCTTTGGGTTTATCAAATACTAGATTGCTTTAGTTATTGACTATTTGTCCTGTGATCCTAATCTATTCCACTGATCGATTACTCTATTTTTTAGCCACTACTAAATGGTTTTGATGATCAATGCTTTATAATATAGTTTTAGATATGGCACAATTGGCCACCTTCATTGGCATTTTTTCCCATTAATTCCTTTGAAATTCTTCATCTTTTTGTTCTTCCAGATGAATTTTGTTATTTTTTCTATATCTGGTAAATATTTTCTTAGAAATTTGATTGGCATGGTACTATATAAGTAAATTAATTTAGATAGTATTTTATTGTGTGTAGTGGTGGTCATATAGTTTCTGACTTTTTCTTGGCAGAAAGACACCCAAATATTTTATATTATCAACAGTTATTTAAAATGGAATTTCTTCTTGCTACTAGATTTTGTTGGTAATATATAAAAATATTGATGATTTGTATGGATTTATTTTGTATCCTGCAACTTTACAAAAGTTGTGAATTGTTTCTACTAGTTTTTTAATGGATTCTCTGTGGTTCTCTAAGAATACCATGATATCATTTGCAAAGAGTGATAATTTGGTTTCCTCATTACCAACTATAATTCCTTTAATCTTTTTTTCTTCTCTTATTGCCAAAGCTAACATTTATAATACAATATTGAATTGAATACAATATTGAATAGTAATAGTGATAGTGGGCAACGTTGTTTCACCCCTGATCTTATTGGGAATGATTCTAGCTTGTCCCCATTATATATGATGTTTAGCTGATGGTTTTAGAGAAATACAACTGATCATTTGAAGAAAAACTCCATTTATTCCTATATTCTCTGGTGTTTTTAATAGGAATGGGTGTTGGATTTTATCAAAAACTTTTTCAGCATCTATTGAGATAACCATAAGATGTTTGTCAATTTGGTTATTGATTTAGTCAATTGTCTAATAGTTTTCCTAATATTGAACTAGCTGTGAATTCTTGGTATTAATCCTACTTGATCATAGTGAGTTATCCTGGGGATAACCTTCTGTAATATTTTATTTAAGATTTTTGCATTAACATTCATTAGGGAAATTGGTCTATAATTTCCTTTCTCTGTTATCATCCTACCTGGTTTAGGTATCAGCATCATATCTGTGTCATAAAAGTAATTTGTAGGACCTCTTCTTTCCCTGTTTTTTCAAAGTTTATATAGTATTGGAATTAATTGTTCTTTAAATGTTTGGTAAAATTCACATGTAGATACATCTGGCCCAGAAGATTTTTTTCTTAGTGAGTTCATTGATAGCTTGTTCTATTTTTTTTTCTAAAATGATATTATTTAAGTAATTTATTTCCTCTTCTGTTAACCTGGACAATCTATATTTTTGTAGGTATTCCTCCATTTCACTTAGATTATTAAATTTATTGACGTATAGTTGGGCAAAATAATTCCTAATTATTGTTCTAATTTCCTCTTCATTGGTGGAAAGTTCTCCCTTTTCATGTTTGAGACTACCAATTTGATTTTCTTCTTTCCATTTTCTAATCAAATTAGCTAAACGCTTATCTATTTTGTTGTTTTTTTATAAAACCAACTCCATTTTATTCATTAATTCAATAGTTTTCTTACTTTCCATTATATTATTCTCTCCTTTTATTTTTATAATTTAAAATCTGACATTTAATTGAGGGTTTTTCATTTGTTCTTTTTCTAGCTTTTTTTATTTGTAAGCCCAATTCATTGCTTTTCTCTTTCTCTATTTAATGTAAGTAAGCATCTAGAGATATAAAATTTCCCCTAATAACTGCTTTGGCTTCATCCCACAAAATTTACTATGTTGTTTTATTATAGTCTTTCCCTTGTATGAAGTTATTGATTGTGTCTATGATTTGCTGTTTCAACTACTTTTTCTTTAGGATTATATTACTTTGTTTCCAATTAATTTTTGGTCTATTTCCCCCCTAGTCTTTTACTGTATACAATTTTTATGGCTTTGTGATCAGAAAAAAAAATGCATCTACTATTTCTGCTTTTCTTCATTTGACTTTGACATTTTTATGTCCTGATGCATGGTTGATTTTTTATAGGTTCCATGAGCCATTGAGAAAAAAAAAATATTCTTTTCTGTCTCCATTCTATTCTCTCCAAAGATCTATCATACTAGCTTTTCTAATATTTTGTTTACCTTCTTAACTTCTTTTTTATTTGGTTTGTGGTTCAATTTATTTAATACTGAGAGAGCAAGTTTGAGATCCCCCACTAGTATAGTTTTGTTGTCTATTTCTTCTTGCAATTCTCTTAACTTCTTCTCTAGGAATTTGGATGATGTACCACTTGATACATATATGTTTAGTATTGATATTGCTTCATTATCTATGGTACGCTTTAGCAAAATATAGTTTCCTTCCTTATCTCTTAATTAGATCTACTTTTGCTTTTGCTTCATCTGAGATCAGGATCACTCTCCCTGCTTTTTTTTTTTATTTTACCTGAAATATAATAGATTCTGCTCCACTCTTTTACCTTTCCTCTGCATGTATCATTCTACTTTAAATGTTTTTCTTTTAAACAATATATTGTAGGATTCTGGCTTTTAATATAGTCTGCTATCCACTCCTGTTTTATGGGAGAGTTCATCCCATTCATGTTCACAGTTAAAATAACTAATTCTGTGTTTCCTGCCATCTTCTTTACCCTAAGTTATGCTTTTCTCTTTCCTTTCCCCATTCCCTCCTCTTCAGTATTTTGCTTCTGATCACCACCTCCCTCAACCAGCTCTCCCCCTTATAGCTCCTCTCCCTTTCTTCTCCCTTTCCCCTACTACTTCTCTTTTCCCTTCTATTAGCCTCTTCCTTTCTTTTCCCCTTTCCCCTCTCACTTCCCTATAAGGTGAAACAAGTTTCTCTGTGAGACCAAATATGTCTGATAGTCTCTCTTTGAGCCAAGTGTTATAAGAGTAACATTCAAACAATGTTCCTCCCCCTCCCTTCTTTCCCTCAATTATAATAGGTCTTCTTTGCCTCTTCATGAGATACAATTTCCCTCATTTTACCTCCATTTTCCTCTTTTCCAGTACAATCACTTTCACATCTCTAATTTCTTTTAAATATTATCACAATAAAATAAAATTATATTTATACTCTAAGTATACACATAACAGAGATATAGTTCTCAAGAGTTCTTTGCTTTTTACCTCTTTATGCTTCTCTTGAGTTTGGTATTTGGAGATCAATTTTTTTTTTTGTTTGGCTTTGGTCTTTTCATCAGAAATAAATGAAATTCACTTGCATCATTGGATGATGAAGATGAACATCTTCTTCCCTAAAAAAAAAAAAATAATAATAATGCTTAGCTAGATAGTTGATTCTTGGCTGCAACCCAAGTTCCTTTGCCTTTTGAAATATCAGATTCCAGGCCTTTCTATCCTTTAAGGTGAAAGCTGCTAGGTCCTGGGTAATCCTGATCCTGGCTCCTTGATATTTGAATTGTTTTCTTCTGGCTACATGCAGTATTTTCTCCTTCATCTGATAATTCTGAAATTTTGTGATGATGTTCCTTGGAGTTTTCATTTTGGGGTCTCTTTCAGGAGGTGATAAGGGAATACTTTCAATGGCTAATTTGGCTTCTAGTTCTAGGACATCAGGGCAGTTTTTCTTGATGATTTACTGAAAGATGATTTCTAGGCTCTTTTTTTCATCAGGCTTTCAGGAAGAGCAGTAATGCTTAGATTGTATGTCCTACAGATATTTTTCAGTTCAGTTGCTTTCAAATGAGGTATGTCACATTTTCTTCTCTCTCTCTCTTTTTTTTTTTTTTTTGATTTTGTTTGACTGATCCTTGAAGTCTTATTGCATCATTCACTTGCATTTGTTCAATTCTGATTTTTAGTGTATCATTTATTTCACTTATCTTTTGTAGCTCCTTTTGTATTCAGCCAATTGATTATTTTTTTATTTACAAAGCTTATGCATGGGTATTTTTTCCAAAATTGACTCTTCCATAACCTTTTGTTGCAAATTTTCCCCTCCTTCCACCCACCCCCTCCCCTAGCTGGCAGGCAGTCCAATACATGTTAAATATGGTGAAATATATGTTAGATCTAATATATGTATACATATTTATACAATTATCTTGTTGTGCAAAAACAAATCAGATCAAGAAGGGAAGAAAAAGAAAAACTGATAAAGAAAACATAATGCTAGCAAATAATAACGGAGAGAGTGAGAATGCTATGTTGTGTTCCACAGTCTATTCTCACGGTTCTCTTTCTTGACTACACAAGTAGAACTTGTGTGAATCATCTCAATATTAAAGAGAGCCACTTCCATCAGAATCAATCATTATATAGTCTTGTTGTTGCATTGTATAATGATCTCTTAGTTCTTTTCATTTAACTTAGCATCAGTTCATGTAAGACTCTCTAAGCTTCTCTGAAATCATTCTGCTAGTCATTTCTTACAGAACAATAGTATCCCATAGCATTCATATTCCATAATTTATTGAGCCATTCTCCAATTGATGGACACCCACTCAGTTTCCAGTTTTTTTGCCACTACAAAGAGGGCTGCCACAAACATTTTTGCACATGTGGGAAACTTTCCCTCCCTTAGGATCTCTTTGGGATCTAATCCCAGTAGAAACATTGCTGGACCAAAAGATATGCACAGTTTGATAACTTTTTGAGCATAGTTTCAAATTGCTCTCCAGAATGTTTGGATCCATTCACAGTTCCACCAGCAATGTATCAGTGTCTTAGTTTTCCCACATCCCCTCCAACACTTGTCATTATCTTTTCCTGTCATCTTAGCCAATCTGAGAGTTGTGTAGTGGTATCTCAAAATTGTCTTAATTTTCATTTCCTGATCAATAATGATTTGGAGCATTTTTTCATGTGGCTACAAATCATTTCAATTTCTTAATCTGAAAATTGTCTGTTCATATCTCCACCATTTATCAATTGGAAAATGGTTTGGACTATTATAAATGTGAGTCAGTTCTCTATATATTTTAGAAATGAGGCCTTTATCAGATGCTTTGGATGTAAAAATGTTTTCCCAATTTATTGCTTCCCTTCTAATCTTGCCTGCATTTGTTTTGTTTGTACAAAAATGTTTTTAACTTAATATAATCAACATTATCTGTTTTATGATCAACAATGACCTCTAGTTCCTCTTTCCTCCACAAATTTCTTCCTCCTCCATAAATCTGAGAGGTAAAGTACCCTATGTTCTTCAAATTTGTTTATAATACCATTCTTTATATCTAGATCATGAACCTATTTCGACCTTATGTTGGTATATGGTGTTAGGTGTGGGTCTATGTCTACTTTCTGCCATACTAGATTCCAATTTTCCCAGAAGTTTTTGTCAGATAGTAAATTCTTATCCCAAAGGGTGGAGTCTGGATTTGTCAAATACTAGATTGTTATATCATTGGTTATTTTGTTATGTGAACCTAACCTATTCCACTGATCAAATTCTCTATTTCTTAGCAGTACCAAATGGTTTTGATGACCAATGCTTTATAATACAGTTTTAGATCTGGTACAGCTATGGCCAATTGAATTTTAAATGAGGTGGTTTCATTCATTACATTTTTTCTATTTCACAAATTCTGTTTTTCAACAAATTAGTTTCTTTTTCATATCTATTTTGTAACGAGTTATCAAATCTGTTTTGTAAGGAGTGATATATTTTTTCCATTTCTTTAAGTCTATTTTATAGGGAGTTTTCTTCAGATAATTTCTGTTTTTCCTTCCCCATACCCTCTTGCAAAGATCTCATTTCCTTTCCCCATTTTTCTTCTAGCTCTCCTTTAAGATCCTTTTTGAAATCTTTCAAGAAAGTTTTGTGAAATGGGGAGCTGCTTATGTCATCCTTTGGGGCTTCATCTGGATTTGATTTTCCTTTAGGAACTTCAGATTTTGAGGTCTGTTCTTCTATCTCTCCATAAAAGCTGTCTTTGTCAGAGTTCTTTTTGCTTTCTTGCTCATTTTGAGATCTGCTCTTATGAGAAAGGGACAACAGTGCTTTAATTTGCTCTGGGACAGTTCTGTTGACTGACTTCTGGTGTTGGGAAATTGTGATCAGGTCCCGCATTCTTCTGGAATCACTGGCTTACAATTTGCCTTTTATATTTGTTTTGGGGTATTTTACTACAAATCTGTTAAACCAAAGGCTTGCAACCAGGACAGAGTAGTATAAGAGCCTCACAGAAGATTGCCCAGTGCCTGGATGACACAATGCTCTGGCTCCCTGCCCCAGCTCCTTGCCCCAGAGTCTGCTCTGCAGACTGTCACTCTACCCGATTGAAACCAATCTCTTCTGAAGTTCTTCCATAGTTTCTTCTTCTGGAAATGTGTTGTACTCCAAATATTTGTGGATTCAGAGGTTTAATCTTAATCTTAACTGGTTTGAGAAAAGGTTGGAGAAAGTCAGATACAGTCATGTCTATTCTCCACCATCTTGGCTCCATTATCTATATCTAAGATATCATCATAGGAAACACAAAGAAGCTTATTAGATTTTCTTGGTTTTGGATTCCAAATGAGAGGTCATAGAAGGCTCAAAGAGAAAGGGGGAAAGTGGAACTGAAATAGATCATGACTAGTTCCTACCTAGGAAGAGGAATGTGCGTGCATGTGTGTGTGCTCTAACAGGTCACTTCCATATAATGTGGCTCCCACACTACTCTGTGAAACATGAAATAGGCAGAATAGCTTGGGAGAGTTTTGTGAGCTCTGAATCAGAACTCCACATAAATTAGGAGGTGGAGATAAAAATGTTGCAAGTTTCTGACTCAAGGAGTTCATAGTAACATCGAATTATAATTTTTTCTTATTTAAAGGGACTATAGAAACTGACATGTCTAATCACATACATAATTAAGTACTTCTTTAATAATATGCCCAACACATGAGTAATGTGGCTTAGTATATAGAGCATGGCTCTGAAAGTAGGAAGACTTGAGTTCAAATCTGACCTCAAATATTTAACAATTATTAGCTACATAATCTTAGGTGAGTCACTTTATCCTGATTGCCTTGAAAAATAATGATGATGTTAATAATAATATACCCAACAAGTAAGCAATATTTTTCCCTTCAAGACATCCTACAAGGAGGAAATTACTTATTTTTAAAGGGCCAATTCTATTTTTAGGTAATTCTGATTAATAGGCAACCTTTACTTGCCCTAAGGTAATTTGCCATCTTACAACTTCACTCATTGTCTTTTATTCATCCCTTTCAGGGAAAGCAGAAAAAATCTAATTATGTGATAGCTCTCAAAATTTTTGAAAAATAGTTATTAGGTCCCTCTAAATCTTCTCTTCTCCAGTCTAAACACATCTTATTTGTCTTCACAAAAACTATCCCAGAATTATTTTATTATTTTTCTTTTCTACTCCTAGATATATCTAGGAGTAGCTAATATTTAGTTCTCTAGACTAAACATTGTGCTCCTCATCATTGATAAGTATGGGTGAACTGTTTTTTCTTTTTATTCTGGGTCTGCCTCCCTTAAGAATGGTTAGGAGAACATTAAATTGAAGCAGGATGAGGGAAGCTGACATGTAAGAAAATATAAAAGATTTTGGGACCTATAAGATATAAGTCATCCACCTGAGACATTATTTGAAAGAGTTTAATTTCTGAGCAAAGGACTCAAAACACAGGAACAAAGAGAAGCAAGCAATTATACAATGATCAGTTAGATAACATGAGATCTAGCCAGAGAATATAATGCTGCTGTGAAATATTAGAGCCCCTGGAAAATACAGTAGAGAGACACTTCATACCATGTGTTTGAGAGACTAAATACTCTACAAAATAACTTCAGTGAGGGGTTACTGACCTACAGATTCTGTACACTGGTTGTCCATAGAAGAATCAAGAAGAATACCAGGTGAATAGGAAGAAAGAAATGTAGGAAAGGTGAGGGAAAGAGTCCCATGAAAATTCCATTATTTCATTTCAACATCACAAAAAAACTGAGAAGTTGATTATTGAGTGTCACATAGCCAATTTATGTAAAAGGTGGAATTAAGGGCAGAGATTACCCTATGCCCTTCTTTGTATCCCTAGCATGAATAGCACAGTGCCAGACATGTCTTCGTGCTTGATGCTAGTTGCATGAATTACTTTTTGGCTCAGAGGATGGCTCTCTAGCTACTATGGCCAATTACCTTTTTCTATCAGGAATGATAAATTAGCTTAATGTGTCTGAAATGGAACAAATTTTTGTTTCTTCAGCATATTTTTCCCAAAACTTCCAAAATTAGTGACTCACTATATGCAGTTACAATCCTATGGTGTTTTGTGAAAGGTCTAAGATTGTTTTCCCTGATAGTATTCTATTCCAGCACCCTTGTAATTCTCCTTTTCCTCTTCTAGCACTATCAAGGATATTGAAAGAAGATTTGGAAAAAAAAAAGTCATTGTTTTAAAAACAACAGTGAATAAAGTTGTGCGTGCACACACACACACACACACACACACACACACACACCCTGATATGGAAAGAAACAGTGAAGTTTATGATACCACAGAATGTTATCACTGATACTGGGACTTGGAAAGTAGTGTATCCATAAGGTATGTTTAGTGAGAGAGATAAGTTTGAGACCCTTCTCTTTTGGAGAAATCCATTATAGGAGAGTCTCTTGCCAATCACACACTCATCCATTAATTAACAAATATTTATTAAGCACTTACAATGTGTTAAACACTAGTAGTACAGGTGATAGAACACTAATTCCTGATTCAGGAAACCTAGGTTCAAATCTAGTTTCAAACACTAGCTATGTAACCTTATGTAAATCATGTAACTCTATTTGTCTCAGTTCCTCATCTATAAAATCAGCTTGAGAAGGAAATGGCAAACCATTCCAATATCTTTGCCAAAAAAAACCCAAATGGGGTCACAAAGAATAACATATATGAAAATGAACAACAACAAATCTTACTACAAGTCCAGTAGTCTATAAACTTTACCTTTCTGTCTCTCTCTCTTCCTTCAAATGATTCTGCCTATCAACCATTTGTTCCTGAGTTGGATTCCACTATGAGTGATTTAATTCCTTTTTGCTGATTCTGTTTATTTTTCTTTCCCCTCAAACACATCTTTACTGTGTTCTTTTAATGTTTTGGCCATACAATTTAGAATAAAACAAAAGATGAAAACTTGGGCTCTAAAACTTCTATTTTTTTTTGGTTTTCTTTTCATTGACTTTAAAAAGGTGTTAAAGAGAAATGTTATCAATAATTATCTAGCTAATCATAAGTAATTTTCAATTAATATCAATTGAATTTTAGGGAAAATTATGTAAGTAGAGTAAATGAGTTAGAAAGAAAGCAGAGGGAACTATAGAGTGAGCTAAGGAAAAAAACAGGGAAAATGGTGATAACTTAGTGGACAGCTTCTGAGAAACTGGGTGGTAGGAGTGGTGAATTTTACCTTAGTGAAATTATGAAAAAGAGAGGTAGAAGGGTATAGAGCATAAACTCTGCTTACATTTCTTATTCTTCATTCTGGCCCCAGGGCCTTCCCTATGTAGAAATAGGAAAACTAATCTAGAAATTATGTGATCACAACTATTACCACTTGAATTCATTATATCATAGCTTTTTAATGCAATAACTAATGCAAAAGGGCAGTTCCCACATGACAAAATTTATTAGGAAAATACTTTATACGATGTCAGACATGACAAAATGGTAATAATTCTATATTTTGAATTAGAATTCCTGTTTGAATTCCAAGTATGTCTTTTACTAGTTGGATGACTTTGAGCAAGTTCATCCATCCTTCTTGGCTTTACTTTTCTCATCTAAAAGATGGAGATCCAACTAGATAGTAATGAGGCAATTCCACCTAAAATTGTATAATCTTTATGTAGATGACTCCCTAGTATATATATATCCAGCCCTAGTTTGAGACACTCAGTATTTTCTTCTTACCTGTAGAATGAAATATACCATTTGAAAATCTGGCGCAAAACCTCCCTTTCTGTATTTGCTGTTTATTACTTTAATGTCCTCAATATTCTAATCAAACTGAGACAATAAATATGACATATCACTTCACAAACCATCCCTGGAACATATTAGGTACTTGTTCATTGAATAAATAAATAAGGAAACATAGGGACACATGTCAAGAATTTACCAAATTGTCTTCTTTCCTTTTTCATAATCTAATACAAATCTGCTCCATCATTTCAAAGAATGAGTCTTCATCACTAATCCTGAGGGACAGAAGGGCAATAATAATAGACACATTTCTCCTAAAAAAAACTTCTTAGAAAAATGTAGTAGAAGTTGGAAAATTCCAATGAAATAAAAATAGGAAAATTTTGGTTCCAATTTTGGCTACATCATTAAGTTTTTATATCTTTGTATACATGGTATTCACTTTCTTTGAGCTTTAGTTTCATTATCTGTAAAATGAATTTGTTGGATGAGATGATCTTAAAAAGGATACTTCCAACTATAAGTTTCTAGAGACTCTTAGTTGATTTTATGAATGTCACAATCAAATAGAGAACTCTCAGTTTTAATACTTGATATGAAAAATCTTAGTCTTCATATAAAGTTCACTTCTCTTGTCATTAAAAAAGTATACTTTTTTATTTTCCTATTTAAAAAAATTGATACATTGCCTAGATTCTACAGGATGATTGTAAAATTGTTCTCAAAAAATTGTGAGGAACAGTACTTTAGTCTCATTCTTAATGAAGCTGATCTCAATGAAAAAGATACAAAAGGAATTTCAATATTACAAAAATAAAAAGACATAAATAATAAATAAAAGAAAAAGTTGCTTTCAGAAGAAGTTATGTCTATGACTTTGATATTAATATTTAATATTAATTAAAATGAGTTTTAACTAAATTAGAATCCAGGCTGGGGAAGTATCCCTAAAAGGAAACCCTGCTTGAAATTGAATTATCTCTAAGCAAATGATTTCTAAATTTTTATGTTTAACCCTAGCCTGACTTTTTCATTTGTTCACCTAGAGAGTCCTTCTTACTCTCTTACTAGCGTAAAAGAACCATTATTCTATTTGGATTTTAAAGTTTTACAATCATTACAACCTATATTTCTATTGATAATGCACATTACTTCTTCACATATTATTTATCCCAATTAAGCTGTATACTTGCAGTTCCCTAAACATAATATTCTATCCTCCATCTCCAGAAAAAAGGCCAGAGTCATCCATCTGCACCACTTCCTCCCCATGATGATTTTTCCCAACTGATCCTTCTAAAGGCCCCTGCCTGGATAAATACCTAGACACCAGGATCCATTTTGTATACTAGTTTTTCTTGTCTAGCATGTATTCTAGTAGAAGTTTCAGAGTTGGTGTGGATTCTGAGTTTAGTCCATTCCCTAGGGATCTAGGGCTAGTTGGGTGGCACAGTGGATAGAGTCAGAAAACTCAGAAGTCAGGAAAACTTGCACACTTACCAGCTATGTGATCCTAGGCAAGTCACTTAACCCTGTTTGCCTCAGTTTCCTCACCTGTAAAATGAGCTGGAGAAAAGAATGACAAATGACTTCAATATATTTGAGAAGAAAACCCCAAATGAGATGTCAAAGAGTTAGACATTACTGAAAAGACTGAACAAAAACAAGTAGGGACTTGATTGTCAGATATCTATTAACCCTGATATCCACACATATACACCAAGCACCTCATCTAATACCAGATCTTTGGAAGCAGCCCCTTAAACTAAGACCAGAAGTTTGACTTTAAGTTCTACATCAAATACATATTCTCTCTGCTTGTGCTCTTAGAAACCTGGTTCTCTCCAAATATATATATATATATATATATATATCCTATCCTTAAACACTATCTCCAGGGTTTATTGCTCCTCTTATTTCTTCCACCTTAATCCCTTTCCCATCCCCAAACCTATAAAGGAGGAATTGATAGACTACTTTCTCTATATTGCTGTGGTTAACCTCATAATTCTGCATCTTGTAGAATATTCACTCCATCCATTCAAGATACTATAGTTAAAATAAACTGATTACCTGGAAATATTCTCTCTTTCTTCAAGGATCTTAGTGATTATGGAACTACCATAGTAGAAAATGTATATAAAATTTCCTTCTGGCTTGTAAAGCCATATCTTGTAAGATATGTAAGATTTCAACCAGAAGAAAAATAGTAGGTAACATATATCTTCTGAAGAGAATGGTTTCAAGCAAAGGCAGAGGTAACAAAGGAAGAGTTCATTTAGGTGATGGTTTCATCCATTTTTTATTGTACAGTAGAGGACATGAAGAAAACAGTGTGGCAATTCCAATGGATGAATCATGAAACATTTTACTCTTCCCCCCCTTCCCCCAAGACAGGATGCATAGTGAGGTTTATATTTTTGGATATGTCCAATAAAGAATTTTTTCTTGCTTGACTATGTTTATTTGTAATCAGAGTTTACAGTTTTTGTTTGTTTTTTAGTGAGAAGGGGGAGTTGGAAGAGAAAATAGATTTTTGTTAGTTGAAAAAAGTAAAGAATTTTCAAAAAGATTATTAGTATGTAATAAAAGTAGAAAAGTAGAAAAGAAAAGTGCATAAAGAGAATTGATTTCTAAGCCAAAGATTTTGGACTTTTTTGATATGCAATGAGAAACCAATTAAGGTTTAAGAGCAGTAACTGAAATAAGATGATTTTGTAAACATATAAACTATATGTCAGGTTGTTTGAATGCCTGAGCAGCCACAAGGACCTGAGGCATCAAAGGGAGGAAGAAATGTGTTAATTAGGTACAGGGAAACTTGTTGGAAAATGACAGGAATTAAGAACAGAAAAATAAATGTGGGAAGTAGGGAAGGACATTAAAGCAGAATTAATCAGGATGATGTAATTATAAAATGGGAATTGAAAGGAACAATAGAAATGGGGGGGAGGAAGTGTTTGTGGTTGCTCATAGGCCAGAGCATAGTGCACATTTTCTTGAAGAATGCTACCTTAGAAGAACTGAAAATTTACAGTTCCCCAGAAGTATCTCTGAAAACAGCTCCACAAACCCCCTGAAGTTTGGGATTGCTCAATCTTTACCCTGGAAGCTTTTAACGAGTTAAAAGCCAAGAAATTGCTGGGGAAATGAACAAACAACAAGAAAAGAAAAAAAAAAAAACTTCTGACCATAGAAAATTACTGTGGTGACAAAGAAGAAAAAATACACACAAGAAGAAGATAATAAAATAAGGTTATAGCTCCTATATTCAAAGCCTCCAAGAAAAATGTGATTTGGTCTCAAACTGTGAAAAAGCTCAAAAAGGAAAATCAGGTAAGAGAGGTAATGAGAAAACTGGGAGGAGAAATGAAAGTGATGTAGGAAAATCATGAAAAATGAGTCAACATATTGCTAAAGGAAACAAAAAGAACCTGCTTAACAAAATTATATTTTAAATACAGACTAGGCCAAATGGCAACAGAGATACAAAAAGTCAATGAGAAGACGAATGCTTTAAAAAACAGAATTGGCTAAATGGAGAGGGAAAGGCACAAAAATTCACTGAAGAACAAAATCTTTTAAAAAGTAGAATTGGACAAATGTAAAAGGACTTACAAATGTTCACTGAAAAAAATAATTCCTTAAAAATTAGACCTGAGCAAATACAAGCTAATGACAATGGGAAATCAAGAAACAATAAAAAAAATGATAAAAAGTCAAAGGTAGGTGAGGAAAAATTAACACATTGTTGCTGAAATTATGAACTAATTCAACCCTTCTACAGAGAAATTTGGAACTTTTCCCAAAGAACTATAGAACTACACATAGCCTTTGATCTAGTAATTCCATTATTAGGTTCATATAACAAGAGATTAAAGAAAAAAAGGAAAATGTTCTATTTGTACAAATTTTTTACAGATCTTTTCTGTGGACAAAGAATTGGAAATTGAAGGGATGCTTTCAATTGGGGAATAGCTGAAAAAAATATTGTGTAGAATTACAATAGAATACTATTGTTGTATAAAAACAATGAACAATATGCTCTGAGAAAACCTGGAAAGATTTCCACAAACTGAAGTGAAGTGAATATACCAGGTTCAAAGTAACAGCAATATTGTAAGTTGATCAATTGGAAATGATTTAAATATTCTCAGGAATACAATGAGCCAAGACAATTCTGATGAAACTCTGATGAAAAATGCTATACATCCCCAAAGAAAGAACTGATACTATTTGGATATAAATTGAAGAGTTTTTTCTTTCTTTTTTTATTTTTATTGAGATTTTTTTTTTGATCTGCTCTTTCCTTCACAACATGACTCATATGGAAATGTTCTATGTGACTACATGTGTATAACATATATGGAATTGTTTGACCTCTCAGAGAAGGTGGGTGGGGAGGAAGAAAATTAGTCAATGTGTAACTCAAAGTCTTAAAAATTATCATGATTTTTTTTTCATGTAAGCCAGGGACAATAAAATACTAAATAAATGTAAAAAGAAAAAAAAAGCCTTGGGAAAAGAATGGATGGTATTTTCCTTGAATCATCAGTCTTGGGCAAATAGGTGGCACAGAAGATAGAGTGCTGGGCCTAAAGATAGGAAGATTGAAACATTTATTAGCTGTTAAACCCTAGGCAAATCACTTAAGGCTTTTGCTTCTGTTTTCTCAGCTGTAAAATGAGTTGGATAAGGAAATGACAAGTCACCTCAGAATCTTTGTTCTGAAAACCTCAAATAGAGTCACAAAGAGTCAGGCATGGCTTAAACAATTGAACAATAACAACATTTCAATATTTGTATTTTCATTTTTTTGGTCAATTTTGATACATGTGAGGTAGAACTCCAGAGTTGTTTCATTTATATTTTTAAATTATTAGTGGCTATTTTAAGAATAGCTTTAGGTATCTTCTGTTGATTAGTGTCTAGTCATATCCATTGAGGTTTTTTTTTTAATAAATTGGAATCGATTACATATATTTCTTGGAAATTTCACCATTATCAGACGTTTAGGACAAATGTAAAAAATCTGTTTTCTTTGAGAAGACTTAATTGTTATAAGATATTTATTTTTTCTAATGAAGGGTAGGAGAGAGAAAAATATATTTTGTTTGTTGGAAAAAAGTAAAATTTAATTTGGAAAAATAGTAAAAGCTATAATTGTAAATTTAATGGTAATCCATATTTTGTCATTCTTTAAGGTTTATGCAAAACTTTTCCCTCTTAAATCAACCATATACTGTTAGAAAAGTATGTATTAATATTTTCATTTTACAAATCAGTAAACTGAGGCCTGGGAGGTTAAATGATTTTTTTTCCCTATAACCACAAAATCTGTAAGTACTGAAGCTATAATTCAAACTCAGTTGCCACAGATGCAAATTCTCTGCTCTCTTTTATATTACAGTGCCTTTTTGTATGCTCTTACCAATTAATTAAGCAAGCATTTATTTGGCATCTTTCTTGTGCCAGATAATGGAAACACAAATATAGAAATGAGGCAATTGTTGCCCTCCAGAAACTCACATCATATATATATGTGTGTTCATTGAATAATAAGTAGTTAAAACATTCAGAAAGAAAACTACTCTTGTAGTATTAGTTTTATATAATTTATTTCTTGGGGAAACTTCTTTGTTAATCAGCTAAGAGCATGAATTATTTCTATTGTGTTGTTATTTTAAGCAATATATTATTAGCCAACAAGGAAAGTACTTTATGGTCAGAAACAGAATATGTGGTGTTATATTCTCTGTAACAGAGCCATGTACAAGCTAAAGCTAAGTCTCAGCCTTCTATCTAAATATGATGACGATAATATTGTCACTATCTGTATCCTGAGGGTATGTGAGAAAATTCCATGTAAAATGTAAAGTGCTATGTTAATGTGCATTTTTTGAGATTATTATTATTGAGTCTTCAGTTTGGCATCCATTGAGTTCTGTCAATGTTGAAGTTCTTAGGGAATTAATTTCATATTGCTTAATTTCCAAAAAAGTATGATTTCTGGGAAACAGAAAGTGGTCAGCCTTAAGGTAGCCAGCTCACCAGAATATTGGCAAAACTCCTAGCAAACTAAAGTCAAAAGAGTGCCAATAGGCTTTGCTTCAGTGACCTGAAATCATCAATGTTGACTTATTCATCAATTGATTCAGAATGTGTTGTCCTGTTTCATCCTCATGTTTCCATGAGGATGCATAGTCATTGGGACCAGATGAGCCTTTGAATAATTTAACATAAGATGTTGCTTACTTTATGGCAGAATTGGAAGTTAGATAGGGAAATGCTGATTTCTGTATTGCCATCCCTAACACCTTTTGGATTTCTTCATGAGTAATGCAAGGGGATTAAGTTACATGACTGCTACAGTCCCTTCCACACTCTCAGCATACTGTTTTAGGGAAAAAAGCAGTGAAGATACAATTCATTCTCTAAAACTTGGGTGACAGAAAGTTCACACATGACACTGTTAATTTCTAAAAAGACATGTCTATTATTCATCAAGGGTAGAATCATGATAAGCCAGACTTTACAAAATTAAGAGCATATTTACACTCTCTGCAGTTCTAATCTAAGGCACTTGTTGATGGCCAGATGCCTTATTATTTGAAAAGAGACAAGATGATGAAAAGGGGTTGTGAGGTATGGAATAGGAAAACAGAGGAGTTGAGAATGGGTGATTCTATTTTCTCTTTAAAGTAGAAGTCAATGTCTTTTAGTGAGTATGGAAAGAAAGGTATGGTGAAGAAAATTTATATGCAAGCAATCTAAAACTAATGATAGAACTATAACAGGACATAACCTCAGAGTTCATCTTGGCCAATCTCCCAGTCTTCAGGTAGTAATAATTTACTTAGTACCATAGACTTAAGAGTTGAAGGAATCTCAGAAGCCAGTGATTCAAACCATATTATTTATTAGATGAGGAAACTGAGATTTATGGCAGAGGTGGGGTATAAATGACTTGCCCAAGAACACAGGCAAGATTTAAATTCGGGTCCCCAAAGATTATAGATATATTAGTATCAGAAACAGGATATAAACTCAGATCTTTCTGTTCTGAATCCAATGATCTTTCCCCAATACTTTGCTGACTCATAGCAAATTATCTGAAATAATGTATGTAAGATATTTTTATAAACCTTAAAGTGATACATATTAGTTATTATTTTTATTTGTTGATATTATTTTCATTATTTTCCATATAATTAGTTGGAACCTATTTAAATATTCTATAAAAAGAGACCAGTTTACACAAAGGTAAAACTTGACCTCATGACTCATTCATTTACCTTGTTATACAGGCTATTAATTGGTTGATTAATTTATTAAGTAAGATACTTGTATGTGGTTTATAGAATTCCTAGAAAATGTTAGGATTTTAAAATTTTAATTAAAACAAGTTTCATCTTAGCAATAATTTTCAAACATCACATTTTTCCCCTAATATCTGGTCCCATGATTTTCTATGCTTGTGTAATAAGAAGGCAATAATAGGAAATATGTTCATATGAATAATTAGGTTAATAGATTATAATCTTTAAGGAGTTTATTGTTTTTAATTTTTATTGACACTGCTTTAATATTCCATTCCAAGCAATAAAACTAAGTGATGAATGCAAAGATTCCCCATTTTTCTGAGCATCTTTTACATCTTAACAGAAAAAGTTTGTAGTTCTACCCAGGCAAAATTATGCCTACTTCACCAGCATCCAATTCCAATCAGACTTTCTTTCTCAGATTTTATAGGTTGCCTCAAAAGTATTCAGCTTTCCACAATTCCCAAACTATTCTCTTCCTTACATTATAAAAGCTCTTGGTACTTCAGCTTTTGATAATTAACTGGGAAAATAATGGTAAATCAGCCTGACTTTCAAATCCCACAAATTATGCATACCTGCACATGCACCTAAAAGGTATGAGCTTTCATGTTTTTCCTTTTTTATTCTTTTTTTTTTTTTGTACAGCAGAATGGTTACATAGATACATATACTGCTATTGGATTCATATATATATATATATATATATATATATATATATATATATATACATATATATATATATATATATATATATATATATATTTACCATGTTTAACTTATATCACATTACTTGCCATCTAGGGATGCAGGTGAGTAGAGGGGGGGGGATTGAAACACAAGGTTTTGCAATGGTAAATGGTAAAAAATTATTTTTGCATATGTTTTTGAAAATAAAAAGTTTTAGTAAAAAATAATAAATAATAATCTAGTCAGGAATTATCAGCTGGCTTTTTTGGGGGGAAAGGGGGATAGTTACTTTATTAAAAAAAGAAAGAGGAAAAATATTAAAAAGTTTAAAAAAAGATTCATAATAAATAAATAATAAATAGAGAAATTAAGGCTATAATTAGAAATAATTTTGCCCAATGATATGCTAATAAAACTGACAACTTAAGTGATTTCAGTGAATATTTACAAAAATGTAAAATAACTACATGTCAAAAATAATAAAGTTAAATGATCCAATATCAGAAGAACTTAAAGAATTTCAGGACGAGATGAATTCACAAAGGAATGCTATTTAACATTGGAAAAAAAAACAACTAATTATATTGCTACAAAAATTATTTGCAAAAATAGCAAAAGAAGAGATCCTATCAAATTCCATCTACGACACAGATATGATTTTGATACATCATTCAAAAAGAGTCAAAGCAGAAAAGAAAACTAAATAACAAGATCCCTAATGAACATAGAAAAATGCAAAATAAAGTATTAATAAAAACAAAAAAGATAAAGCTTTTTCTTAAAACTATTAAATATTTATTATTGACTTAAAATGTCTACAATAACCCTGTTCATTTCATTATTGTCATTATATAGGCTCCTAAAGAGAAAGGACTGTCTAAATTACTATATATAGTACCAAATAATCAGTGAAGGAGGAGATGCAGAAGACAGAAGAGTAAAAGAAAAGGAGGAGAACGAAGAGAAAATAAGAGAAAAAAGGAGAGAGATAACATGAAGGAGTAGGAGAGAAGAGGATTACTTTTTAATATGATATCAAGATGAGTTCATACATTTTGTTCTGACAGAATCACATTTAGCAATGTCTGATTTTTTTAAAATACTTAAAGGAAAAGAAGTCCTTACAGCCAAGGAATGTAATGAATCACTTTGTTCTTTTTATTTTAAAGTGGCCAAAAATAACAAAATGAAGTGTGATGATAAAAAAAAAAAAATAAACTCACTGGAGTTTATTTAATAGGTGAGTAAAATGGTCAGACGTGCTTTAGAAAAATAGCTGTCAATTGTTAAGAAGTTGGTTTGGATAGTGGATACACATGAGAGAGGGAGATCAGTTAGTAACTATTACAATAATTTATTCAAGAAGGAATGAAGTCAGGAGCAGCTAGATGGCACAGTGGATAGAGTACCAGCCCTGAAATCAGACCTGAATTCAAATCTGGCCTCAGACAGTTAACACTTCCTAACTGTGTGACCCTGGGCAAGTCACTTTAAAAAAAAGAAAAAAGTAGAAGGGATGAAATATTGAACTATAGTGATTGCATGAATAGAGAGAAAGAGGAGGTTGTGAGAGATGTTATGGTATAGAAAGAATAAGATATGGCAAGTGATTGGATATGAAAACCAAGATGACAGGAAGATTATATATTTGCATCACTTGAAGGATGGTAGTTGGGAAATTCAAATGAAGAGTTGATTTGGGGGAATAGATGATTTCTGGTTTTGTCATGTTTAATTTGCTAAATTTATAAAACATGAAATTTTAAATGTCTAATAAGCACTTGGTAAGGGATTGATGCTCAGAATAAAGACCAAGGCTGACTATATTCATATACAAATTAGCTTTACAGAAATAATGTCTAAGCTCAAGATGTCAAGAAGTCAGTGGGATCTAGGCATCAAGTATAAATTACTTTTTCTAGGAGGTTTGATGTAAAGGAAAGAAGTGGCAAAATGTGGAATTAGCTTGCTAGAATGAAGGGGACAAGTGAAAAAATTGTAAGAATAGAAGAGATCAGAATATCTTTGTAGGCAGCAGAGAAAAAAATTAAAGAGAAACTGGAGAATAAAGCAATACACAAAGGGCAGAAGAGGAAAAAAAACTAAGCAGAAAGAAGCCTCCCCTTAAGGCTGACTTTTCTATGTATTCCACTTATCTAATCTTTAAAGACTATAGAAAAGAAGGAGCAAAGGGTGAATGATATAGAGTTTAAAATTATTACTTTTAGAAAGGACGTAAATCATGATGGGTGATTTTTGTAGTACATGCCAAAAATGGAAAGAATGGATGTAAGATAAGTGTGTTGAAGTGACAAAATTTAAAATAGTCACAAGGGGGCAAAATACTAAAAAACTGATAAAGATTAAAATGATTGTCATGCAATAATAAAGGCCCAGCTTCAGTAAGAGAAAATAAATTTGTAATAAATCTAGTCAGTTTAGTTGTGATAGTTCCTCCAGTATTACTCAGTAGTTGCAGAATAAGTATGGAAAAGATGGATAGTTAGGTTGATTTTTCTCTTCTTATTCCACTCTAGAGCTGGAGTTTCTCAAAATATCTTAGCCTATAGGACAAGCAAGCAAACGATAATAATGTTATAGGATACTATATAACTTGAGTTGTTCACATTCAATTACATTATTGAAGGGGAAAAAGTTAGGTAAGAGGATGGTGATAGTGATGAGCTGGAGATCATAATGAAGATAACAAATTGGGTTTAGAAAAGTGAATCAAAAGGAGAATTGGAAAAGCAGGAGTTCTGTGGTAAATTAGGAGGAGGGAAATATTTTGGGTAGAAAAAGAATAAATTTCATTTTGTCCATCTAGAAAATGTCATTCATCAGGTGGATAGAGATGCAAAGACTGATGAAATCAGAACTAGTAGAGTCTTTAGAGAATAATAAATTGTATATTGAAGTCTTTTGAGGGCGTATTTTGAATAGAAAAACTGGGAGACAGGGACTGAACTACCTTACTAAGGAATGATTTAGAAGTTGGTTGATGATTATGAAAAAGATCTGGATTGAGTGCTAAAGATGCCTATGGAATTATAGTGGAAAAGGTGTAATCTAAAAGCCAATTAATAGCTATTTGTAGTAAATTAGAAAATCACAAGGAAATTATATTTATATATTTTATTTAAAGTAATATATTCAATATGTTGCACTAGTAAGTCTTTAAAGAATGATTTGTTTACATTGTGGTATGATCAGCTATGAATGATATTGCTATTTTCAATAGTACAATAATCCAAGGCTACTCTGAAAAATTTATGATGAAAACTGTCATCTATACCCAAAGAAAGAAATGATTGTGTCTTAATACAGATTGAAGTATACTTTTAAAATTTTATTTTTCTTGAGTTTTTTTTTGGAGGGGGGAGGTAGGATGTAAGAATCCTTTTTTTTTTTTTTTTTTAACAACATGACATATATATACACACATATATATAAACTTCACATTTGCCTTCTCCATTGGGGGATGATAGGTTAGGAAGGGAGGGAGAGAATCTGGAATTCAAATTTTAAAAACAAATGTAAAAAAAAAGTTTTACATGTAACTTAGAAAGATAAATTATAAAAAGAAAGCAAACAAAAAGAGCAACTTGCTTAAAATGCTGTGTCTTTCTTTTTTGGTAACATCAAAAAAGAGCTAAAACAAGAGCTCCACATAATTACATGATGAAAATCAATTCTAAGTATTTGAGTTGGTTGTAGTTTGATCCTCTAAATATGGCTTAATCACTATAGGAATTTGTCCTTTTCAACTTCAGACCTTTATAAGTTATCTCCTTGTGGTTTCCATTTCCTATTGAGAAGGAAAAATGCAAACTGAAGTGATTGCTAAAATTTCAAATTTAGATTAACCTATGTTTAGACTAATTTCATTATATATACTCAGGTTGTAGTATGAGTGAACTTCTGTAATCTAAGCTCAGGTTTAGGAGACTAGGTGGACTTTTCAACCAATCCACTTTCAGATGAAATTAGCTGTGATGTGAGCCAGAGGACAGCTGCCTTAAGGCTTTCTAACATGGATGTATCACCAAAGGGGTGGGGAAGTATTTTTAACAATAGCCAAAATATCATGTTATTTACATTCACAGTTTGAATTAACACTATGTTTAGAAAAAAAGAAAACATTTGTAGTGTTTGAGACTCAACATTGAACTGACAAGGTTAATAATGAAAATGATGATAAATCATTCTAATAATAAATTGTGAACAGAATAGTGTGGAAGGATGGACTCTTTCTAAAAACAAAAGTCTTTCTTAATTATCTAATAACTACTATCTCCAGAATAGACAAGCAAAAAGAAAATAATTTCCCCTCTAATTCTCAAGATTCTTCTGAAATTAATTTTGTTTCATATGACCTAAATAAAAAGTTTCAGTTAATAGTGCCTTAAACAAAGTTTCTTTTCTTTTTTTTTTTTTTTTTTTGGCAAGCATGTTTTCACACATTCATAATCCCAACTGCTAGGAAGGCTGAGACTAGCTGATTTTGCCATAGTTCTGAGCTTCAGGGGAATATATTATTAGGATATCAATACCAAATGCAGCATTGATATGGTTATCTCCTAATAGCAAGGTGGCCACCAGGTTTTATAAGGAGGGGCAAAAAGGCCCAGCTCTTGTGCAGGTCAGAGACATAAACTTAAGTATTATAGCCTTGATTTGAGTCCTAATCTACAAAAAATGTCTTAAAGAATTGTCATCACTCTGAAAAGTAAAATCTTATCATGTGAAACAAATTTCTTTTTATATGATTTTCTTTAAAGTAAGAAAGCTAAGATAATTTTGTCCTTTTATTTTTTATTGGTATCATAGTAAAGTCCTACCAAAATAAGGCTCAAGAGATGACTCAAAGTCTTAGGAATGTGTAATTGCAGAGAAAGTTAATAAATAGATAAGAAGGCTCTGTATGGACTTGTTAGAATTTGGAAAGTAGCAGATGTTAACAGACAGATTGAGGTTCCCCTAGGGAAATGTCCTAAATATTTGCATTCCCACAATGTTTCTCTGTTACACCCCTTTATAAAATGGTCTTTTCCCTCAGAAGAAAAAGCAGTGTTCAAATCTCTCACTCCTCTGCTTCTACTGAGGTAGTTCTAACTTCTAGACAAAAGATTTTGCAACTAACTTAAAGGGAAGTGTGGTTTAGCAGACATGCCACTCTGTAGTTGATTTTGGTTTTTTGCTTGGGTTTTGTGAATTTTCCATTGGTATAAACTGCTCAAGAAATCAATAGTTTAAAAAGCAGAATTTTAGAATATAAAAATGACAAGGAAAATATTGATATCAAAGAAAAGAAATGCATTAATTTTTTTTTATTCTAAATTTTATTCAGGTACAATCTATATACTATCCCTTTCTTTTTTTTCTTTTTACATCCTGAAGCATTAGTTTTACATTTATCTTTTTAGGTTAAGAGAGAACTAAAGGATACATTAGAGGTGATCTAATTCAACTCCTCATTGGAGAGATGATGAAACTATGGCCCAAAGAAGTTAACTGGTCTCTCCAAAGTCACAAGGATAGGAAGTTTTAGAGACAGGATTTGAATCCAGGTCCCCTGGCTTTACTTTACATTGTGTTTTCCATTGTACACTTTTTTTTTGTATTTGTTTTGATTTAGTATTGGCCAAAGTCAGGTAAGTGATAGAAGAGATAGAACCTTGGACCTGGACCCAGCAAACTCTACATTCAAATGCAGTCTAAGACACTAATTAGATGTGTATATTTGGGAAGTCTCTTAACCAATATTACCTTAGTTTCTTCCTTTGTTAAAAAAAAAGGATAAGAATTGCATTGACCTCACAAGGTTGTTATGAGGATCAAATGAGATAATATTTGTAAAGTATCTCGTAAAGATGTATACATACATATATACATGTATATATATATATATAAAGAGAGAGAGAGAAAGAGAAAGAGAGAGAGAGAGAGAGAGAGATGCTAACTATTATTTTATTTTATTTTTTGCTGAGGCACTTCAGATTAAGTGACTTGCCCAAGGTCATACAGCCAGTACGTGTTAAGTGTCTGAGGCCAGATTTGAACTTAAGTTCTCCTGACTTCAGGGATGATACTCTATCCACTGTACCACTTAGATGCCCCATATTCTAGCTATTATTGCTAAAGAATAGTGTGTATCTTATAGAGTGCAACTACATGGCACAGTGGATAGAAAACTGTCTGGGAATCAAAAAGACTCATCTTCCTGAGATCAAATATGATCTCAGACACTTGGTAGCTGTGTGATTTTTGTCTTGTGACTATTTGTGTGTATTGTCAATTAACCCTGTTTGCTTTAGTTCCTTATCTGTAAAATGAGCTGGAGAAGGAAATGGCAAAGCATTCTGGTATCTTTGCCACAAAAACCAAGTTGGACAGCAATGAAATAATAACAACAACAGTACACACCATAGATAAAAGAACTGAAAAGCCCAAAAGAGGCATCCAAGTTTCAGTAGAAGAGTAGGCCACAAAAAAATCAGTAGTCCTGAGTGTAGAGAATTAATATATAGCAAAAGAATAATGTTGAGATTTTTGCCTTGATCAGAAAAAAAAAATAACATACCAACTGGATTTTTAATCTTTTTCATTACAGTGGTTGTCTATCTTGTTTAATTATAGAATTTGAAAAAAAATTAAATAACTTTGAGCTACCATGAAATAGTCAACATACTGTGGAATGAGAGCAATTGTTTAGGATTTTGAAGTTTTCCAGATTTTCTTTTTTTTCCTAAGTATTATGAGTATCATTTCCCAGGAAATCATAATATTCTATCACAAACATATATCACAACTTATCGAACCATTCCCCAATTGATGGGCATCCCCTCAATTTCCAATTTTATTGCCTGAGAGGAGAGCTGCTATGAATATTTTTTGTGCATATAGGTCATTTTCCTTTTTGTCCACCCAAATCTCTTTTGTTATTCATGCCTAATAGTGATGTTGTTAGGTCAAAGGATCAAGGATATGCATGGATTTTGGGCACAAATCATATCTTTTTATCCTTTGATGTTTGGGGCATAACTCTTACATTTTATGAATTTGACTTAGTTCCCTCTGTTTGAGAAATGAGATTTTATTAGAGAAACTTGTTCCAATTTTTTTAAACAATTGCTATTGCTAATCATATTTTCCTCCATTTGTTTTTTCTCTCCTTTCACTGTGCCTCCTCAAAAGTGTTTTGCAACTGACTACTCCTTCCCTCAATATGCCCTCTATTTTATCACCTTCCCCCCTTTCCCATGTTGTATTCCCCTTCTGTTTTTCAGCGTGCTAAAAAAGATTTCTATATCCTGATAGAGTATTTATGTTTTACCTTTTGAGTCAATTTTGGTGACAGCAAAGTTCACTTACTTCCCCTCTCCTCCCCCTCTTCCCTTTTATTGTAAAAGCTTTTTCTTGTCTCTTTTTTGGGAGATAATTATCACCATTCCACTTCTCCCTTTCCCTTTATCCCAATACATTCTTCTTTTATCCCTTAATTTCATCATTTAAAAAAATATATTATCTCTTCATATTGAACTCACACATGTGTGCTTTATTTATATATACTCCTAGCTGCCACAATAATGAGAAAGTTCTAATGAGTTACAAGTATTATCCTCCCATGTAGGAATATAAACAGATAAATTTTATATCATTTTCCTGATTGCCTGCTTATGCTTCTCCAGAGTCCTATATGTGAAAATCAGATTTTCTATTCAGCTCTGGTCTTTTCATCTATTTCATTGAATGACCACTTTGTTCTCTGAAGGATTATACTCAGTTTTGCTGGATAGGTGATTCTTGGTTGTAATCCTAGTTCCATTGCTCTACAAAACATCATATCCCCAAACCTCTAGTCCTTTAATGTAGAAGCTGCAAAAGTTTGTGTTATCCTGACTGTGGCTTGGCTATACTTGAATTGTTTCTTTTTGAATGCTTGAAATATTTTCTCCTTGACCCAGGAGTTCTGGCATTTGGCTATAATATTACTGAGAATTTTCATTTTGGGATCCCTTTGAGAATGTGATCAATAGATTTTTTCAATATATACTTTACCCTCCAGTTTTAGAATATCAAGATAATTTCCCTTGATAATTTCTTGAAAAATGATGTCCATGCTCTCTTTTTGATTATGACTTTCAGTTAGAACAATAATTTTTAAATTATCTTTCCTGGATCTATTTTCCAGGTCAGTTGTTTTTCCAATGAGCTATTTCACTTTTTTCTTTTTTTTTTTTTTTTTGGTCTGCTTTATTGTATCTTGATTTCTCATAAAGTCATTAGTTTTCCGTTAGTCCAATTCTATTTTTGAAGGAATTATTTTACTCAGTGAGCTTTTGTACCTCCTTTCCCAATTGGCCAATTTTGCCTTTTAAGCATCATTTTTGTCATAACTTTTTGTATTTCCTTTTGCACCACTCTCAATTCTTTCCCTAATTTTTCCTCTATCTTTCTTATTTGATTTTCAAAGTCCCTTTTGAACTTTTCCATGGCCTGAGCCCAGTTCTTATTTTTTTTGTCGAAATTTTGAATGTAGGAGCTTTGATTTTTTTTTTAACATCTTCTGAATGTGTAGCTGTAAGATCTAGTGTGCTAAAGCAACATCTAAGGATTGAGGTTGGGGACTATGAGCCTGTGCTGGGACTGCACACCACATTCGCATCCCATTGGCACAAACCCTCTCCAATGACCTTCCAGGTCCTCCTGGTGTACCAGAGAGAGGTCCAGGAGCCTCCAGCACTATTGCTGATTCAGTAATCCTGTCTCACTGACAATGGGATACCAGCTAGGGCTGGGGCCAGAGCTGGGGTGT
Source organism: Antechinus flavipes (assembly GCF_016432865.1). Taxonomy (NCBI): domain Eukaryota; kingdom Metazoa; phylum Chordata; class Mammalia; order Dasyuromorphia; family Dasyuridae; genus Antechinus; species Antechinus flavipes. Next base: position 399,587,661 of record NC_067400.1, read on the forward strand.
GTTGACACAGCCTGTGTTGGGATTGCACACTGGGCTCCCAAAGACCTTTTCTGATGACCTTCTATGTCTTCTTTGGTGTCTCTGGGCTGGATATAAATTACCAGTATTCCCACTAATTCAGAGATTGATCTGGGGTTGGGGTCAGAGCAGGCTGGGGCTGAGGTTGGGTCTGAAGCTGCACTGGATCAGCCTGCACTGGGACTACATAGTGGACTCTCACCTTGATGTCACAGACCTTTTCTGCTCACCTTCTAAGTTGTTTTCAGGTGGGAAATGTTCTATGCAATCTTTGGGGGGCATTCCTGATACTCTAAATTTGGTTCAGAATCATTTGGTTTAAAATAATTTGGAGTGACTTGAGGGAGAGTTTGGCTGAGTTTCTGCCCTTACTCTGACATCTTGACTCTGCCTCAGGACTTTGAAGTTTTCAAAGAAATACAAGGTATATACATTGTCTTTTTGATCATCACAAGAAATCTGTGAGTTAGGTTGCTATAGGTGTTATGATACATTTTTTTAACAAATGAAGAAACTAAGCCGAAAAGACAGTAAGCCCATAGTCACACTGAAATCAATGACAAAAACAGAAGTGCACCAAGGACACTGTTCTTGTTGAGTCAAGCAGTTTTTCCTCTGTATCATTCTTATTAAATTTAGATAATATGGAGTGAATGGAAAGAATTTCAAATGGGAAAATTTGACTACATATATGTTTATATTAGTACTTTAACTCATACAACCCACCTTTACATCACTGATAAAATAGTCTTTCTGAAGCAAAGTTCTGATCATGTCACTCAAAAACCTCTAGTAGTTCAACATTTCCTATTGGATAAAACACAAACTCTTTAATCTGGCATCTTATGCGCTCTGGCTTCATTCTGCCTTTTCCTCCATACTTTTTAATGTTTCTCTTTTTACACTCTGTGTTCCAGTCAAGGCAGATTACTCACTTTATCTTGAACTTGTTCTGACCTCTCCTAATTTTATGCCCTTGTAAATTATATTCCCTCCTCCTGGAACATTCTCTCTCCTGTGACCTATCATTTCATCCATCCTGTTGACTGCTTCAAGCCAACTCAAATGCCACCTGCTTCATGAAGCCTTCCTCCAGGGAACTTAACAAATCAAAATTATATGATTCTGTGATTTTCCTAATCTCTGCAATTAGAAGTAATACTTTCTTCACTGAATTTTCTTAACCACTCTGACTTCTGCTGTATATCCAATAATTTTCTACCTTGTATAACCAAATTAAGGGGAACTAACTGGGGACAAGAAGTAATGTTGTTATAGTTGTATTTTGTGACATTAATGTTTGTGTGTATGCACATGTGCTTCTATTGATTCTAGGGTAATTCAAAACTCTGACCTTAACCATTTGAAATCATATGGAATCTTGACTATATGAAACCTCTAATCATTTCTTTGCCAGTTGTATGCTATATGCCATATATACACATATTTCATTGCTCTCTTTTGTTATGTTTTTAATACTGCAGTTTGTAAAAATTAAACTAATCCCAAAAAAGAAAAAAAATGTAATTCTTAAAAATCACATTCCAATGACTTTTAAAATTATTGCAACAGCTGTTGGTGTGGGAAAATCACACATTTTAAGTATCAACTTTCAAGTCAAGCCCCACAATGAAAGAGGAACATTTATAAGAAAAGGCAAAGATAGTGGTCAAAGCCAAAAATTAATGACAGCATCTGACAAAACATGCAGCAAAATAGCATAATTAATCATCTGAAAGCAAGCATAAACTTTGACCTGACCACATGAAAGGCAATTATTTATTTTCCTACAGTATGGCAGAAAAGCTTCTTGAGGTTGGAGGAATATCAAGAAGATTATTAAAATAGCTGGGAGAGAGAAAAGCTTGTAAACTGTTGCTATGAAATTAAAACAAATTGTAAAACAAATTTACATGCCAATAAGAAGAATGGATTTTTAATGGTTGAAAAGGAGAATTTTAGCTGATGAAATTTTATTTTTTGCTCAAGGCTATACTGAAAAATTATGTTCAGAAGAAATCTAGATGAGCCTCTAAGATCAAGCATCTTCATGAAAATGCAAAACATAGTTCTTTTTTAAAATAACTTTTTATTGACAGAACCCATGCCAGGGTAATTTTTTACAGCATTATCCCTTGCACTCACTTCTGTTCCGATTTTCCCCCTCCCTCCCTTCACCCCCTCCCCCAGATGGTAAGCAGTCCTTTACATGTTAAATAGGTTACAGTATATCCTAGATACAATATATATGTGCAGAACCGAACAGTTTTCTTGTTGCACATGGAGAATTGGATTCAGAAGGTATAAATAACTTGGGAAGAAAAACAAAAACACAAGCAGTTTATATTCATTTCCCAGTGTTCTTTCTTTGGGTGTAGCTGCTTTTGTCCATCCTTGATCAATTGAAACTGAAATAGCTGTCTTTATCAAAGACATCCACTTCCATCAGAATACATCCTCAAACAGTATCTTTGTTGAGCTATATAATGATCTCCTGGTTCTGCTCATTTCATTTAGCATCAGTTCACATAAGTCTTGCCAGTCCTCTCTGTATTCATCCTGCTGGTCATTCCTTACAGAACAATAATATTCCATAATGTCCATATACCACAATTTACCCAGCCATTCTCCAATTGATGGGCATCCATTCATTTTCCAGTTTCTAGCCACTACAAACAGGGCTGCCACAAACATTTTGGCACATACAGGTCCCTTTCCCTTCTTTAGTATCTCTTTGGGGTATAAGCCCAGTAGAAACACTTCTGTATCAAAGGGTATGCACAGTTTGATAACTTTTTGAGCATAGTTCCAAATTGCTCTCCAGAATGGCTGGATGTGTTCACAATTCCACCAACAATGGATCAGTGTCCCTGTTTTCCCACATCCCCTCCAACATTCTGCATTATCTTTCCCTGTCATTCTAGCCAGTCTGACAGGTGTATAATGGTATCTCAGAGTTGTCTTAATTTGCATTTCTCTGATTAATAATGATTTGGAGCATATTTTCATATGGCTAGAAATAGTTTTAATTTCTTCTTCTGAGAATTGTCTGTTCATATCCTTTGACAAAACATAGTTCTTAACTCCCACTCTCATATGTTTTGCTTCTAGTGGCTGTGAAAGTCTTGTCTCTATTGAGAGAATAGAAATATACAAGGAAGCACACTTGTTCAGAAATCCCCAAATACAAATAGAATATTTTAGCATATCACACCATACTACACCACTTATCACAAAAAAACTGAGAAATTTGTCCAAGAGATAGCAATAAATGTATTCCAAAGACCCCAAAATTCTTATTACTTAATATAAATACTTATGAGATATAGTCAAGCCTAGACTTTAGAAAAAAATTAAGTGTAGTATATCTTCTATTCAATGGTATAATAGTATGAATTTATAATGAAGAATTAAAGAATGTATGTCAAAATCTATAAACTCAATGCCAAATCATGTAATACAAGTATCTATGATGAAAGAATATGCTGTATATACCAAGTTTTGTTTTTTCAATATAAGAAATTATAGTGACATTGTTACTTCCACATTCAAATCCCCATTAATGTAGTTATTTTGTAAATTTTTACTCACTCTAGTTGACTGTAAATTCTTTGGTTATAGACACTATATTTTCATTTGTATATTCTCATCAATTACACCTTTTATATAGCTTCTCTTTATGAAATCTGCCTTGTATTGAATCACATTTAGCCTTTCTATATTTATGTAGGAAAGATGAATTATTTTAGAAAGTACACCAAGGAATATGACCTTGCTATAAAGTTTGCTCTACACTTCATACTTGAGCTAAATGATACCAGTTTATTAGTCAAAAAAAAATTTATGATACGATAGGGCAGTCATATTTAAATGCTGGATATTCAAAGACTAAAATGAAACAATTCCTATTATTAAGGAATTTGCATTATATTGGGAGGAGACAACAAATACATGTGTGTCTTTCTGTATACATCCATGTATGTGTGCATATATGTGAATAATACATATACATATTGCATATGTATGTGTAGGCATATCTACATGTATGTATATAAATGTACAAGATGAAAAAGAAAAACTAAGCACATAGGAGTTAAAAATAAATATGATAGGTTTCATGTAGAAAATGCTATTTAGGTTTTTTCCTTTAACAGAATCTTTTCTTTTCTTTCTTTCTTTTTTTTTTTTTTGGAAAGGAATGATGAAGAAGGTGACATGTTTCAGACAGATAGCACAAAAGAAAGAAAATAGAAGACGACATGTCATGTTTGAGAAATAGAAAGTCAGATTAGATGGACTACTGGGCTCAGGAAAGGAAAAAAATGAAGTTGTAAAGAAAGGTTGATATTGGCTAAAGAGGTTTTTGAAGCCAAAAGAAGCACTTATATTTTATCTAGAAGCAATAGAAAACCACTGGAGTTTAGTGTGAGGAATATGGGGAATTGGGGAAATATGTGAAGCAATTATGCCAAAAAAGACATCATCGAAATAGTTTAGGCAAGAGTGTGGGAGACATGGATTATGGCAGTGACAGGATGAGTAGAAAGAAGATGTCAGATGTGACAGTTATTGTAGAGGTAGAAATGAAAAGATTTAGCAAATAGATATGTGGGGAGAGAGGAAGAAGTAAAGAGGATACCAAAGTTACAAAGCCAGGAGACTTAAAAAATGATGAAGTTCTTTTTCTTTCCATTGAAATATATTCTTTACTTTTTATTTTTTTAAAAAGTTTTTTATTGAAGCTTTTTATTTACAAAACATATGCATGGATAATTTTTCAAATTGACTCTTGCAAAACCTTTTGTTCCAAATTTCCCTGCTTGCCCCCAATCCCTCTCCTAGATGACAATTAATCTAATATATATTAAATATGTTCAATTCTTCTATACATATTTCCACAATTATCATGCTGCACAAGAAAAATCAGATTGAAAAGGAAAAAATTAGAAAAAAATAAAATGCAAGCAAACAACAAAAAGAATGAAAATATAATGTGTGATACACACTCAGTTCCCACAATCCTCACTCTGGATGTAGATGGCTCTCTTCATCACAAGCCTATTGGAATTGGCCTGAATCATCTCATTGTTGAAGGGAGTTGTGTCCATCATAATTGATCATTGTATAATCTTGTGACTGTGTACAATGATCTCCTGGTTCTGCTGACTTCACTTAGTATCAGTTCATCTAAGTCTCTTCAAGTCTCTCTGAAATCATCCTGCTGATTGTTTTTTATACAACAATAATATTCCATAATATTCTATACCATAACTTATTCTGCCATTCTCAAACTAATGGACATCTACTCAGTTTCCAGGTTTTGCCAATACAAAAAGGGCTACCACAAACAGTTTTGCACATATGGGTCCTTTTCCCTCCTTTATGATCTCTTTGAGATACAAGCCCAGTGAAAACACTGCTGGATCAAAGGATATGCACAGTTTGATAAGCCTTTGGGCAGAGTTCCCAATTGTTCTCCAAATGGTTGGCTCCATTCACAATTCCACCAACAATGTATTAGTGTCCTAATATTCCCACATCCCCTTCAACATTCATCACTATTTTTTCCTGCCATTTTAGCCCATCTGAAAGATGTGTGGTGGTATCTCAGAGTTTTCTTAATTTGAATTTATCTGATCAATAGTGATTTAGAGCATCTTTTCATATGATCAGAAATAGTTTTGATTTCTTCATCTGAAAATTGTTTGCTCATATTCTTTCACCATTTATCAATTGGAAAATGCCTTGAATTCTTATAAATCTATACATTTTAGAAATGAGGCCTTTATCAGAACCCTTAAATGTAAAAATGTTTCCCTAGTTTATTGCTTCCCTGCTAATCTTGTCTGCATTAGTTTTGTTTGTACAAAAACTTTTTAACTTAATACAATCAAAATTATCTATTTGGTATTCTGTAATGAATTCCAGGTCTTTTTTGGTCACAAATTCCTTCCTTTTCCACAGATCTAAGAGGCAAACTATGCTATGTTCTTCTAATTTGCTTATAATATTACTCTTTGTGTCTAAATCATGAATCCATTTTGACTTTATCTTCGTATATAGTATTAGGTGTGGATCAATGCTTAGTTTCTGCCATACTAGTTTCCAATTTTCCCAGCAGTTTTTTTTTTTTTTTTTTTTTGTCAAATAATGAGTTCTTATCCCAAAGGCTGGAGTCTTTGGATTTGGCAAACACTAGATTGCTTTAGTTATTGACTATTTTGTCCTGTGAGCCTAATCTATTCCAGAGAATGACTACTCTATTTCTTAGCCAGTACCAAATGGTTTATATGACCACTGCTTTATAATATCACTCTGCTATAAATATGTTTCTTGTAAATAACAAATTGTAGGATTCTGGTTTGTAATCCAGTCTGCTATCAGCATTTGTTTTATGAGAAAGTTCATCCCATTCACATTCACAGTTAAAATGACTAATTTTATATTTCTAAACATCTTGTTTTCCTCCGGTTATACTTTTCTTTTTCCTTTTCCCCTTTCCTTCCTTCCCAGGATTTTTTTCTGACCACTTCCTCTCTCAATCAGTCTCTCCCTTTACAATCCCTCCCTCTTTATTATACTTTTCCTATTCTACTTCTGTTCTCCTTTCTATTACCATGCCCCTTTCCTTTCCCCTTTCCCCTCCTACTTCCCTATAGGGTGAGACAAGCTTCCCTATGAAGCTAAATATATCTGATATTCACTCTTTAAGCCAAATATGATGAGAATAAAATACACACAATGCTCATCCCTCTTCTCGCTTTCCCTCAATTGTAATAGGTGATTCTTGCCTTTTCATGAGATGTAATTTGCCCCATTTTAACTCCATTTTCTTCTTCTTTCAGTAGAATCTCCTTTCCTCCCCTAGCTTCTTTTTTATAGCATCACAATAAAAATCAAATTATACCTGCAGCCTCTAAGTAAACTCATAACAAATATTCAGATCTTGAGTTAAACATATCATCTTCCCATATAGGGATATAAGATTATTAACTTGTAAAAAAAGTTATTTTTCTTTTTTACCTTTTTATGCTTCTGCTGAGTTCTGTATTTGAAGATCATATTTTCTACTCAGCTCTTCTTTTATCATCAGAAATATATGAAATTCACCTGTTTATTAAATATCCATCTTTTCCCCTGAAAAATATTTGATTCTTGGCTGAAATTCAAGTTTCTTTACATTTGGGAATATCAGATTTCATGCCCTTTGATCATTTAAAGTGGAAGCTGCTAGATTCTGAGTAATCCTGATTGTTGTTCCTTGATATTTGAATTGTTTCCTTCTGGCTCCTTTCAATATTTTCTCCATCATCTGAAAATTCTGAAATTTTGCAATGATTTTCCCTGGAGTTTTCATTTGGGGGTCTCTTTTAGGAAGTGATGGGTGAATTCTTTCAGTGGCTATTTTATCCTCTGTTTCTAGACATCAGGGCAGATTTCCCTGATGATTTTCTGAAAGATGATGTCTATCTTTTTTTCATCATGGTTTTCAGGAAGTCCAATAATCCTTATATTGTCTCTCCTTGATCTATTTTCCAGGTCACTTGTTTTTTCCAATGAGGTATTTTACATTTACTTCTATTTTTTTTCATTTTTTTTGTTTTGTTTGATTGATTTTTGAAGTCTCATTGAATCACGTACTTCCTCTTGTTCAATTCTAATTTTTAGTGAATTATTTTCTTTAGGTAGCTTTTTTAAAAATCTCCTTTTGCATTTGGTCAACTGAATTTTTGAATTTGGTGTTTTGTTAATTGATTTTTTTTTCCATTTCACAAATTCTATTTTTCAATGATTTGGTTTCTTTTTCATATCTATTTTATAAGGAATTATATGCTTTTTTTCCATTTCATCAAATCTATTTTTAAGGAATTTTCTTCAGATACTTTTTTCTTTCCTTTTCTAAACTCTCTTACCAAGTTTTTATTTTCTTTCCCCATTTTTTTTAAATCTCTTTTAAAATTCTTTATTTATTATTGTCTTTTCCTGTTATCTTAGTCAATCTGAAAGATTTGAGGTGGTATTTCAGTGTTGTTTTAATTTGTATTTTTTTAAGCAATAGTTATTTAGAGCATTTTTTCATGTAACTACAGATGGCTTTAATTTCATCATCTGAAGATTGCCTAACCATATCCTTTGACCATTTATCAATTGCTAAAAAGTCACTGTAATCTCTGTGCTAATATTTTATTTAAGAATTTTAAATTAAAATTCATTAGGAATATTAGTCTGTGTTTTCTTTCTCTTTTTGGCTCTCCCTGGTTTAGCTATCAGTACCATATTTGTGTCATAGAAGGAAGGACTCCTTTAACTATTTTTTTCAAAATAGTATACACAGTGGAATTAATTGTTTTTCAAATGTTTGGTAGAATTCACTTCTTAATTCATCTGGAGATTTTTTTTCTTAGAGACTTCATTAATGTCTTGTTCAAATTCTTTTTCTAAAATGGGACTTTTTTTAAAGTAATATATTTCTACTTCCATTAATAATGAATGTAAACATTCATCAAATTCAGTTAAATTGCCAGATTTGCTGCTATGTAGTTGGACAAAATAGCTCCTAATTATTATTTTAAATTCTTTTTCATTGGTGGTAAATTCACCTTTTCAATGTTGATGCCTGGTGATTTATTTATTTTTTCTTTCCTTTTTCTAATCAAATTAACCAAATATTTTTTTCCATAAAACCATCTCTGAGTTTATTAATTAGTTCTATAGTTTTCTTAGTTTCAATTTCATTAACCTCTCTTTTGAGGTACAGAATTTCTAATTTGGTATATATTTATTTTTATTTTTTATTACACCCTTTTATTTTTAAAACATATTCATGGATAATTTTTCAACATTGACCCTTGAAAAACTTTACGTTACAAAATTTCCCCTCCAATACCCTAGATGGAATATAATCCAATATATGTTAAACATGTTTAAAATGTGTGTTAAATACAATATATGTATACATATTTATACAGTTATCGAGTTGCACGAGAAAAATCAGAACTAAAAGGAAAAAAAATGAGAAAAAATGCAAGGAAACAACAAAAAGAGTGAAAATGCTATGTGCTATCCGTGCTCAGTTCCCATAGTCCTCTCTGGGTGCAGATGGCTCTCTTATCAGGAGATCATTGGGACTGGTCTGAATCATCTTATTGTTGAAGAGAGCCATGTCTATCAGAATTGATCATCATATAATCTTGTTGTTCCTGTGTACAGTGATCTCCTGGTTCTGCTCACTTTACTTAGTCACGTCATCTAAGTCTCTCCAAATCATCCTACTGATCGATTCTTATAGAACAATAATAGTCCAAAACATTTATATATCATAATTTATTCAGCCATTCTCCACTCAGTTTGCTCATCCACTCATTTTTCATTTTCTTGCCATTATAAATAGTCATTGACTACTTTGTCCTGTGAACCATTGATTGACTACTTACTCTATTTAGGCAGTATCAAATGGTTTTGATGACCCCTGTTTCACAATATAGTTTTAGGTTTGGCACTGCTAGACCACCTTAATTGGCATTTTTTTCATTAATTTCCTTGAAATTATTGGCTTTTTGTTCTTCCAGAAGGACATTGCTATTATTTTTTCTAGAGCTGTGAAATATATTTTTTGGCAGTTTGATTGATATGGCACTGAATAAGTAGATTAATTTAGGTAGTATTGTCTTTTACCTCAGGCTATTAATGAACATTTGATATTTTTGTAATTGATAAGATCTGATTTTATTTGTGTGGAAAGTGTTTTGTAATTTTATTCATATAGGTCATGACTGCCTTGGCAGAAAGACTCCCAAATATTTCATATTATCTACACGTTTCAAATGGAATTTTTCTTTATATTTCTTACTGCCAGACTTTGTTCAAAATATATAAAAATGATGGTTTATGTAGACTTATTTTGTATCCTGCATCTTTACTAAAGTTGTGAATTGTTTAAAGAAGGTTTTAAGTTGATTCGCTAGGATTCTCTAAGTATACCATAAATTAGCAAATAATGCTAATTTGGTTTCTTCATCACCTACTCAACTCCTTCAATATCTTTTTCTTCTCCTATTGCCAAAGCTAACATTTCTAACACAATTTTGAATAATAATGGTGATAGTGGACAACCTTATTAGGAATGGTTCTAGCTTGTCCCTGTTACATATGTTGCTTGCTGGTGGTTTTAAATAGATGCTACTGATCATTTTAAGAAAAATTCCGTTTATTCCTATATTCTCTAGTGTCTTTCATAGGGATGGGTGTTAGATGTTATCAAGTGCTTTTTCTGCATCTATGAAGATAATCATATGATTTTTGTTAGTTTGATTATTGATTTAGTCAATTGTAATAATAGTTTTGCTAATATTGAATCATCCCTGAATTCCTGGTATAAATCCTACTTGCTTATTGTATATTATCCTGGTAATGACTTTCTGTAATCTATTTGCTAATATTTCATTTAAGATTTTTGCATCAATATTCATTAGGGAAATTGGTCTATAATTTTATTTCTCTCATTTGACCCCAACTGATTTCAGTATCAGTACATATCTGTGTCATAAAAGAAATTTACTAAGTCTCCTTTCTCTATTTTTTCAAATAGTTTGCATAGTATTGGAATTAATCATTCTTTAAATGTTTGGTAGAATTCACATGTAAATCCATCTGGCTTTAGAGGTTTTTTTCCTTAGGGAGATGATTAATAGCTTGTTCTATTTCTTTTTCTAAAATGCGATTATTTAAGTAATTTATATCCTCTTCTGTTAATCTGAGCAATCTACATTTTTATAGGTATTTATCATTACACTTAGATTATGAGATTTATTAGCATATAATTGGGAAAAAATAACTCCTAATTATAGCTCTGATTTCTTCATTGGTAGAAAGTTCTCCCTTTTCATTTTTGATACTAATAATTTGATTTTTGTCTTTCCTTTTTCTAATCAAATTAACTAATGGTTTCTCTAGTTTGTTGTTTTTTTCATAAAAGTAACTCTTGGTTTTGTTTGTTAATTCAATAGTTTTCTTGCTTTCAGTTTTATTAATGTCCTCTTTTATTTTCAGAATTTCAAATTTGACATTTAATTAGGATTGTTTAATTCATTTTTCCCTAGCTCTTTTTTAGTTACAAGCCCAATTCATTGATCTCTTTCTCGATTTTATGCTAGTAAGTATCGAGAGATATAAAATTTGCCATAATAAAAGCTTCGGTAGCATTCCACAGATTTTAGTATGTTGTCTCATTAGTGTCATTGTCTTTGATAAAATTATTGATTGTGTCTATGATTTGTTGTTTCACCCACTCATTCTTTAGGATTAGATTATTTAGTTTCCAATTAATTCTTGGCCTATTTTCCCATTTTTATTGTTTGTAATTTTACTGCATCATGAACTGAAAAAAAAATGCATTTACTATTTCTGCCTTTCTGCATTTGATTTTGAGGTCTTTGTGACCTAATATATAGACAATTTTTTTATACAGCTTCCATGTACTGCCAAGAAAAAAGTATATTCCTGTCTGTTTCCATTCAATTTTCTCCAAAGATTTATGATACCTCACTTTTCTAAAATTCTATTTGCTTCCTTAAATATTTTCTTATTTATTTTGTGGTCTGATTTATGTAGTTCTGAAAGAGATCCCTTAATAGTATAGTTTGCTGTCTAAATCTTCTTTCAGGTCTATTAAATTCCCCTCTAGGAATTTGGATATTATACCACTTCATGCACATATATTTAATAATTTCATTATATATAGTACCTTTAAGTAGGATATGGTTTCCCTTCTTATCTCTTTTAATTAGATCTAATTTTGCTTTTCCTTGATCTGAGATCAGGATTGCTACCCTTACTTTTTCTTTTTACTTCGGTTGAAGCATAATAGATTCTGCTTCAGCCTTTTATTTTTACACTGAAGGCATCACTCCACTTTAAATGTGTTTCTTTTAAACAACATATTGTAGGATTTTTGGCTTTTAATCCAGTCTACTATCCACTTCTGTTTTATGGGAGGGTTCATCCCATTCACATTCACAGTTAAAATTACTAATTTTGTATTTCCTGCCATGTTGTTTTCTCTCAGTTATACTTTTCTATTCCCTTGGCCCCTTTCCCTCTTCCCCAGGATTTTGCTTCTGACTACCCTCTTTCCTTTTGCAGCCCCTTTCTAATACCTTTCCCTTTCTATTTATGTTCCCTCTTCTATTAGCCTCTGCTTTTCCTTTCCCCTTTCCCCTTCTGCTTCCCTATAGGGTGAGACAAGTTTCTCTGTGAAGCTAAATATGACTGATATTTTCTCTTTGAGCCACATCTGATGAAAGTAGGATTCACACAATGCTCATCTTCCTCTATTCTTTCCCTCAATTGTAATAGGGTTTTTTTGGGGGGCCTCTTCATGATATGTAATTTACCCCATTTTAACTTTATTTTCCTCTTTTTGCAGTAGAATCCCTTTTCCTCCTCTAATTTCTTTTTTTTAATAGCATCACAATAAAATCAAATTATGCCTACACCTTCTAAATATACTCATAACAAAGATATATATTACAAGAGTTAAACATATCACCTTCTCATAAAGGTATATAAGGTTTTTAATTTGTAAAACAAAGTTATTTTCTTTCTTTTTTACATTTTTATGCTTTTCTTGAATTCTGCATTTGAAGATCAATTTTTTTTTTATTTCGTCCTCGTTTTTCATCAGAAATAAATGAAATTCACCAGTTTGAATGTCCATCTTTTCTCCTGAAAGATAATGCTCAATTTTGCTGGATAATTGATTCTTGGCTGCAATCCAAATTCCTTTGCCTTTCGGAATATCAGATTCAATGCCCTTCAATCATTTTAAAAACGAAGCTGCTAGGTCCTGGGTAATCCTAATTGTTTCTATTTGCTATTTGAATTGTTTCCTTCTGGCTGCTTACAATATCTTTTCCTTGATTTGATAATTCTGAAATTTAGCTATGATGTTCCTTGAAGTTTTCATTTTAGGGTCTTTTTCAGGAGGTAATGAGTAAATTCTTTCAATGGATATTTTGTCCTCTGACTCTAGGACATCAGGGCAGTCCAAATTCTTCCAAGAGAGCCTTGTGAAATAGGGACCAACTCATATCATCCTTGGGGGATTCATCTGGAGATGTTTTGCCTTTAATTTTAATGTCTATCCTTCTCTTTCTTCATAAAAGCTATTTATGATCAGAGTAAGTTTTGCTTGATGCTCATTTTTTAAAGGTTGAGGTCTGCTCTTAAGGCAAAGGAGTGATAGACATTTTAGATTGCCCTGGAGCCAGTGCTGCTGACTGATTTCTGGTGCTGAGTAGGCATGCCCATGTTCCTCATTTCTCTGGGGTTCAGAGGCTCACTACTTGCTTTTTGTATTTCCTTTAGATGTCTCACAGCTAATCTGCTGCACCACTGACTTGTAACCAGGATAGAGTAGCATAAGAACTTCACAGTAGATTCCCCTGTACACAGAGACTGCAATACCCTGTCTCCCTGTACGGGTTCCCTGTGTCTGGGGTTGACCACTTCCCCCATTGCCTGATTTAAACAGACATTTTGCTGAAGCTCTTCCAAAGTATCTTCTTTTTGAAATTTGTTATACTCCAAATATTTGTGAGTTCTGTCACTCTAAAACAAGTTCAGAGGCTTGATCTAATGTTGATTTGAGGGAAATTAGGAGGAACTCAAAGATGTGGTCTACTTGCTGACATCTTGTCTCTGCCCTCTAATTTGGTATTTATTTTTTTTAAATTTCTTCTAGCTTTGTTAGCTGCATGCCCAATTCACTGATTTTCTATTTCTCTATTTTATTCATGTTGGTATTTAGATACATAAAATTTTCCCTAAGAACTGTTTTGGCTAAGTCCCATGGGTTTTAATATATTGTTATTCTCCTGGATGAAATTATGGATTGTTTTTGGGAATTTTTTTGACTCATCCTTTGGAATTAGATTATTTTATTCCCAGTTGGTTTTTTATTATACCTTTACCTGGCCTTTTAATGAATATAATTTTTATTGCCACATAGTCTAAAAAAGATCCATTTACTATAACAGCTTTTACACATTTGATTTTGAGGTTTTTATGCCTTAATGTATGGTCAGTTTTTGTGTAGGTGCTATGCACTGCTGTGAAACAAGATGTATTCCTTTCTGTTTTATTTAATTTTCTCAAGAGGTATATAGTATCTAGGTTTTTTAGGATCCTATTAACCTCCCTAATTTCTTTCTTGTTTATTTTATGGTTAGAGTTGTCTGATTCTGAGAGAGGACGTTTAAGATGTCCTAATCATGCAGTTTTGCTGTCTATTTCTTGCTATAATTGGCTTAATAACTTCTCTAGGAATTTGTATGCCCTACCACTTGGTCCATATAGATTTAATATTCTTAATTCTTCATTGTTTATGGTACCCTTTATCAAGATGTACTTTCCTTCCTTATCTCTTTTAATTGTATCTATTTTTACTTTTGCTTTATCTGTGATTAAAATTGCTATCCTGCTTTTTTTACTTCAATTAAAGCATAATAGATTCTGTTCCAGCATTTTACCTTTACTCTGTATATTCCTTTTTCTGTCAAATCTGTTTCTTGTAAACAACATCTTATAGAATTTTGTTTTTTTAATCCACTCTGCTGTTGTTTTCTCTTTCAGAGGAAAGTTTCTCCCATTTGCATTTAAAGTTATGATTATCAGCTGTATATTTGTTTCCGTTCTATTTTCTCCACTAGATATATACTTTTGTTCTCTCTTTCCATCCTGTCCTTAGTAAAGTTTTATTTTCTCTTGAACTACCCCACCCACTATCTTTTCTTCTACCATCCCTCTTCCCCTCTCTTTCTAGTGTTTTTCTTCTTTAACTTAACTTACCTATTACCTTACCTTCTACTACCCCTCTCTTACTATTTTTTAAAAAGTTTCTGCCCTCCCTTCTATCCAGCCCCTTTCATCTTTCTCCTCTTACTTTTTTATAGGGTAATATAAATTTCTATACCCAATTGAGGGATTGTTACTCCCTCTTTGAACCCAAACTGATGAGATCCAGCTTCAGACAATTTTATCCCTTTTCCTTCTTTCTCTCCTTTCTAATAGACCTTTTGTGCCTATTCATGTGATCTAATGTGTCCCATTATACCTCCCTTTTCCTTTTCTTTCAGGAGAGTCTTTCACCCCTTAATATGTTTTTTCTTCGCTATCAACACATCAGAGTTCATTCCTAGCAACATCCTCTGTCCATGTGATGCATCCTTTGGTTTGCCACAGTAACAGAGTCTCAAGAGTTACAGATAACATTTTACCATCTAGGAACTTAAACAATTTAATCTTTAATAATACATATTTCCCCCTGTTTACCTTTCTATGTTTTTCTTCAGTCCTATGTTTGAAGATTAAACTTTCTGGTTAGTTCCATTTTTTTCCAATGGAAATGATTGAAAGTCTCTTATTTCATTGAAGATCCATCACCAACAGTGAAAAATGATGCACAGTCCATCTGAGAAATTAATTCTTGGTTGTCATCCCAGGTCATTTGTCTTCTGGAATATGATCTAAACCCTCTGATCCTTTATTTTAGAAGCTTCCAGATCTTAAGTAATCCTGACTGTTATGGCTTGATATTTGAATTGTTTTTGTCTGGCAGCTTGCAGCAGTTTTTTCCTTGAATTTGTGTTTTGGAATTTTACAACAATGTTCCTTGGGATTTTCCTTGTGAGATCTCTTTCTGAAGGTGATTTATGGATTTTTTCCATGACTATTTTTTCCTCTGTTTCTATAATATCAGGGCAGTTTTCCTTGATGATCTCTTGAAGAATGCTATTTATGCTCTTTTCTTGGTCATGGCCTTCAGGTAGACCAATAATATTTAAATGGTCTCCTCTGGATCTTTCTTTCCCAGTCAGCTGTTTTTCCAATGAAGTATTTTACATTTTCTTCTGTTTCCCCATTTGTTTTGGTTTGTTTTACTGCTGCTTGATGAATAATAATCAGTAGTTTCCATTTGTGCCATTCTAGATTTTAATGTGTGATTTTCTTCATTTAGAGCTTTTATGTTTTTTCCATGTGGTTAATTCTACTTTTCAACTTCTTATTTTATTAAATGGATTTTTTTTTCTGCACTTGGCCAATTGCATTTTTAAAGAATTGTCTTCCTTTTCTTAGCTGTTGATTTCAATACCTCTTGAATTACTCTCATTTCTTTTTTTTTCTTCCATTTATCTTATTTGCCTTTTAAAATCTTTTATGTGAGCAATTCCAAGGAAACTCTTTGAGCCTGAGATCAATCCATATCTCTCTTTTAAATTTCCTCCGTGGACATTTTGTCCTCATCTGAGTTGGTGTTTTGGTCTTCCCTGTCACCATAGTAGCTTTCTCTTGTCAAGTTTCTTTTCTGTTTCTTGCTCATTTTCTTTCCTTTTCTTTGAGTGTTTCCTCATTTTTTTTTTTTTACTTTTAAAATGGAACTCTGCTTCTGAGTAAAGGAGGGCTGTCCCAAGCTTTCTATGAAGCTCTAAGTCTTGGCTTTGAGAACAGGTCTCCCTAGTGTTTGCTGGGGGTAGGGGTGGGGGATAGTTTTAGCTACTCTTTCCAGGAAACAGCCTCATTTCCCAGAATTTGCTTTCTCAACTGGAATTAGTTTGCCCCACTGCTCTGCTCCTCTATAAAGCCATGGTTGAGGGTCTCCTTTGCTTATCTGTTGTGATTAACACCCTCTCACTGGCTTTCCCAGACTCTGCCTGGCCTAGGCTAAATACCCTTTTCACCCTGTTAGACTTATCTTTCCAAATGTTTCTCTAATCTCTCTTGAGCTGGAGATTGGTTTCATTCCATCAGACTCTGTTCAAAGGCTTGTTTTCATGTAGTTTTCAAGGGAACTTAGGAGAGCTTGAGCATCTTCATGGCTTCACTCTTCCATGTTGACTCTGGAAATTTGAAGTTTAATGAAGACTAATTAACATGGCAGTATATTCAAGAAGAAAAAAAAGAAAGAATATGATTATAGACCTATACAGAAGGCTTAGTTTTGGCTAGGAAAAAATCTAATATCAGAGCCTGGAGGGAGCAAGGGGTTTTGAGAGAAGATAAAAAGAGAAATCTCACATTTAATGTTTTCAATTTTCTCAGCAAAGACAGAGACCAACTCTTTAGGCAGGATGGGAAGAGGGTAATATGTGAGAGGTTTAAAGAGAGAAGAAATATTTTGGAATCAATTTTTTTGAGAGTTGGATAGGGAATCATTTAGGGGTGGGTAAAGGAATTACTTTGATTTGATAAGAGCCCCATTGAAAGTAAAGAACATAAATTATTAATATACTCAGGTAACATGCCATCATCCAACTCTTTTCAACATCATGAACATAAGAATGTATAGGGGTTTGGTAAAGAATAAATGACAAATATAATGAATTCAAGAGATGAGGAAAGAATATAATATAACTGATTAATCTGAAGAAAGAAAAAAAATTGTCAGAGCACAGTCAAATGCCTCAGAAAATAGGGAGAAGGGGGCAGATTAGAAGTCATGGTCAGACCATGATTTCATATTATTCTACCTCTACTTATGCTTTACTTTTCCTAAGCCTATTTTTGGTCAAGGAATCACAACATCTATGGATAATGGTCAAATACAGATGTTACTAGTCCTGTGACTGGCTAAGATGAAGTGAAGAAAGTGTAGGAAAATGTATCCCAGCCATTGAATAGATGAGAAATGGTAAGTGAAACTAAGCATATTTTAGCCCAATAAAAGAAAGATATATAGGGATTGTAATAGCTGTTTTCAAGTATTTGAAGTAATGTAGAAGAAGGCTCCAGAGGGAAGAAGTTGAACTGATGGATTTTAAATTCTACAGAAGGATCAATAGGCATTTTATTCCATTAGTGGGATAGATTCTCTCATACTTCCTATTACATAATTCATCTCTGATGAATTCCAGATTAAAACATAGATGGATGGAGAATAAGAGGGAAAAAGTCTAGGGTGAAGGAAAGTTTATTCAATATGGATCAGTGATTAAAAAGTACATAGAATAAGGTACATGGGAGGGATTAAGGAAATTGGCATGAAAGAATGGAAAGATGAGGATCAGGGACTGTTTATGTGGATTAAGTGATAGGAATATGAAAAGTAATTGAAGGACTTCCGGTTAAGATGGCGGAGAGGAGGCACACAGCTGTGTAGCTCCACGTTTTCTCTCACTATCCATTTCATTACAAGCCTCTGAATTAATGCTTGACTGAAAAAAAACCCACAAATAGTTACCAAGAGAAGCCATCCTTGAGATTCACCAGGAAAGGTCTGTTTTTACTGGATGGCTGGGACGGTTTTAGATCGGGCGCAGGCTGAGGGCAGTGGCAGTGAGAGCACGGGAGCAGACTGGAGAGGGTGTGGGGAGTGATCGCAACCGTCTCTGTGGGGAGAGCTTTGCTACAGGACTGGATACTTTTGCCCTGAGGGCAGCAAGTCAGCAGCCCAGCAGAGAAGCTAAAAACACCAGGGGTGAAGAATACAACCCCAAACAGCTGGAGGCTCTCAGGACCTGGCCACCCCCACACACACAGTGACTCAGCACGCTCTGGGATCTCAGAGCACAGGCGCAGCACAGTAGGGCTAGGGCCTCACTGCTGCCCCCCGCAGTCTGTAGAGGAAGCTTGGTAACACCACCCAGCCCCTCCCCCAAAGAAAGACTCCAGTTTTTTCTTCTTTTCTTTACTAGTTTGTCTTTGATTATTGGACAGAATGAGCAAGAAACTGAAGAGGACTTTAACCCTTGACAGCTTCTATACAGATAGAGAGCAGACTCTAAATCCTGAGGAGACTAAAAACAGACACTCTCCAGGTGAATCCCCAAAGGAGGAGATCATCGGTTTCTCAGCACAGATGAATCTCATGGAGGAAATTAAAAAGGCTCTCACAAGGGAGCTAGAAGAAAAATGGGAAAAGGAGAGGGAGGCTTGGCAAAAGAGCCTGGAGAAGTCAGTTAAAGAGAGAGTGGATAAAGAAATAAAATACTTGAAAAATAGGATTGGTGAACTGGAAACAGAAAATGGTTCTCTAAAAAACAAAATTGGTGAAATGGAAAAAAATTTCACAGAACAAAAGAACTCAATGGGACAATTAGAAAAAGATTTTAAAAGAGTGAAAAAAATACTTCACTGAAAATCAGAATTGAACAATTGGAATTGAATGACTTGAGGAGACAAGAAGAATCAGTCCAAAAAAAATCAAACAATGGAAAAGAATGTGAAATACCTTCTAGGGAAGACAACAGACCTGAAAAACAGATCCAGGAGAGACAATCTGAGAATCATTGGACTCCCAGAAAAGCATGATGAAAAAAAGAGCCTGGACACTATTTTCCAGGAAATTATCAAAGAGAACTGCCTAGAAGTCATAGGAACAGAGGATAAACTAGACATTGTAAGAATTCATCGATTACCCACTGAAAGGGATCCTAAAATCAAAACACCAAGGAATATAGTGGCCAAATGCCAGAACCCTCAGACGAAGGAAAAAATATTGCAAGCGGCTAGAAAAACCCAATTCAAGTATCAAGGAGTCACAATAAGGATCACCCAGGATCTAGCAGCATCCACACTAAAAGATCGAAGGGCCTGGAATATGATATTCTGAAAGGCTAAGGAACTTGGTATGCAACCAAAAATAACTTACCCAGCTAGAATGAGGATCTTTTTCCAGGGAAGAAGATGGACATTCAACAAAGTAAGCAAATTTCATCTATTTCTGATGAAAAAGCCAGAACTTAACAAAAAATTTGATCTACAAATATAGAACTCAAGAGAAATCTAAAAAGGTAAAGATTAATCTTGGGAACTATATTTCGGCTATAAAGATGTATAAAGAATACATGTATACCTTGTTCTAGAAACTGATGTGGAAAGGACATTGTACCAGAAAAAGGGGGAAGTGGGGGTAGTATATCTCATGAAGAGGCATAGGAAACCTATTATATCTGAGAGAAAGAATGGAGGGGGATGAATATAGTGGGTATCTTACTGCCTTCAGAATTGGCTTTAAGAGAAAAATTTTAGACATATTCAATCTATGGTGAAACTTCTCCCACATCATTGAAAAGTGAGAAGGGAAAAGTGAAAAGGGAAGGAATAAGCTAAGCGGAAGGGAATACAGAAACAGAGAGGGAAAGGGGTTAAGATAGGGGGAGGAACTCTAAGGTGAGGGGAGGGATACTAAAAAGGGAGGGCTGTGAGAAGCAAGTGGTGCTCACAAACTTAATACTGGGAAGGGGGGTAAAGGGGAAAGAAGGGAGAAAATCATAAACCGGGGTTAACAAGATGGCAAGTAATACAGAATTGGTCATTCTAACCATAAATGTGAACGGGGTAAACTCCCCCATAAAGACGAAGTGGTTAGCAGAATGGATTAAAAGCCAGAATCCTACAATATGTTGTTTACAGGAAACACACCTGAAACGGGGAGATACATGCAGATTAAAGGTAAAAGGTTGGAGCAAAATCTACTATGCTTCAGGTGAAGTCAAAAAAGCAGGGGTAGCCATCCTGATCTTAGATCAAGCTAAAGCAAAAATTGATCTAATTAAAAGAGATAAGGAAGGGCACTATATCTTGCTAAAGGGTAGCATGGATAATGAAGCACTATCTATATTAAACATATATGCACCAAGTGGTGTAGCATCTAAATTCTTAAAAGAGAAATTAAGAGAGCTGCAAGAAGAAATAGACAGTAAAACTATAATAGTGGGAGATCTTAACCTTGCACTCTCAGAATTAGATAAATCAAACCACAAAATAAATAAGAAAGAAGTCAAAGAGGTAAATAGAATACTAGAAAAGCAAGATATGATAGATCTCTGGAGAAAATGTAATGGAGACAGAAAGGAATACACTTTCTTTTCAGCAGTTCATGGAACCTATACAAAAATTGACCATATATTAGGACATAAAAACCTCAAACTCAAATGCAATAAGGCAGAAATAGTAAATGCATCCTTTTCAGATCACGATGCAATGAAAATTACATTCAACAAAAAGCCAGAGGGAAGTAGACCAAAAAATAATTGGAAACTAAATAATCTCATACTAAAGAATGATTGGGTGAAACAGCAAATCATAGACATAATTAATAACTTCACCCAAGAAAACGATAATAATGAGACATCATACCAAAATGTATGGGATGCAGCCAAAGCGGTAATAAGGGGAAATTTCATATCTCTAGAGGCCTATTTGTATAAAATAGAGAAAGAGAAGGTCAATGAATTGGGCTTGCAACTAAAAATGCTAGAAAAGGAACAAATTAAAAACCCCAGTCAAACACTAAACTTGAAATTCTAAAAATAAAAGGAGAGATCAATAAAATTGAAAGTAAAAAAAAAAAACTATTGAATTAATTAATAAAAACTAAGAGTTGGTTCTATGAAAAAACCAACAAATTAGACAAACCCTTAGTAAATCTGATTAAAAAAGGAAAGAGGAAAATCAAATTGTTAGTCTTAAAAATGAAAAGGGAGAACTCGCCACTAACGAAGAGGAAATTAGAGCAATAATTAGGAGTTACTTTGCCCAACTTTATGCCAATAAATTCGACAACTTAAATGAAATAGAAAAATACCTCCAAAAATATAGCTTGCCCAAACTAACAGAGGAAGAAGTAAATATCCTAAACAGTCCCATCTCAGAAAAAGAAATAGAACAAACTATCAATCAACTCCCTAAGAAAAAATCCCCAGGACCAGATGGATTTACATGTGAATTCTACCAAACATTTAAAGGACAATTAACTCCAATGCTAAATAAACTATTTGAAAAAATAGGGATTGAAGGAGTCCTACCAAACTCCTTTTACGACACAGACATGGTACTGATACCTAAACCAGGTAGATTGAAAACAGAGAAAGAAAAGTATAGACCAATCTCCCTAATGAATATTGATGCTAAAATCTTAAATAAAATATTAGCAAAAAGATTACAGAAAATCATCCCCAGGATAATACACTATGACCAAGTAGGATTTATACAAAGAATACAGGGCTGGTTCAATATTAGGAAAACTATTAGCATAATTGACTATATCAATAACCAAATCAACAAAAACCATATGATCATCTCAATAGATGCAGAAAAAGCATTTGATAAAATCCAACATCCATTCCTAATAAAAACACTTGAGAGCATAGGAATAAATGGACTTTTCCTTAAAATAGTCAGGAGCTTGTATTTAAAACCATCAGTAAGTATCATATGCAATGGGGAAAAACTGGAACCTTTCCCAATAAGATCTGAAGTGAAGCAAGGTTGCCTACTATCACCATTATTATTTAATATCGTATTAGAAACACTAGCCTTGGCAATAAGAGTCGAGAAAGATATTAAAGGAATTAGAGTAGGCAATGAGGAAACCAAACTATCACTCTTTGCAGATGATATGATGGTATACCTAGAGAACCCCAGAGATTCTACTAAAAAGCCATCAGAAATAATTCATAATTTTAGCAAAGTAGCTGGCTACAAAATAAATCCCCATAAATCCTCAGCATTTTTATACATCACCAACAAAACCCAACAGCAAGAGATACAAAGAGAAATTCCATTCAGAATAACTGTTGATACAATAAAATATTTGGGAATCTATCTACCAAAGGAAAGTCAGGAATTATATGAGCAAAATTATAAAAAAGTCTCCACACAAATAAAGTCAGACTTAAATAATTGGAAAAATATTAAGTGCTTTTGGATCGGCCGAGCGAACATAATAAAGATGACAATACTCCCTAAACTAATCTATTTATTTAGTGCTATACCAATCAGACTTCCAAGAAAATATTTTAATGATCTAGAAAAAATAACAACAAAATTCATATGGAACAATAAAAAGTCGAGAATCTCAAGGGAATTAATGAAAAAAAAATCAAATGAAGGTGGCCTAGCTGTACCTGATCTAAAATTATATTATAAAGCAGCAGTCACCAAAACCATTTGGTATTGGCTAAGAAATAGATTAGTGGATCAGTGGAAAAGGTTAGGTTCACAAGACAGAATAGTCAACTATAGCAATCTAGTGTTTGACAAACCCAAAGACCCTAACTTCTGGGATAAGAATTCATTATTTGATAAAAACTGCTGGGATAATTGGAAATTAGTATGGCAGAAATTAGGCATGGACCCACACTTAACACCATATACCAAGATAAGATCAAAATGGGTCCATGACCTAGGCATAAAGAACGAGATTATAAATAAATTAGAGGAACATAGGATAGTTTATCTCTCAGACTTGTGGAGGAGAAAGAAATTTGTGACCAAAGATGAACTAGAGACTATTACTGATCACAAAATAGAAAATTTTGATTACATCAAATTAAAAAGCCTTTGTACAAATAAAACTAATGCAAACAAGATTAGAAGGGAAGCAACAAATTGGGAAAACATCTTCACAGTTAAAGGTTCTGATTTCCAAAATATATAGAGAACTGACTCAAATTTATAAGAAATTAAGCCATTCTCCAATTGATAAATGGTCAAAGGATATGAACAGACAATTTTCAGAGGATGAAATTGAAAATATTACCACTCATATGAAAGAGTGTTCCAAATCATTATTGATCAGAGAAATGCAAATTAAGACAACTCTGAGATACCACTACACACCTGTCAGATTGGCTAAGATGACAGGAAAAAATAATGATGAATGTTGGAGGGGATGCAGGAAAATTGGGACACTAATGAATTGTTGGTGGAGTTATGAACGAATCCAACCATTCTGGAGAGCAATCTGAAATTATGCCCAAAAAGTTATCAAATTGTGCATACCCTTTGATCCAGCAGTGTTTCTATTGGGCTTATATCCCAAAGAAATACTAAAGAAGGGAAAGGGACCTGTATGTGCCAAAATGTTTGTAGCAGCCCTGTTTGTAGTGGCTAGAAACAGAAAATGAATGGATGCCCATCAATTGGAGAATGGCTGGGTAAATTGTGGTATATGAATGTTATGGAATATTATTGTTCTGTAAGAAATGACCAGCAGGATGAATACAGAGAGGACTGGCGAGACTTACTTGAACTGGTGCTAAGTGAAATGAACAGAACCAGGAGATCATTATACACTTCGACAACGATATTATGTGAGGACATATTTTGATGGAAGTGGATTTCTTTGACAAAGAGACCTGAGTTTCAATTGATAAATGACGGACAGAAGCAGCTACACCCAAAGAAAGAACACTGGGAAATGAATGTGAACTATCTGCATTTTTGTTTTTCTTCCAGGGTTATTTATACCTTCTGAATCCAATTCTCCCTGTTCAACAAGAGAACTGTTCGGTTCTGCAAACATATATTGTATCTAGGATATACTGCAACATATCTAACATATATAGGACTGCTTTCCATCTAGGGGAGGGAGTAGAAGGAGGGAGGGGAAAATTGGAACAGAAACAAGTGCAAGGGATAATGTTGTAAAAAAAATTACCCTGGCATGGATTCTGTCAATATAAAGTAATTATTAAATAAAAATTTTAAAAAAGAAAAGAAAAGAAAAGTAATTGAAGTTAGTTGTGTTTTAATCATCAGGGTAGTGAGATTGCCAGATAAATTAGAACATGAAGCTTAGAAGTTTCAGGTTAGAGTCTTACCAACTTTCCTCTTTGGAAAATCTAATACATTTATGTTAGCAGATTATTGACTACTTTATTTTTTTTTCTGTGACTACCTTGCCTTTAATACTCTATTTGGCATCTTCCCCTGTTAAAGATTATTTGTTGTCCTTTTAAAGTCTGTGAATGGCTATGAAAACCATCTTGCTTTCATTTCCTAAAGAAATAATTTGGTTTTTTTCTATTCCTAGTGATTAGAGTTCAAGAAAATCTCACCTTTTTCAGTGCAATTTGACCAGATATAGATTTTCCCCCTAATCCTAAATGACATTTGCCTTCAAATATTTGAGAATATCATTCCTATTTCATTTCTTTTGCAATCTGAGGAACACAAAAGGAGCTCATTATCAATGCTGATCTGGAATTATGCCCAAGAGGTTGTCAAGCTGTGCGTACCCTTTGATCCAGCAGTGTTTCTATTGGGCTTATACCCCAAAGAGATACTAAAGAAGGGAAAGGGACCTGTATGTGCCAGAATGTTTGTAGCAGCCCTGTTTGTAGTGGCTAGAAACTGGAAAATGAATGGATGCCCATCAATTGGAGAATGGCTGGGTAAATTGTGGTATATGAATGTTATGGAATATTATTGTTCTGTAAGAAATGACCAGCAGGATGAATACAGAGAGGCTTGGAGAGACCTACATGGACTGATGCTAAGTGAGATGAGCAGAACCAGGAGATCATTATACACTTCGACAACGATATTGTATGAGGATGTATTCTGATGGAAGTGGATTTCTCTGACAAAGAGACTTAACTGAGTTTCATTGGAGAAATGATGGACAGAAACAGCTACACCCAAAGAAGGAATACTGGGAAATGAATGTGAACTATTTGCATTTTTGATTTTCTTCCCGAGTTATTTTTACCTTCTGAATCCAATTCTCCCTGTGCAGTGGGAGAACTGTTTGGTTCTGCAAATATGTATTGTATCTAGGATATACTGCAACATATTTAACATATATAGGACTGCTTGCCATCTTGGGGGGGAGGGAGGAAGGAGGGAGGGGAAAAAATGAAACATAAGTGATTGCAAGGGATAATGTTGTGTAAAAATTATCCTGGCATGGATTCTGTCAATACAAAGTTATTATTAAATAAAATTAAATTAAAAAATATATATATATTATATTAATAAATGCTGGCAGGTTTAGAGATTTCATAATAATTTTATTTCCTTCAAAATTGTGGAATGGGCTAGATGATCTTTCACTTATTCATTTAACAAATATTGATCATGCATATGCTATATGCATTACAGTGAAGAAAATTCATTTCATAGTCCACGTTACTCTGTTTAATTCTGTATGTAATTTGGGGCTGGTGAGATAAACAGCTTTGGTGGGGGGGAATGGAAATACTGTGTTTTAAAATAAAAGTAGTATTTATATGTCAAAATTTTTGTTAGAAGCATTTTTTAAAATTTCCTTAAATAAAAGCCTTTTTTTGAAAACTGGAACCATTTTAAAAAACTATAATTCATTATAGAACCTAGAGCTAGAACTTTGTATATAGTTTAATAGAGTCGTACAGAATTTGCTGATTTCCATATTTGTTAGATGTTTAAAGGTACTTTGGGTTTCATTGCAATATTATAAAATAAGATTTCACTCTCTATTACTCCCTATTACTTGCAATATTTTTTCACAGATACACAAAGCTAGAAAGGTTTTCATGTCATTTAGTTCATTTTATACCTGAGAAATGTAATACACTAGAGTGATGTCTCTTTTTTCAACAGCATAATGAATGTATTGGTGTTATAAAGACTAAGCTTAAAGTGATTTTGGGATGGAGAAATCTACTTTTTACCATGACAGCCAATATTCTCTTGGAGAAATCTTATTATTGTTAATAAGTTTTTCCTAATATCAAAATGGATTCTGGTTCTCTCTCTGTCTCCCTCCCTCTCTCTCTCTCCCTCCCTCTCTCTCTCTTTTTTTCTTCCTCTCTTTCTCTTTCTCTCTCTCCCTCCTTCCCTCTCTCTATCTCTCTTCTCTCTCTCTGTAACATCATTAAATAATATATTTTTGCATGAGAAAGAATATTAGAGGTCAGCCATCTGCCTATCCCTAATTTTATATGTAAAGAGACTGAAATTGAAAGAGGACAAGTGACTCATGGAAAGTAATCTGGCTAAAAAATGGCATATCTAGAAATTGAAACCAAATTTTCTGATGTCAGATTTAGAATTCATCAATTCTACTTCTAGCCTCTCCAGTCATATTCTTCCATGTAACTTCAGTAATTGAAAATGGCTACTGCATTTCCTATAAATCTTTTTTTTTCCTCAGCTAAAACAGGTTAGTTTCATCAGTCATTTCTCATGTGTTATATTCTTTAGTTTTCTAACTACCCCAGCACCTTTCTTTGTCTCTGGGTACATTCCAATTTGTTCATTCTTACTTTCCTTTTTTTGGCTGGAGCAAAAACACATGACCTGGAATTACTTTGGTCTCTTTTTGTTGGAATCCTTACTAACTGCTAAGTAATTAGAGTTGATCTAATCTTACAAGAAGATGTTTTGGGCAGAACCTGAAACAAGGTACTAAGTAGAACTACCCATAATCCCTCTCTCTGGAAGGAGCATAAATAGGCCAACGGGCCAGTCGGAGAGTGCTTGAGAGAGGAAGACGCTACAAGTCGAGATTTCACCGGAATGACATGAAGACTGGAGCTGGCTGGAGGCTGAAGAAAGCAGAGGCAGAGGCTGAAGGACCAGACCTTTGGATTTAAAGACATTTGGAGAGAGCTCTTGGAACCAAGCAGAGAGATAGGCCTCTAAGCTAACCGGGCTATATTGAGATAATAAAAGATCTGAACTTTTATCACCTGGCTGTGTTTTGAGAAGAAAAAGTTCACAACATTTTGGCGCCCTGAACGTGGGACAAACAGACCCCTCAGTGGATTTCAGTGGAAAAGCTCCGATCCTGATTCAAGTGGAAAAGCCCCGATCCTGATTCAAGTGGAAAAGCTTCTGATCCTGATCCAGTGGAAAAGACTTCAACCCAGAAATTAGGGTGAGTGCAACAAAGAAATTTTGTTAGAAGAGTTAAAGTAGAATTTCATCTAAGATGGGACAGATATTTAGAAAACAGCCTGTTTCTGTTCAAGGAAAATGTTTAGAGAGCATTGTCAAAGTTATAGAAAGCCAAGGTTTAATTATAAGTTTACAGCAAATCACTGAACTTTTACAAACTGTAAAGGACATATGTCCTTGTTTCTCTCTTGATAAGGAATTAGATCTAAATGAATGGAAATTGGTTGGAGAGGATCTTTGTCAATTCTATGATAAAAATGGGCCTAACTCAATAATTAATACATATAATGTAATACAATTGGCTATAAGAAGTTATTTAAGTGATAGAATGATGAAAAGGAAAGTACAGGAGGAAGTGCCAACTTTACTAGGTGAAAAGGAGGACGAATCAGATGAGAATGGAGTTAATTACAATTCTGAGTATGATACTTCACAGAAGGAGGAATTAGGTGATTCCACATCTCATGACCCTCCCCCCGCAATTAACCCTTCATGGGTAGAACAAGGGGGAGGGAGAGAGACAGAAACACAGTCAGCTTCTCCTGTAAAGCAGAGTTTGACAAGATTAGAAAAAGCATTAATTAAAGCAAAAAATGAAGGAGAAGATATATCTGATTTTATAAATGCATATCCTGTGATTGAAGAGCTCAACTCCTCAGGTCAAAAAAGGAGAAGATACACTCCTTTTAATTTGGAAGAAATTAAAGATTTGAAAAAGGGTTGCACTCTTTATGGGGCTACATCATCTTATGTGAAGATGTTACTAGATAATTTGTCTTATGAAATCCTAACCCCGAATGACTGGAAATCCATAACAAAAACTTGTCTAGAACCGGGACAAAATTTATTGTGGCTTTCAGAGTTTCATGAATTATGTAGGATTCAAGCCCAACGCAATAGGCAAACAGGAGCTATTGTACAAGTTGCTTTTGACCAACTAACTGGAGAAGGTCAGTATGCAGAGAGTTCAGAACAGATTTATTATCCCATAACAGTGTATGAGCAAATTTCTAAGGCTGCAATAAAAGCTTGGAATTCTCTCCCTGGACAGAAAGATGGAAATAATGCTTTCACAAAAATAGAACAAGGTCCCAATGAACCTTTTGCAGATTTTGTGGGACGTTTACAAACAGCTGTAATAAGAACCATTGGAGACAATGCAGCAACAGAAATAATGACTAAACATTTGGCTAAGGAAAATGCCAATGAGGTTTGCAAAAGAATTATATGGGGGCTAGACAAAGATGCTCCTTTAGAAGAAATCATAAGACGCTGTGCCACAGTGGGCACAAATGCTTATTATGCCCAGACTATGATGAACATGGAAAGACAAGGTCCTTCTTGGCAGAGAAATTCTAGAGAAACTCGTAGATGTTTTCAGTGCGGAAAAATTGGACATTTGAGAGCTCATTGTAGATATGGAGATAGAGTGAGAAGACAGGGTGAGAGAAAACCCAAAACCCCATGTCCAAAATGTAACTGAGGCTTTCACTGGGCCTCTAAATGTATATTGACCCAGAGGAATGAGAGGCAGGGCCCAGCTCTAAAGTATCAATCAAAGGACAGGTGGGGCATGATAGCAGCTGAGATTACACCCAGAGAGACTTTAGAAATTCAGAACTCTGATGTCATCAACCAACAGAAAAGCAATCAGGATTACAGTTGGGAAGAATACAGGCCTTTTAAGACAACAAGACAATATCCAATGCAAACAGCTCCAATGTAATTACCAGATGATGAGGAGAAATCCCAAAAGTGGTAAATAGAAGAGAATTACATAGGTTAACTGCTTGGGGAAGAGGATCTGCTTATATTTCCACAGGTGGAAAAGGAATCAGATGGCTAACAATGAGACTGTCAAAAGAACTTTAAAATCTTCAGCTTTCAGTTCCTGAAAAACCAGCAAGAATCACTGGATTCCCTGAGATGAAAAATTGTTGATGAGACTTTTGCAGTACTTCAGAGCTTACAGGAATTATTAGATTCCTGGCGCATGAACTAATGGACAATGGATTCCTTATGGACTATTTCTAGGACTTATGGACATTTGTAAATTTTCAGGTCGATTTATGTTGTTACATTACTACTAGCCTGTGTTATATTACTATGTGCTTATGTATTTTAAGCAATTGCAAGAATCATTGGATTTCTTGAGATGAAAGATTGCTGATGAGACTTTTGCAGTAGTTAAATTTTCATGTTGATTCATGTTATTTGTTACATTACCACTAGCCTGTGTTATATTGCTATGTGTTCATGTAAATTATGTATAATGCCTCCCATATTGATGGATTTATGTATACCATGTATATCTGTTACAAAGTTCTGGCCCATATTGATGGATTTATGTGTACCCCCTCAGAAACCCCCTATGTTTTAAAACAAAAGAAAGGGGGAGATGTTGGAATCCTTACTAACTGCTAAGTAATTAGAGTTGATCTAATCTTACAAGAAGATGTTTTGGGCAGAACCTGAAACAAGGTACTAAGTAGAACTACCCATAATCCCTCTCTCTGGAAGGAGCATAAATAGGCCAACGGGCCAGTCGGAGAGTGCTTGAGAGAGGAAGACGCTACAAGTCGAGATTTCACCGGAATGACATGAAGACTGGAGCTGGCTGGAGGCTGAAGAAAGCAGAGGCAGAGGCTGAAGGACCAGACCTTTGGATTTAAAGACATTTGGAGAGAGCTCTTGGAACCAAGCAGAGAGATAGGCCTCTAAGCTAACCGGGCTATATTGGGATAATAAAAGATCTGAACTTTTATCACCTGGCTGCTTTTTGAGAAGAAAAAGCTCACAACATCTTTTGTTGCTTCAAATTTAATAATATACAAAAAACAATTTACAAACTTTAGAGCACTATATAAATGCAGGCTCTTATTCTTCATTAGATTCAATTCCTCCTTCTAATTCAAGGATAATCATAATAATTTGTATCTGTACAGTGCTCTGAGATTTGCAAAAGGTGTGTGTGTGTGTGTGTGTGTGTGTGTGTGTGTGTGTGTGTGTAAAATCTCATTTGGTCTTCATCCACTGAGTTAGATGTCATTATTAATCTCATTTGACAAATGAGCATACTGAGGATCAAAAAAGTTAAGTGACTTATTCAGAGTTATTCAGCTAACATTTCACATAAGATATAAATCAGTGACTCCTTAGCTTCGCTTTCTACTAAGTCAGAAAAAGTCATGATTACAACTCACCATAGTAGCTATTAAGTATCATCTAGCTACTGGGATAAGGATCGCAAAAACTAATGATGAAATTGGACAGCAGATTGGAGGAAAAAAATGGTATACTAAAATAAAGTACAAATTGACAAGTGACAGTTATAAAAGATCACATCTTGAACAAATTAGAGAAATATGAGGGAAAGTATCTATTTGATCTATTGATAAAAGTTCTTAACCAAAAAAGGAATAGAATGTCATAGAAAATAAAATAGATAATTTTGATTATATAAAATTAAAATATTTACATAAAAAATCCAATAAAGCTAAGATGTAATTAACATGGAAGAAAACTTTGCAGCAACTTTCTCTGAGAAAAACATCAGTTCCAAAATATATTATGTACTAATTCCAATTTCTAAGAATGAGACACACCCACACCCACACCCACACACAAGAATATGTAAAAAAGTAATTATTTTCTCTTTTTTCATATATTTTAATTTTTAATATTCTTTAAATTGACCTTCAAATTTCCTCCTTTCTTTCCATTCCTCCCCTACCTACTGAAAAAGCAAGGATTAAATCAGTTATGCATGTGAAATCATGCAAAACAATCCATATTAGATATTGTTAAAAAAAAAAAAAAAAAAAACAAAAAGGAAAAAAATGGAGAGAGAAAACAATACTTCAATTTGCACCCATAGCTCATCAGTTCTTTCTCTAGTGGTGGATAGC
The DNA here is from genome assembly GCF_016432865.1 of Antechinus flavipes. Classification (NCBI taxonomy): domain Eukaryota; kingdom Metazoa; phylum Chordata; class Mammalia; order Dasyuromorphia; family Dasyuridae; genus Antechinus; species Antechinus flavipes. Next base: position 399,619,250 of record NC_067400.1, read on the forward strand.
ATTTTTCATCATGAGTCCTTTGGGATTTTCTTTGATCATTTTATTTATCAGAGTAGTTAATTCTTTTACAGCTGATTTTTGTTGCAATATCATCATTATTATGTACGATAATCTTCTGGTTCTGCTCACTTCACTTCAGTTCACATAAGTCTTCCAGTGGTATTTTTTTTCCTTTTCTTTTCTGAAACTATTCCCCTTGTCATTCCCTATAGCACACCACTACTCCATTATAATCATATGCCTCAAGTTGTTCAACCATTCCCCAGCTGACTGATAGGAATTCTTTCAGTATCCTCATATTCTTCCATGTAACTTCAGTAATTGAAAATGGCTACTGCATTTCCTATAAATCTTTTTTTTTTTCCTCAGCTAAAACAGGTTAGTTTCATCAGTCATTTCTCATGTGTTATATTCTTTAGTTTTCTAACTACCCCAGCACCTTTCTTTGTCTCTGGGTACATTCCAATTTGTTCATTCTTACTTTCCTTTTTTTGGCTGGAGCAAAAACACATGACCTGGAATTACTTTGGTCTCTTTTGTTGCTTCAAATTTAATAATATACAAAAAACAATTTACAAACTTTAGAGCACTATATAAATGCAGGCTCTTATTCTTCATTAGATTCAATTCCTCCTTCTAATTCAAGGATAATCATAATAATTTGTATCTGTACAGTGCTCTGAGATTTGCAAAAGGTGTGTGTGTGTGTGTGTGTGTGTGTGTGTGTAAAATCTCATTTGGTCTTCATCCACTGAGTTAGATGTCATTATTAATCTCATTTGACAAATGAGCATACTGAGGATCAAAAAAGTTAAGTGACTTATTCAGAGTTATTCAGCTAACATTTCACATAAGATATAAATCAGTGACTCCTTAACTTCACTTTCTACTAAGTCAGAAAAAGTCATGATTACAACTCACCATAGTAGCTATTAAGTATCATCTAGCTACTGGGATAAGGATCGCAAAAACTAATGATGAAATTGGACAGCAGTTTGGAGGAAAAAAATGGTATACTAAAATAAAGTACAAATTGACAAGTGACAGTTATAAAAGATCACATCTTGAACAAATTAGAGAAATATGAGGGAAAGTATCTATTTGATCTATTGATAAAAGTTCTTAACCAAAAAAGGAATAGAATGTCATAGAAAATAAAATAGATAATTTTGATTATATAAAATTAAAATATTTACATAAAAAATCCAATAAAGCTAAGATGTAATTAACATGGAAGAAAACTTTGCAGCAACTTTCTCTGAGAAAAACATCAGTTCCAAAATATATTATGTACTAATTCCAATTTCTAAGAATGAGACACACCCACACCCACACCCACACACAAGAATATGTAAAAAAGTAATTATTTTCTCTTTTTTCATATATTTTAATTTTTAATATTCTTTAAATTGACCTTCAGATTTCCTCCTTTCTTTCCATTCCTCCCCTACCTACTGAAAAAGCAAGGATTAAATCAGTTATGCATGTGAAATCATGCAAAACAATCCATATTAGATATTGTTAAAAAAAAAAAAAAAACAAAAAGGAAAAACTGGAGAGAGAAAACAATACTTCAATTTGCACCCATAGCTCATCAGTTCTTTCTCTAGTGGTGGATAGCATTTTTCATCATAAGTCCTTTGGGATTTTCTTTGATCATTTTATTTATCAGAGTAGTTAATTCTTTTACAGCTGATTTTTGTTGCAATATCATCATTATTATGTACGATAATCTTCTGGTTCTGCTCACTTCACTTCAGTTCACATAAGTCTTCCAGTGGTATTTTTTTTCCTTTTCTTTTCTGAAACTATTCCCCTTGTCATTCCCTATAGCACACCACTACTCCATTATAATCATATGCCTCAAGTTGTTCAACCATTCCCCAGCTGACTGATAGGAATTCTTTCAGTATCCAATTCTTTGTACCTACAAATAGATATGCTATAAATATTTTTGTATATAATGGTCCTTTTCCTTTAAAAATGTTTTTGTGGTATATATTTACTAGTTGTATTGCTAAATTAAAGAGAATAGACTGAATACACACATAAAAATACACACACACACACTCTTCCATTTTGAACCTACTCTGATGATAGTATTAAGTATTGCCCACAACCCCTTCATTTTGCCTTCTACTATCAAAGCTCTTCCTTGCACATTTCTTTTAGTGAAATGATTTACTCCATTCTACCTCTTACTTCCCCCCTTTTCCAGAGTTTGCCCCTTTCTTATTCTCATCTTTTTTTTTTAAGATCATTCCAACATAAGTGACACACAATTGTGTCTTTTGTCTATGTAGATTGCTTCTAATTACACCGATAATAATAAAGTTTTTAGTAATTACATATATCATGTTCTCATATAGGAATGAAAACAATTTGTTGATTTTCTTATGATTTTTTTTTTACCTTTTTATGCTTTTCTTGAAGCTTCTATTTGTAAATCAAATTTTCTATTCAGCACTGCTCTTTTCATCAGGAATTCTCTATTTCATTAATTTCCATTGTTCCCCAGAAAAAATTATATGCAGTTTCTCTGAAGGTTATCTTTTATGATTTGACTTGCAGAATATTATATCCAACTCCTTTAACACAGAAACTACTAAATTTTGTGTGTTCCTGACTATAGTTCCCCAATAAATGATTTTTTTTCTTTCTGCCTGCTTGCAATATTTTTTCCTTAGTTTGGGAACTCTGAGAGCTTTCATTTTAGTATTCCTTTTATTTTAGAATTTCTTTCAGTGTGTTATCAGTGAATTCTTTCAATTTTTACTTTACCCTTGACATCTAAGAAATTGAAGCAATCTTCTTTTGAAATGTTATGGTTAGGCTCTTTTTTAATCATGATTTTCCAATAATCTAATAATTCTTAAATTTTCTCTCCTTGATCTATTTTCTAGGTCAGCTTTTTTTTTTCAAATGAGATATTTCACTTTTTTTTCATTCTTTAGACTTTGTTTATTTTTTTTAATGTATCATACAATCATTAGTTTCCCTTAATCAAATTCTAATTTTTAAGGAATGATTTTCTTTAGTGAATCATTGTACTTATTTTTCCCTCTGACCAATTCTGCTTTTAAAGAATTCTTTTTTTCAGTGAATTTTTGTTATTCTTTCACCATCAGATCAATTTTGTTTTTTAAGTTATTATTTTCTCCAGTATTTTTTGTGCCTCTTTTACCAAGTCATTAAATCTCTTTTCATAATTTTCTTGCATCACTCTCATTTCTCTTTCCATTTTTCCTCTATCCCTTTTATCTCTTTCTTTAAATCTCCAAAAAATTCTTGCTCATTTTCCATCCTATTTGTTCATTTTGAATTTTATATTAAAGCTAATCTAAAGTGCTTCTTGGAGCTGAGACTCATAAATGCTTATGGTCAATAGGGTACCAGCTGCATCTATTACCAACAATGTCCCCTATTACTTTTTTTTTCTGACTTGCTATCCAATCCCCCCATAAGCTTTTAAAGTTGCTTTTACTGCAGTCTTAGTTACCTCTGAGGCTCCTACTATATGTACTTGGGGCCAGCTCACACCGTGGTTTAATAGATCTCTCTTACTGACCTTTTAGGTTGTCTTGTATTGGAAAAAAAAAAAAAAAAAAAACTTCACCCTCCTTTTCTTGGCCCTGCCAGTCTAAAATTCTATTTGAGACATTATTTTAAATTTTTTTCAGAGGCAAATGTTGGGAAAATTTTAGGGGGTTACTGCCTCTAATTTGACAAGTTGGGTCTAATCCTGGCATTCTTTTCAAGTGAAGAAACAATAGCTATCTTTAACCATTTGAGGGGGAAAAAGGAAAAAAAACTTTCAAATCAGTACAAATTAAGGAAATTTAAATTAAAGCAATTCCAAAATGCTACCTTATTTTCATAAGATTGGTAAAGATGTTTAAAAATAAGATGACAAATTTGAGGAGGGTTATGGGGAAAAAAAGCATATTAACATATTATTACTGAACCTATAAATTGCTATAATCATTCTAGAAAGCAATTTGATTTAATATAATATACTAAACAGTGCATCTTCTTTCATTCAGCTATACCACACATAGGCCTATATCCAAAAAGAGAAAAGAAGTATGAAAAAGTTCTATTATATAAAAATATTTATGCTCCCCTATATTCTTCACCTGCATACCTCCTCCATGTTATACATGTTACTAACCTTAAGTGAGAGTCTAATTTTCCCCTACTTAAACATGTTTCTTTTATTTCTGAATTTTATTTTTCAATGAAATGAAAGCAAATGGTGCCCTATTTTGCAGCTTAAATCTGCACTTCATTGGAGCATTGAGATGACAGCTTGTCACCTGGCATCACCTTCACAAGGAAATTGGTCTAAATAAGACAACTCAAGAAGCCACATGAAAAAACTGCTGAAAAGGGACTAGTCAGAGTTCTAAGTAATTTCATTTGGGAGTATGCTGGATGTCACCCAACTTTTAGAAAACAGAATTAGCAAAAACAGAAATATATGTAAAGCAAATGAAAAGTGAATGAGAAAATGGATGTCTGAAGGTTGGAAAACCTCAAAAGAATTCTTTGAAAATGAGAGCCCACTTTAAAATTAAAAAAAAAAAAAAAACAACTTGAAGATTAGAGGAAGAAGAGAAGGAAATAGCAAAATTAGATTAAATAGAAAGAAGAGATTGTATAAAATATAACAGGAACAATAGGAAAGGTTTGAAGTGAGAAAAAATATTTTCTCTGCTTTCATGAGAGCTGAAAAATGTTAAGTGTTTTTGTATTGACCCATAGTGAATAATTAATCCATGAAATAGCAAAAAAGACACAAAAGATTTAACTGAATTTAAGTGAACACCATTCCTCAAGATTCAGTATTATGAGTTGTCAGAGGTATTATTACCAAAGGGTTAATAGACAAAAATTGTAGGGAACTTGTTTCTAGTTTAATTTTGCCAATAATCTTTATTACCTTAGGGGGAAAAAAGACAAAAGACAAAACAATCTTCATTCCTCTGAACCTCAGTTTCTTAAATGTAAAATGAGAAGTCAGACTCCTTCATTACTAGAAGTGACATATAATTATTATCAATATAGCTAAATATGTGTTTACATTGTTTTTGTGTATATGTAATAGAAAACATTAATGTTTTGCTAAAATTAGGCATGTAAGTGTATTTAAAGTTTGAATCATATTGTCTGTATATGACTTGTTTATATTGTATATAAGGCACATACTGTGAAACTATGGTTTTATTAAAAACTTTTATTTATAATGTATATATATAAAATATGTTTTAGAAATCATCAGCAAGATGAAGAAAAGGCACATGCTTGTGGCTACCGTCTTCTTACTGCTTAGCCATGCCACTTTACCTCTGGATGCTAACTCTGAAGATGAGGAAGAACAAGGGGATATTTTAGGTAAAATTTTAAGTTATTTAATATTTTTCTGATCAAATTCTTAGCAAATATTTATTTTTATTTAGTGAATTTCAATTCCACTGTATTAGCAATTATATTCTGGCTCAATTTAGCTCATATATAGGCTACAAAGAAAATGAAGAAAAGAATTCAAATAAAGACAGTTTTAGCCTGAGTAACTACTATTACTTTACTTGCTGTGGTGTTGTTTTTCATTAAGGGAGCTGGGTGGCACAGTTGATAGAGTACTGGACCTGGAGTCAGGAAGATTGGTCTTCCTTAGTTCAAATTTGACCTCAGGCATTAATTCCCTCAATTACTCTAGATTAAGCCACTTTACCTCAATTTCCTTATCTGTAGAATGAGCTAGACAAAGATATGGGAAACCACTCCAGTATCTTTGCCAAGAAAATCCCAAATGGAATCACAAATAACTGAAATAACCAAAACTACTTTTCCTTTAGCACTGGGGAAAACTCATTTGAAGATAGCTGGAGGAAGGAAGAGGAGATATAAAAAAATTAAGTCTTCAATGATTTTATTTTTCCAATCTTAGGATCTGATGAGATATTTGGGGATGACTATTTTTCAGGTCTGATCATCAGCTTTTGGTGTCTACCTGTCACCTAACTCTCATCTGTAGCTTCAAAAAAACCGTAGAATGTACAGTAACTACACACTAATAAAAGTGTTTCGGATGGTGACCTAAGCCTGATTGAGGCTAATAGGTCTCAACCCTATCAGTGAATTAGGAGGATGTCTATCCACAAGTACTTGAAGACATCCCCTAACAGAATGACTGGATGAGAATAATTTGTTCCAGTGGACATGGAGGCAGCTGAAACAGACATCAAAAATAGTAAGGTCTTGCACTGCACCCCAGGCTAACACCATTTGTTTTGAATTTAATCTTGCCAATAGACATTGGTGATGCTGGAAAAAAGAGTGAAGCTCATGATTTTGTGCAACTCTGCCTCACTTAAATCCAATTCATGTATAAGTCAAACCATCACCCCAAATCATCCCATTATGTCTTAGGTTCTCTTTAAAAATCCTACATTTTTAAAGACTAACCAATTTAGAGAATAAAATAACTAAAACATTAGATTAAATATTGTCCATGGATGTCAATAATGGAAGGGTACTTTAAAATGATTGAGAAAGCATTCTGAAAAACTATGAGATATTGAATTAGTTGCTATCTAGGGGAGCTGTTGCAGGGAGGAAAGGAGAGAAAATTTGGAACACAAGGTTTTGCAAGGGTAAATGTTAAAAACTAATATATTTTGAAAATAAAAAAGCTATTATTAAAAGAAAAAGCTATGACACATTAACCAGAATGGGACAAGAAGAGATAATAGAAAGTGAAAATTGCCAGAAATCTAGTTAAAATAGTTTGCTTTTCATTATCTGTCTAAAACTTATATTATATATTTTTTAAAATTATGGCATACCCTCAGTAACTAACTTTTTAAAAGTCATGTTTACATGAAAATTGTCAGCACTTTGCTCTACTTAATTGAATTAAATAATGAAATTCAATTCAACTTACTAAATATTTACAAAGCACTTATTATGGACAAGAGCAACTAAGTGTGTAGTAAATAGAGTGTTAGTCAGGAGTCAGGAAGATTTATCTTCCTAAATTCAAAACTAGCTTCAGATACTTATTAGCCTTGTGACCCTGGGATTGTTACTTAACCCTGATTGCTTTAGTTCCTGATTCATAAAAGGAGCTGGGAAAGGAAATGGCAAACCCTTTTAGTATCTTTGTCAAGAAAACCCCAAATAAGGTCATGAAGAGTCAGATATGACTGAAATGATTCAATAACAATAACAAATTATGGACAATGGACAGCTGGGTGGCATAGCCAAGAATGTCAGACTTAGAGTCAGGAAGACTCATTTTCAGTTCAAATTTGGCCTCAAACACTTATTGTATAACACTGAACAAGTCACCTAGCCCTGTTTACCTCATTTCATCATTTGTAAAAATAATATGGAAGGCAAGAAAACCCCAAATAGGATCAGGTTGAATATGACTGAATGATTGAACGACATATTATGAACAATATAATGTTATAGTCTTAATAAGAGATAACACGGTAGAGTGTTGGCCTTGGAGACTGGAACATTTCAGTAAGATACAAATCATATCTAATCCTAAAATCCTTGGCAAGTTATGAAATCTCCATGTGCCTCTGAGTTATTTAACCTCTTTTTGCTTCAGGGAATTTCCTGGAATATATCTACTAAGCACTTATCATTAGCACTTAGTGATAAGTGCTTGCTTTATACCCAAGAATCTCTTCTTTGGGGAAGATAATAATTATCTGTAGCTCTGTTCCTGAATTAGGTTATCCAGATTTAGGAAAAGAAAACTTTTTTTTTTCTTTTAGATTCTGGATCCTTTAACTTCTTCCAAGAGTTTTTCTCTTCTTTTAGAACCCTTTCCCTAAGAAAATCTTGTTACCACTTCACACACTCTCTCTTTTAGTCAGAAGTCTGAAGCAAACCAGTTCTCTTCTCCCGAGCTCTCACTTACTCTTCTCTTAAGTAGCACAAAGTTGAGAAATATTTCTTTCCAGGAACAAAGAGAATCTTAGGCAACTTTCATAGTTTGAGGCAAGGGAGAAGTCCAGATAGTAATGCTGACAAGCTTTGTGCAAAGAGTATGGAATTTTGAACAAAAAGACCTAATTTCAAATCTTGACATTTCATTTTACTGTGTACCTTTGGGGCTAGTCTGAGCTTCAGCTCAGAGCTTCAGATTCACCTCTATAATATGAAAAATTTCTCTAAATGATCTCTAATGTTCTATCCAGCTCTAGATTCTATGTTGAGAACTTGATAATCAGCAAGCATTTATTAAGTACCTTAGATGCAAGATGCTATGCTAGATATTAAGGATACCAAAAATAAATGAAGGAAGGAAGGAAGGAAGAATGAAAAGAAGGAAGGAAGGCAGGTAGGAAGGAAGGAAGAAAAAGGGAGGAAGAAAGGAAGGAAGGAAAGTAAGAAGGAAGGAAGGAAGGAAGGAAGGAAGGAAGGAAGGAAGAAAGGAAGGAAGGAAGGAAGGAAGGAAGGAAAGAAGAAAGAAAAGAAGAAAGGAAGGAAGGAGAGAAGGAGGGAGGAAAGAAGGGAGGGAGGGAGGGAAGGAAGATAGGAGGGAAAAAAAGAAGGAAAGGAGGTAAAGGAGGGAGGGAGGAAAGGAAAGAAGGAAAAGAAGGGAGGGAGGAATAGAAATGATCCTCCAAGAAGCTTTCATTAAGTTCCTGAAAAAAGATAGATTGATAAGGTTAAGCAAGTACACCTATGTTCAGGTTTTAAAAAAAGAAATTTATTAAAAAAAAAAAAAAAAAAAAAGGTTCTACCTTCCTACATTAAGCCAATTTATAAGTGTGTGTGTGTGTGTGTGTGTGTGTGTGTGTATGTGTGTGTATGTGTGTGTGTGTGTTTGTGATAAAAAAAAGAGTAGAAACCTCAAGGCTAATCTGTCGCATGTAATTAAAATTGTATGTGTATATTCTAAAATTTAGAATCTTCTGTTAAAAACTATATATTCATGGTACTATACTACCACCTCGTGGCCATGACCCAAAATAGCAGGTCCAAATAATTTTAAGAGGTGACTATAGCAAACAATATTAAGGTAGTGAGTATTAATTTGCATTTGACAAGGCTTATAAAAAGAAAAAAAAAGTCAAACATCAACTACAATTGGAATATCACATAGCATTTTTGAACTTCTATAATGAGCTCATATATTGTGTATTTTGGCAATCTATATAAGTACATGTACAAATATGTAAAATAAATATAATGAAAAGTAGTTAAGGACACTTAGAAATTTGGGTGATCAAGAAATGCTTCCTGTGAGAGATAGTGCTTCAGTTGCATCTTGAAAGAAAAGAGGGTTCTATGAAACAGAGGTAAGGAGAAATTAAATGAAAGGCAGTCAGTACAAAGATAGGCCATAATATATCATAAAAATTACAGAGGCCAATTTTTCTTTATTGCACAGAGATGGAGGGAAGTGAATGTCCTTTGAGATTAAGAAGATAAGTTGGAGTCTAGTGAGGTAGACTCCAACAAAAACATACAGTTGTCTACAACATTGTCACATAGGCATCTGAGGGCTTAGATTCAAGAGAGTTTTGAAGGTTGAAGTGATAAGATTTGGTAACTGACTGGATATTTAGGGTAAAGGAGACAGAGGAATAGGGTATAATGCTGAGGTTACAAATCTGATGTTGACTTTAACAGGAATAGGGAAGTTTGGAAGGGAAGAAGGTTTAAGAGGAAATATATTAACTTCAGTTTAGGACATGCTGAGTTTAAATTCTTTCTGGAACATCCAGTTTGAAATATTTGATAGGCTGAAGCTTAGGGGAGAGGCTGAAACTAATATAGAGATACAAAATACATCTGCTTTACAGATGATAGTTACACTTATGGTTGCTGATGAGATTACCAAAAGAAAGAGTGTAGAGGAAGAGGGAAAGAGAGCCTAGGAGAGAATTTTTGGAAATATCTACTATTGGAGACAGTAAGATAAGTAAATAAGCCTTTATAATATGTCTACATTGTGCAGAGTATTGTGTTAAGTGCTGGAAATACAAAAGCAAAGCAAAAGACTCTTCCTACTGTTTAAGGAGTTCTCAAGAGGTGACAATAAGTAAACAACTATGTAAAAACAGCATTTATGCAGCATAAATTGGAGTGCCTTCTCTATACCACATTAAAGTGTTTCAGGAAGAGCTTCTCATAGAAGATGGGATTTTAGTTGTGACTTGTAGAAAGTCAGGAGACAGAAAAAAGAAGGGTGAGTATTTCAAGTATGGGTAATAGCCAGAGAAAAATGTCTGGAATCTGGAGATGGATTTTCTTCTGCAATGAACAACAAAGAGAACAATGTCACTAGCTCACAGAGTGGAAAGTGAGAAGTAAAGCATAACAAAACTAGAGAAAGATAGAGGGGCACAAGTTGTGAAGGGCTTTGAAAAAATCCTTCAAATTGAAGATTTTTTTTATTTCATCTCGTAGGTGATAGAGTCACTGGGCTTTATTGAATTGAGAGTGATATAGTCATATCTGCATTTTAAGAAAATTATTTTGAAAGCTGAGTGGAGAAAGGATTACAGAGAAATGGATGATGATCAAAGAATAAAAAGGAGACTGAGAAATGGTCAGATGATAGAAAGAGAACTAGGAGAAAAAAGTGGCAGAAAAATCCAGAGAAAGGTAAACAAGAAGGGGGAAACACAAGAGAAAAAAAAGAGAGAGTGAAAAGAAAAGAAACAAGAAGGGGAAAAAAATAAAACTATTTCTCTCTTGTTAGAAATTATTTCAGTTGTTTTGGGTTTTTTTTTTATATTTTTACAAATGCTAATAATTTTCCTTAAAAAACCCTAAATTAATGAAGTTTAATAATAAAAAAACATTTAATATTTTGTTTGATTAGTCATTAAAACAATGCCTTGCACTTGAAAAGAAAGCACATCTATGCTAAGCATCCTTTGTCATTGTTGGTGCCTGATTGTATCAGAGTGATTGCATATAGTAGATGTTTCTGTTTTCTTAGAATCTCTAAGAATCTTCCCCTCCCAGATTGATTTTTTTCCTTTTGATTAGGCCATTCTCTGCCTCTTTTCTTACCTAGCCTTGATCATTGAATGGGCAGTTACCTCAAAATTGAGATCTGTTAAAAACCTTAGCTTAAAAAGGCCAAGATTTCCCATTACATACAAATCCATCTCTAATGGCTCTGGAAGAGAAAGTGGAGGTAGTGACTTTGCAAATGCTTCCTCACAAAGCTAATTCATTTACATGTTGTGGCATCACCTCCCTGATGTCATGGTCTTCTTCAAGAAGTAAAAACAAAAACAAACAAAAAAACAACAATTTGCTATTTCATTTACTTTCTGAAGTGAATGTTCCATGAAGGTAAAAAAATGATGTTTCTACTAATTCCCAACTTACCTCTAGGATCTAGCTCAATGTTTCATACACAATTTGTTTCCAATTCCTTGCACAATGCCTTGAAAAATATAAAGATACAATATATTTTTTTAATTTTTATTTAAATGTGAAGGATAAAATCCCTTTGTTTATCACCAAAACAAAATGTATATATGTTTGTATGTATACACATATAATATATGTTATATATGAAAGAAATACCAATTTGAAATTTTTATGAAAATGACAAAATTTAGGATAATTATTTTGTTGTTAGGAAAAGGAAAGGAACAAAGTCAGCTGGAATAAGATATGGGAAAAAAATCTTTATGTAATACATTGTTGAATCTACAAAGAATCTTAAGAGCATTTTCTATTTTGTGTGCATTTCCTTTTTTCATTTAGAATATGGAGAACTGTATGAGTTGATATTGCCCTTAATATATAAGAATCTTTAGCCTGAAAAGCTTAAGGAATGTGTGTATAGGAAATATCCATTTAAATTGCTGCAAATGAAAAGGAAAGGTAGTTCTGTGTTAATTGCCAGCTGCTTTGCTATATTGACAATTTTTATTTAAGCAAAATACTTACAAAAACCATCCAAAAGCTCAAGAACACTTACTTTAATTATTTCAGAAACATGTACAATTTTATATAAAGAAGTATATAAAACCCAAGAAAACTTAAGGAAAATTAATTTACATCTCATTTTTGAAATAAAATTACTTTAGAGCTAAGGGGATAGTTTCTTGCCTATTCCAAAGCATATTTTAGTAGTATTACAGTCATCCCTCATGCTAAAGTAATGGTATTTTCTTTTGCTAGTGTAGGTATGTGTTTCCCATGTGTTCATATAGGTCCATCTAAATGTGGCTCACAGGGATGCTCAAATAGCTATCTCTGTACATCATCAGGATAAATGATATACCCTATTACATGGGAGACTTTGATCTCTATCTACTCCCCTTCCTCCACCAATGTTATTAGGGGGAATAATTTTAGGAAATAAATTTTTGATTCAACCTATTCTCCTGATTACTACTCCTTAACATGGAAGGAATGCCTCATGATATATATGAAGACTATAACATATAGTAAATATATAACAAAGTGAAATCAGAGAAGTTATAAATGTTAGGTTATACTAGACAATACAAAGAATAACTGAGGTGTCCCACTAGAATCAAGATATCTCAAGTCAACCAAAAAAAGTGACAAAGGGTGTTTCAGATCTCATCCAAGGAAACATTACTTGAAATCTTTAGTAATGAAAGTTGGGAATAAAGACATGTCACCATATTCTCTACAAGTCATATTCCTGAAGTCTTTCACTCTTTTCCAGAACCTCCCCCTAAAAAGATACTTATAAAGGGCTGAAACTCTTAATGGAGCACTTAAGACTAATTACCTATTGGACAAAAACTCTATTAGCATATGTTTGGAATTTCTCTTCTCACAGTTGATGCTAGTTCAATGCTTGGTTAAGAGAATTGTAGGTAAGGTGGAGTGAGAAAGGCCAGAAAACTTCACTTGGCCTCAGGATGAGGAGGTGAAAAGTGTGGAAATTTGTGGAGATTCTGAACTCTAAAATCAAGGAAAGATCCTTGGCAAAATTCCTGGCAGTTTTGTCCATCTCTTTCACTTCTCCCACCTAAAGACTAAGGACTTTTGCTTATCCTGACTCTAGATGATTCTGAGTCCTACAAGGAGCTAGTCTGGACTTTATAGATACTGAAACTACATATCTTCTCTCTTGGAAGCTATAAATTAGGGGGGGAAAATAGGATTTCTTTTTTCCCAAGCTTATGCCAAATTTAGCTTCCACTCAGGCAAGGAGCAAACTGAGTAATTCTCTACCAATTTGTTTGACATCTGAAATAGAGAAATGTCAAATATAATATAAGAGACTATTTCTATTAGATACAACTAATATCTAGTAGATACTGGATATTAGAAAACAACTAGATGTTTTTATGTAAAAAGATGGGGCTTAACATAAGTAAAATCATGCATGTCTGGGGTTTCAAAACAAAAATGAGGAGAAGTAAAGGAGGAACAAAGGTGCCCAATGTGCAAAAGTCAATCAGATACAAGACAAGTAACTTATTCTTTCATAGAAAGAAATGCTAAGTAGAAAATAATAATAACTTTCATTAACAGAATCAAAATGACAAACAGGCTATGTTATAAACAACTTATAACTACGCTTACTATTGACTAAAAAGTTAGTATCTATTTCTCATAAGGACATAAAGTAGTTTGCAGAACTTAGTCATTTTTAATTTTATTCATCTGGTCATTATCTGATCAAGAAACAAGCTTAAATCAATCATCTCCCCACTGATGGACCTCCCCACATATCCTCTACTATCTGTTGTTCTAAGGATACAATAGTTGGGATCCTTTCAGAACTCATAAAACAATCTTGGATACATCTGCCAAGTGATAGTTGTTGACCTGTATTCAGGAAAGAATAAACAAAAACTGCAAAGATATCAAGAAACATCAACCCAAATGATTGAAGTGTTACTGTGATCCAAGGTAAAGAAGAATTGACTTTTTCTGCCTCTTACTGGGATTACATTGTGCTACCTGGGTCCAGTCAGGATCTTTCTCTCTCCTTTAAAAAAAATCCTCTGAGTCATCAGTTCTGGTTAAGCAGCCAGTAAAGAGGACTCTTCCTCATTTCTCTTTATTATAAATAAGACACCAAAGCTCCTACTCAAGTGACTATAATATATATCAGACTCTACATTCACAGTAAATTTTACATCATTTTTATATCAATTTTCAGATGTCCTTTCCTACTTTCCATCATTATTGTAATCTTTATCAATAGAATACAGTTTAAACTCTACCACCCACCATAATTCTAGCTCTTTTCTTTGAAGAAGTTGAGAATGTCTGTCAAAAATTTAGAGAAATTTAAAGAGCACCTCAGGCCATATACATTTTAGATATAAATCTTGCTCTATGTTATTTACAAAAAAAATGTCTTATTCAAAAGTAAATTATGTGTGATCATTTTAATATTCCCTTACCTCTATTCATAGTCTTTTGTGCTCAGTTAAAATAAATGAATATATATTGGAATGTCTATGTTTAACATTTATGTCTTGTTTAGCATTATTGATGCAATGAGTTATACTTTTATAGAAAGATGCTGTCCTTAAAGGGCAATTTGACTTGTCATTTCATCATTGTTTCATAATTCTGATTTCTTGCACATTCTAAAACATCATTCAACTAATCATTTTTGTGCAATGATTCTAGGGAGGAAAAGTTGTTGCTTTTATAAATTGGAAGTAAATAACTGTAATTTTCAGTGACGATAATTCTTTTCTTCCTGATGGATACTTTTATAGCAATATTGTATGATTTTTCTAGTAACTTATTAATGATAATATTTTGTTTATCAGATTGAAAATGACACCTCTTATGACAAGAATGTCAATTTTAACTAGAATACATAACTGCACATGATGCTTTCAGAAAGAAAAAAAAAAAGAAAACTGGAATTAGTTACCTGAACTAATGCAAAGTGAAATGAGCAGAAACAGAATATTGTATACAATCATAGCAATATTATATAATGATCAACTATGAATAATTTAGTTCTTTTTAGGAATACAATAATCTAAGACAATTCAGAAGTACTCATGATAAAAATGCTGTCTAAATACAGAGAAAGAAATTATGCATTTGGGATGCAGATTAAAGCATACTTTTTCATTACTTTATTTTTCTTGATTTTCAAAATTATTTGCTTTCACATGTTGAAGACAACATAAATGAATGAAATAATATTGCCAAACAAAATGTCATGCTGTCATTTTTTCTTCCTCATTCTTCCTTTTAGAGATGTATTTACCACCACCAAAACTTATGCGATCAAGTTGTGCCTACAAAGCTGATGAAGGACCATGTAAAGCGATGCTAAAGAGATTTTTCTACAACATTTACACTCAACGATGTGAAGAATTTATATATGGCGGATGTGAAGGCAATGAAAATAGATTTGACAGTCTGGAAGACTGCCAGAAACAGTGTTTAGCAGGTAAATTCCTTGTAAAGTCTATCACTAACTCATGAGATCATAGATTTATGGGTTAAAAGAAATGTAGAAATAGTGAGACCAATCTATTCATTTTATAGAACATTCCTGATATTTCAAGAATACTTATAATAATTCTGATTAGCTTCTAATCATATATTTTTTTTCTGCAGCTGCCCACAAAAGGGGAAAAGCAAATATACATTAATATAACTTTTTTTACTACTGAAACACTGATAATGACATTCTCAACAAAGACTTCTTTATCATGGAATAATAGACGGGAAAATTTAATTTGCAGTGTCAAATATTATGCCTACACTATTATGCCAACAAAAACAGAGGTGTAGTGAACTATCAAACACTCCTAGCTGTATAACCTGATTGCAGTGTGTAGTGTGGATAACTCCTATAATAGCATAGCCATCTTGCTAGCAGCTAGAAAAGAGGCCTTGTACATTCCCATTCCAAGACTTTTAGAAGGTAAACTTTAAGAAAAAATAATGGAAGAACTAGAGAATGAAGTTCAAGAATTTAAATATATATATATATATCTTAGAAATTTGGAGAGAAATGATTTTTATGCCCTGGGATTGGGAAGATAACTTTATGAAAAACCAAATGGACATAGATATTTCATTATACATGGATGATATTTTTATTTCCTTTTCAAATAATGGAAATAAGAAATGTCACTAATCTATATGATTCAACTTAAACTATCCCTATTAACACTATAGTGAACTATATCACAAAAGAGTGCAAAGGGAATGTTTGTTTGTTTGTTTTTCTACTTACCCTTCTTTATCCATGAGAGAAAGCTGGAAAGAAGTGGTACAAATGTGAAAACTATGAAAACAAAGGTGAATATCTAAGAGAAATAAGCATTTGCTTCTTTACTATGAGTCCCTTCAAAATATTTAATCTTCTTTGTATTATGCATTCTCTTACCTCTACTGATGTCAAAATTATCTCTTTTAATCATGAATCTTGAGGGGGGTGGAGCGAAGATGGCAGAGTGAAGCCAGGAAGCTGCTTGAGCCCTCCCAATTTCCCTCCAAAAGCACATGAAACCAAGCCTCTTAACAGAACCTGACAGAATTAAACCACTCTTAAGTTCAAAATAGATTAGAAAGATTTCAAAAATATCAGTTTCACTGGGGTGAAAGAGGTATTCAGCCCAGATCAGACAGAGTCTGGAAAAACAAGTGAGAATGTTTTAAATATAACAGATCAGCTACTCAGATCCTTGGTGCTGCCTCAGTAGAGAAGCAGACCCATGAGGCAATCTCCCAGTACCACCTCAGGAAACAAATTTGGGGAATCCAAGATTTTTTCTGGAAAAAACAGATAAAGCTACCCCCTGCTGGAAGCAAAACACCAAACATAAGGAGCCCCTGTGCTCAAAGTCAAGGCTCAGAGCTACACAGGAAGCTTTGGAGAATGCCCCTTTTACCCCAGGAGCAGAGTTCAACCCTAAAAGTAAAAAGAAAAAAAGAAATACAAAAAGAAAAGGAAAAAAATGATCAAGAAACACAAAAGAACTTTAACCACAGAAAGCTACAATGATGACAAGGAAGACTAAAACACCAACACAGATGAGGATAAAATATCCAGAGAGGAAATCTCAAAGAATGATATGAATTGGATTCAAGACCAAAGAGGCTTCTTGAAAATGTTTATAAAAGACTTTAAAAGACAAATAAATAATATCCCATCTAGGGATATGAAAAGTTTAAATAACAAATAATATATATTTCTCCTGTTTACCTTCCTCTACTTTGCTTGAGTCCTGTGTTTAAAGATCAAATTTACTGTGTAGTTCTGTTTTTTTATTAAAAAAAATATTAAGTCTCCTACTTCATTGAAGATCCATATCCTCTCCTGAAAAACTCAGTCTCGTTAGGTAGTTAATTCTTGGTTGTAAGCTCAGGTCCTTTGCTTTCTGGGATATGGTATTTTAGTCACTCTGATCCTTTATTGTAGAAGTTGCCAGATCCTGGGGAATCCTGATTGATGTTTCTTGATATCTGAATTGTTTTTGTCTGGAAACTTGCAGTATTTGTCCATGATATTGTATTTCTGGAATTTCACAACAATGTTCCTTGGGTTTTTTTTGTTTTTGTTTTTGTTTTTTAATGAGATCTTTCCAAATGTGATCAATGGCTTCATTCAATAAGTATTTTCTCTTCTAGAATTTTCTAGAACATTGTGGCAGTTTTCTTTAATGATCTCTTGAGGAATGCTAGACAGATTTTTTTTTTGGTCATGGCCAATAATTTTTAAATTGCCTTTCCTGGATCTGTTTTCCAAGTTGGCTGTTTTTCCAATGATATATTTCATATTTTTTTCCATTTGTTCATTCTTTTTAGTTTGTTTGACTGATTCTTGCTGTCTCACAGAGTCATTACCTTCCATTTGTCCTGTACTAGTTTTTAATGTATGATTTTCTTCAGTTAGTTTTTGTACCTCTTTTGCTACTTAGTTAATTCTTTTGAAGATGTTTTCAGTCATTTTTTTCCCTTTCTTTTCCTAGTTGTTGACTTACTCTTGCATACTTTTCATTTATTTTTTTTTATAATCCCTCTCTTATTTGCCTTTTAAAGTATTTTATGAGTACTTCAAAGAAGACTCTTTGGGCTTGAGATCAATTCATATCATTCTTTGAGATTTCTTCTGTGGATATTTGGTACTCACCTGAGCTGGTGTTTTGGTCTTTGTCACCATAGTAGCTTTCTTTGGTGAAGGTTATTTTCTGTTTCTTGCTCATTTTCTTTCCTTTTATTTTGTTTTTGTTTTTGCTTTTGCTTTTTGCTGTTATGGTTGAGCTCTGATCCTGGGATAAAGGGTGCACCATCCCTATGCAGCTCTGAACTTTGGCTTTGAACTCAGAGGCACCTTATATTTGCAGGAGGTAGCTTTGCCTGCTCTTTTCAGGAAACCATCTGATTTCTCAGAGTTTGTCTTCTGTGCAGGTGGGGACTGTCCCACTGATCTGCTCCTCTACTGAGTCAGCTTGGAGGGTCTTAGTTACTGATTTGCTGTGATTAAGATCCTCTCACTGGCTTTCCCAGTGTCTATCTGAACTTGGCTGAACATCCTTTTCACCCCAATGAGATTTATCTTTCTTGAAGTTTTTCTAGTCTATCTTGAGCTGGAGAGGGGTTTCATTCCATCAGACTCTGTTCAGTGACTTGGTTTTAGGTGGTTTTTGAGGGAAACTGGGAGAACTCGAGCAGCTTCCTGTCTTTACTCTGCAATTTTGGCTTCACTCCTGGAATCTTGTATCACTCTTTATTCATTTTCCTCTCACTTTCCTTTTTTTCTTAGAGAATCATTTAAAAATTATATTTAAAAAATCATTCTGAGGTCCTCAATCTTATTTACCTCCATCATTACCTCTGACATCATTAGGGTTCCAAGGAGAAACTTGAATAATCTACTTCATTAGTAAATAAATCAATAGTTAAGTAAGTGGCTTTTTTAAAATTTTATTTTAATTTTTAAATGAAATGAAAAGTGTTATTAAAAAAAAGACCAAAAAAAGAAATAAAATCTTTTGAGTGAATATTTGGAACTACAATTAGTAGCTTAGTACATCAGTTTCTAAGCTCACACCCAAGTATTGCTTTGATTTTTTTTTTTACCACATGATAATGATGAAAATATGTTTAAACTGATTGTACAGGTATAATCTATATTAGATTTCTTGTTGTCTGGGAGAAAAGAGGAGGCAATAGAGGGAGTAAGAAACAAATAATGAATGTTGAAAACTATTCTTACATGTCATTGGAAAAATAAAATACTATCTAAAAAAAGAGTCAATCTATCTCATTACCATGTAATAATAAAATGGAAGGACAAATCTGAAAAGTAACCAATAAATTAGACTATAAATGTAGGGTATTAGATTATAAAATTAATTAATAGTAATATATTTGACTTAGATTATAATTTTTATATTTGTTTTGGTTTGTAGAATACCCATGGAAGACTGTAAAGACAAAATTTCAACAAGGTAAATTAACTTTTGTGGCTTATTAAAATGGTTTATGTGAAAATTGCCTGTCTGAATTTCTGGTGTGGGAATAGGAGATTAAGCTAATTTTAATTCCAAGTGGCATTTGAAATTGAAATAATGACAAATGCTCTAAATTTAAATAAGTGCAAGGTATTTTATTATACATTTAAATAAAATAAAATGAAGCCTAAGAAGAGACTAGGCTTTAAATCCTGCCTCAAATACCTATCTGTTGTAATTGTTCTTACACTTTTTCATGACCCAATGTGGCGTTTTCTTGACAAAGAATTTGGAGTGATTTATTTCTACAGATTATTTTACAAATGAAGAATGGAGGCAAAGAGTGTTAAATGACTTGCTCAGGGTCACACATTCAATAAGTGTATAAGGTGAAATTTGAACTCACAAAGATGAATCTTTTCTGATTCCCAGCTCAAAGCTCTATCCAGTGTGTCACCTAACTGCTCCAGTTGTATGGTCATAAACAAAACAATATTTCTGAGCTTAAATTTCCTCATATGCAAAACTAGGATACCAACATGCCTTAAGTAGTTTCTTCCATAGAGCCAGCAGGAAGATCAATTAAGATCATTTATGTAAAGTATCTATAAGTCTTTGAGTAATATATGAATGCTATCTAATGTCTGTCTCTGCATGATAAATATCAGTATCTTACTATTATCTTCAGGATTAAATATAAAACATAAAGTTCAAATGTGATTCTTAAAACTTTTTATAATTTTTCTCCCTTCTATCTTTATTATTTTCTTCCATCTTACTCATACTGAAACTGCTATTCCATGAACATGACACTTTATATCCCAATTCTTGTTATTTTCAGTGACTATTTCTCCTCCCTGGAATTTTCTCACTTCTTATCTCTGATTCCTGGCTTCCTTAGTTTCCTTTTTTCAAAAGCTTTAACAAACAAGATCTTTTATATTTCATCTTGGTGGTAATAGGGTACTGCTTCAATTGATTAAATTGTGGATCATGATCAGACTTGCACTTTAGGAAGATCGTTTTGATAGCTGAGAAGGTCTGAACTAAAATAGAGGACACTTGAGGCAGAGAGACCAACCAATAATCTACTGCAGTTTCTTCAATTATATGCCAACAAAACTAATTATGAACATTTACCATAATATAATTCCCCTTAATAACAGAATATTAAATAGAATACTTAAATAATCCTAATTTAAAATTGTTCACAAATAGATGGATTTAAAAGTGAATTCTATCAAATATATAAATAATTCCAAGACTATGTAAGCTATTTGGAAAAAATAAAGGAATGCCAAAAAATTTCTTACATGACCCAATTATGATTTTGATATGTAAAAGAGGGACAGCAAAAATAGAAAGAAAATGATATATATTTTTCCCAGTGAATGTGAATGGGAAAATTTTAAGTTAGACTATAGTAACATGCAACAAAAATCTTAAATTATGACCAGGCATGATTTGTGCCAGCAGCAGAGCTGGTTCATCAGGAAAACTATAAGCATAATTGTCCATATCAGTTATAAAACCAACAAAAAAATCATATGATCGTATCCATAAATATAGAAAAAGCTTTTCATATAATAAACTTATTCCTATTAAAATCACTAGTCACCACAGGAATAAATGTTGTTGTTGTTGTTTCCCTTAAAATGATTAATGTCTTTTTAAACCAAGAACAAGCATTATGAATAATTGAGAGAAATTCAATCTTTCCCAATAAGTCAGGGTGAAACAAGCATGTCCACTCTGCCCATTATCATTCAATATTGTAATGCAAATTCTTTCTGTAGTACTAGGAACAAAAGAAAGGAACTGAGGAATAAGGATTTCCAATGAGGGGGAAAAAATTATCATCTTTTGTAGATGATATGATGGTATACTTAGAGAACTCTGGAAAATCAACTAAAAAACTAATTAAAATTAGTTACAAACTTTAGCAAAACTGCAGAATATAAAATAAACCCACATAAACCATCAGCCTTTATATTTATTGTCCCCCAAACCAGTAGAAATAGAAAGACAAATTTCATTTAAAATAACTACAGACAAAATATTTACTTAGGAGTCTACCAGTGAAAACACATTCAGTAACTATACAAACATAATTATGAAACACTTTTCATATAAATATGTATCTAAACAATTCTACAGGTCTTAATTGCTTGTTCCTAAATCAAACCATTATAATAAAATTGGCAATTCTACTTAAATTAACTTATTTATTTGGTGACATATTCATTAAACTACCAAATAATTATTTTATACAAATTAAAAAGAATTTCATTTGGAAGAGCAAAAGTTCAAAGAATACCAAGAAAATCAATGAAAAAATGTGAAGATGAATAGCAGTACTACATTTCCAACAATATTACAATGAAAAAGAGAAAGAAAAAGAAAAGAGAAAGGAAGGAAGGGAAGAAAGAAGTAAGAAAAGAAAGGAAGGGGAGAAAGGAAAAGAGAGAAAATATATACAGAAAGGATTGATACTATTATCAACTACATATGATACCAATAGCAACTAAGGCTAAAGATGTCTTTATTCATATAATTGTGTTAGTGTTCCACTCATTTTGTAAACAAAGCCAAACGTTCAGATTTCTTGGCTATACTTTGATAGAGTGGGTCTGACCTGATTTGCATTACAAAATGAATACCAATGTAATTCAACTAGTGCTCAGAACCTCTGAGAAACTCTGCAGTCTGCAATGCTATCATTCTACTTGGAGTTCAATCAAGTATCAAGACAGTAAGGGTTACATAAAAATGTCACAGGAACTCTTGCCTGCTCAAACTCTTAATGCTTCCTTCCATAGTGCTCTTGTTAAATATCAGATACACTGTGTTTTATAGGTAGCAAACTCTTCCCACTCTATCCTTTCCATTGTGGACTGCTATTGATGCTGTAACATAAATCAGCATTGTAAGTATCTTTCCAAACAATCAAAGTTGTTGAATCATGCCCTCAGTAACATACCATATCTTAATTATGCTTAGACTATTAATGGTCAAAAGACAGAATAAAACAGAGTTCAAGAATCGAGTATGAAGGGCCAGATAATATTTCATCTGGCCCTTTTTTCCCACCAAAATATCATCTTCTATCAATAGTGGGAAGTTGAATGGTAGTCAAAATATGCCTAAATAATTCATTTCATAAATTGATTAACATTTTTTTCAGGCCAACATAAACTGATTTAATATTACCCATTTTAGCCTGATCATGTTGGCAATCTAAATACATTCCTTTTAAAAGTTTATCAGTTTAGAGATAGAAAGAACTTGGAAGATGAATTAGTTAACTAGTCTTTATTTTACCCATGAGGTAACTTAGTAAGTTATTTTACTGTATAGATATAGCAATTGAAGCACTGAGGTGCTAATGATCCATGTTACATACGGTTACTTTGATAACAGCTAAAATTGAACATCGGATTAAATGACACCTTATCCAATGTTGTTCTACATGTTGCCTATAAATCTGAGGATTTTATTGCAAAAGAGAGGATCATTTCAAGTTCACTAGTCAGAATTCAGAACTAGATATAAGTTGTTATATTTTTCATTTTTCATTTTTTTATTATTTTTCCTACAAACTTCTTGGAAATTGAAATTTTCTTGCTATTCTAAGTCCTAAACTAAAACTAGTGCTATCATTATAAACAAATCCAATCGTCTTATTATTATCATCATTATTCTAGAAAAGCCTGAAATCTGTTTTTTGGAACAAGATTCTGGAATTTGTCGAGGATTACTTCCCAGGTATTTCTATAATAATCAATCCAAACAGTGTGAACCTTTCAAGTATGGCGGGTGCCTAGGCAATGCCAACAACTTCGAATCATTGGAAGAATGCAGGAATGTCTGTGAGGATGGATGTAAGTTGATTTTATGTTGTACCATACCTTATTTTTAAACATATTAAAGGCATATAATAGAAATTAAAAGTTTTATAGTATTCCTATTTCTGGTTTAGCTATAGAAATAAATTTGAACCTATAGCTTATCTTGAACAAATTAGTCTTTATCAAAATATCTTTAGTGGATCCATCTTAATTTTAGAAGAAAATACAAAATCTTCATTATGACATTCAAAAATTTTCATATGACTGCTTCCCACTTATCTTTCCACACTAATTTTATATTATTTCATTTCGTACACTATTTATTCCAGTCAAATTGGCTTGATATTTATTCCTTACTTATAACGTTATAGTTTCTAATTCCGAGTCTTTGATTAAATTATTCTCCTTTTAAACTTCCTAGCTCCCTTCTAAGGACAATGTAGGTGCCACTTATCAAAAAAAATAATTTTTAATACCCTCAAATGTCTCACTTCTTTTTTTTTTTGAAACAATTCTATATTTATTGACAGGATGGATCTTAAAAGCAAGTTCTTCTAACATTAAGTTTACTGGTCTATTAAAGTTTATTAGGCAACTGAAGGGAAGCATGAGTGGTATTAGGTAGTTATTACTACATTCTAATATGCTGACACATTGACATGCAGAAAATTAGAAATCATTTTGACAAATCCTATTGTTAAAAATCCATCTCAACTAGATCCTAATGAGGGTGCCTGTCATTGCTTCTTCCACCTGATTATTGGCATTATTTTCCTTCACACTTTCTCCAATTCAGACAAACTGACCCTTTTGCTGTCCTTCACACATAACATTCTTACCTCCATACCTTGTACAGTCTCTCACTAATTCCTCAAATGCACAATCTCCTGAAATCCTTAGAATCCTTAGCTTCCTTTGAAGGTCAGCACAAAAACTACTACATATATGAAACCATTCCTTATTCTCAGACAACAATGCCAACACTTCCCCAAAATATTTTATATATATATTTATTGTCCCCATGCTGTCTTAACTTCTCGCCCATCAAGATTGCAAGCTCCTTGAACGAAGGATCAAAATAATTCTTTCTTTATATTTTCAGCACCTGCAAAAGGATCTGGAATATAATAGGTGCCTTGATAAATGCTTATTGATGGATTAATGTCTCACTTCTTGAAATAAATTTGCATAATTTTATAAATATTTTATTTTTACTTCACACTGTATGTCTTGTATACTACATAAACTGGAAACTTTTTGAACTTATGTACTGTTGTTTGTGTGTCCTCATCTACCAAATATCTAGCACAATGTTCAATACAAAATAATTGCTTATTTAATATTTGTTACAATGAATGCCCCGTGGTATTTGTAGTATGTATTTTCAAGTTACTGGTAATTATTGAGTCAGGTGAAACTGCATGTAACCCTGTCAATAGGCAGTTTTATAATATAGATTCATCAGTTTAGAGATAGAAAGAACTTGGAAGATCAACTACTTAACTAGTCTTTATTTTACCCATGAGGTAACTCAGTCATTAAGTGACTTGCCCGGAGATCTAAATAAAGAAGTTTTCAAGTAAAAAAACAAACAAAAATAACAACAACAACAAACAAACCTGAGTTGTTTCTTCTCACTACTACTATGATTTTCTTACTTTATACTTATATTAGTAAGCTGAGATGATGACTAACTTTTTATTCTTGTGTGGAATTTTCCTAGTGGTTGCCACACAAGTAGATCATGGTGAAAAAATAGCAGATCCAGCAAATAATATCTCCTCAACGGCCAAGCCAACTGAAGTTTGGAAACTTTTTGGTAAGATTATGCTGCTGAGTTGTTGTTTTTTACCAGTACCAGAAAATATAAAAATATAAATATTTATATATAAAATCATAGATTCCTAAGAAAATTGCTTTCAATAACTATATGTAATTATTCATTTCCTTCAAATAGTCTAGCATTTGATGCCTATCATTAAAAGACTTCACATTTGTTGAATTTATTAATGTATTTTAAATTATGAACTGGTTCTTTTAAACTGATGTTTTTCTCCCTAAATCATTAAGTTCCTTTTAAAAAATATTCACAACAAAGTTGGGTGATTCTTATATCTCATTCCTCTTTAACCTTCTTTGATTGAAAACACAAAATGAATAATCTTCCTGCATTCATCTTTTGTAATATTTTGTTTTTTACCTTTTATTTGGGAAATCTCCAGTAATTGTATGCAAAAAGGAGAGGAAGCTATGTCCCAACCTAGAAAGCAATAGAAAACAGGAGAAGAAAGAAGGAGAGGGCTTATTTTTTTTTCATTCCTCTCCCCTGGGTTCTGAACTATGCAAACTTACATTGGCTAAATGCCATTACGTAGTGATATACAAATAATTTATGGTTTTATCCATGAAGATAAAGGATGCATTTCACATAGGTATAAGGTCATTACTAATAAGTTATAGAACCAATAGGTTTTAGATTATATATAATTAAGAACATTTCCACAAAATCTTAAAGCATATCTTTAACTCTTTTTAAGCTATTTTTGCTATTTTGCTTCTCAGGGAGCAGTATTTTATCCAATGGGGATAAATTTGCTAACATTCTTCTTGAAATGACTCCAAAAAGTGTTAAACATCTTGAAGTGAATTTAAATTTGTATGTTATTAGAGCAAAGGCAGAGAAGTAGAATTTTTAAGTCTTTCCTTGGTGTACAGTAGTATAAAATATTTTAAATAATAAGCTATTTAGAATGTTATCTGAATATATTGGTAGTTAATTTTTTGAAAATATTTTTCACTGGCCTAAATTTTGGGATTCTACCTTTGGAAAAAAAATGCTCTAATCTTTCCAAAGACAAGAAACTAACCCAAAATACAGTTTTCTTTCTAGGTAGGTACATGACCAAAAAAAACATGTAAAAACCTTATTTATTTCCAGATGAAGGACTGATGCTTTTCCTTGTGGGATTTACAGGCTTCCTATTCTAATGGGCAATGTAAATGATGGCAAATAATGTGACATATTCTCACTTTTTGGATAAGAAACACAGCATGCTCCTCTAATCCCTCCTTCCTATACCCACCCTTGAATTTGCTTCCTTGTATAGCTAAAAAAAAAAAAAAAAAATCAGGTAGTATGTGCAACTATGTTTTGTTTTGTTTTTTTGGGTGGAGGGACAAAAGAGGGTGTATGTATATATGAAGTTTGGGTTCCTTTTTTTTTTTTTTTTTTTAGTACAGCATCTAAGAGGAAAACATTCTGAAACTGAGTTCCCAAATAGGTTTGCTACAAAAAAATGAAAAATGAAAATCTTATAACAATGTCACAACAGGCCCTGACTTTTATTATTCCATCATATACTGTTTTATGCATGTGTATAGTAACACCATGCCAGTGCATGCAAACAAAATTGATTTTTAAACATTATTCAAATGGATAAGAACTCCCATCATCCAGATCAATCTATAGAAAATTTACTATATGTATAAGCCTGTGAATTCTTACAAAATCAGCCTTTGCTAATTCTGAAGTAGCTAAGCTTTAGATAAAAATGAAAGAGTATTTATTGCACTTAAATGTTTTAATTAGCTATTGAGAATATGGCTATATAGAGTTCTTATTTAATTCTTTTTCTTTAACTCTAACTTAACTGAAATTGGAAATGGTATCTTAAAAGATATTTTATTATGATCCACTTACTTGTCTGTCAAGAGTATTTCTATGATGCTCGTCATATATTCTAGATACCTTGAAGTACTATATTTCCATATCGCTACCTTCAAACTCTATTGGAAGCCCACCTTTCCCTAATTTTTTTTCTTTCTCCTAAATGTCTTCATTCTTGCTTCTTCTAAATTCCTACTTTCACTGTATGAATTCATACCTTCATTATTTCTTATATTTAGATTGCTATAATAGCACACTAGCTGACCTTAACTTTAGGGTTTTTTTTTTCCTTTCAAATTCATTCTGGACATTGTTACATGAATGACCATAAACATTGCTTTCATCTAGCCATTCTTTTGCTGAAAGTTTTTTAATGTCTCCATATTTTCTAGTATATTACATTACAAAAGAAAAAGCCTTTTCCTGATTTTCAAGTTTCTCCATAATCTGCCCCAAGAATTTATAACAAACTTTATTTCTGATTATTTTTCAACAACCTGCCATCCAGTCCCTTCATGAACTTATGAACACCATGTTCATTACATTCATGTTCATGCATTCTTTCATACTATTCCAATCAAATCCTGACCATCCTTTCAGCATATGATTCTATGCTTATTTCTTCCATGAAATCTTCTTTCACTGTTGCTACCCTTATTACTTTCTCATCTGATCTTTAATAAAATTAATAATTTGTTCTTAAATAATCATATAGTATATTGTAATCATATAGTATCTTGTTTTTACTTGCTACTCTTTTCATGGTTATTAAGTTTATTTTCCCAGTGAGACAGAGCTCCTTGAAGGAGTAAGTCTTTTATTTTATTTATTTTTGTTTGTTTTCTTTGTTTCTTTTGTTTTTTCTTTATTTTGTTTTGTATTATTTCTTTGTTTTTTTTTTTTACTATATCCTCTTCATTCACAGAATAAACAATCAGCAAATCTTGATCCATTTTGTAATCCACAGTTAAAATAAAGACATCAAATGATGGTTGGAAGAATGCTGATCACTTTTACCAAGTCTTTCTGATGGCCTTCTGCAGTTGCATATCATTATTCTTCTTAGGAATCATATAAAATCATAGAGTTTGAAGGGACCTAAGTGGATAGAAATCCTTCTACTCTATCCAAGACCTTCTCTGGAATATCTTCATCCTGCCTCTTCTTGACCATCTTCATTGAAAGGGAAGTAACTACCTCACCAGGAATGCAATTAAATTGCAGATATTTCTACTTCTTAGAATAATTGGATGGTAGTTTATGGACACACAAAAGTCTGTGCTTGCAGTATTTTATCTGTCCTTAATAGAGCAAAGTTAATGTATTTCTAGTGTTTCATTAATAAATTTTGGATATTTGCCAAAATATGAATATTTCTTTTGTGTCCTGTATTAACCAAGGATTAACCAACAATACTTTGAACTAACAATGATTCTATGAAACTAAATCAAGCTAGAATTGGATATTTATAAAAGTTACTTGAATTATTGCATAGTCTCTATGGTATTAGACATATTTGGAATAAGAGTACCCACAATTAAGCTTTGACTTTGATACTTATTAGCTATATAACTAAGAACATGTTGCTTAATATATTTAAACTTATCCATTTTACAACAAGGATATTAAAATCTGCATTATCTGCTGTGAAGTTATTGTAAGCAAAGTACTTTGAAGTATTAATTACAACAAAAAACGATTATATTACAAAGCACTTTCAGGTTTACAAAATATAATAAAATTATTTGATCTTCAAGACAGTACTATGAGAGACCATTGATAATTAGACTAATTTTGCAGTTGAAGAACTTAACTAAGATGAGAAGATTTAAGTAGCTTGCCCAGGAACCAAGAATCTGATGTTTGAACTAAGACCTTCCTGACTACAAGTCCAGTGCTTTCCTTATACATCAAACTGCCTTTTTGTATAAACACTGAGTATTTTGCATTTGTTTTTTGTTGTTACTATTAAGAAATTAAAAATAATACCTCATACAAATAATCTAATTCAGAAATCAGTAAGCCTACACTTTGATAAAAATGTATGTTCTTTGTATATTTATATCCCTAGGTTTTCATTCAAAATGAAAATATATGAGATAGTACATTAATGTTCTAGCCTTCACTCACTTCTCAATCCTTTGCAATCTTGGTTTATTCCTTATCACTCAAAAGAAATTGTTCTCTTAAAAGTTACCAATGATCTCTTATTTGTCGGAGGTCTTTTCTTAACATTAATTTCTTAATCTATCCATTGTATCTGACTTGTGATTTCCTTGTTTTCCTTCTGAATACTCTTTGTTCTTTTGTGTTTTTAGGACGCTACTGTCGCTTGGTTCTCCTTACACCTCTCTTGTCACTTATCAGTCTGCTTTGTTGGCTTATTCTCTGTGATTATTTTAAAAAATTCCAAGACTCATAGTTTCTGAGTAATTTAATCATTTTATTGATATGGCTAGCATGTTACTGATTTTTTAAAAATGGTCTCTTGATCATCTCACTTAAACCAAGGATCCCTAATAGTAGTGAGTTCACAATGGCGGTAATCAACTCTGATTGTTTAAAACAATGGAAAGTGTGCTATCTTAAAATGAGGGTCTTCGGATAGGTAACCCCGTGTCATCCAAATTTTGGTCACAGAGACATCAATTTCCATATTTGTCTGAGAAAAAGGGAAAAATGCACATTTCCCCATCAGATCTCTGAGCAAACAAAATGAGCACAAAACAATTTCATTTGCCCAAACTTAGAATTGCTTTTACTGTCTAATTAGACTGTCTAATTAGAGCTTAGCTTGAATAAATCTTCAAGATATATTTCCTATACTAGTTAGTTTCTGGATAAGGAAGTAGAAAATGGAAAAAAAATGTTATTACTAGTTGCAATAACTAGTTATTAAATACAAGAGAGTTATGTTCATTTATTATACAGCTATATAACATACTACTCTTTTCACTATGGATTTACCTAAAATTAGATCACCTTTTTTTCCTCTACACTTTGGATAAACTCATCAGCTCCATGGATTTAGTTATCATCTTCATAAAAATAACTTATAATTCTGTATATCCAATCAAATCTCTTTCTTAAGTTTGTCTTAAATTACATTTAAAAATGTATTTCCTAGAGATCTCCCAAACTCTATGTGTCCAAAAGCATTTGTCTTTCCCCAAAACCTTTATAGCTTTAAAAAAATTCCCTATTTCTGTTGAAGACAGCTTCATTATTTCAGTCTCCTGGTTCATAACATCACTTTAGTCCTCCACTTCTCATATGACCTTATCCTACATATCCAACCAACTCACAAATCTTGTGGTTTCTCATATTTCTCGCACAGCATTTCTCACATTTAACAATTTATCTCTAATCTCATAGTTTATATCTAAATTTAGGCAATTAGGTACCATAGCGAATGGAAGAGTGGAATGGGAGTCAAGAAGAAAGACCTGAATTTGAATCATGCCTTAGATACTTAATGATTGTGTGACTTTGGACAAGTTGCTTAGCCTCTTGGTCTTAGTTTCCTCATCTGTAAAATAATGATGATAATAATTACCTACATCTCAGAATTGTTGTGAAAAATCAGAAAGGTGAATAAATGAAAGAAAAAGAAGATTAAAATATTTTTAAGCTCTTACTTTTTGCAGAGCATACTGGTAAGCACTGTAAGTAAGTAAGTAAGTAATGTAAGTAAGAAAAGTTGTCATTTCCTTCTCAAAAAGGATATCATTATTATAGGGGTTGGTGAAACTCAAAGTACAATAAACATGCTAGCTATTACTTAGGCTCTCACATTACTCTTGCTTATATTATTGCAAAATATTTTTAGTATTCTAAGCTGGTTTTCTTGTTCCAAATTTTTAACTACTGAATCAAAATTTCTATACATTACTCTATTTTTTTTTAAAGTGGAGATCTAAATATCTCCTACTCAGTCAACTGTATTCATATTGTGTTGCCTCTAGAATAAAACAAGCTTCTTTATCTAGCTTTTAAAGCCCTTCACAATTATTATTCAACCATTCTTTCAAGGATCTATCACTATCATTTCATCTTTCATACTGCAAACTAGTAAAACTGTCTTTTTGTCATAAAGAATAACATACTTTCCTATATATACCTTTCTCCATCTTTTTAAAGTGGTTATTCTAACCACTTTAGATCATTCTGTTCTTATTCTATTCATAATATTATATATTTTTTTAATTTAATTTTTATTTAATATTTTCCCCAGGTTACATTCATTTTTTTTTGTTTTTAAGATTTTTGAGTTCTACATTCTCTCCCTTATCTCTACACACAATTAAGAAACCACATGTGAAGCTGCGTAAAGAATTTCCATAAAAATCAAGTTATAAAGGAAAATAAATCTCTAACTCTAATGAAAATAAAACCCTCAAGAAAAGTTAAGAATGAGGAAAGAGTTGAAACACAATCAGTTCCTTCTTGGATTTGGATAGGATTTTTCATCATAAGTCAGTCCTTCAGAGTAGTTGTGGATATTTGTACTACTGAGAATAACAAAGTAGTTTATAGCTGGTCATCCCAGAACATTGCTATTACTTTGTGTTCAGTATATTTCACTTTGTTGATAAGGGACTTTCCAGGGTTTTGTTTTTGTTTTTTCCTTAGAGCCTCACACTCATTATTTCCCAGAAAATAATAATATTACATCAGAGAAACTTGCTTCAAGTTTTTTTTTTACAATTATTATTGATAATTGTATTTCCTCCACCCCATTTAGTCTTTCTCTCCTTTTACCTTGTCCCATCTCAAAAGTGTTTTTGCTACTGACTACTCCCTCCCCCAATATGCCCTCTCTTTTATCACCCTCCTTTCCTATATCCCATCCTTCTCTTTTTTTTTCCAACAGGGTAAGAAATATTTCTATATCTCTTTTGAGTGTATATGTTATTTCCCATTTGAGCCAATTATAATGAGAGTAAGGTTCATTCACTCACCCTTTCCTCCCCCTCTTCCCTTCCATGTAAAAGCTTTTTCTTGCCTCTTTTTTATGGCAGATAATTTGCACCATTGCACTTGTCCCTTTCCCTTACTCCCAGGCCATTCCTCTCTTACTCCCTAATTTCATCATTTAAAAAAAGATATTATCCCTTCCTAATCAACTCATACCTTTCTTCTCCCTTCCTCCCTCCCTCCCTCTCTCTCTCTCTCTTTCTCTCTCTCCTCTCTCTCTCTCTTCTCTCTCTCTCTCTCTCTCTCTCTCTCTCTCTCTCTCTCTCTCTCCTCTCTCTCTCTTTCTCTCTTTCTATCTCTCTCTCTCTCTCTCTCTCTCTCTCTCTCTCCTCTCTCTCTCTCTCTTTCTATCTCTCTCTCTCTCTCTCTCTCTCTCTCTCTCCCTTTTTTCTGTATATACATACACACCTTCTAATTACCATAATAATGAGAACTTTCTAATGAGTTAAACATATCGTTCTCTCATGTAGGAATACAAACAGATAAAACTTATTAAGTCTCTATGATATTACTTTCCTGATCACGTCCTTATACTTCTCCAGAATCCTTTACATGAAAATCAAATTTTGCATTCAGTTCTTGCATTTTCATCACAAATGTTTGGAAATCCTTTATTTTGTTGAATGAGTACCTTTTCCTCTCAAGGATCATATTCAGTTTTGCTGAATAGGTGATCCTTGGTTACATTCCTAGCTCAATTGCTTTTCAGAATATTAGAAGCTGCTAAATCTTGTGTTATCCTGACTGTAGCTCCACTATACTTGAATTATTTCTTTCTGGATACTTGCAATATTTTTCTTGATTTGAGGGTTCTGGAATTTGGCTATAATATTCCTGGGAGTTTTGATTTTGACATCTTTTTTAGAAGGCAATCAGTACATTCTTTCAATTTATATTTTACTTTCTGGTTCTAAAATATCAGGGCAACTTTCATTGATAATTTCTTAAAAGATGATGTACAGGCTTTTTTTTTTATCATGACTTTCAGGTAGATCAATAATTTTTAAATTTTCTTTCCTGAGTCTGTCTTCCAGATTGGCTATTTTTCCAATGATACATTTCACTTTTTCCCCATTTTTTTGGTTTAGTTTTATTTTATCTTGATTTCTTGTAAAGTCATTAGCTTCCATTTGCTCAATTCTATTTTTTTAAGAAATTGTTTTTCTCAGTGAGCTTTTGTACTTCCTTTGTCAATTGCCCAATTTTGCTTTTTTTAGACCATTTTCCTCCTCATTAGCTTTCTGTGTCCTTTTGCACCTCTCTTGATTCTTTCACTAATTTTTCCTCTATCTCTCTAACTTGATTGTAAAGTCCCTTTTGAGCTCTTCTATGGTCTGGGTCCAATTTTTATTTTTCTTGGTGTCTTTGGATATAGAAACTTTGACTTTGTTATAATCTTCTGAGTGTGTTTTGATCTTCCTTGTCACCATAATAACTTTCAGTGGTTAGAAACTGTTTTGTTTTATTTTCTGCTCATATTCCTAGCCTATTACTGTACTTTTAACTTTTTGTTAAAGTAGAGCTCTGTTTTCAGGGTGGAGGATGCACTGTCCCAAGCTTTTGTGCAGCTATTTTCATTAATCTTTCTAGGAATCTGACCACAAGCACTCTTTTCTGCCCCAGAGCTGGAAGGTAGGTCCCTGCCCTATTGTAGCTATAAAATCTAATGTTCTGGCCAGGTTTGGACTCTACTTACTACTGACCAATGCTGTACTGGGACTGTTCACCATACTCCCACTCTGTTGCTACAGACCCTCTCCACTGACCTTTCAGGTTCTCCATGGTCTCCATGCTGAGAGGTCCAGAAGCCTTCTCCACTGCTACTGATTCAGAGGTCCCCCTTCACTGTTGCTGGAGTCTAAGCCAGAGCTGGGCTGGTTCTGGGCCTGTGCTAGGACTGTACACTAGGTTCCCACTCTTGTTCCATGGATTTTTTTTCTGCTGACCTTCCAGCTCCAGTTTAATGTCTGAGCTCAGATGTCTAGAAGCTAGGAGTACTGCCACTGATTCAAAGATCAGCAGGACTTGGCTGAGGATTGGACTGGGGCTGCACAATGGAACTTTTCTGCTGAGCTTTTAAGTTGCTTTCAGCTGGAAAATGTTCTACATTGTCTTTTTGGATGTTCTGATATTCTAACATTTGTTTTATTATTTAAAGGAATTTGGAGCAGTTTGGGGGAGAGATTGGACAAGTTCCTGCCTTTACTCTGACATCTTGGCTTTGCCTCTATTATGTATCTTCATTTAAGATATATCACCAGCAGTAAAAAAATATATTAAAGTATAAATTAAATACAAAATAAGTATACATGTCCAAACTGTTATTTTGCTGTACAAAAAGAATTGGACTCTGAAATAGTGTACAATTATCCTGTAAAGGAAATAAAAAATGCAGGCGGATAAAAATATAGGGATTGGGAATTCTATGTAATGGTTCTTAGTCATCTCCCAGAGTTCTTTTACTGGGTATAGCTGGTTCAGTTCATTACTGCTCCATTGGAACAGATTTGGTTCATCTCATTGCTGAAGATGGCCAGGTCCATCAGAATTGATCATCATATAGTATTGTTGTTGAAGTATACAATGATCTCCTGGTCCTGCTCATTTCACTCAGCATCAGTTCATGTAAGTCTCTCCAGGCCTTTCTGAAATCATCCTGTTGGTCATTTCTTACCGAACAATAATATTCATATAACACAATTTATTCAGCCATTCTCCAATTGATGGGCATCTACTCAGTTTCCAGTTTCTGGCCACTACAAATGCCATGAATATTCTTGCACATACAGGTCCCTTTCCCTTCTTTGGGATATAAGCCCAGTAGTAACACTGATGGATCAAAGGGTATGCACAGTTTGAGCATAGTTCCAAATTGCTCTCCAGAATGATTGGCTGTATTCACAATTCCACCAACAATGTATTAGTGTCCCTGTTTTCCCACATCCCCTCCAACATTCCACATTATCTTTCCCTGTCATTCTAGCAAATCTGACAGATATCTAGTGGTATCTTAGAGTTTTCTTAATTTGCATTTCTCTGATTAAAATTATGTAGAGTTTCATCTCCATTCTTAATGCTTCAAGAAGTGCAGAAATTAATCCCTCAGATCCCCATTATTTGCTAACTGAAAAACACAATTGTGGCTTTCTGATTTAATGGATGCTTTGCAAATCATCTAAATATTACATATCACTATTATTATTTTATCAAATTATAACTGGGATGATACTTTCCAGAATATTAGAAGAGCAAGAAAAAAACTGTTCTTCATTAAATTAACTTGCATTTCTCCTTTCTACATTTTCTAATATATTACATTTTTTGTAGGAAGATGGAAAAAGCAAGAAGAATTCAGCAACATATTTGTCATGTGATGTGAAATTAATCTGTTTATTATACCACTTATCATAAAATGTCTCAATCAAGCCAACTACTTCACCATTTATCAAATCAAAGTTGACTTGATTTAAATTGCATTTTGTAATTCTAAATTTAATTCAGTGCAATTAAAAATAAACTTTTTTAAGTAGTTAAAATTTAAATTATTAAATTAAATTAAAATTAAGAATAAACTTTTACTTAAAGTTAAATAGTTTGATTAAAACTATTATAAAAGAATGATAGCATGATGTAGGAGATAGAGATAATCTTGGAGTCAGAATAGCTTAGGCTGTAAGTCCTATGTCTAATATACACTAACTCTCAGATCTTGGCAAGTCTCTTTACTTTTTGGTGCCCCAGGAAGGTTCATGAAATTGTAAATTTCAGAGTGCTATTTTGTTTTGATACAAAGGTTCTCCATATTGACAATTACCTAAACCAATGAAATCATGGAATAAAGTCCTTTTCTCTTCTTCTTTCTTTCTTTGCTCTTCTTCTTCATCTTCTTTATCTTCTTCTTTGTCATCTTCTTCATCTTCTTCATCATCTTCATCTTTGTCGTCATCTTCTTTGTCTTCTTCATCTTTGTCTTCTTTGTCTCCATCTTCAGTCTTCTTCATCTTTGGTCTTCTTCATTTTCTTCTTCTTCCTTTCTTCTTCTTCTTCTTCTTCTTCTTCTTCTTCTTCTTCTTCTGCTGCTGCTGCTGCTGCTGCTGCTGCTGCTGCTGCTGCTGCTTCTGCTGCTGCTTCTTTCTTTTTCTCTTCCATCCCCTTCTCCTTTGCTTCTCCTTTTCCTTCTCCTCTTTTTCTTCTTTCTTCTTCTTTAGCTTCTTCTGCTGCTGCTTCTGCTCCTTCTCCTGTTCTTTTCTTCCTCCTCCTCCTTCACCATTAAAACTACAATTATTACTACAACTATCACTACTACCACCACCACCATTACTACTATAGCTATTACTTTTACTACTAATTCTATTGCTACAATTATCATAATATAGAATGAATATAAAGGACATAAAAACCTTCTATATAATTGAGCTGAGCTTTCAATAATGAGTTCCAGTTGTTTATTTTCATTGGGTCATAGAAGTTACATTTGGGAAAATAATCACACAATCAGAGTTTTTAACCTTTTCTCTATTATGAGCTGTCAGAAATCAGAGACCATCTTGTATTTGTCTATATCTTCCTTGATCTATATAATCCTTCCAGGATTATATTCTCTTTTTCTAAAACCTTAGAAACTTTATTGAATTTGTTGGATTTTATCAAGAAAATCTTCTTCAGAGACAAGTTAATGAGTTCTATATTATGCTAAAGATGATAAATCATTTGACTTTACATACTTCCTTGGTCACAAAGCAAAACCAGGTTAGTGCTTTTTTATTGTATCTTTAGATTTCACTAAATATTAAAATAGAGATCAAATTCACACTTTTGTGTGACTTAAAGACTTTTCTGTTTTCTTTTTTTATAGATACTATAGTGTTGATGTTAAAGAGGTAAGTCCATGTGTTCCTCTAGTACCAAGCTAATGTTCCAACATTTAGCAAGAAAAAATAAACAAAAATCTCCCACTAAAATAACAACCGTCACAACAACAGTATTTCATGTCTAAGGAGTTCATTATCAGGAAGTCATTGACAATCCTCTATAATGCTCAGAGGATCATTTCATCTTTAATTTATCGGAAGGACCTCTTAATGTGATTCTACTAAGATGGTCATAATTCAAAAGTATGTGAGGGTTACATGGTGGTTGGTGGTGATACTAATTAGACAATTGCTTTCTCAACATAAAATATACCATATTATAGATTTGGACAAGAAGCTAGATTGCTTAGATGATAGTCTTGGAGTCAGGAAGGCCTGAGATCTATTCCTGCTTCATTAGCTATGCCATTCACCTCTTT
This sequence comes from Antechinus flavipes, assembly GCF_016432865.1. Classification (NCBI taxonomy): domain Eukaryota; kingdom Metazoa; phylum Chordata; class Mammalia; order Dasyuromorphia; family Dasyuridae; genus Antechinus; species Antechinus flavipes. The sequence continues at coordinate 399,656,462 of NC_067400.1, forward strand.
TGCCACAATTTCCTTATCTTTAACAAGAGGTTAATAATAAACCTACTTCACAGGGTTCTTATGAGGATGAATGAGACAAATATAAAACACTTTGCAAACATTAAAGTGTCTGTCCCACAACACTTCAGCCACATTCATATTATGACTACATTAGTAAAACCACCTAGTAGTTCACATCACATGGTAAAAGGAGAATTCTATTGATCTCTGCTACTTTGGGAAATTTCCAATGTAGTAAAAGTTCACTATGTATGTACCTACTATAACTTGCTCCTCTAACCAAAATTGATAAGCTGGCTGAAATGGATATTGGTTGCCTCTGCCCCTAATCCCATTGATGTTCTTTCTTATCCTTGCTAAGAACCAAAAGAAATAGAAGGAAAGCAAGAATAAACTGGTAGTTCTATTTTCACACTAAATTCCTCAACATTAGGATTGTGGAAATATGATGAAACAACAATTTATTTTCAATATCTTTTTTCACTTGTGTTTTAAATAAAATATCTGCCAGCAGTAGGCTAGAGATGCCAAGATTTAGCCTTATGAAAGTCACAGACTTAATATGACCTGTTGGATTATTTGCAAAAGAATTCAGACAGTTTCCAAGATCTGTCCTTCCAGCTGAAGGAAGTTTGGTTCCAACTTTCCCTAGTGGATAAGGTGCTGACACTTTTAAATATGGGTTCAAATCCTACCTCTGACATACTACCTATGTGATCTTGGGCTAGTAGGCATTAGGTTTGTCATATTTAAAATGGTGGGTTCATCTCTATCACAAAATGAGGAAATAATTGGAAGACTTAGGTGGATGTTGGAATACACAGGAGAGCTGTTGGAATACATAGGAGTCACCTGACAGTGGCTGCTGGAGATCCACCACAGAATGGATCTTCCCTTGTGAGAGGATGATACAAGGAGTTTGAGAAGCAGTTGCAGTTCTCTGACTGAGAGGCTGTTGCATTGTTTGACATCTCTCCTCTTCCTTCTACCTCCAATTTATCTCATTCCCAGTCCACAACACTTATGTCAGTAAAGGCTGCCTTGCAACTCCCTCAGATGTTATGATTCACAGCTGTGGAGGCTCTCAGAGAATTGGCCTTGTCTTTTAACAGGTGGAAGACTATTTAAGAGTTGGGTAATGGTTTTTAAAAGCTCCTATTAAAGGAGTACAAGGTCTGACATGCCCTTAGCTCAGGGACACACCATATCTCTGTAGCTTTAATATCAAACCCAGCAAATTTCATAATGCTGATTATTATTTACACCACAGTAGCTCATCACAGAGCTCATTAAGGTATGCAGGATCATTACCTGCATCAGTGGAAGGAATATGTACAATAATGACAGATTCTTAAAATATATATTAAAATATTAATTTTATAAATGAGAGGTGACAAAGAACTTTGAGGGTAGATGTGTAAATATGTTTATTTTAATTATAAATATATGCTTCCAGAAAACTCCCATAAGTTTTCTTGCAACCCACTATCTTATTGTTTTATTATATGAAGAGGTGCAAAAAGAACTGCACTACTTCAAATTTTCTTAATTAAACTTAGGGGTACCTTTAAATCCCTTATTCTATACATTTCAAATATAACCTGATATTCCTTATATATTTACATTAAATGAATTTTATCTAATATGATATTTTGCTAATAATCCCCCCTCATCTTCCTGCCTGAAGAATAAATTCCCACCCTTTAAATTTAAATTTTCCCGGAACATAGGAGCACATAAAAATTAGCTTTGATTTTAGCACATTTAACATTTCATTCCAATATATTTTAAAGTAATAAAAGATTGAAATAGATAGCTAAATGAGGTACAACATAATAATAGAATACTATACTTGGAATTAAGAACACATGTTCATATACCATATATGTGAGATTTACAAGCTTTGTGACTGGTCAACTTCACTAAGATCTCTGAACTTTGCTTTTCTTATCTGTGAAATAATGGTATATATACTTCACAGATGGTAGTATATACTTCACAGGATTGTTTTGAGGATCAAGTGAGACATACAAGGTGTCCCAAAGTCTTGATGCCATAATAGCTTAAAACTATTCTAAATTTTTTGGAAACTTTTTATTTGTACTGGGTTTTGCATTATCTTTAAGCTCTATCAAAATGATTACTATTATTATTATTATTAATTTTGCTACTATGTAAAACTCTATAGATTAATATAAAGGGAAGGTTGGGAAACATTTGCAAGTCAATTTCAGAATTGTCTCATTATTTTTCTTTTCTCTTGCAGCCTAATCCCTTGAGGTTTTCTCTCCATCAGTCAGCTTCTTCCTTTCTGACTCTGGCTATTTTTGGATCCTCAAGTTCCATGCCCCATCATTACTGACAACTTGATAAACCCTCTTCATTTACATTTGACATGCTGTAGCTCACCTAGGGGAAGACTTCTGAAGTTTCCCCATCTTCTTTCCTGTCTGTGCAGTTTATTTCCTTGATTCTTGATGGACATTTCCCTCTCTTCAAAGAAAGTACATATTTCCTCTCAGGGAAAGACTTTTTCAAGAGATTTAATTGGTCTCTTCAAACTGAGACTCCTATTCCCCTCTTCATGGAGCAAAGGTATCTCCATTTTAGCCTTTGGCACATTTTCTCTTCTGATTCTGAAGAAGGCCGATGGTTCCTTCACAAACCCAGAAGTTCTGATAATAGCAGCTTTGCCATTGTCTTCTCTTCTGCCAAACATCTAACCATTATTCAGATTGAAACTTCAGTTCCTTCTTGTTTCATGTAAAAACACTATCAACAAGGCCAATAATTTTTTCAGTATGTCCCATTGTGAACTCTGAAAAGCCAAACCTAACAGCACATTACTCTTTACATATTTGCAATCCTCATGGACCATTCAGAAATTTCTTTAAAAGATTAAAATATTTGTGACATACCATGAATACAGATTTTAGTCATTATTCTCTGTTTTCTTGTTTAGAACATTAGAAAATCATTTTAGTTTTATACATTAACCAAAACTTTTGTAAATGAAAAAGAGTAGGGATAATGATTTTTCACTAACTTTTCACATTTTGTTGTATGACCTTTAATGAATAATTTTAGTATTAATATATACTATATATTATTACATGTAAATAATTATATGAATATATAATTACTACTGATAATAATAATATAAAATAATTATTTTTGTCCAGGAAACATAATTATAGCACTATATTTTATAATTTCATTCTCTTTTGTATGTTCCCAAAATGGAAAGCCTTATTTTGAAGAATACTTTTAGGGAGTATGAAGCTTTTTTTTTTTAAAGGTCTAAATGTTTGGATTTTCTTTTTTTTAAATAATTTTTTATTGATAGAACGCATGCCAGGGTAATTTTTTACAGCATTATCCCTTGCATTCATTTCTGTTCCGATTTTTCCCCTCCCTCCCTCCACCCCTTCCCCCAGTTGGCAAGAGTCCTTTACATGTTGAATGGGTTGCAGTATATCCTAGATAAAATATATGTGTGCAGAACTAAACAGTTTTCTTGTTGCACAGGGAGAATTGAATTCAGAAGGTATAAATAACCCGGGAGGAAAAACATAAATGCAAGCAGTTTATATTCATTTCCAGTGTTCTTTCTCTGGGTGTAGCTGCTTCTGTCCATCTTTGATCAATTAAGGCTCTCTTTATCAAAGAGGTCCACTTCCATCAGAATACATCCTCAAACAATATCATTGTTGAAGTATATAATGATCTCCTGGTTCTGCTCATTTCACTCAGCATCAGTTCATGTAAGTCTCGCCAATCCTCTCTGTATTCATCCTGCTGGTCGTTCCTTACAGAACAATAATATTCCATAACGTTCATATACCACAATTTACTCAACCATTCTCCAATTGATGGACATCCTTTCATTGTCCAGCTTCTAGCCACTACAAACAGGGCTGCCACAAACATTTTGGCACATACAGGTCCCTTTCCTTTCTTTAGTATCTCTTTGGGGTATAAGCCCAGTAGAAACACTGCTGGATCAAAGGGTATGCACAGCTTGATAACTTTTTGAGCATAGTTCCAAATTGCTCTCCAGAATGGCTGGATGTGTTCACAATTCAGTGTCCCTGTTTTCCCACATCCCCTCCAACATTTTGCATTATCTTTCCCTGTCATTCTAGCCAATCTGACAGGTGTGTAGTGGTATCTCAGAGTTGTCTTAATTTGCATTTCTCTGATTAATAATGATTTGGAGCATATTTTCATATGTCTATAAATAGTTTCAATTTCGAGTATGAAGCTTTTATATGCCTGTACAATTAAGTGAAATGTGCTGCTCATCTCTCAATTGCAAATAATTCTTTTTAGGTTATTCATAAAAATTCTAGAAGAAAGTCTATGAGCAACATGTGATCTTTAAATCAATGTATTATAATGGGAATATTTAAGCATGATTACATATCTTATATTTCTAACCATTTTTTAAAATATTCTTAGAATTTTACGGCCCTTCTTGGTGTCTGACTCCTGCAGATAGAGGACTTTGCAAGGCCAATGAGAAAAGATTTTATTTTAATTCTGCAATTGGAAAATGTCGTTCTTTTAACTACAGTGGATGTGGTGGGAATGAAAATAATTTCATTTCTAAAAAATCATGTCTCAAGACTTGTAAGAAAGGTATGAAAATCCTTTTCTAACATAAATGAAAATGTCTAAAGAATTGTATATATTTTATAAGCAGATTAATGAGAAAATTTATAAAGAAAAAGTTTTGGATGTTATTACATGAATAGATATAAAGTAAATGCAAAAAGTAGGAGCTTTATTTTTAAAAAGAAGAAGAGGAGGAGGATGGAGAAGCAGCAGCTACTTTCTATTCTATTCCTATCTAAGGAAAATCTGTCATTACTAATTGAAATAATTGTATCATGATAATCAGTTGTCTTAGTGGTTTTCTAATAATTTCTGGCTTTTAAAAATTCAAGTTCAAATGAATGTATCAAAGATTATCTATTTTCTTGCTCAAATTAACATTAATTTCTTGCAGGAAAAATATAAAAGTCAATAGGACTTTCAGTCACCTCTATAGCATGTTATACTTATTTAATTCAGGACATTTGTGAGTCCTACCACAGCAAATGGTAGGCATACATATGAAAATTCTGTTATCCATCTCTCCAATAATAATATATAATTATTTATTTTAATGATTAATAATAGATAATTATTATAGATCAGTATTAGATAATTTAATTTTTCTGATGTTATTTCAAAAAATATTTTGATTTAAAGTTGACCAGCTTTATATAAATAGCATTTATTTTTGTTCTTCATATAGGTTTTAGTAGACGAGTTAAAGGTGGATTAATCAAAACCAAGAGAAAAAGAAAGAAACAACCAGTGAAGATAATATATGAAGAAATCATTGTTGAAAAGACATAGCTTCCTTGCAAAATAACATGAGATTGAAGGCAACCCATTATATGATATTGTACTTGCAAAATGCAGAATGGATTGCAGTTTAGACAAATTAGCAAAAAATAATTCCTTGATTACACTCTAGAAATTTATTTTAATCATACTGCAATAAATGATTTTATAAAATGTAGATTATCTACAAATTATCTAATTGTATTTTTCATAGTGCTTAATTTTTTCTAATTAATTCACAAATCATTACCACATTACTCAAAAGCCTAGTATGTGAAATTCAAAGTGATTTATGTTATATTTTGTTAATCCATTTATGTAACTCTTTCCAGCTAATAGACATCATCTTCTAAACTCTCCTTTTTTCCTTTTTTTATCCTCTAATTGGGTTAACATTTCTGATATCAAGCATAAAGAATTATGCTTCCTTGAGCTTAAATTTATCTATTGAGCCTTTTTTCCCCCTTTTCCCTCAAGGGATTAGCCAGCTATCTTATAAATTTGAATATGGCCAGTAGTAATAGATTTTACCAAATGTACTTGTCCCTGTGTATTTTTCAATTTTAGTCCAATTTTAGTAAATTTTAGTAGTTTCAATTTTAGTAAAAAAAAAAAATCAAGATCCAAAATTGTCTTTATTGAAGCTATGTCAAGGCACAGAACTAACCTAAACATTGTATTTAATATCCAAAACTTGCAGGAATTCTCCAAACAGAACAAATTAATTCATATAGTTGACTCCATTCTTCATGTCAACAAAGTCAAAAGCAAAAAAAAAATTATGGAAAAAGAGGTGAGATTAAAAAAATTAAGAAAATATCATATTTATACTTTTAGTTCTATGAAATTCAATTTATTTACACTATCAAAATCTCATTTCCCTGTTGACATTTACTCATGTAGTTTTATAGATTATGCAAAAAGTATTTTGTTGTATTTACATTAGGTGAAATAATGTATATTACAATCAAAAAATATCAATAGTGAAAAAACAATTTAACAAATTCCTATACCTCATCTTTCATTCTCATAACTCTACCTCTATACAGATGACTTCCAAATCAACATCTCTAGGACTCATTTTCCCCCCAATTCTTCTCTGAAATTTTCCAACAAGATAAGATGTCCACTATGATTATTGCTATAATTAAATGCTTTTTTTTGCATTTTATCTTCTCATTTTCCTCCAAAAATGATTACACATTTTAATTTTCTCATTCCACATTTAATTGCCTCATGTTATTATAATTCTTATAATTACCCAAGCTTCAAACATGAGTCAACTATTTCTCCCTTTATACTGAATTGATCATCTATTCTTGACTCTTTTTCAATAGCAATGTCAGTTGTGTCTGTCTTTTCTATTCTCACTGACAGCTTATTCATACCTATGATATCTCATTCTAACTCTCACAGTCTTAGAATTGATCTCCTTGATTAGATTATCTCTAATATATTTGCATACCACTATCACAGAAAAAATTCTAAAATTTACTTTTGCCATGTGACTCTTCTGCTCAAAAATTTTCAGTGGATTATGTATATCTCAGATTAAAAAGGCCTGGTTTCCTAGGTCCTCCACAATTTGCTCAAGCAACCTTTTAAACATTTTTTTCTTACTTTTCTCTAAATAAATCATCAACTCCAGTTAAGAAATAAATGAACAAACCTGTTCTAAACAATTCTAAAATAAGACTTGAATACTATTTTTCTTTACCTTTGTTCATATAATTTCTCTAATTCAGAATACTCTTTCTTTTCCTTTACACTTAATAGAACCATTATCCTTTTAAGCTCCACTCTCAATGCTCTCCTGGGCCTTTTTGCTGGTTTGTTGACCTTATTCATATAGCTCTAGCCATCTATAATTCTCATTTTTCACAATAATGTATACATGTATTTCATAGATACACGCATACTGCACATGCTCCAAAACACATACAAACATAGAGAAAGACAGAGAAGGTAAGATTAGAATTGATACTTCTATCATGTGCAGTATCTAGAAGACATATCCCTATAGATATATTTAAACTGATTACATTTCAGTTCTGAAGATAATTAATCTATGTGATTAATTTCTTTCTCCAAAAAAAAAAATCAGCAAATAAAATGATTGTTTTCCAAAGTTTCTTTGAAACAATTAGAAACATTTGAATATTTTTGCAGATTTTGAACACAATTTCAGAATTTGAACACATTGCCACTTACTAATGAAAATTAATGATTATACTGAAAACAAATTAAAAAAATGGAAATGGAAAACATATTATGCTTCACTAATTATCCTTCATAATTTCAGTCATTAATTTGTCTTCAATCTTATAAAGTGAGGAATTCCAGAATTCTGGAACTTGATCCAGAGTTTTATTTATGGAAGCAAAATATCTGGGTTTAATCCTGCATCTGGCACTAACTTTGAGACTCTGAACTAGTCAGTTGCCCTTCATGAACCTCAGTTTTTAAATGAGGGTGTTAGCCTAAAGCCTACTCAATATGTTTGTACATGTGTGCATATTATGTATGTATATACAAATATATTTACACTGTAAACTTCTATTTCTACCACTATATTTTTACTAATTTTTTTCCCAAAATTGTCATTTTTCCTGTTTTATTTTATATTATCTAAATAAATTTAACTGTGAATTGCTAAAGTTAATAGCATTTAAACTGTATATTGTTTTGCATATTCTGCTTTCCTTTTTGGAATTAAAAAAATGTGACAATATTTTATTTACATTTAAGAAATAAAATATATTAATTTGTGAAGTTTTTTTTCCTGTGAATCATTTCTGTTTAGTCCACAAAAAAATAAATGAATACATCTTAAAATTTTATAGCTAAAAGACACAAACTTTGAAAAAAGACAACAAAAATATTTCCCTGGACACCCAGAGTTTTTCTTGCTCCCAAAGGAAAAATGTTTATCATTTCTTTTTGTATGCATTTGTTTTTAAGTAAAATATTTTCTAATATAACAGAGTTACATAAAGTTTCATTATAAAGGTTAATGATATCTTTCCCCATTAAGATATAATTAATTATACTAAAACACTGAAAGTGTTTTAATTAATTTAAATAAATAAAGGGGTATTTACATGAGTTTCATGCAATGAATATACCTGGGTGTTTAAAGCATTATTAATTTATTTTTTGTAATTCCCAAATATTCTACAGAATCAGTTATTCTAAATGCACAAGAATTTGGAATGTATTGTATATAAGAGCCTCAAAAAATAAAAAATGAATAGGACATTATCTTTAAGTCCTAGTTTGCTTAGGTATGGTTGGGGCAGTAGGCAGTTGAAACTATATTGCCTTCACACCAGTTGTCCCAGTGTAGTAATTGGAAAAATGAGCAACATTTTTCTCTATGTTTTCCCATTAAATCAAGAGTTTCACTATGGATGATTTTTCATGAACTTGGAAAGATTTTATGCAAAATTTCACAGTATAAATGCTTATAAATTCAAGTACTTTGACAGATGGAATTACTGAAATAAGAGTTAAAGGATCAGTTCTTCCTAAAACAAAAATCATATATTTTACCTCTAGATCATCAAAAGGAAACAACAACCCATAGATTCTTTCAATAATGAGAAAATCAACAAAACTCACATGACTTACATGTTGGGAGACAGGGGGCACAACCTATAGGATTCATAACTAAGTGGGAGAGAGAACTATGATATAATATTCATTTGGTAGTAGAATATAATTTAGAACTGGAAGAAACTTCAGAGATCAGCTCATCCAGTTATAATCAGACTTCCTTAAACAATGTCTCTAAGAAGTAGATCTCAAGCCTTCTCTTGAAATACATTAGTGAAAGGAAACCCATCATCATCCAAAGGAGTTCATTCAATTGTATATCTATAATTGTTAAAATATTCATATTTATAGCAAACCATATCTGCCCTTCTTCAACTTCCACGAGTTTAGTACTAAAGAACCAACCAATTGCTAAGCAGAAAATGACCAATCTCTAATATATACCAATCCATGCGTTATTTAAAGATAAATCCTCACTTTCTATCAACACACTTTTTTATAAAGATACCTTTATTTTTCTAACATCCTTACTTTTCCACTGGATATACTCTAGTTTGTCAATGCCCTTCTTTAAATGTGACAACCCAAACTGAACACAATGCAAAATAAAAATCTCAAATTTACTTTTGCCATGTGACTCTTCTGCTCAAAAATTTTCAGTGGATTATGTATATCTCAGATTAAAAAGGCCTGGTTTCCTAGGTCCTCCACAATTTGCTCAAGCAACCTTTTAAACATTTTTTTCTTACTTTTCTCTAAATAAATCATCAACTCCAGTTAAGAAATAAATGAACAAACCTGTTCTAAACAATTCTAAAATAAGACTTGAATACTATTTTTCTTTACCTTTGTTCATATAATTTCTCTAATTCAGAATACTCTTTCTTTTCCTTTACACTTAATAGAATCATTATCCTTTTAAGCTCCACTCTCAATGCTCTCCTGGGCCTTTTTGCTGGTTTGTTGACCTTATTCATATAGCTCTAGCCATCTATAATGCTCATTTTTCACAATAATGTATACATGTATTTCATAGATACACGCATACTGCACATGCTCCAAAACACATACAAACATAGAGAAAGACAGAGAAGGTAAGATTAGAATTGATACTTCTATCATGTGCAGTATCTAGAAGACATATCCCTATAGATATATTTAAACTGATTACATTTCAGTTCTGAAGATAATTAATCTATGTGATTAATTTCTTTCTCCAAAAAAAAAAAAAATCAGCAAATAAAATGATTGTTTTCCAAAGTTTCTTTGAAACAATTAGAAACATTTGAATATTTTTGCAGATTTTGAACACAATTTCAGAATTTGAACACATTGCCACTTACTAATGAAAATTAATGATTATACTGAAAACAAATAAAAAAATGGAAATGGAAAACATATTATGCTTCACTAATTATCCTTCATAATTTCAGTCATTAATTTGTCTTCAATCTTATAAAGTGAGGAATTCCAGAATTCTGGAACTTGATCCAGAGTTTTATTTATGGAAGCAAAATATCTGGGTTTAAATCCTGCATCTGGCACTAACTTTGAGACTCTGAACTAGTCAGTTGCCCTTCATGAACCTCAGTTTTTAAATGAGGGTGTTAGCCTAAAGCCTACTCAATATGTTTGTACATGTGTGCATATTATGTATGTATATACAAATATATTTACACTGTAAACTTCGATTTCTACCACTATATTTTTACTAATTTTTTTCCCCAAAATTGTCATTTTTCCTGTTTTATTTTATATTATCTAAATAAATTTAACTGTGAATTGCTAAAGTTAATAGCATTTAAACTGTATATTGTTTTGCATATTCTGCTTTCCTTTTTGGAATTAAAAAAATGTGACAATATTTTATTTACATTTAAGAAATAAAATATATTAATTTGTGAAGTTTTTTTTCCTGTGAATCATTTCTGTTTAGTCCACAAAAAAATAAATGAATACATCTTAAAATTTTATAGCTAAAAGACACAAACTTTGAAAAAAGACAACAAAAATATTTCCCTGGACACCCAGAGTTTTTCTTGCTCCCAAAGGAAAAATGTTTATCATTTCTTTTTGTATGCATTTGTTTTTAAGTAAAATATTTTCTAATATAACAGAGTTACATAAAGTTTCATTATAAAGGTTAATGATATCTTTCCCCATTAAGATATAATTAATTATACTAAAACACTGAAAGTGTTTTAATTAATTTAAATAAATAAAGGGGTATTTACATGAGTTTCATGCAATGAATATACCTGGGTGTTTAAAGCATTATTAATTTATTTTTTGTAATTCCCAAGATGTTGGAATCCTTACTAACTGCTAACTAATTAGAGTTGATCTAATCTTACAAGAAGATATTTTGGCCAGAACCTGAAACTAGGTACTAAGTAGAACTAATCAATACAAGGCTTGTGGAGTTCAATGAGTTCATACCTCCCTTGAAGCTCTTTGGGCCAAAGAGCACTATGGGAGAAAACCCATAATCCCTCTCTCTGGAAGGAGCATAAATAGGCCAATGGGCCAGTCGAAGGAGTTCTTCAGAGTGAAGACGCTACAAGACGAGATTTCAGCGGAATGACATGAAGACTGGAGCTGGCTGGAGGCTGAAGAAAGCAGAGGCAGAGGCTGAAGGACCAGACCTTTGGATTTGGTGACATTCGGAGAGAGCTCTTGGAACCAAGCAGAGAGATAGGCCTCTAAGCTAACCGGGCTATATTGGAGATAATAAAAGATCTGAACTTTTATCACCTGGCTGCTTTTTGAGAAGAAAAAGCTCACCACTAACAGACCCCTCAGTGGATTTCAGTGGAAAAGCTACGATCCTAATTCAAGTGGAAAAGCCTCTGATCCTGATCCAGTGGAAAAGACTCTTCAACCCAGAAATTAGGGTGAGTGAAACAAAGAAATTTTGTTAGAAGAGTTAAAGTAGAATTTCAGCTAAGATGGGACAGATATTTAGAAAACAGCCTGTTTCTGTTCAAGGAAAATGTTTAGAGAGCATTGTCAAAATTATGGAAAGCCAAGGTTTAATTATAAGTTTACAGCAAATCACTGAACTTTTACAAACCATAAAGGACATATGTCCTTGTTTCTCTCTTGATAAGGAATTAGATCTAAATGAATGGAAATTGGTTGAGAGGATCTTTGTCAATTCTATAATAAAAATGGGCCTAACTCAATAATTAATACATATAATGTAATACAATTGGCTATAAGAAGTTATTTAAGTGATAGAATGATGAAAAGGAAAGTACAGGAGGAAGAAGTACCAACTTTACTAGGTGAAAAGGAGGACGAATCAGATGAGAATGGAGTTAATTACAATTCTGAGTGTGATACTTCACAGCAGGAGGAATTAGGTGATTCCACATCTCATGACCCTCCCCCCGCAATTAACCCTTCATGGGTGGAACAAGGGGGAGGGAGAGAGACAGAAACACAGTCAGCTTCTCCTGTAAAGCAGAATTTGACAAGATTAGAAAAAGCATTAATTAAAGCAAAAAATGAAGGAGAAGATATATCTGATTTTATAAATGCATATCCTGTGATTGAAGAGCTCAACTCCTCAGGTCAAAAAGAGAGAAAATACACTGCTTTTAATTTGGGAAAAATTAAAGATTTGAAAAAGGGTTGCACTCTTTATGGGGCTACATCATCTTATGTGAAGATGTTACTAGATAATTTGTCTTATGAAATCCTAACCCCGAATGACTGGAAATCCATAACGAAAACTTGTCTAGAACCGGGACAAAATTTATTGTGGCTTTCGGAGTTTCATGAATTATGTAGGATTCAAGCCCAACGCAATAGGCAAACAGGAGCTATTGTACAAGTTGCTTTTGACCAACTAGCTGGTGAAGGTCAGTATGCAGAGAGTTCAGAACAGATTTATTATCCCATAACAGTGTATGAGCAAATTTCTAAGGCTGGAATTACAAGCTGGACTCTTATCCTAGTTCTACAAACATTTTCTGCTGACCTTCCAAATCCTCTTTGATCTCTCTGGGCTAAGAGGCCTGGAACTCACCTATTGATTCAGAGATCAGGACTGAAATCAAGTTCTGTGTGGCCTGCATCACAACAGCATACTGGACTCCCACTCTGGTGTCACAGATTTTCTGTTGATCTTCTAAGTTGCCTTAAGCTGGAAAATGTTCTACTCTGTCATTGTGGATGTTCTGAAGTTCTAAAATTTGTTTAAAATTATAATTTAAATAAATTTGGAGTGACTGGGAGATGTTAGATGAGTTCCTGCCTTTACTCTGCCATCTTGGCTCTACCTCAATCTATGACTATTTATATGCTTGTTTAGCTCATAAAGTAAATGTGTATATTGTGTATTATACACATAATATATATATATATATATATATATATATATATATATAATATATATATATGCATATTCATGAATGCTAATTATCCATTGGGAAATAGCTTTTTATATTCAATCTAAAGCCTTTTCTTAATATATATTTAGTAAAAGAATGTGAAAGACTTCTCAATAAAAGAATTAAAAATATTAGTAAGTTTATGAAAGAATTCTCCAAATCACTAATAATATAAGAAGTAAAAATCTCTTTGGAAGTAAAATGTTTCATTTTACTCCATCATTACGCTTCCTTAAAATGATAATCTTATCACAAGAAAATACTTTTCCATAAACCCCCACCACCACCTTTTTCAGTTTCCTTTTTTTATTACCTTATTTCATGCAATTGTAAACTCTTTGAGGAAAAGATCTGTATTTATTTTTATTATTTGTATCCCCAGTGTTTAATAAAGTGTTTAACACATAGTAGTAACTTAATGAATGTTTATGTGTTGTAATGGAGCAATTTGATCATAGAGTGGATTGAGGACTTGGAGTTTGGAAGGCCTTAAGTTCAAATGAAGCTTCAGCTTGTGTGACTTTGGGCAAATAATTTCTTCACAATTTGTCACAATTTTGTCAACTGTAACATGGAGATAATAAAAGTATACACTTATCACGGGTGTTGTGAGGAGCAAATCAGATAATACTGATAAAGTCTTTATCATAAGACTAGGCATATGGTAGATGTTAATGTGTGTGCTAGTTATGATTAGTGTTAATATTACCTAAAACAGAAGTCCAGCAGAAAAACAAAGGAATGGGGAGGGAGGGTAGATAACCTCACAGACTCTCAACAAATTGAAAAGACTAAGTGATTTCATAAAAATAAAATTCTAGTGGGGGACAAAGAGAAGTATTTCAACAGAAACAAATTTGAATGTCTCTAATGATTTAGAGCATTTTTCTGATAGAATTGTTGATATATTAGATTTTGTTTTGTTTTGAATGCTACCTGTTCAAATCCTTTGATAACTTATGAATTAAGGTAAGGATTTTACCCATGTATATTTGAACCAGTTACTTCTATGTCAGGAGAACACAGAAAATATTGATGAAAAGATTTTCTCCAAGTTATTTTTCCCTATAATTTTTACAATATTTATTTTGTAAAATCTTTTTTAAATTTTACTCAGTCGAAATTGTCCTTTTCATATGATTTCAGCACATAGCATGTTACCTGGCATAACACAGGCATATAACAAATGATTATTGATAGATTAATTATGGTTATCATTTGTTTAGTCATGAATTTTCCTCCTTAGATCCATATGCTAATTTCTTCTTTATTTCTCTAATTTAATTATCATTGATTTTTTCTTTTTTCTAATAAATTTATTTATTTTTAATACACAGTGCTTTATGAATCATGTTGGGAGAGACAAACCAGGACAAAAGGGAAAACCATGAAAAAGATTTTTAAAATGGAAAAAAAAGTGAACATAGCATGTATTGATTTATAATCAGTCTCTTTAGTTCTTTTTCTGAATGCAGAAAGTATGTCTTCACCTCAAATGTTAGTTTTCATGAGCATAACAAAGCTTTTAAATGCCTTAAACATTTGTGACTAATTCAAATTCCAAGCATTTTTTCCCAAATATTTAATTCTTCCAGTTTACAATCTTATGCATCTGGAAAGAACTGAATCCATGTGCTTCTGGTTATTATTTAAACCAAGGCATTCTCCACTTAGGAAACTTTAAGATTATCTCAAATTTAGTATTTTTCTCAAAAAACAGACTGTCAGATTTCATCAAGAATGAATGAGTTATCCCTTTTTTAAGCTTCAGAAAATCTAACAGAAAAATAAGCAAATGGAAAAATATTGAATTGAATTAAATTGAACAAGTTACTAGAGAAAATAAAGTTAAAATTTTATGGCATCTTCTAAATTCATCTGCTAAAGATATATATGTATTTTACAGTATCAATAGGTGCTACAAATTGACAAAGTATTATAGCACATAGATATTGCAAACAAATGTAGAAAGTAAGAAATAGAAAATACATAACTTTCAGGCCATAATTACAATGAAAATTGTCATCAAATCAGAGTCAATGAACAAAAGACACAGATCCAAATGGAGAATTAATAAAGAACGCATAAATAATGAATTGATCACAGAACCTACCCTATAAACAATCAATAAATGATGTAAAAGAAAAATCTTGATGAAACTATAAAGCAAGATTTCTGGGATGCAGTTAAAACAGCTCTCAGGGACACACACACACATTTACACACACACACTCATATATTTATATATGTGTTTATACACATATATGCATATATAAACCTGAATATATGCACATCTATATCCCTACAAATTTGCAGTAACAAAATTCACAAAGAGGGTTAATTGAAAGAATAAGTATTTTTGAAGTAAGAAAATCAAAATACAAATCAAACTAAAATAAGCACAAAAAAGATATACTAAAAATTAGGACAATGAGATAAAATGCAAACCCCAGAGATATTAAAAAGATAAAAACTATAAGTGAGTTTTTTTTAAAAACTGACAATATATTTAGATAATCTCACTAAAGAAGGCAGAATATAAAGTCAACAAAATAGCAAATATAATAATGGAAATTTGAACAAAACTAGAAGAAATAAAAAGAATTATGAGAACCTATATACAATTATATGCTAATAAGACTAATACATCAAAGGAATACAGGAACATTTTTGAAAATATCCAAAGCAAAAATCATAAAAATATTGTTCCCTATAAAGGAATTCTCAAAGAGAGACAGAAAGAAGACTCCTGTTTCTGAAAGATTTAAAAAATAATTTTATCAGATGTTGAAAAAACATTTAGTACTAATACTGTACAAATTATTTAAAAATTGAAAAAAAAATCTCTCTACCATATAAATTTTTAAAGTATAGTCCTAATATCTAAACCAGGGAAGAATTAAGGACAGCCTACCAATGAGCACTTGGTATTTTTTCAATTGATTAGATCTGGTTTTATTTGTGTGGAAAGTATTTTGTAATTGTGTTCATATACTTCCTGACTTTGCCTTGGCAAATAAACTCCCAAATATTATATATTATCTACAGTAATTTTAAATGGAATTTCTTTTTGTATCTCTTGCTGCTAGTCTTTGTTGTTAAATCAGCACCAAATATAAATATTAAGTTTTTGTTTTAATATAGCTTTTTATTTTCAGAACATATGCATGGATAAATTTCAACATTCACCCTTGCAAAGTCTTATGTTCCTTTTTTTTTCTTCTTTTCCCTCACCCCATCATCTAGATGGCAAGTAATCCAATGTAGGTGATTAAATACATGCAATTCTTCTATATGTATTTCCACAATTATCATGTTGCAGAAGAAAAATCAGATCAAAAAGGAAAAAAAAAAAAAGAAAGAATTAAATGAAAGCAAACAACAATAAAAAGAGTGAAAATACAATGTTGTGACCCACAATCAGTTCCCACAGTCCTGTCTACGAATGCAGATAGATTTCTTCGTCATAAGATCATAGGAACTGGCCTGAATCATTTCATTGTGGAAAAGAGTCATGTCCATCACAATTGATCATTGTATAATCTTCTTGTTCCTGTGTACAATGATCTCTTGGTTCTGTTAACTTTACTTACCATCAGTATGTCTAAGTTTCTCTAAGCCTCTCTGAAATCATCCTGCTGATCATTTTTATAGAATGATAATATTCCATAATTTTCATATAAAATAACATATTCAACTGTTCTCCAACTGATGGGCATCAACTCAGTTTCCAGTTTCTTGCCACAATCAAATTGGCTGCCACAAATATTTTTTGAACATGTGGGTCCCTTTCCCTCCTTTATGATCTCTTTGGGATACAAGCCCAGTAGAAACATTGCTGGATAAAAGTGTATGCATGATTTTGTTTTTTCTTTCTTTCTTCCCCTCTCCCCCTTTATTGAAGCTTTTTATTTTTCAAAACATATGCATGGACAATTCTTCAACATTAGCTTTTTGCAAAACCTTGTGTTCCAATTTTTCCTTCCCTTCCCATACCCCCTCTCCTAGATGGCAAGTAGTCCAATATATATTAAACATGGTAGAAATATGTTAAATCCAATATATGCATACATATTTATACAATTATCTTGCCTCATGAGAAAAATCAAATCAAACTAGAAAAACAAAATAAAATGCAAGCAAACCCAACAAAAATGAGTGAAAACTATGTTGTGAGCTGAACTCGATTCCCACAGTCCTCTCTCTGGGTGTAGATGGCTTTCTTGATCACTAAACAATTTAAACTGGTCTAAATCATCTCATTGTTGAAGAGAGCCACATCCATCAGAATTGATCATGGTATGATCTTGTTGCCATTTACAACAATCTCTTGGTTCTGCTCATTTCACTTAGCATCAGTTCATGTAAGTCTCTCTAGGCCTATCTGAAATCATTTTACTGGTCGGTTCTTACAGAACAATAATATTCCATAATATTCATATACCATAACTTATTTGGCCATTCTCCATCTGATGGACATCCACTCAGTTTCCAATTTCTTACCACTACAAAAAGGGCTGCCACAAACATTTTTGCACATGTGGGTCCTTTTCCTTCCTTAAAAATTTCTTTGGGATATAAGCCCAGTAGAAACACTGCTGGGTCAGAGGGTATACAACATTTTGATAACTCTTGGGCATAGTTCCAAATTGTTCTCCAAAATGATTGAATCTATTCACAGTTCCACCAAAAATGTATCAGTGTCCCAGTTTTCCCACATCCCCTCCAACATCCATCACTATCTTTTCCTGTCATTTTAGTCAATTGGAGAGGGCTGCAGTGATACCTCAGAGTTGTCTTAATTTGTATTTCTTTGATCAATAATGATTTATAGCACCTTTTCATATGACTAGAAATGGTTTTAATTTCTTCATTTGAAAATTATCTGATCATATCCTTTGACTAATTCTCAATTGAAGAACGGCTTGAATTCTTATAAATTTGAATCAGTTCTCTAAATAGTTTATAAATGAGGCCTTTATCAGAATCCTTGAAGATAGAAAACAAAATTTCCCAATTTATTGCTACCCTTCTAATTTTGTCTGCAATGATTTTGTTTGTACCAAAAAAAATTTAATTTAATATAATCAAAATTATCCATTTTGTATTCTGCAATGTACTCCAGATCTTCTTTGGCCACAAATTCCTTCCTTCTCTATAGATCTAAGAGGTAAACTATTCTATGTTCTTCTAATTTGCTTATAATATCACTCTTTATGTCTAAATCATGAACCCATTTCAACTCTATCTAAGTATATGTGTTAGATTATACATGGATTATCCTCTGCATTCATGCCTAGTTTCTGTCATACTGATTTCCAATTTTCCCAGTACTTTTTGTTAAATAGTGAGTTCTTATCCCAAAGGTTGGGGTCTTTGGGTTTGTCAAATGCTAGATTATTGTAGTCATTAACTATCCTGTGACCCTAACCTATTCCACTGATCAACTACTATTTCTTAGCCAGTACCACATGGTTTTGATGACTGCAGCTTCATAATAGTTGTAGATCTGGCACATCTAGGTACTTTCATTGGCAACTTTTTTCATTAATACTCTTGAAATTCTTGACCTTTTCTTCTTCCAAATGAACTTTGTTATCATTTTTTCGGCTCTGTAAAATAATTTCTTAGGAGTTTGATTGGCATGGCACTAAATAAATAGATTAATTTAAGTAGTATTGTCATTTTTATTATATTTGCTTGGCCTACCCATGAGCATTTGATATTTTTTCTAATTGATTAGATCTGACTTTATTTGTGTGGAAAGTGTTTTGTAGCTATGTTCTTAAGTTCCTGACTTTGTTTTGGCAGATAGATTTCCAAATATTTTACATTATAGTGATTTTAAATGGAATTTCTCTTTCTATTTCTTGCTGCTGGTCTTTTTTGGTAATATGTAAAAATTCTGATGATTTATGTGGCTTTATTTTATATCCTGCACCTTTGTTAAAGTTGTGAATTGTAGTGCTTTTTTACTTGATTTTCTAGGATTTTCTTAATATACTATCATATTATCTGCAAAGAATGATACTTTTGTTTCCTCTTTACCTCACCACTGTAATTGTAAGATCTGGTATGCTGAAGCAACAGACTCCTGTTTTGCTGAATCTGGTACTAGGGCCACAGTGATGAGGCCTGTGGAGAGACTGAGCACCTGATTCCCATCCCATTTTCATTGATCCTCTCTGCTGACTTTCCAAGTCTTCCCTGATGTCTATAGGCCAAGAGGTTGGGAAGCCACAAGCACTGATTCAGATTTAAAGATCTCATCTTGCAGATGCTGGGATCCCAGGTTGGTGTCTGGACAATGTGAGTGCTGGAATTACAAGCTGGACTCTTATCCTAGTTCTACAAACATTTTCTGCTGACCTTCCAAATCCTCTTTGATCTCTCTGGGCTAAGAGGCCTGGAACTCACCTATTGATTCAGAGATCAGGACTGAAATCAAGTTCTGTGTGGCCTGCATCACAACAGCATACTGGACTCCCACTCTGGTGTCACAGATTTTCTGTTGATCTTCTAAGTTGCCTTAAGCTGGAAAATGTTCTACTCTGTCATTGTGGATGTTCTGAAGTTCTAAAATTTGTTTAAAATTATAATTTAAATAAATTTGGAGTGACTCTGGGAGATGTTAGATGAGTTCCTGCCTTTACTCTGCCATCTTGGCTCTACCTCAATCTATGACTATTTATATGCTTGTTTAGCTCATAAAGTAAATGTGTATATTGTGTATTATATACATAATATATATATATATATATATATGCATATTCATGAATGCTAATTATCCATTGGGAAATAGCTTTTTATATTCAATCTAAAGCCTTTTCTTAATATATATTTAGTAAAAGAATGTGAAAGACTTCTCAATAAAAGAATTAAAAATATTAGTAAGTTTATGAAAGAATTCTCCAAATCACTAATAATATAAGAAGTAAAAATCTCTTTGGAAGTAAAATGTTTCATTTTACTCCATCATTACGCTTCCTTAAAATGATAATCTTATCACAAGAAAATACTTTTCCATAAACCCCCACCACCACCTTTTTCAGTTTCCTTTTTTTATTACCTTATTTCATGCAATTGTAAACTCTTTGAGGAAAAGATCTGTATTTATTTTTATTATTTGTATCCCCAGTGTTTAATAAAGTGTTTAACACATAGTAGTAACTTAATGAATGTTTATGTGTTGTAATGGAGCAATTTGATCATAGAGTGGATTGAGGACTTGGAGTTTGGAAGGCCTTAAGTTCAAATGAAGCTTCAGCTTGTGTGACTTTGGGCAAATAATTTCTTCACAATTTGTCACAATTTTGTCAACTGTAACATGGAGATAATAAAAGTATACACTTATCACGGGTGTTGTGAGGAGCAAATCAGATAATACTGATAAAGTCTTTATCATAAGACTAGGCATATGGTAGATGTTAATGTGTGTGCCAGTTATGATTAGTGTTAATATTACCTAAAACAGAAGTCCAGCAGAAAAACAAAGGAATGGGGAGGGAGGGTAGATAACCTCACAGACTCTCAACAAATTGAAAAGACTAAGTGATTTCATAAAAATAAAATTCTAGTGGGGGACAAAGAGAAGTATTTCAACAGAAACAAATTTGAATGTCTCTAATGATTTAGAGCATTTTTCTGATAGAATTGTTGATATATTAGATTTTGTTTTGTTTTGAATGCTACCTGTTCAAATCCTTTGATAACTTATGAATTAAGGTAAGGATTTTACCCATGTATATTTGAACCAGTTACTTCTATGTCAGGAGAACACAGAAAATATTGATGAAAAGATTTTCTCCAAGTTATTTTTCCCTATAATTTTTACAATATTTATTTTGTAAAATCTTTTTTAAATTTTACTCAGTCGAAATTGTCCTTTTCATGTGATTTCAGCACATAGCATGTTACCTGGCATAACACAGGCATATAACAAATGATTATTGATAGATTAATTATGGTTATCATTTGTTTAGTCATGAATTTTCCTCCTTAGATCCATATGCTAATTTCTTCTTTATTTCTCTAATTTAATTATCATTGATTTTTTCTTTTTTTCTAATAAATTTATTTATTTTTAATACACAGTGCTTTATGAATCATGTTGGGAGAGACAAACCAGGACAAAAGGGAAAACCATGAAAAAGATTTTTAAAATGGAAAAAAAAAGTGAACATAGCATGTATTGATTTATAATCAGTCTCTTTAGTTCTTTTTCTGAATGCAGAAGGTATATTATGCTCAAAGTCTATTGAGAATTTTTTTATCACTGACTCATTGAGAAGAATCAAATCTTTCATAGTTGATCATCACACATTCTTGCTGTTATTGTGTACAATGTATTTGTAGTTGTGCTGGTTTCACTCAGCATCAGTTCATGAAAATCTTTCCAGGCCTTTCTAAAATCAATTTGTTAATAAATTTTTATAGAACAATAATATTCCATTACTTTCATATGCCACAATTTATTCATCCATTCCACAAATAATGGACATCTAATCATTTTCCAATATTTAGCTACCACAAAAAGAGCTGCTATACTTTTGCATATGTGGGCCCCTTTCCCTCCTTTACGATTTCCTTGGGATACAGAACCAGTAATAACACTACTGGGTCAAAAAGTATGCACATTTTTATAGTCCTTTGGGTCAAAATTGTTCTCTAGAATGGTTGGATCACTTCACAATTACCAACAATGAATTAGTGTCCCAGTTTTCCCATACACTCCAACATTTATCATTATCTTTTCCTGTCATCCTAGCCAATCTGAGAAGTATGAAGTGGTAGCTCAGAGTTGTTTTAATTTTCATTTCTCTAATCAATGGTGATTTAGAGCAATTTTTCATATAACTATAGGGGGTTTAATTTCGTCATCTGAAAATTGTCTTTTCATATGCTTTGATGACTGATCAATTAGGGAATTACTTGTTTCTAATAAATTTGAAAATTCTTTACATATTTTAGAAATGAGACTTTTACCAGAAACACTGATTATAAAGATTTTCCCCAGCTTTGTACTTCCCTTTTAATCTTGTTTCTTTTGATTTTGTTTCTGCAAAAATCTTTACTATTGTGTCATGTGTATCTCTTCTCTTCTACTAATCTGACACTATTTTATTATTATTATTATTATTATAGCTTTTTATTGACAAAACATGTTCATGGGTAATTTTTCAACATTGACCCTTGAAAACACTTCTGTTCCAATTTTCCCTCTCCTTCCCTCCAACCCTTCCCCTAGATGGCAGACAGTCCCATACATGTTAAACTTATTAAAATATATATTAAATACAATATATATGTAAATATTTATACAGTTCTCTTGTTGCACAAGAAAATCGGATTTAGAAAGGTCAAAATAACATGGGAGGAAAAAACAAAAATGCAAGCAAACAACAACAGAAAGAGTTCAAAGGCTATGTTGTGGTCTACACTCATTTCTCAGTGTTCTTTCACTGGGTATAGCTGTTTTTGTTCATCACTGATCAATTGGAACTGAATTGGATAGCCACTTCCATAAGAATTGATCCTCACATAGTATTATTGTTGAAGTGTATAATGAATGATCTCCTGGTTCTGCTCATTTCACTTAGCATCAGTTCATTTAGGTCTCTCCAACCCTCTCTGTATTCATCCTACTAGTCATTTCTTACATAACAAAAATATTCCATAGCATTCATATGCCATAATTTACTCAGAATTTAATTCTCCAATTGATAGGCATCCATTCAATTTCCAGTTTCTAGCCACTAGCTACAAACATTTTTGCACAACAGGTCCCTTTCCCTTCTTTAATATCTCTTTGGGATATAATCCCAGTAGTAACACTTCTGGATCAAAGGGTATGCACAGTTTGATAACTTTTTGAGTATAGTTCCAAATTGCTTTCCAGAATGGCTGGATCTGTTCACCACTCCACCAACAATGCATCAGTGTCCCAGTTTTCCCACATCCCCATCCAACATTCATCATTATCTTTTCCTGTCATCTTAGCCAATCTGACTGGTGTGTAGTGATGTCTCAGAATTGTCTTAATTTGCATTTCTCTGAACAATAATGATTTGGAACACCTTTTCATATGAGTGGTAATAGTTTCAATTTCATCATCTGAAAATTGTCTGTTCATATCCTTTGACCATATATCAAGTGGAAAATGACTTGATTTCTCATAAATTAGAGTCAATTCTCTATATATTTTGGAAATGAGGCCTTTATCAGAACCTTTAATTGCAAAATTTTTTCCCAGCTTATTGTTTCCCTTCTAATCTGGTCTGCATTAGTTTTGTTTGTACAAAAGCTTTTTAACTTGATATAATCAAATTTTTCTATTTTGTGATCAATAATGATCTCTATCTACTTCTTCTTTGGTAACAAATTCCTTCCTCCTTTACAAGTCTGAAAGGTAACTATCCTATGTTCTTCTAATTTATTTATAATCTCATTCTTTATGCCAAAATCATGAACTCATTTTGATTATATCTTGGTGGATGGTGTTAAGTGTGAGTCAGTGCTTAGTTTCTGCCATACTAATTTCCAATTTTCTCAGCAGTTTTTGTCAAATAGTGCATTTTTATCCCCAAAGTTGGGGTCTTTGGGTATGTCAAACTCTAGATTGCTATAGTTATTGACTATTTTGTTCTGTGAACCTAACACTGATCAACTAGTCTATTTCTTAGCCAATACCAAATGATTTTGGTGGCTGCTGCTTTATAATATAGTTTTAGATAGGTACAGCTAGGCCATCTTCATTTAATTTTTTTTTCATTAGTTCCCTTGAAATTCTTGACCTTTTGTTCTTTCAGATGAATTTTGTTGTTATTTTTTCTTGGTCATTAAAAGTTTCTTAGAAGTCTGATTGTTTTAGCACTAAATAAATAGATTAGTTTAAGTAGTATTGTTATCTTTATTATATTTGCTTGACCTATCCAAGAGCACTTAATATTTTTCCAAATGTTTAGATCTGGCTTTATTTATGTGGAAAGTGTTTTGTAATTTTGCTCAAATACTTCCTGACTTTCCTTTGGCAGATAGATTCCCAAATATTTTATACTATCGACAGTTATTTTAAATGGAATTTCTCTTTCTATCTCTTGCTGTTGGATTTTGATAATGGAGTATAAAAATGCTGAGGATGTATGTGGATTTATTTTGTATCCTATAACGTTGCTAAAGTTGTGGATTATTTCTAATAGCTTATTAATAGAATCTCTGGGGTTCTCTAAGTATACCATCATAATATCTACAAAGAGTGATGATTTGGTTTCCTCATTATTTACTCTAATTCCTTTAATCTCTTTTTCGTCTCATTGCCAAAGCTAGCATTTCTAATACTATATTTAATAGTAATGGGGATGTGGACAACCTTGTTTCACTCCTGATTTTATTGGGAATGGTTCCAGTTTATCAAGATTACATATTATGTTTACTGATGGTTTTAAGTAGATGCTATTGACTTTTTTAAGGAAAAGTCCATTTATTCCTATACTCTCTAGTGTTTTTAAGATGAATGGGTGTTGGATTTTATCAAATGCTTTTTCTGTATCTATTGAGATGATCATATGTTTTTATTAATTTGGTTATTGATATTGTGAATTATGTTAATCGTTTTCCTAACATTGAACCAGCCCTGCATTCCTGGTATAAATCTTATTTGGTCTGTATGTGTTACTCTGCTTCAAGTATATTTCCTATAAACAAGATATTGTAAGATGCTGACTTTTAATCTAGTCTGCTATCTACCTCTACTTCATGTGGGAGTTTATCCCATTCAAATTTGGGGTTAAAATTACTCATTCTATATTTCATGCCATCTTATTACCCCAGATTATGCTTTTCTCTTTCCATTTGCCCTCACCCCCCCTTCCCAATATTAAATTTGTAAGCACCACTTGCCTCACGCAGCCCTTCCTCTTTTATCCCTCCCACCCTTAGAATCCCTCTCCTTTTCTTAAACCTTTCCCTTACAATTTCTGTATTCCTTTCTATTTATCCTACTCCTTCCCTTTTTGCTTTTTCCTTCCCACTTTTCACTAGGATGGGTGAAGTTTTTCTGTAAATCAAATATGTCTAATATTTTGTCTTTGAGCCAATTCTGATGAGAGTAAGATTCACATTATGTTCATCCCCCTCCCTTCTTTCCCTCAGATATAATAGGTTTCCTTTGCCTTTTCATGAGATCTGGAATCGCCACTTTTCCCTTTTTCTGTACACTTTCCTTTCTACCTCTAGATGCTTTTTTAATATTATAACAGTAATATCAAATTATACATCTACTCTTTATGTATACTTATAACAGAAATATAGGTCCCAAGATTTTTTTTACCTTTTTATGTTTCTCTTGAGTCCTATATTTGGAGGTCAAACGTTTTGTTTAATTCTGGTCTTTTCATCAGAAATAAATGGAATTCACCTATTTCATTGAATGTCCATCTTCTTCCCTGGAAGAAAATGCTCAGTTTGACTGGGCAAATTATTCTTGGCTGCATACCAAGTTCCTTAGCCTTTTAGAATATCAGATTCCAGGCCCTTCGATCCTTTCTTTAATGTGGATGCTGCTAGATCCTGAGTAATCCTTATTGTGGTTCCTCTGTATTTGAATTGTTTTTTTTTTTTCCTGCTGCTTGTGGTATTTTTTCCTTGGTCTGATAGAACTGGAATTTAGCCACAATATTCCTTTTTTCATTAATTCCTTTGATATTCTTGACTTTCTGCTCTTTCAGATGAATTTTTTTACTATTTTTTTCTAGTTCTATAAAATAATTTTTGGTAGTTTGGTATGGCACTGCACAAGTAGATCAATTTAGAAAAAAAATTAATTTTTATTATATTCAACATAGCCATGATCAAATGATATTTTTCCAATTGTTTATATGTGGCATTATTTTTTTGAGAAGTGTTTTGTAATTGTATTCATTTTTTAAAATTTTATTTTATTTAATAATAACTTTGCATTGACAGAATCCATGCCAGGGTAATTTTTTACAACATTATCCCTTGCACTCGCTTATGTGTTGGAATCCTTACTAACTGTTAACTAGGTACTAAGTAGAACTAATTAATACAAGGCTTGTGTTCACACCTTTACTCATTGGAGTTCAATGAGTTTATACCTCCCTTGAAGCTCTTTGGGCCAGAGAGCACTATGGGAGAAAACCCATAATCCCTCTCTCTGGAAGGAGCATAAATAGGCCAATGGGCCAGTCGAAGAGGTTCTTCAGAGGAAGACACTACAAGTCGAGATTTCACCGGAATGACATGAAGACTGGAGCTGGCTGGAGGCTGAAGAAAGCAGAGGCAGAGGCTGAAGGACCAGACCTTTGGATTTAAAGACATTTGGAGAGAGCTCTTGGAACCAAGCAGAGAGATAGGCCTCTAAGCTAACCGGGCTATATTGGAGATAATAAAAGATCTGAACTTTTATCACCTGGCTGCTTTTTGAGAAGAAAAAGCTCACCAACACTTATGTTTCGTTTTTTTTCCCTCCTTCCCTCCACCCCCCCCCAAGATGGCAAGCAGTCCTATATATGTTAAGTATGTTGCAGTATATCCTAGATATAATATATATTTGCAGAACCGAACAGTTCTCCTGTTGCACAGGAAGAATTGGATTCAGAAGGTAAAAATAACTCGGGAAGAAAATCAAAAATGCAAATAGTTCACATTCGTTTCCCAGTGTTCCTTCTCTGGGTGTAGCTGTCATCATTTATCCATTGAAACTCAGTTAGGTCTCTTTGTCATAGAAATCCACTTCCATCATAATACATCCTCATACAACATCGTTGTCGAAGTGTATAATGATTTCCTGGTTCTGCTCATCTCACTTAGCATCAGTCCATGTAGGTCTCTCCAAGCCTCTCTGTATTCATCCTGCTGGTCATTCCTTACAGAGCAATAATATTCCATAACATTCATATACCACAATTTATCCAGCCATTCTCCAATTGATGGGCATCCATTCATTTTCCAGTTTCTAGGCACTACAAACAGGGCTGCTACAAACATTTTGGCACATACAGGTCCCTTTCCCTTCTTTAGCACCTCTTTGGGATATAAGCCCAATAGAAACACTGCTGGATCAAAGGGTATGCACAGTTTGATAACTTTTTGGGCATAATTCCAGATTGCTCTCCAGAATGGTTGGATTCGTTCACAACTCCACCAACAATGCATCAGTGTCCCCGTTTTCCCGCATCCCCTCCAACATTCATTATTATTTTTTCCTGTCATCTTAGCCAATCTGACAGGTGTGTAGTGATATCTCAGAGTTGTTTTAATAAGCATTTCTCTGATCAATAGTGATTTGGAACACTCTTTCATGTGAGTGGTAATAGTTTCAATTTCATCATCTGAAAATTGTCTGTTCATATCCTTTGACCATTTATCAATTAGAGAATGGCTTGACTTTTTATAAATTTGAGTCAGTTCTCTATATATTTTGGAAATGAGGCCTTTATCAGAACCTTTAATTGTAAAGATGTTTTCCCAGTTTGTTGCTTCCCTACTAATCTTGTTTGCATTCATTCTGTTTGTACAAAGGCTTTTTAATTTGATATAATCAAAATTTTCAATTTTGTGATCAGTAATGGTCTCTAGTTCATCTTTGGTCAAATGTTTGTCATTTTGTTACTCAACTTGTATTCTCAACTTCAAAGTTGCTACATAGCTCTCATCTTGTAATCAGAATTGTTCAAAAGTCTTCTATTTCATTAAAGAGAATCGTACTCTGTGGTATAAGTTTTTGTTGTTATTATTGTTGTTTCTAGTCTGTATCCTTGACCTTCTAGAATAATATATTCTAACTTCTCTGGTTTTTTAGAGTCATTAGTTTCTAAATTATTTGTGAATTTTCTGTGACTTTTTTTATTTCATTTTTTTTTCTTTTTGACTATAGTAATTTCTCTTTGACTGGGCAGTTTTAAATTTTGATTATAGGGTTCTTGGGAGTTATTCTGAAATTCCTTTCAGGAAGTGACTAATGGATTATTTCAAAGAAATAATTGTGCTTCTAAGAGTCTAGGTTCTTTTGTCATGATTTTTAAATAGTTCAGTGATCCTTACTTTTTCTCTCCTCTGTTTTACAGGGCAGCTGATTTTGCTATATAGGCTGTATTTTCTTCTATTCTTTCAGATATTTGATTTTATTTAGATCTTTCTCTTTATTTCATGAAGTTTCTATTTGGTCTATTCTAATGTTCTTGGAGTATGTTACAAAAGGAAGATATGCTTTCTTTTCTGCCAAACTATGAATTCCTGTTTTTCTTGTTTCTCCCTTAGTGCTTTTATTTCATTTATAAAAACATTTCAAAACTCCTTTTCAAACGTTTGCTTCATTTCTTCCAGAAAGAGATGAAATTGAATTTGTG
Source organism: Antechinus flavipes (assembly GCF_016432865.1). Lineage (NCBI taxonomy): Eukaryota > Metazoa > Chordata > Mammalia > Dasyuromorphia > Dasyuridae > Antechinus > Antechinus flavipes. The sequence goes on from NC_067400.1 coordinate 399,685,176, forward strand.
TTCAAGTTCTGTTTTTCTTTGGGACTTTGTTTGTAAATGTATTGGAGAAATTCTATTCTTCTGAATTTGTGTCTTAAGCATCTCTGTCTCCACAAAAAGCTTTTTATGATAGGATTCTATTTTTTTGTCTGTTTGCTCTTTCAGCCCATTTCCTAATTTTTGACTTTATATTAGGATCAGCTATACATATTATAGAAGGAGTGCTAGGGCAATTTTACTGTTTCTTTCTTGGGAGCATGTTATTCTAAAATCTCAGGGACAGGTTAGTTTTGTGATGACCGTGTATTTAAAATCAGCTGGAGTCAGGAATTCAGGTTAAGGGAAAGATCTTCAATCTTTATTCTCAGTAGAGGTGAAGAAGGATTGTTATAGCAATATGGGCAGCTGCAACAGGAAGCCAGCTAGCAAAGGGGGATTGGAGGTGAAGGGTAGTCGCGATAGTAATGCGAGCAGTTGTGACAAGATGCCAGCCAGCAAACTTTCTTTCTGCTTCCCTTTTCCTCCCCCTTCCTCCACCCACCAAAATCATCATTTCCTATACAACACATCAGCACTTGCACAAAGAGTGGGCGGGGGCTATTCCTTCTCCAAACATATATATTAATAGAGTATGGTCCAATTACTATTTAGCCTCACATGCTTGGGACCTCAATGCATCACCTCAACCCTCAGCCCATTACATCTCCCGCTTTCTTTTGTTTTAGAACACAGGTGGTCATGCCATCCCTGACTCCTCAGAACCCTCAAGGGGAGGTGATCACACCCTCCCTGACTTCTCAGGAAAGGAGGTGAAAGCACCGAAAAGGAGGTGATCGTGCCCTCCCTGACATCTCAGGAAGGGAAATGAAAAGCACCAAAGGGAAGTGGGGGTTGCTAGCAGGTTTCTGGGCTGAATCTTATTAGATCTTATTAGAACCAGGTATGCACAAACCCATCAGCATGGGAGGTATTACACAAGCACATAGCAATAATACAGAGGCTATTAGTGATGACCCTCCCGACAGTCAGTGCAGGCTTGATGTGGTGTAACAAACATGAATTGTAAATGCATGGAATGGTATAACAAACAATATAAATCAACATGGTGTTGTAAAAGATTGCCAGAAGTCCTAGAAGAAGAGCATGTAAACAGCAGTCATACATAGCAGCCAAGAGATAGTCCAAAACCAATCTATTGTCCATTGCTTCACATGTCAGGGAATCCAATGATTCCAGCAGATTTTGAAGTCCTGTAACAGTCTTATCATTTCTCAGAAAATCCAATGATTCCTGAGGGTTTTCAAGCTCTACAACAATCTTATGTCTCAGAGAATTCAATGATTCCTGAGGGTTTTCAAGTCCTACAACAATCTTATCATGTCTCAGAGAATCCAATGATTCCTGAGGGTTTTCAAGTCCAACAATTTTCTATGTTCATGAGTCAAACACCATAACTGCCATGCTCTTTCAATGATGAGCACAATCAACAACAGAACCACCACATATTTCTTGGGTCTTCTCATTCATTTCAAGGCTCTGCTCCATTTCTCTGTGATGGACAAGGCGAATACAACTCATTGGCACCCATCTGATTCCTTCTCCATCTCTAGAGATACAAGCAAACCCTTTCCCCCAAGCAGTTAACCTATCTAATTCTTTTCTATTTACCACTTTCTGGATCTCTCCACATCACCTGGCGATTATCTAAAGATAGTGGAGCTGTTTGCACTGGACACAGCCCTGTTGTGTTAAAAAGGCCTGTAACCTCCCCAACTGTAATCCTGATTGCTTTTCTGTTGGTTGATGACACCAGAGTCCTGAATTTCTAAAGACTCTCTGGGTGTAACCTCAGTTGCTATCATGCCCCACCTATCTTTTGATTGATACCTTGGAGCTGGGCCCTGCCTCTCATTTCTCTGGGTCAATCTACATTCAGAGGCCCAGTGAAAGTCTTGGTTACATTTTGGACATGGGGTTTTGGATTTTATTCTTTCACCCTGTCTTCTCATTCTATCTCCATATCTACAATGAGCTCTCAAATGTCCAACTTTTCCACACTGAAAGCATCTACGAGTTTCTCTAGAATTCCTTTGCCAAGAAGGACCCTTTCTTCTTATGTTAGGCTCTTGGGAAGTCTGTATCATAGCTTTGCTATAAAAGGCACTTGTGCCCACATTTGTGCACAGTGTCTTATGAGCTCCTCTAAAGAAGCATCCTTGTGCAGTCCTAGTATAATTATTCTGCAAACCTCATTAGCATTTTCTTTAGCAAGTTGCCTTATCAAAATGTCTGTTAACTGCATTTTCCCCATCTGTTCTTGTGAAAGCTGTCTGCAAACGTCCCACAAAGTCAGCAAAGGGTTCATTTTGCCCCTGTGTTATTTTTGTGAAGGCCTCACCCTAGTTGTCTTTATTGTGGAGAGAAGCCCATGCTTTGTTAGCATTAGCAGCAATTTGCTTATATGCTACTATGGAATAATTAATCTATACTGTGACGTCTGCATAGGAACCTACACCTGTTAGTAGGTTACAGGAGATTGCAGCATGAACTCCACTTTGACTATTTTGTTGGGCTTGTATCCTACAGAGCTCACTATATTCAGAAAGTCACAAGTAGTTTTGTCCAGGTTCTAGGCATACCCTTGCTATAGATTTCCACTCATTAGGGGGTCAAGATTTCAAAAGCCAAATTCTATAATAACATCTTAACATAAGCTGATGTAGCCCTATAAAGAGTGCAAGCCTTTTTCAGGTCTTTGAGGATTTCTATATCAAAAGGAGTGTATTTTCAACTTTCTTGACCTGAAGAATTCAACTGTTGAATTACAAGAAAAATGTGGTGTTGAAATTCCAATACTTTCTCCCTTATGCTTTGGCCTTAATTAGTCCCTTTTGCAATCTAGTCATAGGAGCGGCTGGATGCTGGGGGGGAGGTGCTGGTGCTGTCACTGCCCCCCCCAATACCCCTCCTCCCTTCATCCCAGAGGGTGGAGTTGATGGAGGAGAGTCAATTACCTGCTCCTTAGGTGGGGCTGAAGCTGCCTCAGATTCACCTCATCCTTGAGCTTCACTTAAGTCTCCAATACCTGTGGGGATATGATCATTGATCTGTTCATTATTTTCCTCCTTTATCTCAGGCTTCTCCATCTGGCTATTCCTAGAGCCTTTTCCTTTTCTTCTATAACTTATATGGTTTCTTAAGGCCAATTGTATTATATTGTATAAATAGAATGCCTCGATGGAAATTGAATGAGGACCGTTTTCATTGTAATATGCAGAGAGCTGTTGCCCACTCAAAGTCCAATTATCTGGAGAGATTTGCTCTTCCTCTGAGAACCAAGAGGAGGTGCGTTTTAATGTACCCAGAAGTCTAGCTGTCTGTTCCCAAGTTATAAGTAGCCCTTGATCTCTATCAGCTTAAGCAGGCTTTCTATAGCGCCACTCCTGGGTGAGAGTGGGAGGGGTGGGGGTGGGGGATGGAGAATCTTTAGCTAGCATTTGTCCCATTTCAGCCAAAAAAGGTTACTAGTTTAGTCTTTAAGAAAATAAGTTCCCTGTTTGTCTATTATATTCACCTAAGTTCCTGGTCACTGGAGACTTCTTCAGTGAAAGTAGGGTAAAGTAGGGTCTTTGGTTCCCATGCTTGGGCGCCAAATGTGATGACCGCATATTTAAAATCAGCAGGAGTCAGGAATTCAAGTTAAGGGGAAAATCTTCAATCTTTATTCTCAGTAGAGGTGAAGAAGGATTGTGATAGCAATATGGACAGCTGCAACAAAAAGCCAGCTAGCAGAGGGGGATTGGAGATGAAGGGTGGTTGTGATAGTAATGCGAATAGCTGTGACAAGACACCAGCCAGCAGTCTCTCTTTCCACTTCCCTTTTCACTCCCCTGCCTCCATCCACCAAAATCGTCATTTGCTATACATCAGGACTTGCACAAAAAGTAGGTGGGAGCCATTCTTTCTGCAAGCATATATATTAATAGAGTATGGTCCAATTACTATTTAGCCTCATGTGCTTGGGACCTAAGTGCATCAACTCAACTTTCAGCCCATTACATAGTTTGGCAACCTACAATCTTTCCATTTTCCCAAAATGGTCAAATTCAATTGCTGGCTGGAGCTCCTTAAGTTGCTTATTTGGGTTTAGGTCTGAAGAACATGCTCACGGGCTTTCCTCCTTTGCAGTTTCAGTACACCAATGAAGGACTTCACCACTATCAATGGAATGAAAAGCTCTTTTCTTTCAGAGGAATAGAATTGCAGGCTTCTCTTTTTCTAGTATTTGCTCACTTAGCTATTTTCTTCAGGTTTCAGAGTAGGAAGTAGTTGGAACTGAGACCATGTTCTACCTACTGGGCAGGGAGTTACAAGGCTACTATTTGATTCTGAATTTGTCCCTCACTACATATAAGTTTAAGATCATTGAAATAAAAAGATAAGAAAAACTCCAAATGAAGTGAACACTATATCCCAATATTTAGTAGAACAGAACTTAAAATACTTAGGGAAAATTTTTATATATGACAAAAATGTAAAACTCCAGGGAAAAGTATAAAACAATCTAGAAGAATGTAGTTTTAGGTAAATATCTAGTACCACACATCAAAAATATTCCATTTGATTTCATATAAGATTAGGGAAAGAGGCATGGGGTTGATTTTTCAAAAAACAAGAGAAAAACTGATAGATTTAACTAAAAGATTTCAACAGTTACATAAAAGTGAAATGTTTTTGCATGAACAAAATCAGTGTGAATTATATAAGAAATGGAGAAAGAAAAAAATCTTTATATTAAATATGATAGGTCTATCTTTAGCAGCATTTTAAAAAATAAGGCTTTGAAAAAAACAAAACAAAACAAACAAACAAACAAAACAGCCTGGTGTTTACTGGCTTTATAATTACAAAACTAAAATCCTACATCTAATATTTACTAACTGTATGGCCATTAGCAAGGGTCATGATGAGAAATTAATGAATCTCTCTAGGTCTACGTGTTCTTTCTTATATTTAAAACTGAAATAAAATATTACCTGTAGCCCTCCTAGTTTTAAGAAGATCAAATGGAATAGCTTTACCAACAATAATACGCTACCAAAAACACACACAAAAAAATAAACAACAATAACCACGAACCATTTTTAAATAGCAAGGCTTCAAAAAGAATAGCATGTAGCACCTGTTTGGAGCATCTGGGTCTGTGCTTTTAATCAATAATAATAATATTTAACATTTATATACTATCTACTATCTGTTAAGAATTTTACAATTGTTATTTCATTTGATCCTCACAACAATCTTAGGAGGTAGGTGCTATTAACAAGAGTTAAGTTACTTGTCAAGAGTCACACAGCTGGTACCTGTCTTGTCTTCAGGCCAACACTATGCACTGTACTATCTTGCTGCCAAAATTCAACTATTGAATCAAAAAATCAGGATGCATACATAGATGCAATAAATGAGTTGTTGTTATCCTAATGTGTTGGATCAGATAACAATGGTAACCAAATGAAATTTCATCCTTTTTAGGAAACCTTTTCCAAACTTTATTAATTCCAGAGCCTTTCCTCTGTTAATTAATTCATTTTTTTCCTGTATATAGATTGCTTTGTATATATTTATTTGCATGTGATTTCCCTCATTAGATGTAGGTTACTAAAAGAAAGGGACTGTCTTTTTCCTCTCCTTGTATCCTTAGCTCTCGACACCTCATTTGGCATATCATAGTAACTTAATAAATGTGTCTTGCTCAATTGGTGACAAATAGGAGAATAATTCCTTTTGAATCTTGTTTTGAGCTTCATATAATATAGCATCTTGAAGAAAAGTTTTGTAAAGTTGCTAGAGAAATTTAAAGGCAATCCACCAGACAAATCAGCCTGTAATTTGTGGGTAATAAAGTATTTCCTATTTTAGTGGTGGAGTAGACCACATTTGTGGTCCATTTTAAAGGAATCGTGTCTAGCAAATTATATTTGGGCAAAGATAACCCCCCTCTTCCCCCCAGACACATACTTAGAAAAGGTTTTGAAAAGGAAAAAAAAAAAAGATGATATTTGAATAACCAGCTTTTTTAAAGCAAAAAAAAAAAAAAAAAAGTTATTAAACTATATAAAAATCCCTTGTGTCAGATCTTTTCCACTAAACTGACTGCATTTTTGACTAGGCCAACTAGATGTTCCAACATTGTATAGAAAGAGGCTTTTGAGACAGGTGAATTTATCTTGCTATTATTTACAAAGATTATAATAATAGAGACAGACAGACAGAAATAGAAACAGAAACTGAGAGATAGGAAAAGATAGAGAAGAGAGATGGAGACAGACAAAGAAAGTTAGAGAAACAGAGAGAGACAAAACAGTAAAAGACAGACATTTGTAATAGAGACAAAGGGAAACACAGATACACAAGAGAGACAGGGTTGGAGGGAGAGAGTGAGAGAGAGAATTCTTAATTACTGTTTTCTAAATGGTTGTTTCTTAAAGTTTATCGTTAAGTAATTGTACATTCAAAAGCTAATGGTCATATGGATAAGAATGAAACCTTGAGAATGGAAACCTGCGTTGCACAGAAAAACACAATACAACTTTCATTTATTATTCATGCTAAAAAAGAGATTTTGTTGAAAGTCACAAAGTGATTAACACTAGATGGCAGCATAAGACTACTAATATCTAATACTACACGGTATACTATAAAGGTCTGTTAAAGAATTTATAGATCCATAATTAAACAATGGATTAATTATGATATGCATATATATTTATGTAACTTTATCATCTTGTTATATAGTACACACTTTTGTATAAAACATGGATTTATGTTAAATACAAAATCATTAGCATACTTTATTTTCTACCATTTTATAGTTGTATATATGCATGAATAAACAGATTACTTCTGTTTAAAATAGTCCAATAATTTAAAAATTAGTTAATTGTACATGATCTTCCTATATTTTAACATAATTGGTTTACTATTTAGTAATTATATTTCAAGTGTTTATTTATACAAAACCTTTATAATTACACAATTGAAATATTTCCTTCTGTGAAATTAATAATTTATACAATTATGGAATTCTATAGCTAAAAGCAACCTTAGATGTCTTCTACTCCACTATTTGCAAAATATCATAAGTAGCACCATAACTGAAATCAAACACCCTGTGTTAAAATGCTGATGCCTTTACCTAGAATCATAATATGAATTTAGAACTGAATAGCAACACTATTTATAAGGCTTCAAACAATTTACTTCATCTCTTCAGCTTCAGTTTCATCATCAATAAATTGAAGGGAATGGATTTAATAAGCTTGACAGTCCCTTCCAGGTCTAAATATAAGACATCACTAGTGAGATAATTAGTAACTAAAAAAAAAATAATAATAATTCCAAGCATATAATTAGGTTATCAAAATAATTACACAATAGACAGAGCCATGTAAAAACTGAACTATACTATCCCAAAAGAACTTATTTAGATCACCATGGAAAAAAGAGCAAGTATTTTTAAAATTAGCTTTGAAGGACAGGGATGGTATAATTTGCCATGTAAGACCACATCATTGTCTTAGAAACATTTGTGTTCAGCAAAATCATTCTATAGCCAGCATTGCTCTCTTGTGCAAATATTAAGCTTTTTATGACATACAGAACTTTGCAATTAAAACTCTAAATTTCATTTTCACATGTACATACCATTTAAATTGACCACACTCTTACTGAATAAATTGTCATTTCCTATTCAAGCCACAATCACCCTTCTTCTAGGCCCACCCAACTATGAGAATGAACTAGGCTTCCTGTTAAAAAAAAAAAAAATATCCTGAGTTCTTTCACAGATAAAAGTTCCCATCAGAATTGAACAAAAGATGATTGAAGAGATAGACAGATTGTGGTCACTTTGTTTTGCGTCTCTTGTTGGATTCTCTTTGAGCACTAGCAGATTTCTTTAGGCCCTAGTTAGAAGGAACAGTCTAATTTGCATCCTATATGCAAATTATCAACCCAGTACAGATGTTATAAAAGCAGTATTTTCTTCAGGAATATATAAGAATTATTGATGGCTACTTTAAGTTTAAACAAATTCACCTTTTAATATTTTTAAAAAATGATGTTATTATGATTTCACTTAGGATAATTGCTAGATTATGTACTTAATCAGACTGAAAAGATGGCTCATTTAACAATTAGGTGAACACTCTACTAACATAAATAATGGCCTAAGTTTCAATAGCCCTGAAATAAAAAAAAAAAAATCTTTCCATAGATAGTCAATCTAAGTTTCAGTGGAATGACTTAAATAGAATCAAATACTTGGGCAAAAATTTTAAAGACCTTTTAAATAAACTAATTAATTCAGCAAACAAATAAAAGTAGAATCTCAAGCATTTTGTTTCTGTAAATAAAGTACAATATATTTTAAAAGTAAAAAGGTATGGTTTTGTTGAGTTAGTAATTTTTTTTTTTTTAGTATGTAAGTTATTATTATTTGGAGAGGAGAATTTTAGAAAAAGACGTGCAATTTAATAAATGTAAGGAACACCCAGATAGGAAATTCCCTTCACTAGTGCATGTAGATAACTGATCTGTAACTTGTCACTTCTCACACAGTATAAGTAAAAATAATAATTCATTGATGGTAATATTGTGACCTATATATAATATTGCAGAATGTAAGCTTCTTGACGGTGAGATTATTTAATTATTGTCTTCACATCTTCAACACTGAGAACATTTTACTCATAAGAAATATTTAATAAGTGTTTATCTAATTGAATTCAACTAATGTTGTGTCAGTGAAAACTTAGAAAGACCATTCTATTCCTTAAATTCAGCAGGGACCAAAATAGTCACTCAAAGTACTGTTCTTAAATTCAAGCCCATGTGACTTGGGCAATGTCAAAAATTCTAGCATAATTCTTGCAAACATTCTTTAAGTGAGTAATCTACTCAAGGCACATAGTTCTTTCTCTAAGCATATAATTTTGTGTTGTTGTCCTTATTTTAAGATACTGTTTCTGACTAAGTGCTTAACATTGTGAGCAACTGTAACAAAGAAAACCTCTGGGTTTGGTAAGACTCTTCCATAAGAATCGTCACTCTCATCTGAATGGAAAGCTTGCTTTCAAGTATGATGAATAAACAGACTTCTAGAATAAGTATGCACATTTGAAAGAACTGATGTGTTATGATCAGTCATATATTCTAAATGAAATATGTATGTATGTGAATATACATATTTATATTATATATAGACTCGTGCATATATGTCTATTTCTTTAAAATTAAATATGTGTACATATCAGCCTCAGTTTCCTCATTTATAAAATGGAAATAATAATGATACCTCCTGCATAGGTTGTTGTAAGGATCAAATGAAATTAAAAAATAAAGAATTTTGAAAACCTTAAAGTACTATATAAAATTAGTTATTATTAATAATTATTATATAAAACACATCTGATTGAAGAAACTATGGGATATATTTTTTAAAGAATGCAGGTTTATTGTCAGGAAACTCAATTGCAGAGTTTGGCTCTGAAATACACTAGCTGTATAACTCCATACAAGTTAATGAATTTTTCTGAACTTAAATTTCTTCATAAGCTACATGGTTGTAATAATAAAAATACCTAGCATGTACATAACTTATGTAAATTTTGTAAAATACGTTACATGTTTTCTCATTTGATCCTCAGAAAACCCCTACGAGGTATGTACTAGTATCCACATTTTACAGATGGGAACACTGAAGGAGATGGAGGTTAAATGATTGACTCAAAATTACAGTTCTACTAAGTGCCTGAGGCAGAATTTGAATTCAGGTCACCCTGATTCCAAGTCCTATGTGTTTTATCCAATGTATCTTTTAGTTGCCTCTAATAATACTTATGTTACCCACTTTTCAAGGTGATTGTGGGGAAGTTACTTTACAAATTTCATCATGCTTTACAAATGTCAATTACTATCACTAAGCTTGCAATTCAAATTATTACTTGTACTCCTAGTAACTACATCATTACTCATGGCTAGTCCAGGGTTTTTTCTCTTCTAGGAATCATCCCCTCTCTGAATGATATCCTCTACTCTAGTATCTCTCTAGTTTTGTGTTTGTACCTAGAACTCAGTATGTTGTTTACTTCTTTTGCCCATTATATTTAAATCATTTTATAGCCCCAAATTAGAAATCATGCTGTAATCTAATTTCTACATGTGTGGCTCGTTAGCAGATCTATGTCAAAGAAAATGCTACTCTATTTCTGATAATAGAATGTGTGCAAGGGCTTGGATCTTATCTTCACTTTTTGGCATTCAGCAGGTTTGTAGATGACACTCAGAAAACTTTTCTTCAATCTTAATGAAATGTCTCTAAACTTATCAGTTAAATTCAAACCACAAATAGAAAACTAAACTAGAAAACACCTTAGGATTTTACTATTAAAGTCTTGCATGTGTGATAATAGGCAGGATTGTGTTGGAACTCAGCTCATACTGGGTTGCAATATCAGAATGGAAAATTTTCAGTGTGAGTGACTGCACCTTGGAAATCAGCAAATGTTATAAAATGAAGCATGATTTACTATTTTGTAGATTGGCTAGACTTAAAAATGTAATAAAGGAAATGTTAATGCAGTATAAAGTATTAAAACTAGTGCCTCATAAACTAATCATATAATACATAACATCTCAAAGGGAAGATCATAAAGGTGAAATTTATCTTCCTCTTTTTAGAAAATGTAATCTAAGGCATGCATGCATTATCAGAATTAATAAGGAACTGGATTTGAATTACAGAATCAATATAGAGGAATGCAGCTAATCTTTCTCATTATTCACTTCAGAGTAAAATTTGAGTTAGGCACTAGTTTGTTTTCTCCCCCTTATGGAAATTCATTAAAGAGTCACACATACGTGTGTGTGTGTGTGTGTGTGTGTGTGTGTGCGTGTGTGTATTCCTGGAGATCCAGTTGTTCCATCTTTACCAGCACCCTCCTGGGTATAGAGAAAAAAACCACAAGAAGACTTCATTTTCAAAGTATGTTCCACTATTAGTCTCTGTACAAGGCATATTATTTTACTTCCTTGAAGTCCATTTTTCATATCTCTAAAATGCAGATGATAATCCCTGAAAAATTTACGGGGTAGTTGTTTGAATTAAATAACCTTTTTGTGTATGTAAAAGCATTTTGTAAACTATTCAAGTGTCTTCCACCCACCAAAAAGAATTGTTTTACATGAAACCGTTTCATTATTTATTTTTCTCTTCATGTTGTGAAAGAAATGCTACTTTTATTCAGTTTTCCATTGAATGAATACAAACCTTGTCAAAACTAGAAGAAATCTTTGAAATCATTTGGTCAAATTGCTTCCCTTTATAGACAGAGAAATAGAAAACCATGAAAAGTTAAATAATTTCCTTAATGGAAGATGAAATGAGAGCCTGTACTTTCAATTTTATGTGTAAAGTCTAGTTGACAATAAATTTCCATGGCCTTTCTGTCTAGAGTCTATAGCTATCTGTAGCCTTTCCTCCTTACTCTAGAGATTAAAGGGTTCCTTGTTATCAATGAGAAGTTGATTAGCCTGCTGTGGTTGCCCCAACAGACAGACTAACCATTTGTTGATAGAACTAACCATTTGTTCTTAAATACCACATTCTAAAACAAGAAAAGTTATACTTTAGAATACATGCTATTTTTATCATTCAAACTTCATGTTATTAAGTTTCCAATAGTTATCTCTTCCATGACTTAAATTTTGTAGAATCATTGCCTGCTCTACTTTTCATATGTAGTTCCTGCTATATATTTAGTTGCATTAAAATGAACTTTGTATGTGTGTGTGTGTGTGTGTGTGTGTGTGTGTGTGTGTGTTTTATTCAACTCAGATCAAAAGATCATAATTTGTAGCCACTGCTGATGCTATACAGGATTCATCTCAGCTCCTCATATATAGATTAATGGGCTTCTTTTAGCAATTCAATTCTTCATGATTTATGTGCAGTGACTGATGTTTTGCAGAACGTCATGTATCTAAGACTCATGGTATTTAAAATTCTTGAATTGTTCCTTAATTTGGAAAGCTCACCTAGTCCTCAATTTCTGTACTCTCAGATTACATTAGCACAAATTGACCATACTACATCTTAAAATATTCATTTTTATTTATCTTTGAACTTAACTACATTCACAACATAATGGATTATAACATATAGCCGATAGAGAATTTATTTTGTAAAGATGATAAAATGAAAAAAAAATAAATAAACAAAACCCAAGACTCAATAACTTCAAGCCATTTTCAAATTCCAGTTATTACAATGACATGAATGTCTGAGTCACAGAATTAAGATACTTTCCATTTATAGCCACAATTTTTTCTGGAACTTTTTAATGTTTACAAAATATCTGGAAAAATTATTTTACTTTTTGATAAAGCTTTTTAAAAAATATATATAATATATACATAATGAATTTCTAGATAAAAATACCATAGTCATGTAAAAGATATTTCCTTCAAGCAAAATTAGATATCTTACTTTTAAAATATTTTAATAAATCACTGATATACTATTGTACATGTGGGACCTATTAATTAAGAAAAATGGTTGTCTAATGAATTAAATGCTTTGTGAGAGTGGATTTTTTTTCAAAAAATTTTTTTTCAAACTTTCTTTTCAGATTAAAACATTTCATACATTAATTAAATATTTATACATGTGCAGTTCCCCAAATTTAGAGACTGAGACCACAATTAGATTTGGGTTGAATCCATATGCCAATTACTTCAGTGAAAATGAAAAACCTCATGAATCATATGGATATTCTGGTTATAAAAATCTTACTCAACCTATTTGGAAACATCAAGATGATTGATTAACTTTTTCATTTTTCACTTGTATGTTTGACATAAAGTCACATAAATAAAGTTTGAATTATGAGAGAGTCAGACAGAGAGACAGAGACAGAGGCAGAGAGTCACAGAGAATGAGAGACAAAGTCCTCTACCACTTGTCCTCCTTTCATTTTGTTCTGATTTATTTAAGTGTATGTTTTAGCAACATGACATTTTTTATTTATAGTTTACTTACAGGAGGTGGTGATGTTTTAATTCAATTCAAACATAGGACTACTGATAACTACAAATTTCAGTTCCAGTTTCCTTAAGTCTTGCTTCATTTTCTATAGCTAAAGATTTCCATGTAGACATGGATTGTAGAAAATGTAAGCCATCTGCAATACTTCAACACAAAGATTTGTAATCTCAAAGACTGGATCTGTTGTCCACATGCAGCTGCCACCTGTGAGTACTCAGTAAGAGTTAACTGACTGATAAATTCATTTGGAGTTTTGAGAGAGAAATACAGTATTCTATTTGCAAACTATCCTGTCTCTAAGTTATTTAAAACTAGTACTAGTCATAAATATATCATATGTTTTAAAGAAGATCATAAAAGCAACATTTCTCAGACTCTGTCTATAAAGTATGGTCTGTAATATGTATGTATTATCAGAATTCATATGGGCTGGAGTCAGATTACAGAATTAGCATAGAGGAATGCAGCTAATCTTTCTCATTGTTCACTTCTGAGTAAATATGAGTTTAGGCACTGGTTTATTTTTCCCCTTCTGGAAACTCTTTAAAGGATTGTATGTCCCATTGTGAGTGTTCATATTGATAGGCAACCCAATCCCATGTGCCTAATTCAATTCCTTTAAATAGAGTATTATTTTCAGATCAAATTTATTCAAGTCACTGATGTATCTGCTTGACAAGTCCTAACAGAACACAAGGAAGATGCAAGCCAGCCAGTATTTACTAGTAACAATGTATTCATGACTTTAGGAACTGTTTCTGCTCAGGCTGCTTCTTGCTCCTGCCTAAGAGGAGCACAGCTTTCCTGGGGTGTGCTATTTGAGCAAGAAAGTAATCTAACACTAAATGCAGGCGGGGTCAGAGTGATGTAACAGGAAGCTCTGATGTTTCCCTTCTGCTGCTGATCACTTACAATCTGACAACACTTCCAATTCCACTCAGAACAAGCCCTCTCTCCACAGTAGAACAGTCTAACCTCTTCCATTAAGATCACCAGGCTCTGATAACTGGATTACACCCAGTTTGCAGGATCAAATTGCAAATCTTTTGCTGTTTCCTCACCTTGCCTGAGGGGGAGAATCTCTTCTGCAGAATCTCAGAAAAATTAAATTGCATCTAAGACTACTTTACAAAAAAATTCCTCAGGAACTGAGCTGGGTAAGTACATATTAAAGCATATCTAAGTATTGTAAATGATAATGTCATTTGACTTGAGATTGTTTCGTGGGCATTAGTTAGTAACATTGGGAGAGGCTGGAAACATTCTCATTTATTTGTGTATGTTAGATAAGCTATAGAGTGCAACAGTAAGAGTAGAAATCTTGTTAACTACTAAATGTCCTATAATTTAGATTAGTATCCTGGATTTTTGTTTTTTGTAAACAAGAAATAAAAGTTGAATGACTTGAAAGGAGCTCTTGTGGGAATAGATCTTCAAAATTAGCTATGGGTTATACACTATTTTCTTATAGCCCTAATATTAAGCAAGTTTTATTCTTGCCAGCTGGAAGATATTAAAGCAATTGTTTTAGAAAAAAGGTCTCTTAAACTCTTTCAGCACAATTGGGACTCTTAGGAAAGAGGAAGAATAAATGAAAAACTCTACCGGCTCTCTACTCCTGAGGTCTCTTACTCTCACTGGCACTGTTATCGAACAGACAATTAAGGGCAAAAACACTAGCTTTCCATTGATCACACTTGATTCTATCACATATATCTTCTGAACTAATTGTAATGCCATTTTTATTTTTATTTTTCTTATATTTTCAAACTAACCTTTCACCAAACTCTAGTAATTGTATTAGAATAGATTATAGAGTAGCATCCTAGTTGGAAAGTCATTAGTAGAAGGTTGGAAAATAGGCCAGGAGAGAATATAATTTAAGCTCTAAAGATATGTACATTTTTATTTTTAATGTCACTTCATAGCAAATACAGTATTTCCTCCCATTGTGCTACTTATAGTCTGCTGACAATTGTTTCTCTGTGCATGTGTCTTGAAAGGAGTTGAGAGACATAGGCACAGAGATCTCCAGAAAAATAAAAAAATAAAAAAAAAGTATGTATGTGTATAGATTAGATAGATAAAAGTATTGTAAATGATAATGTACTATGGATTAATAAATATTTAAATAAGAATATATGGAACAGCTAGATTCATATCCACTGCTGGCTGTGGTGGGAATTATTTTTTGAGTAAATTAAGATCCTTCAGGCAAGACAAATTATCTTAATGAATTCAACAATTTAATACCTATGTAATTTGTAGGTAAAGCTAAATCATAGATTGTTAAACAGTATTATTTATTTTGGGGAAATTGGACGCTAAAGTTGTTTTTGATTGATATTGATCTCTTTTGATCAAAAGAGGACTTGATTTCAATGAAATTATGTTTTTGTTGTTTTTGCTTCCATTATGGACATTTTGGACTTGATCACCCATAACTTTAACACATTACAAGGACTACTTTCTTATCTGGAGTATCTCCTTGGCACTTTTGCCCTGGATATTTAATACCTCAGATGCTTTTAAATAACTTTTCACAAGAGCATAGTTAATGATTCTCTTGCTTTTAATTTATATAAAGCTTAGGAATACTTCTTTGGCCATTAGAGGTACACAAATGTAGAAATGGCAGGAGAGGGGGATGTTTGTGTACATTTGAAAGCCTTTGAAGCCTGGCATGGGGATTAGGAAAAGCATAGTTGAAATCATAGATGGTTTTGTTTTGACTATGCTTAGAATAGATGTTAAAATAATTTTATTTCTAATGATACTTAAAGATTATATCTCTCTTTGGAAAGTTATGTTTAATCAAAAAATTCATATTACAATAATAAAGTATGAAGACAAGGACAAAAAAAGTAACAAATGCCCAGATCATTGTTGGGGAGGGAGTATTTATTTAATATTATTTTCATTAAATATTTTAAATTGAAATGACATATAAATTTGATATCTAAAAATAATTGGACAAAAAGAACCAAGAAATACTGATCTTCTAGAACTAGAGATTGAAGCAATAATTAAAATAACTTAAAAATCCCAATTAATTTTTTTATGTTAAAAATCAATAGGTTGCATGAATCCACTGATGATTGTAGAGTGAGATATTTATTTTACTTTCTCAAATATATTTGTTCCTTATGCTATTTCCTATTTAACTGCATTGGTTTATCATGTGTGCCTTGACCAAGTTTATACATGTACAATGAAATGGGAAAGTAAAGCAATGCAATGGCAGTTTAAACCAAAACACACTTTCAACTCAAATATTCAAACTACCAAATAAAAATGTATTATTATAATTATGTATTATTTTCCTTCATTTTACAATGTATTTCTTGATTTGTAAAACTATCGGGATTTATTTATTCTATTTTTCAACCATATTACTGTTCAGAAGTAGTGATGCTAAGTAAAATATATAAGATGAAAAACACGGTATTTTGTACCCATTAAATAACTTGAATTAATTTTGAGGTAACAGAAAATGGTATAAAATTGAATTGTAAACCTGTAAGCTGTAATCTATAATTGCCCCCCCCAAAAAAGTATTCTTTGTTAGACTAGCTAGTCCCAATATGATCATTTTTATCAGCATATTTGCTTTGTAGTTTTTCCAACAGAAGATTCCTTAGCTTATGTGAAAGTAGATTCAAGTTTATCATTTTGTAATAATTTCATTTGAGCAAATACATTTGATATTAAAATTTGAAGAATCACAATATTATTCTCAGTGGAAATACTTTTCAGTGAAAAATAGAATTATTTAATTTATAGCAAACACACATCCACATGCTTTTATACATGTTTATGTATATATGTAAATATACACACACTTATATGTATGTATGTCCTATGTACCTATTACATTTACTAAAGAATTCCTTGATTACCTAACCATATTTAAAGTCAATAAATAAAAATTTAGAGTGTCCATTAGATTTACTATTTTTGTCATAAAAAAGTGTCAAGAATATAGAGTTATTTGGCCATAATTCCTTCTTTGCGAATGTTCTTAGGACTTAATTGGAAACTTCCCAAAGGAACTTTGAAGGAAACAAAGTGGTATAGACAAGCAATAAACTAAAAGACTGATTTCAAATTGAGTGTTTATTATTTAATTCATTTTGGCAAACTAAATTGATTCCTGGAAATTTAGTGACCATTTTATAAACGTAAATGTACCTTACTTTAAGCAACTTGCAAGAGAATTGGTGATACTTTCTGAAAGCATGCAGCCTTTTCACATATTAGCTAACAAAGAAAAGGCAATAGCCTCTTGACATGTCCAAAATCTTCTATTTGATTTTTCCCATTTTTACCACAATTTTCTAAAGATTTTAAGGTAAAAAAAATCCAATTGCCTAAGAAACTGTTTTGAATAAATGCATTTTGAAGATATTTGCAGTCATTAGCTTTATCTTTTATCTTATCTTTGTTTAGAAAACCAAGAAACTCGCCTCCAGTTAAGATAAACTGTTCCATTATAAGCTGGTGTGAAAGCTTCTCTTAGCGACCAAAGGTGGTAGATAGTGAGTTCCCTTACTATTATTACAAAACCAAAAACAAACTTTCAGTGAATATTAAAAAGTGAAGAATCTGTGCAGTAAAATAAACTTTTCCTCAAATCTGGTATCATTCTCCTTAGAGTATCTAGAATGTTTTTTTTCCCCCAAAAAAGCTCTCTTTAATACTTTATTATGTCATTGTCATTCCATACCATGAAGAAGTAATTTATCTTCTTTCATGCTATCTTGTAAAATTATTCTGCTGCACTTCAGAAAGCAGAAGTCACCAGAAATAAGAATATGTGCGTGTGTGTGTGTGTGTGTGTGTGTGTGAGTGATATAAATATGAAGGATAACTAAAAATTTCCCCCCCTCATGTCTGCATTTATTTGCTTTCCTGTGTTTGAACATGGTATGGTAATATGGTGGTGGTGATGTTGATGGTGATGTATGTGATTTAATGCTTATTTAGAAAGAAATTGAGATGGATCATAGGATTTTTTGTAACTAAAAATAAAATGTTCCTTTAGGTCCTAGAAGAATATAATGTTCATATTAATTACATCAATCTCTGTCTTGTAAAATTAAGAAGTTTAAAAGAGAAAAAAAAATATTTTTACAGTTTACTACAACTATGATCTGAAATAGTTAATATAGATCTATATTCATAGAAACATATCTATATATAATATCTAAATACAGAAAATGCATGTATAGAATATAAAAATATATGGATCTGGTTTTATTTAGATTTGTTGTAGATTTGATCTGTATTTATAAAAACATTCATGTATCTATACATATTTAGAGATATGATATAGAAGTAACAATACACAAATTATTATCTCTGTGCTTTTAGAATAGTGAAAGTCATTTTAAAAAATCAGTTTACATTCACTCTTCAGTCTGCATTTGTGCAAAACACTTAAGACTTTTTAAGGCATTTAGAAAATGCTTTTGCTTGCTTTTTATAAAATTGCTGAAGTAATGATAGTCAAAAACAAAAAAGAAATTATCTTTGATCTTAATGAAAACATTTCTTATAATATTGTTTGAGATACAAGTGATATTGTTCATTACTATTATCAGCCTATATAATAAGTTTTAAGTAACTTTCATAATGTTGTCTTCTATAGTTTTAATTCTTAAGTGATTTTTTTAGAAACATGAAGCTTATTTTTTTAAAGGACTAAGAGAAAATTCGGAGACTTGATTCCCTTTCAAATGCTTTAGCAAAGGCTATGCAATCTTCTACTCAGAAATTTATAAAATTAATCAAAACTTTGTTTACTTTGTTCATCCAAGTTAGGAGAATTCATTCATGTTCTTAGGGAAAACATACATAATAACATAAAAAATGTTCTCCATTTGAGGGAAAACTGTATTGTGGTAAAATGTTCTTTTTATGTGTCTATATTTATCCATCTATTTTATTTATCAGGTTACATTTATGGAAAGGGAATACATAAAGAACCAATATTTTCCACTTTTCTACAAGTGTTAAGAAGTGGTATCAGGGCAGGTATATGCACATCTAATCTTAAATTTATGGGTATGAGAATCTGATGGAATTATAAATGTGTTTTAGTATATGGAATGGTGTCCTAAGGAATAGAAAGAGTAAATGCTATTGTCAGAAGTACATGTCATTCCCAGAGAGAAGTTTTTATACTTGGGCAATTAATATGCATACTTTAGTCTCTGTTTCTATCATTTAAATACAAGTCAAATGCTTGACATAATCAAATAGTTTTTCATATATTCCACAAAATTCTCTTATAAGTGCTTATTTAAAGCTAGGTCTTCATTTACTATACAAGGTAGAAAATCAAACTGCAATCCTGATAATTCTGATTCTAATAAAGGATGAGATTTCTCTCAACTTGATACACTACCTTTTAATATTTTTGATAGAAATTATCTTTGAATGTGAACTGCCTTTGCAGTTGGAGATCTTGCATTTTTACCAACCCACTCCCCCCTCCATCCCTTGTACCTGGTACAATGCCTTACACATAGATACATAATAAAAAGCTGTTAGGTTGTTGAAGCATAACACCCTCCATAATTAATTTTTCTAAAACCGTTCTTCATAACCAATATAATTCTCATCTTTTTCTGACACTCCCCAGTGTACTTTATAATTAAAATAAACATTCTGATAGATATTCACTGTGAGAAGTAGAGAATTTAGAAAGTTAAGAATTGTCTAGTCCTTTAAAAATGGAAGAACCATTCTTACTGAAGGCAATGGGATAAAATAAATTGCCTCCTAAATACCACTTCTACAATCCATGTCAAAAATCTGTTCATTGGCAGTCTCTATTGCATTTTAAGCAATACTGTCAAAATCATTATCTTTTAAATATTATTTTAGGAAAATGATATTAAATTTTTTTTTCTGGCTGCATTTCATCTAGGAAATTGTCACTTGGTAGGTTTACAAAAAGGATCTCTTTGAAGCTAATTTTATTTATTCATCTTGCCAGTGGTTAGGGCAGTGGAACTGTCAGGATGATAGCTAGACTCATCTTTTTGGAGTTAGTGGTAGCCAGAGGATTCCCTTCTTCAGTGACATTTGTTCATGTTTTTTGTTAAGTCCTTCTGAGGTTGGAGGAGGCCAGGAAGGGACCCATTGGACATGGGATCATCCTCTCAATCTCTTGGTATTTCCTGGAGTCATTAAAGCCTATGAGTGGTTTGTCAGCTTTCCCCATGATTCTGTGGGTACTTTAGATAGGAAATTTGAAATAATCCTATACGTCAACTAGTTTTTAGCCTACTCTCTAGAACAGCAAATATTTAATAGTTAATTTTGCCACTAACAAGTTTGTAGAAAAACTCAAAAATCTCTCCAAAGTCCTCTTGAATACTATTTTAAATTTATAGCTTTTCTGATTTTTTTAATGGTGAGTAAAATATTTATTTTCATCAGGCAAGATTATATTAGGTCTAAATTGGTGTTAAATTAGAAATTAAAAACCTCAAGGAATTGTATGGAACAGTATGCTGGCAAGTATAACTTTTTAATCCTCTGAAAGAGTTAAAGGAAATTCCCTAGGTGTGTAACTTATGACTAAAAAGATCTAGTATAGGGAGAGCCAAAGCATTTAATTTAGTGTGAATATAAAATGGAACTCATTGTGGCACAAGTTTGTAAGGGATATTGGAGTTTTACAGCTGGGCAAACCCTTGTTTTAATGACAGATTGTTAACACCTCCTTTGAGCTCTATGATTAAGTGATATTTTGAAGTGCATTTTCTTTCCAGGAGTAAGTATTTGAGATAATGTGCTTGGAAGAGAACCAGTTCTATAAAAGCAATAAGATATTAGGTTAGAATATCACAGTAAAGTTATAAGAGTGAGGTAACTATAATTAAAATGATAAAATTTGTTTTAAAATCAAAAACACTCTACTTTTTATATTAGCTGACTTATTTTGAGAACAATGATGCAATTGACTATCAATATTTGATTTTAGAAAGTAACTTTTCCACAAAGTCAATATATATCTTTCCCAATTTTATTCTGGTCTTTTTTACATATCTCTTAAGAACCTGATTACAGAAAATACAGTAATGGTTTTTGAAAGTTCTATTATGGAAAAAGAAATATGCTCACATGTGTATGTTTATGTATTTGAATACAATTTATAAGTAGACAAAAGATTAAAAACAATTAGGTAGAAAACTAAGATAAAATATAAAAAGAGAAAATCTCAGTGGCTTGGGAATTTGGTAGATCTCATAATACAATACTCAGATTTTATTAATTTTAGATTTCTTATTGTAATATGGTTGAATATTTTCCTAGAAAATTGAAATATCCTTGTCAGATATGAAAATAATGAGTCAGGTCAAGACCTTAAATGTTAATGAATTGTTTTACTTATTGATTTCATTTATATCCTAAAAGAATAACTAACATATTTGGAAAATAATACACTATATTTGATTTTTAAAATGAAGAACCTGGGTTCCAGTTCTGACTGATATTTAAAGTTAATTACTTCATATCAGTTTTTCAGTAATGTTTTAGACAAATAAATTCATAGGATTCTGATTGATTCATACTTTGTCTAGTTCATGCATGGTATATTTCATGAACATATCAAAATATCATCATATCATCTTTTACATTTTTAGTGCATATAATGCTTAAATATCTTTTTCTATGTTTTTATCTATACAATATTTCCATATTTACCTTCACTGTTGTATTAGAGTTTTTGTTTTTTCTTATTTATGAGCAATGTGTATGTATGTGTGTCTTTGACTATATATTTATTTCTATTAATTTGTCTTAGAATAGAATTATAAAGGAAACCAATTACAGTGAAATAATTTTGTTTTATTTTTACCATCCATATTCATGAAATCTATCCACAGATTCATTGATTAAAAAATTCTGTTTCTGACTACCAGGAAGCACACACTTATTGACTTTTAGATTTTCCATCCCCCCTATTCCTGATGATCCAACCTATGTATTCATATGACTAAGTATCCTTATTTATTAACAACGAGAATTGTTATGCAAATGTATTTAACAGAAGTACAATGTACTAATTAACACTACTTATTCATTTCAAAATTTAAATTAGATAGATTTGATTTAATCTAAAGTTGAATGTTACCTATTACAAATTAAATCCAGCTTTTCCTTATTCAGGGGCTGGCTGTCTAGCTAGCCACAACCTTATGAAGTAGGCACTAAATATATCTCTATCACCATTTAAGGGGAAACTAAATAAAAACATAACAGATTTGTTCAAGATAGGACTAGTAAGTGAAGGAGGTGGGATTTAAACACAAATTTATTTTACTCTCGGTCTAGTGTTCTTTCCATTGTACTAAACACTGCTTCAGTTCCTTTCATTTTTCTTTACCTGGCAAGGTTTCTTTTAATGCTATTAAGAGGCATGAGGATAATTTAAACAAATCCCAATACACAGCTAGCTAATATTTTAAATAGCACCTTTATTTATTGTTAATGAAGTTTTCGTATGTATATGTAGATAGATAGATAGATAGATAAGTAGATAGATAGAGATATAGGTAGATCGCTTATTTGACCCTCATAAACACTGTGAGATAGGTGCTATTATTATCTTCATTTTACAGATTGGGTATTTGAGGGTAAGAAAGGTTAAGTGTCCTGCACAAGGTTGCATAGCTTGGTGTCTGAGATAGGTTTTGAACTTATCTTTCATACTTCAAGTCTAACATTCCTCACTTCACCCCCTAGGTAGCATTATATATGACAAAATAAAACTTTGAGTTGTACTCTTTTTACCTTTTTGAGTTTATAACTTCTCTGAAAATTCAATCTGAGACCAAAAAAAAAAAAAAAAAGATATTTAGCTTCCATTGTAGATCTTGTTAAAAATATTGATGGAAGGCTTAAATTATTGCCTGATATAAGGATCTGGAATTAACTGGATTTACTTTAATTATGATATATATGCTTTCCCCCTTTTTAATAGAAAATTGAATATTAGTTTTCCTTGATATGGGGTATAAATGTTTCTATGTAGTAACCATCTAAAACTGAAATGCAAAGATCAGGATAAGAAAAATTGGTCATCCTTAGGGAGAAAATATTTGCAATGCTAATTACCACTACATTATACTTAAACTAGATTATTATCTCTTCTCTCAAATATTTAAGAAATACAAATATATGATAATATAACTTTCTTAATTATTTGAAAAATAATAAATCGTAATATCTAATAGTATTTTAATATATTTGCATTAAAATATTGCATATTTTCATTAGAATCATGTTTCTGGTTTCAGTCAATTCTAAGAAATGACCTTTTGAAATAGGATGAGTGAGAAGGTTGCTTAGTAATTTAACTTAGATTGTAGAAGCCTTCCACAACATAACAGAAGAATGGCTTAAATTGGCAGGGAATACTTGTTGAAACTGGCAGACTTGCCAACTCTTTGCTCCCTACAAAAATTTAAAGTCTATTATTATTGTCTTTCTATACAAAACTACTAAAGTATCTAGAAGAATGTACTTGTGATCTATGAAAGTTAGTAAGCCAATTAAAAAATGTTCACATAAGATAATCAAGTTGACCTGTTTGGGCTTTATAATCATGTCTTACCTTACTCAATGTGATGAGTTATGTTTTTGCTTCATTACAATTTCCTGAGTTGGTTGGGGTATATTGATCAAACAATACAAGACTTCTAGAAGGAGTGTGGACATTATTTAAATATAGAATTAGACTTATGGATTTTAAACTATTAATCTCATTTTTCACAATCACATTTTAAAATGCCCTTTGTTCACTAAAATGAAAAAGGAAGTTGAAATGAGAAAATATATATTTTTTTTTTATAAATGCAGAATTCATTCATGGATCTCATCCCAATATGTCCATTTCTATCTATCATATTAAATCATTACCTGCCCGTCCCCTTTTTTCCCTAAGTAATTTTTAAAATTGAGAACCTAGAGCAATTTGGAACTATGCCCAAAAGGCTATCAAACTGTGCATATCTTTTGATCTAACAGTATTTCTACTGGTCCTATATTCCAAAGAGATCATAAAAAAAGAAAAGGATCCACATGTACAGAAATGTTTGTAGCAACCCTTTTTGTGGTGGTAAGGAAGTGGAAACTGAATGGATGTCCATCAATTGGGGAATGACTGAATAAATTATGGTATATGGATGTATTAGAATATTATTGTTCTATAAGGAATAATGAGCAGACTGATTTCAGAAAAATCTGGAAGGATTTTTATGAACTGATGCTGAGTGGAGTGAGTAGAACCAAGAGAACATTATACACAGCAACAAGATTATGTGATGATCAACTATGATGAACTTGGCTCTTTGCAACAAGGAGGTGATTCAGGATAATTCCAATAGACTTGTGATGAAGAGAGCCATCTGCATCCAGACAGAGAAATGTGAGGACTTAATGGGGATCACAACATAGTATTTTCACCTTTTTTTCTTTATCTTTTTTTTTTCCTGTTTGGTCTGATTTTTCTTGTGCAGTATGATAAATGTAGAAATATGTTTAGAAGAATTTCATATGTTTAACCTATGTTGGCTTTCTTGCTATCTGAGGAGAGGAGAAGAAAGGAAAAGAGAAAGAAAAATTTGGAACACTGCAAGGATGAATTTTGAAAACTATATTTGCATATATTTTGAAAATAAAAAAGTTATAAAAATAAAATTTAGATCCTAATATGGAAGAAAGAACACAAGTCATAGGGATAAAAGTTAGGACATTTAACTTCTATTTTAGGCTTTGCCACTAAAAAGCTATGTGATTTTGGATAGGTAATTTTATCTTCCTGAGGTTTGATTCTCTCATCTATATAATAGGAGAGTTGGAAAGCCATAATGGCATAACAAGAACAGGTCTTACAGAAAGGAGAGCCTGAGTTCAAGTCCCATTTTCTGACTTACACTGGTTCTGTGACCAATATGTGAATTAGTCATTTTGTCTTTCTGAGACTGTAAATTATAGAGAAAATGTGGATTTGGATAGACTATTTTTTTTATTAGAAGCTCTCTGTATCAATGAAGTCACAAGTCCAGTAAAAATAATATGAAGTTAGAAAAGATATATCTCCACTGAAAGGATTCAGTAGAGTGGAGATCTCTTTCATTTATAGGCTTTTTCTCTTTAAAAATAGAACACATTCTACTTCTGGGCTTATATCCCAAAGAAATACTAAAGAAGGGAAAGGGACCTGTATGTGCCAAAATGTTTGTGGCAGCCCTGTTTGTAGTGGCTAGAAACTGGAAATTGAATGGATGCCCATCAATTGGAGAATGGCTGGGTAAATTGTGGTAGATGAATGTTATGAAATATTATTGTTCTGTAAGAAATGACCAGCAGGATGAATACAGAGAGGCTTGGAGAGACTTATATGAACTGATGCTGAGTGAAATGAGCAGAACCAGGAGATCATTATACACTTCAAAAACAATACTGTATGAGGATGTATTCTGATGGAAGTGGATTTCTTTGACAAAGAGACCTTACTCAGTTTCAATTGATAAATGATGGACAGAAGCAGCTACACCCAAAGAAAGAACATTGGGAAATGAATGTAAACTATTTGCAATTTTGTTTTTCTTCCCGGGTTATTTTTACCTTCTGAATCCAATTCTTCCTGTGCAACAAGAGAACTCTTCGGTTCTGGAAACATATATTGTATCTAGGATATACTGAAATATATTTAACATATATAGGACTGCTTGCCATCTAGGGGAGGGGGTGGAGGGAGGGAGGGGAAAAATCGGAATAGAACCGAGTGCAAGAATAATGTTGTAAAAAAAAATTACCCTGGCATGGGTTCTGTCAATAAAAAGTTATTATAAAATAAAAAAATAAAAAAGTACATAATAAAAAAAAATAGAACGCATTCTTTCTTATTAAGAAATGTCATTCTTCTTAGACTAAAGATAAATTTGGGTATTTTTCTTTCCAAAGAGAAGTGCTGAGGTAAAATATTGGCCTTATATAATCCTTAATCTCAAAGCATGTCCATAATGTTTAGAAAGAGGAAGTGAAAAGAGGAAACATGTAAAGCTGCACTATGCTCTATTAAGGGAACTAGCATATAATTTTTTTTTTTTTATATAAATGAAAGGCTTATAATCATGAGCAACAAATGTATTTGAGCAAAATAGCCAAGAATTTGTCCAAAATAAACAATGTCCAATTTAAAATATTCACATGCCCTCCTCTATCTACTTGCCTTCCTTACTTCTAACCTTCTCTCACCCCAAATTTTCTGGCTTCTGTCAATATGGAAAATTACCAAAAGTCATGTACTACAAATAAAACTATTATTACATAAACTTACATTATATAAATAATTAATATTAAAATCTTTAAAAGGGCATCTAAAATTATTTTTCCCAAAAGATATGGCAGTGCTTAGCCTACATTTGACTTATTTTAGCATGTTGATACTCAGAAAACACTACCACTCCAATTGGCTTCCCAAAAAAACAAAACAAACAAATAAACAAAACTGAGTGTATGTTCTCTAAGCAACCTAGTTCAGAAACACTGGCACTTTGTGGTTTATTTTGCCCCAACTAGCTTTGAAAAAAGAAATGAAGTCATATTTCAATTCTGGAATAGCTGGTACAGTACTTATGGAAATGCTTCAAAAGAGAAAAATCTAATTTTTCCTAAAGGAGTTGACAAGAATATTTCATGTTTGTGAATGACTATTTAGGGTGAAGAAGTCTCTCTTCATAGAGAAATAAATCTCAACTTTAGAAAAGATCTCTGAAACCATTTAGTTTAATCTCTACCTCAATAAGAATAATTTTTACAACATTTCTGACAAATGTTCATCCAACCTTTGCTTGAAGCCCTCAAGTAAAGAGAAACTTGCCACTTTCTGGGGTAATCCATTTCAATTTTGTTGTGATGTTATTCACTCTGTGATCCCTTTGAAGTTTTTCTTGCAAAAGCTACTGGAGTAATTTGCCATTTCCTTCTCCAACTCCTGTGACAGATAAGGAAATTGAGGCATACAGGGTAAAATGATTTGCCTAAGCTTCTAAATGTCTGATAGCAGATTTGAACTCAGGAAGATGCAGTCTTCCTGATGGAAGATGCAGTCTTCTATCTCCTTTACCATCTGGCTGCTTTTATTTCAATTTACCCATATCTAACTACCAGATTTTTTTTTACACCTAATATAAGTTTGCCTCTTTCCACTGGTCCTAGTTTTTACCTCTAGGACTGAAAAGAAAAATAATCTATCTTCTATTTGATAGTCTTTCAAATAAATGAATATAGCTATCACATCCCTCATAAATTTCTTCTCTATGTTAAACATCTCCATTTTTTTTTTCCAAATGATTCTAACTGGGCAAGATCTCAAGCAGCCCTTTAGTAGCTTCTCTCTAGATGATTTCTGCCATATCAATATGTTTCAGGAAAACTGAAAACTAAAAACAGTACTCTGAATGAAGACTGAATAGCACAGAAAACAGTGAGGATTTTGCTATGTTGCCCTAGGCTGGGTTCATTTGGATTAGTCCCAAGTGAAATAACTTTGTACTCCCTATTATTATTTCAATGCTTAGAAATAGGTTGCACTAAGAAATTTATATTCACCCTTTTCTAAATACAGGCATATTGCTATATATAGGTAAGAAATAATTCCTGCTCTGAAATACTATCTGTACACATAAGGTGATCCATTAAATATTCTATATATATCTCCTATGATCTGAAAACAGTTATTCAGCTGAAATAGCTGAATAACTTTGCCCAAGCAAAAAAATCTTTTTTTTTGAAAACAAGATGAAATTTTAATATAAAGAATTTTCAACAATTTTTAGAAAGAAAATCTGTAATATATGAATAATTGTTTCTATATGGGAAGTAGAAATCACTATCTTTTTAAAAATTATGTTAATTATCAGATTTTATTACCTTAGGATGCAAGCCTAAAATCAGAAGACATAATTCTTAATCACCCATGGCTGACAATGCACATGCCACTTTTCCATCTTCTTGTTATGTATTATCATTACTAACAGAATTAATGACATTAAAAATTCCATGAATTGGTTTGAATACTCATCATCTTATATCTTATCCTGCTAACTAAATAAAATCAAAAAGAATACATCATTCTGAAGATAAATGTTTTCTCCTTTTTAATTTTAAGATACTAAAAAGCTATATTTTGAACATTTGTAACTGTTTTAAGGAAATAAAAGAAGTCACAGGCCATTATATTGTAGAAATTGAGAAAGTTCAAAATCAAGAACAAAAACATTTAAGAGTATTAATTTACCAAAATCTGGATGCAATCCTCTTTCCTAGCTAATTCAGATATTCCATTGGGAATCTGAGAATCAAAATTCCATTTAGAGACTTCCATGACTGCCTAGAAGAAAAATAAATTCCATATAATACCACATAGTTTTGCAAATTTTCCTCTTACTTTGTTATTTTCTCTTCAAGGAAGCAGGAACTAAGGCACAGTGGTTCGATGTCATTTTGTTTGCTTCCTTAAGGTACCTTCCTGGGGTATTGTAGCATAAAGACTGGTACTGTCTAATCTTGGGTATCTAATGAATGAGTTAGTCCTCAAATATTTATTAAATATCTTGTTCAATTTTTTTAGTGCTTTTAGGCACTATATGCTAGACATTGAAAATACAAATATATAAAAAGAAAGACAAGTTGTATCCTCAAGGAGATTACATCCTCATGAGAGAAGAATATCTAAAAGAAAGCTGAAAAACTGAAGGGAAATTACAATGCTGACAGTCTAGAGCGTTAGAAACAAAGCCAAGAGAGAAATGAAAAAAGGCTGGCCTGAAAGTCTCCCCAAAATGACAGCCTGAAGAGGAACCTACCAATGAGAGTTCCAGGGACAAAGGGTTGTTCCAGGGTGAGAAGACCCCCACAGTCAATTATGAGAGGGGTTGTGAATCATAGTTTAAGAAGTTGGGATCTAGAGTATAGCACAATTATCTGAGAGAAACCTGTTAGTTATCTGTGGTAAAAATCTTGAATTAGAATTCAAATATTCATTTTGTTTGGTGCATTATTAATCATTTGTCCATTTGATTGACCAATATGAGAGCCCACCAACAATGACATTTTATTTAACTTTGCCATAATTCTCCTATGGTTTGGCTGTGAAATGTTATAAAATGATTAAGTTCACCAACACTCCAGTAAAACATAGCCAAGTTTCAAGTTATATTGGCTCACTTTAAAGTGAGCCCCTCCCCACATCATTGCCATTCTCAATTAAAGTAGATTTTCAGGATTTTTAATAGTTCTGGCCCAGGAGCAAATTGTTATGGGAAATGAATTAAATTTCTCCTTAAAAATCAGATGTTTCAAATTTGTTACTAGATTCAAGACAGTTTTGAACACTTTGATATTTATTACAAATTTATGGCTATAATGTTAAAGGAGGATCAATTCTTCCCTTTCTTATAACATATTTTAGCTCCCAATTGAAGGAATTTGTTTCTTAGTTATAAAAATAAATGGCAATAAATACATATTTATCCTTTTGATAATGGTTACACTCTCCTGGATATCAGCCAAAAATCTCCTACACCTCTAAAATTGATAATTAGGGGTTGTTTGTTGTGTGTGTGTGTGTGTGTGTGTTTTAATCACTGTTGTTTATACTTAATGGGATCATAGAGCTAAACACTATCGGAGATGCCCTCTATTCCCTATCCTTTGCCTGATGACCCAGCTCTGGAAAAGCTAAGACTTATTTAGACTTCTTGAGTGTGCATAAGGCTTAAATAAAGTTTAACTCATTTTCCTTCTGGTGAGATGTAGGATCATTAAGACTTATCATCTGCCCTGTCATTGATTACTAAAGTCCTCCAAGACTTACAATTTGCCCTTTCTCCATATCCTGCCTACTCCCTCTAATATCATCTGCCCTACTCATGTAAATCTAAAGACTTGTAGGCCTCCCAACCTTTCACCCTTAAAAATTCCAGGCTTCTCCATCTCCCTGGTAGTTCATCTTTTCCTTATGTGTTGTCTCTCCCAATTAGAACATGAACTCCTTAAAAGCAGAAACAGCTGGCTTTTTCTGTTTGTATAGCTATCATTTAGCACCTGACTTGGCACATAGCTAGGTTTTAATAAATGCTTTTTCATTCCTTCATTTGTCATCCCATTGATTTTATTAATGGAAACACAGGTACAGATATGGGAAAAGTCTTGTTCATATAATACATAGCAGATTAGGATTCCAACATAGAATATCTTAAAGTTAGCAGTTTTTATTTTCCACTATGCTATACTAAAAGTTATTTTTTGAATTTTTGTTGCATAAAGAAAATCATTTCTTTAAGGTTCTTAGTTTGGAAAAATTGCATCATAATAAATACAGTTTATTTTAACTTTTCCAGAATTTCTTGCTCTGATATTTTGGAAACATATTGTCTTTTAGAAATCAGCATCAGTTTCACTTCTATTCAACAGAGATTCACTTCCCTCATGTTTCATTTTTTTTTCTTCATCAGAATTCTTATTTCCTTCCTTAAGTTTAATGTAAGTTATTTCTCCCAAACTTACCTGCCACAAAAACCATACTGTTCTTCCTCAAGAATATTTCTTTTATGTGGTTTCAAAATTTGCTTCTACAGTGGTTGATTTGTGGTTTGTTAGTCAATGACTTTGTACAGTGCTGTTTAAAGAAAATTAGCTCTTTTTCTTTGTTTCACTGTGGGCTCTTAAGGAGTTTTTTTTAAAGGAAGAAAGGCTGTACAGACAAACATATAATCAAACCACAAGCATTTATTATATTTAATACAGTACACTTCCAGGAATCATGCAAGGTGCTGGGGATCTACTACAAATACTTTCAAGCAATTTACAAGCTTTTATGTCATTAAGATTCTCCCTTTCAAACATATTTTTAAAATGTTATTCCTCATCAAGAGAATGCCAAGAGCAATCAGTATCTTAAGCAACATAATGCTGGTGCTAGAAAATTATTTTGAACTCTTAATCAAATATTTACTTGTATATGACCTGATTTTATTCTAATATTCAACTTAATTAATTTCATACACTGATGAAATGCCATAGCTCATGATAATTTTCCAGATTAAATGTAGTAAGTATTTGAAATTGTTTCAGGACAACAAATTGATGGGTTTTTTTGGTATAATTCTTAACTTAAACAAGAATCTATTCTAAGATCATTCTCTTGGCCACAATTAATTGTGTTTTTAATTTTCTGTCTTTGATAAAGTTTGATAAATAAAAAGAATGATTCACAACTTTCCCACCCATAATAGAATGTTCTCAAATACCCAGGCATTGAAAATTCTCAATATTGTGTATTTAGATATTAATAATAATTATTTGTTGATGATTGTAATTTATTAACTCCTTTAATAGTATACATAATATTACGACAAATAGCAAGATAGCTACTTAACCCAGGAATATTCTATCTGAACACCATTACAAATAAAAAAAATGAAATAATAGTTTAGATTTATAAAAATGAGAAAACATGGCAAAATTAAAAGTGTTAGATCTGGATTTGAAGGAACAAGATTTGGATCCAGACTCTTAACAATTTCTATTTTATTTTGGGTAAGTCATTGAATCTCTTTGATTCCCAGTTTCCTCTTAAGTTAAATGAAAAGTTTGGGTGAAGAAGGAAATAAACATTTGTTAAATGTTTATTATACACCAGGCAATATGATAAGTACTTTATAAATATTTTCTTATTTGGTCCTCACCACAACTCTGAGAAGTAAGTGCTATTATTATCCTCATTTTATACATGAAGAAACTGAGGCTGGGAACTGTTGGTCACACAGCTAATATCTGAGTTCAGATTTAAACTTAGACTTAGTACTATTAGCACTGTACCACCTAGCTTCCTCATAACGTATTCTCTATTATTCTTTCTAACTCTATGATCTGCTTTTAAATTATACTGTTATCTCACCTGATTTCACAAATCTTGAGTGTTTTCAGTCTCTGTGTACTACCTCTCAATATAATCAGTAGATAAGAATCAAGATTTCAAAGTTTTAATAATGTACAGCTCATTTTTTAAAGAAAACAATAAGGGAATGACAGAACAAATTCTTCAATAATGTAGATTATCATTGTGTTATTAAAAGTGTGTGTTTTCATTCCTCTCTCTAATACAGTACAATTCAACTACTTCTGTTCTTCCATAAGCTAGTTTCTAAAAATTATTTGTGTTTGTTGTTGAACATTAAGAAGCAAAATTGATTAAAGAAATTAAATTGCATTTGATCTTTAAGTTCTAGAAATTTCCACCACTGATTTTAAGAGGTACTGCCTGCCTCTGTGTAGTTGCTGCAGAAATTCTGGTGAATTGTGGTCATATTAGGAACAAATAACATAGGGGACTAAAGCGAATCTGGCAAAGAGGCCTTGACCAAGCACAATGGGTCTGAAAACTCCAATGCACCTGTGACTCTGGTATATATGAGAAATGAACACCATTCTTATGTCTAATTCAAACCTTTCCTTTCACTGGCACCAAACTTGAACCCCCTAACTCCAAACTGTACCTAATTGACTCCCCCTTAGCCTTCTTGGGTTCTTGGTTGATTGTATTTTTGTTTCAGATATTGCAATTTGATTCATTTTTCCCATTCTGTTCACTTCTCTCTGTACAAATTCCCCACTGCCCTCTTTTTCCCCACTATTGTCCCAGTTAGAAGGGGATCAAAGGAAAATAGCAGGGTTCAAATTTTACTTCAGACAAGATAATTGTGTGATGGTGTTTAACCTCTTTATGGTACAAGATGTGGAATTATTGAATTTGGAGTAAGGAAGGCCTGAATTGAGATCCTTCCTCAGAAAGTTACTATGTCATTCTGGGGAAGTAACTCAATTTATCTTAATCTCAGTTTCCACATCTGTAAAAGAGAAATAGTAATAACACCTACTTTATAGGACTATGAGGATAAAATTAAATAATATGTTTATATCACTTTGCAAAACTTAAAGTACTGTGTAAATATTGGCTTTTATATTGTTGATAACAATTTTATCACTCATCATAACATATTTGTTATATATAACAAAATAAGAATTCTTAAGATATTATGTCACAATAAATAATATTATATAAAATGCATTGTATTTAAATAAAGTTATAATTCATTACAATTATTAATATATCTTCAGTTTCCTAATTTGCAAAATGGGAGTAATTATAGTTTATACCTCCTAGTGAGGGTCAAGTGAGATGATACATGTAACATATTTTACAAATACTAAAGTGATGAGCAAAATTCATTTTATAATCAATCACCGTAGATCTAGCCTGTTCAATCAAAAACAGACAAAACCAACCCAAAACAAAACACCCCCCCAGAAAAATTACTGAGTTGTGTTCCTGTTCTCTTATTTTTTTGAGAAGAAATGATAAAGGTGATGCCCTCCCTAAAAACATTTAATCTTAAGTAGAGGCATACATTTACAAGTACAGGTTTCCTTAGATGTCAGTCTCCTCATTTTATAGGAGGGATACTGAAAGAGGTGAAATACCCTGCCTAAAGTCCTGGGAAGAGGTGTTCTTATCCCAGATCCAGGGTTCTTTCCCAGGTATTAAAAAATGAGATTTCAATTTGTGCTCAAAGTTCTAATCTCACTCTGATAGTAGATAGCATTTTTTATTGTAAGTCCTTTGGAAGTTATTGGATCATTGTGTTGTTTGGAGTACTTAAGTCTTTTACTATCTTTACAAATTTGTGCTATTGTGTTCTTCCAAGTTCTCTTTATATAAATTCATACATGTTTTTCAGGTTTATACAAATAATCATTTCTTTAAGCAAAATAATATTACATTGTGATCAAGTACACTACAACTTCTTTAAGCATTCTCCAAATTGATGAGTATGCCTCCACTTCTAATTTTTTTCTGCCACAAAAAGAGCTGCTTTACATCTTTTTATGCATATAAATATTTATTATTTTTCTTTGATCTCTATGGAGTATATTTCTATTAGTGGTATGGCTGGGTCATTAAAGGGTGAGAATAGGTTTATAGTTCCAAATTCTTTTCCAGAGAAGTTGGATTACTTCACAACTTACCATCAGTGCACTAATGCCCTTATTTTTTATATCCCTTCCAAGATTTATTATTTTCTTTTCTTACATATTAGGTTGCACCTGATAGCTGTAATGTGATACCTCAGTTTAAACTGTCATTTCTCTAATCAATAGTGATTTAGAGCATTTTTCACATGGTTTTACACACACACACACACACACACACACATAAATTTATGCGATGCATATGTGTATATATGTGTTTTATAAATTTGATTCAGTTCCCTATATATTTGAGAAATGAGGTCTTTATTAGAGAAACTTATTATAAAAAAATTGATATTATGGCATTGTCTATGGTGACTTTTAGCAAGATGTTGTTTCCCTGATTATTTCTTTTAATTAGACATGCATTTGCTTTTGCTTTGTCTTGAGATCATGATAGCTAACCCTGTCTTTTTTTTTAACCTAAGTTGAAGCATAATTGATTATGCTCCAGCTGCTTATTTTAACTAAATGTGTGTCTTTCCTTTTCAAGTGTATTCCTAGTTAATTTCTGTTTTTAATGCATTCTGCAGCTTCTGTTTTATACATGATATCATCCCATTTATAGTAATGATGAATAGCTGCAGATGAAGGGAAATCTTAATCTCATTTTCTTTTTTCCCATTTTTATTTTTTTCCCTCATGAAAAGAATCTGTTTTACTTCTGAACACGGCTTGCCTTAAATCACCTCCTTTTTATTCATTCCATCCCTTTCTCTTATTACTTTTTCCTCCTACTTGCTTATTAATATAGCTGATTGTGTGTGTGTGTTTATTTATCCTTCTTTGAACCAGTTCTGTTAAGAATGAGATTTAAGCATTGACCACCATTCCCTTCCATTTTCCCCTTAACTATAGAAGCTCTTCCTTGTAAATCTTTTTTCCGAGAGATAAATTTGCCCCATTTTTCTTTTCACTTCTTCCTCCTTTCCAAGTTTCTTATTCACCTCTTCTTTTTGGGGGGAGATCATCCCATAATGACCTTCTGATTGTGAATATTCCTTTTAAGTGCCCTAATCAAATAAAGCCCTTAAGAATTACATGTATCATTTTCCACATAAGATGGTAAATATTTCAGCTTTAAATTAAGTCCCTTACTTTTCATTCATATTTATATTTTTATAATTCTCTTGAATCTTGTACTTGAACATACTTGAACTCTTCAACTACAGTCTTTTCATCAGGTAGGCATTAAAGTTCACTATTGTGTTGAATTGAAATTTTTCCTTTCAAAGATTAAATACAGTTTTGATTATTTTATGTTGTATTTTTGTTGCATTCTGCTTTGCCTTTCCAAATATTATATTCCAAGTTATCCATTCTTTTCATGAGGAAGTTGCTAAGACTTATAAGCTCCATGAATGTGGTTCCATATTTTTAATAGTTTCTTTGTGGCTACTTATAAATATTTTTCCTTGACTTGGGTGCTCTGGAATTTGGCTATACTATTCCTGGGAGTTTTCATTTTTTGATTTCTTTTTTTAATGTATTAATTTATTTTAATATACAATGCTTTGTGAATTATGATGGAAGAGAAAAAAAACAGAAAAAAGGGGGAAAAAAACATGGGAGAGAAGAAAAACATAAAAAAGAAGTGAACATAGAATGTATTGTATATTTATTTACATTCAATCTCCATAGTTCTTTTTCTGGATGCAGAGGGCATGTTTTGTTCAAAGTGTATTAGGATTGCTTTGGATCACTGAACTACTTAGAAGAATCAAGTCTTTTATGGTTATCATTACACATTCTTGCTGTTATTGCATACAGTGTGTTCCTGGTTTTGCTTGTTTTGCTCAGCATCAGTTCATGTAAATCTTTCCAGTTCTTTCTATAATCAGCTTGTTCATCATTTTTAATAGAATAATATTCCATTACATGTACCACAATTTTCTTTAGTCATTCCCCAATTGATGAGATCTCCTCATTTTCCAATTCTTTGCTAACACAAGAAGAGTCCTTTTCCCTTCTTTATGATTTCCTTGGGATACAGACCCAGAAATGAAACTGCTGGGACAAGGGGTAAGCAGTTTTATGGCTCTTTGGGCATAGTTCCAGATTGCTCTCCAGAATGGTTGGATCATTTCATAACTCTACCATGAACCCATTAGTGCCCCAGTTTTCCCACATCCCCTCCAATAGTTATCATTATTTTTTTCCTGTCAGCTTAGCCAATTTCAGAGATGTAAGGTGGTACCTCAGAATTGTTTTAATTTGCATTTCACTTATCAATAGTGATTTAAAGCATTTTTTTCATATATCTATAGATGGCTTTAATTTCATCATCTGAAAATTGTCTATTCATATAATTTGATCATTTATCAATTGGGAAATGACTTGTATTATAAATTTGACACAGTTCTTTGTATATTTTAGAAATGAGATCTTTATCAGAAATACTAGCTGTAAAGATTTTTTTTCCCAGCTTTGTAATTCCCTTTTAATCTTATTTCCATTGGTTTTGTTTGCACAAAAACTTTTCATTTTAATGTAACCAAAATTGTCCCTTTTGCTTTTCATGCTGTTTTCTAGTTCTTCTTTGGTTATAAATTCCTGCCTTCTCCAAAAATTTGATAGGAAAATTATTGCTTGTTCTCCTAATTTGTTTATGGTATCATCCTTTATGCCCAAATCACGTATATATTTTTTCCTTATTTTGGTATGGGATGTGAGTTTATGCCAAGTTCTGACATATTATTTTCCAGTTTTCCCAGAAATTGTTGTCAAATAGGGAGTTCTTATTCCAGAAGTAGGTGTTTGGGGGTTTATCAAATATTAAATTACTATAGGCCTTGATTATTGTGTCATGTGTATCTAATCTATTCCACTGATCTACCATTCCGTTTCTTAGTCAGTACTAAATGATTTTGATTATTGCTACTTTTTAATATAGTTTTAGGTTTGGTACTGCTAAACCACCATTCTTTGTATTTTTTTTTCATTGATTCACTTAATATTCTTGACCTCTGGTATTTCTATATGAATTTTGTATTGTTTTTTCTAGTTCTATAAAATACTGTTTTGGCAGTTTGGTTGGTATGATATTATTGAATAGGTAGACAAATTTAGGAAAAATTGTCATTTTTATTGTATTAGCTCAGTCTAGCCATGAAAAATTGATATTTTTTCAATTGTTTAGATCTGACTTTATTTATATGAAAAATGTTTTGTAATTTTGTTCATATAGATCTTGTGTTTGTCTTATCAGGTAGACACCCAAGTATTACATTTTGTCTATGATAATTTTAAATGGAACTTCTCTATCTCTTATTGATGGGCTTTGTCAGTAATAGAAATGCTGATGATTTGGGTGGATTTATTGTATATCCTGCAACTTTGCTAAAACTGTGAATTGTTTCCAGTAGACTTTTGGATGATTTTCTAGGATTCTCTAAGTATATCATCATATTATCTGCAAGGAGTGATAGTTTTATATACTCATTGCCTATTTTAAATCCTTTAATTTCTTTTCTTTTTCTTATTGCTAAAGCCAACATTTCTACTATAATATGGAAAATAGAGATAATAATGGGCATCCCTGTCAATGAACTTATTGGAAATGCATCCAGCTTTTCTCCATTACAAATAATGATTGTTGTAAGTTTTAGATAGATACTGCTTATTATTTGAAGGAAAGCTTCCCTTTATGTCCATGTTCTCTAGTATTTTTAATAGAAATAGGTGCTATGTTTTGTTAAAAACTTTTTCTGCATCTGTTGAGATTATGGTATGATTTCTGTTGGTTTGGTTATTTATATGATCAGTTATGATAATAATTTTCCTGATGTTGAACCAGCCCTGCATTCCTGGTATTAATCCCACTTTAAACAACATATTATAGGATTCTGTTTTTTGTCTTCTCTGCTATTTAAATCTGTTTTTTAGAAGAGTTCATTTCCATTTCCATTCACACTTCTGATTACCTATAAAGTCTGTGCTAGCACCCTGGAGGCCTCAGAATGAGACAGAGTCAGGATAGGCAAAAGTCCTTGGTCGTTAGGGGGAGAAGTGAAAGAGATGGACAAAACTGCCAGGAGTTTTGCCACAGATCCTTCCTTGATTCTAGAGTCCAGAATCTCCACGAATGTTCACACTTTCTCCTCCTTGTCCTGAGACCAAGTGAAGTTCTCTTGCCTGTCTCACTCTACCTCCTAATCCTTACCTACAATTCTCTTAACCCCAAGCATTGAGCTAGCATTAACTGTGGGAAGAGAAATTCCAAACATATGCTAATAGAGTTATTATCCAATGGGTAATTAGCCTTAAATGCTCTGCTATCTGTCTGATTCAAGCACAGCTTTTAAGAGTTTCAGCCCTTTACAATTACCAATCTGTATTTCCCTCCATCCTATTTTCACTCCAATATTTACTTTTGTTCTTGTCCTTAATCATGTGTTTTTGTTTTTGTTTTTGTTTTTATTTTTTTGTAGCCACCCCTTCAACTGCCTTATTTCCAATCACACCTTCCTGTAAGGGGCTGAAACTCTGAAAAGATATACTTGAATATGAGACAGCAGCACACTTAGGGCTAATTACCTATTTGATGTGTGATAATAGTTCTATACACATATATTTAGATGAAATGCTGATGTGATGGCTCTCCTCACCATTGTGCTTGCTGAATGTGTGGTGGTGAGGTAATTGTAGGCAAGGATTGGAGGGCTGAGGGAGAGAAGTCAGAGTCACTCTGCTGCAGGATGAGGAGGAGAGAGACTTCAGGATTCATCTTTGGCAAGCCTTGTGACAACTTGCCTGCCTCCTTTTTTCCCACTAAAGATCAAGGACTTTGATCCTGACTCTGACTGATCCTGAGGCTCTGCAGAGAGCTAGCCTGGATATTATACCTTCCCTTTATTTTAGTAGTATTTTTTTTTAATTCACTTCACCCACTACCTTATTTTCTATCACTACCTCCCCCCTTCTCTTACTTTTTCCCCTAACATTTCTGTCTTCCCTTCTATCCTGTCCCTCCTTTTCCTTTCCTCTTTCTCCTACTTCTTTATAGGATTAGATAAATTTCTATATCCAATTGAATGATTAAACTATTCCCTCTTAGAGCCAAAACTGTTGAAATCAAGCTTCACACAATGCCTATAACCTACCCATCTTTTTTTTCATTGCAATAGGTCTTTTGTACTTCTTCGTGTGAACTAATTGTCGCATTATTCCTCCTCTTCTTTTTTTCAGCACAGATTTTTTTCCTACCCCTTAATTGTATTTTTCTTTGATGTCTTCACATCAGAGTTCATTTACAACCACATCTTCAGTCCATGCAATGTCTCCCTCTGCCTGCTTGAATTACAGATACAGTTCCCAAGAGTTATAGATGTTGTTTTCCCTTCTAGGATTTAAACTGTTTAAATTTTAAATAACACATATTTTCCCCCTACTTACCTTTCTATGCTTCTCTCAAGTCTTGTCTTTGCAGATTAAATTTTCTATTTAGTTCTGGGTTTTTTTCAATACCAATGGTTGAAAGTCTTTTCTTGAAGCTCCATTGCCTTCCCTCAAAGATGATGCTGAGTCTTGCTGTGTAGTTAATTCTTAATTGTAACCCCAGGTACTTTGCCTTCCAGGATATGGTGTTTCAGGCTTTGTGATCCTTTATTGTAGAAGCTGGCAGATTCTGGGTAATGCTAACTATAGTTGTGTTTTGAATTGTTTTTTATCTGGCAGCTTATGTTATTTTTTCCTTAAGATTATAGTTCTGGAGTTTTGCAAAAATGTTCCTTGGGGTTTTTCTTGTGGAATCTCTTATTGGAACTGATAGATGAATTCTTTCAATGAGTATTTCCCTGTTTCTAGAATATCAGGGCAATTTTCCTTAATGATTTCTTATAGAATGCTATCTAGGTTCTCTTTTGGGTTATGGCCTTCAGGTAGATCAATAATTTAAAAAATTGTCTCTTCTGGATCTATTTTCCAGGTTAGCTTTTTTTTTTCCCCAATGAGTTATTTTATATTTTCTTATTGATTTTTTTTAAATTTTTTTTCATTTGTTTGACTGATTCTTGCTATCTCACAGTCATTAGCTTCAATCTGGAATTATGCCCAAAAAGTTATCAAACTGTGCATACCCTTTGATCCAGCAGTGTTACTTCTGAGCTTATATCCCAAAGAGATACTGAAGAAGGGAAAGGGACCTGTATGTGCCAAAATGTTTGTGGCAGCCCTGTTTGTAGTGGCTAGAAACTGGAAAATGAATGGATGCCCATCAATTGGAGAATGATTGGATAAATTGTGGTATATGAATGTCATGGAATATTATTGTTCTGTAAGAAATGACCAGCAGGATGAATACCGAGGGGCTTGGAGAGACTTACATGAACTGATGCTAAGTGAAATGAGCAGAACCAAGAGTCATTATATACTTCAACAACAATACTGTATGAAGATGTATTCTGATGGAAGTAGATTTCTTTGACAAAGAGATCTAACTCAATTTCAATTGATCAATGATGGACAGAAGCAGCTACACCCAAAGAAAGAACACTGGGAAATGAATGTAAACTATTTGCATTTTTGTTTTTTCTTCCCAGGTTATTTTTATCTTCTGAATCCAATTCTCCCTGTGCAACAAGAGAACTGTTCAGTTCTGCATACATATATTGTATCTAGGATATACTGCAACATATTTAACACATATAGGACTGCTTGCCATCTAGGGGAGGGGATGGAGTAAGGGAGGGGAAAAATTGGATTAAAAGTGAGTGCAAGGGATAATGTTGTAAAAAAAAATTACCCTGGCATGGGTTCTATCAATAAAAAGTTATTATAAAATAAATTTAAAAAAAAATAAAATAAAAAATAAAAAAAATCATTAGCTTCTATTTTCTCTGTTCTAGTTTTTAATGTCTGATTTTATTCAGTTTCTTTTTTAATCTCTTTTTTTTATTTGATTACTGTTTGAGAAGTTGTTTTCTTCAAGCAATTTTTTTTCCCTTTCTTTCCAAGCTGTTGACTCTCTCATGCATACCTCTCATTTCTTTTCTTATTTTTTCTTCTATCTCTCTTATTTGCCTTTTGAAGTCTCTTATGAGCTTTTCCAAGAAGCCTCTTTGGGTTTGTTACCAAATCATATCACTCTTTGAGATTTCTTCTGTGGACATTCTGTCCTCATCTAAGTTTGTGTTTTGGCTTGTCCTGTCTCTGTAGTAGCTCTCTATGGTCAAAGTTCTTTTCTGTTTCTTGCTCATTTTCTTTCCTTTTATTTTGGTATTTCCTCTTTTTTTTTTTTAATTTTATGATTCAGTTCTGTTCCTGGAGTAAAGCAGACACTGTCCCAAGCTTCCTGGATAGCTCTGAGCCTTGGCTTTGAGCACAGCTCCTCCTTATGTTTGAAGGGGTAGCTTTGCCTGCTCTGTCTAGGAAACAGCCTGGCTTCCCAGAGTTCAACTTCTGAGCTGGAACTGGAAGCTACCCCACTAATTTGCTCCTCTACTGAACCAGGATTTAGGGTCTTAGCTGCAGATTTGCTGTGATTAAGAACTTCTCATTGGCTTTTCCAGAATCTATCTGAGCTAGGTTGAATACCCTTTTCATCCCAGTAAGACTGATCTTTCTTGAAGTTTTTTCAGTCTATCTTGAGCTGAAGAGTGTTTTATTCTGTAAGACTGTTCAGAGGATTGGTTTCATTTGTTTTTTGAGGGAACTGTTAGTATTCCTCATAAATCCTTCAGAGGTGTCTTGGATTATTGTATTGCTAAGAATAGATAAATTATTCACAGCTAATCATCTTACAATATTGTTATTTTGTACACAATACATTTTACTTTCCCTCAACTCATAGAATTTTTCCAGATTTTTCTGGGAGCATCATTTACAATAGTATTCCATGATAATCACATACAGTTTGTTCACCCATTCCCCAATTGATGGGCATCCCCTCAATTTTCAATCCTTTGCCACCAGAAAAGATATGCTATAATATTTTTGTACATATAGGTGCTTATTCTTTTTGATTTTCTATTTCCACTATTGTCAGGTCAGAGTGTATGCATGATTTTATAGACCTTTGGTTATAAACTCAAATTTCTCTACATAATGGTTAAATCAGTTTTCAAGTCCACCAACAGTATTGATATCTTATTTTCCCCACATATCCTTCAACTTCCATTACCTTCTTCCTGTGTCCTATTAACTAATTTAATAAGTATTTGGTAATGCCTCAAAATTGTTTTAATTTTCATTTCCCCAAGCAATTGTGAATTAGAACATTTTTCCTATTTCTTTAGATAGCTTTGATTACTTCATCTGAAAACTGTTCATATATTTTGGCCATTTATCAATTGGGGAATGACTCAGTTCTATACATGTTTGAGAAATGAGATCTTTATCTAAGAAATGTACTTCAAATTGCTTTTCAGTTACTATTGCCAACTGTATTTACCTCCATCCTATTCCCCAACTCATTTATTTTCTCTCTCTCTTTTCAACCAGTCCCTTCTCAAAAGTATTTTGCTTTTCAGTATTCCCTCTCATGATCTGTCTTTCCTTCTATCACCACTCCTATTCATTTTTCTTCTTCCCATCAGATTTTTATATCCGCTTCAATTTGCATTTTATTCCCTCTTTGAGCCAATGCTCATGAAAAGTAAGGTTCACTCATTCTCCTTATCTCCTCCCTTTTCTACTCCACTATAAAATATTTTTCTTGCTTCTTTTATGTGAGATAATTTACCTTATTCTATTTCTCTTTTTCCCTTTTTCCCAGTACATTCCTCCCCTTAATTTTATTTTTTTACATATCATCCCTTCATATTCAACATACAACTGTGAGTTTTATCTACATACATACACCTTTTAACTGTCCTAATAATGAATTCTTATGAATAATAAATTCTTATGAGTTACAAGTATCATCTTTCCATGTAGGTATATGAAAAGTTTAACTGGATTAAGTCCATTATGATTTCCCTCTTTTGTGTATCTTTTTGTACTTTTCTTGAGTTTTCAGTTGATTTTCTATTCAGCTCTGGTATTTTTATCAAGAATACTTGAAAGTTCTCTATTTCATTTGATATTCATTTTTTCACTTGTAGAATTATACTCAATTTTTTTGGATAGGTGATTTTTGGCTGTAATCCTAGCTCCTTTGCCCTCTAGTATATCATATTCCTAGTATTTCTATATTTTAATATAGATCTTTAAACTTGTATTATTCTGAGTGTGGCTACACAATTCCTGAATTGTTTCTTTCTTATTATTTGTTGTATTTTCTTCTTGACTTGAAAACTCTGGAATTTGACTATAAGATTCTTGGAATTTTTGTTCTGAGATCTCTTTCAGGAAATGATTGGTGGATTCTTTCGATTTCTCTTTTACCCTCTGGTTCTGGAACATTAAAGCAATTTTCTTTGATAATTTCTTGAAAGATGATGTCTAAGCTCTCTCTTTTTTTTTTAATCATGGCTTTCAGGCATTCCAATAATTTTAAAATTAATTCTTTTGGATCTCTTTTCCAGGTGGATTATTTTTCCAATGAAATAT
The DNA here is from genome assembly GCF_016432865.1 of Antechinus flavipes. Classification (NCBI taxonomy): domain Eukaryota; kingdom Metazoa; phylum Chordata; class Mammalia; order Dasyuromorphia; family Dasyuridae; genus Antechinus; species Antechinus flavipes. The sequence continues at coordinate 399,728,869 of NC_067400.1, forward strand.
TTCATATTTCCTTCTATTTTTTCATTCTTTTGGTTTTGTTTGATTGCATTGATTTCTCATCTAGTCATTAGGTTCCATTTGCTCAATTCTAATTTTTAAGGAATTAATTTCTTCAGTGAACTTTTGTGTCTTGTTTTCCATTTGACCAATTCTAATTTTTAAGAAGTATTTTTTTTTTCCTTCAGTGAATTTTTTTCCCTTTCTTTTCATTTACCTAGTTCTGCTTTTTAAGGTGTCTCACTCCTAAGTGGCTTTTTGTGTCTCCTTTGCCATTTGGCCTTTCTATTTTTTAAGTTCCTATTTTCTTCAGTATTTTTTTAGGTATCTCCTTTACCAAGCTGTTGAATTGTTTTTCATAATTTTCTTGCCTCACTCTTATTTCTCTTCCCAGTTTTTCCTCTTATCTCTCTTACTTGATTTTCAGAGCCCTTTTTGAACTCTTCCAATTCATATTTTGGAATATGAGACCTGAGACCAATTCATATTTTTTCTTGGAAGCTTTGACTTTGCTATCATCTGAGTATGTATTGAACTTCCTTGTCACAACAACTTTCTTTGGTCAGAATTTTTCCTGTTGTTTTCCCATTTTCCCAACCTATCATTTGATTTTAATTATTTGCTAAAGTAAGACTGCTTCCAGAGTTAAAGGTATACTGTCCAAATTTTCAGGGGTCATTTCTAGGGTCCTATAAGTTTTCAGTTCTTCTGAGGTGGTCTGATTTAAGGAGAAGTATGTTTATTACTCTCCTGGCCTATGTTCTGGTCTGTGAGTGCCAATATGCTCTCTTTTCTATGCTAAAATTATGAGAACTGTCTCGATTCCACCATGTCTACAAGAACTCTTGTATTAGTGTTCTTCCTCTACTTTGACTGCCACCAATGATTGCAACTTGAATCTGAATATTGGCAAAGCAACAGTTATCACTTAGTGCTAGCAAAGAGATCCTCATAATCTCCTTCTGACTAGTTGTTTGACTCCTTTACCATTTTGGGGCTGAGAAGTCTGGAAACTGACACTGCTTCAACTAATTCAGTCTCACTGAAGTCTGCTTCTGGTTTTCTGAATTTGCTGGCAGGACCTGTGCTCCACAATCAATCAGCATTTTTTTTCTGGAGGTGGATAGCATATTTCATCATAAATCCTTCAGAACTATTTTACTTCATTGTATTGCTGAAAATAGCTGTTATTCACAATTCATCATACAATATTGCTGCTAACATATACAATGATATCCTGACTTTGTTCAGTTCACTTTGCATCAGTTCATAAAAGTCTTCCCAGATTTTTTGAAAGCATTGTGCTCATTTTTATAGCACACAGGTATTCCATCAAAATCATATACTACAACTTGTTCAGCTATTCCTCAATCAATAAGCATCCTCTCAATTTCTAATTCCTTACTCCCAAAAAAGAGCTGTCATAAACAATTGTGTTTTTTCTTTGATCCCTTCAGTCAAAGAGTATGAACAGTTTTATGGCTCTTTTGACATAATTTCAAATTGCTTTTTAAAATGACTGGATCAATTCAGAACTTCACAGTGAGTGCATTAGTGCCCAATTTTTCCACATCTTCTTTAATATTCATGATTTTTCTTTTTCTGTCACATTAGCAAATCTAATGGTACCTTAGAGTTGTTTTAACATGAATTTTTTAATTAGTAGTGATTTAAAGCAATTTTTCTTATATTAATATTGGTAGATTTAATTTCTTCTTCCTAGAATGGCCTGTTCATATCTTTTGACCATCCAAGGCATTCTTTCAAATTATTTTAAAATGCATTTGACCCATAAGAATGTAGCATAGAATATGAAATTTCCATGGCCTATATCTAAGCAGAAAGCCTCTTTCTATTCCCAGCTATTCCTGTCTCCTTCTCCAGCTTGCCATATTAATAGACTAAAACAAGATGATACACATACGCTTGTTCATAACATATTTACTTTTCCTACAATTATCAATCATTTTTGTGTTCTTTTTTAGACATTGCAAGAGGAAGTATCATTTCTTAATCTTTTATGTCTCATTTAATAACAAAATCAGTGTAATACAGTTAGTAAGAAGTCAATAAATATCCTTAGTCTGATGAAGCTATGTCCCAGTGCTATTTAGTGTATTTCATAAATTTTTTATGTAGATTATCAGTCCTTCAGAGAATCCTAAAACATATGGTGACTTTCTACAGAACAGAACAAAGTGAGACTATTCACATGAAGTTGAAGTCACTGTCAATTATATGTAAGCTTTTATTGTTTAAAAATCCTTTAATTTTAATTCTAATTTTTAAAATTAGGACCAAAATCTGGAAGATGTTTAAAGTATTTTTACTTCAGGATTTTTTAAATTGTGTCTAAGAAAGGATCATTTAATTTAAAAAGGAAAATCAGGAGACTTAATATTCTCTAATTTATGCCTGATATCATTTCTAACAATAAAGTAGTTAACATTATTTTGACTTCTGTGACCATAATTATTAATTTAAAAGGAATTTAATATACCTGTTCATGCTATTGTTTTATTTTTTCTCACAAAGAATTAATCTTCCATTTATCAATGGCTTTTTAAAAAGATATGTCAAGCAGAAGGTCCATAAATATCTAATTCCTCAATGAAAATTTAAATGATATATAGCACTCCAAAGGTGATTCTTATTTAGACTTTTGTAGCTATTTGTGAACTGATTCTGAACATCATAGTTTTATATTTTGAAGTTAGTATTATGGATAATTTTTCATTTTGAATTTCAGTTATTGCTAAATGGGAAGATCAAGAGAAAATACTATACTGTAGCATAAGGAAAGGGCATAGGGCTAGCTGTGTTCTCTATACCTTCTTTGAAGTCTTGGCCCCAGTGAGCAGAACTAGAAATACTAGGCAGTAGAGAGACAGATAGATTTTTTTTTTTTTAATACAAGGGTGGGTGAAGGAAAGAAGGACGTACTTTTCTGATAATTTAAACTGTCTAGAAATGGAATGAACAATCTCTTGATTCTGTAATTCTTTGGAAAGAGCTCTTTGGGGAATCCAAAGACTTCTTATACCATGTTCAAGTTCAGGCTGAATACCACTTGTCTAGGAGGCTGTAGAGAATCTAGGGTAAATTGTGTGTCTTCAGAAATTCTTTTCAACTCTGGACAATGGGCAGAACTGGCTGTCTCCAAAGTTTGAAGGGATCTATTTTTATGAATTATTTATTAAGAAATTTAAACCAAGAATAAAGACATCCATGTTTAGCTGTCTTATCCCCTATCAATGCCATGGGCATACAGTGGTAACAATTATCAATTGTTGAGGAAGTAATAATAATGACAAATGTCCTGTACTTTATATACTGAGATAAAGCTATTTATTCTTATTTAATTTTGTAGATTGTGTTATTTTTACCAGCTTTGAAAGAGATGTGTGAATCAGTCACATTTAGTTGTCATAGAGCAAAAGGAAGCTAACAAATCTTTAAAGAACTAGAATGTGGGATTTTGACCTCATTAGCACTTTGCTTTAGTTCTTATCTAACTAATGAACTGGAATTTACTATTTAGCTACCTTTATTACTGAGAGATTGAGTATGTGCCTTTATACCCTGCAGATGTGGCTGTCCCATTAGGTCTTACATTCTAATAATCAACATTTTTCACTTTCATATGTACAGAAAAGAGTTCGAAGAGAGTTTAGAGATCATTTAGTCCTGCCTTCTCATTTCTATTCTCCCAGACCAAAAGTACTTGATATTATAGGAATATCAAATATAAAACTCAATGTTCAATTAAACTGATTGTTTCTTCTATTACATCATGCAGTCTCTATATTTTCCTCTAGAAAGCATTTAAGGCCTTTTCCCTTTTAGTTTACTACATGCCAAAAGTATTTTAAACTCAAGGTCTTTTTTTATTATTCTATTTCCCCTATTATTTTATTTTTCTAAGTCATTCCCCAGTATCATAACACTTCTCTTCTTTTCATTCTTACCTGAGAAAGTAATCATTTTTTCCTTCTTTTAGTAACTTTTTAGCTTTATTTTCTTTATCAGCCACTCATCTTCTTATCCCCATGTTGATGCATTTTTGTAAGCAAAGTTAAATCTTTTAAAGTAAAAGTTATACATGCAACCATAAAAACTGTGCACATGATAATTCCTCTGCAGTGAGAAGAGCACTGAATTTGAACCCAGAAGATTTGGGTTGCAATCTTGCTTCTAGCAAGTCCTTAATTAGATAAAAGTGAGCATTATGAAACTTTTGAATCTGTTTGGATTTTATTTTTAGATATTAAACAAAGATAATGGCTATTCATAACCTCTTCAAGAGAATTTTGCATTACAAGGAGTAAAATAGGCTGTTTGGTTATTCAATAATCTTGATCTTTTTCTCTTAGTAAGATCCCCCCAATCTTGGGGTGTCTTTAAGAGAGGAGAAGTAGTAAGAAAATAATAGCTAACATGTACATAGTATTTTAGGGTTTGGAAAAGCACTTGACATTTTATGTCATTTGTCCTTAAAAGAGGTTTGAGATAGGGGCCGATTAAACTTAACAGATTATCCCATGTCCTACAGGGAATAGATATTTGAGGCAGGATTAGAACTCAATTCTTCTTAACTCCAAGTTCATTGCTTCATCCAATTGACCAACTAGCTAATTTATAACTCAAATATATAATCATAATCATATCACTAATTCACAGCCAATAAGTTTATACAGTTTGAATTACTTTTTTCCCCTTTGGATATCCAAAATTACACAGGTACTTGGGATGAGTAATTCTTTGGCTAGGCACATCCTGCTATAGAGAGCCTCTCCTTTTAATTAAAATCTCTTTGTGTAGAGTGAAGGGTAAAAAGGAAGAGTCGTTGAGGAGCGTTCTCTGAAAAAAAAAAAAATGTGGAAGGCACACAGGCTCAAAGATCTTGAACATTCTTTTAAGATACAAAGTAAGCAGTAATTGGCAGAAGTAGGTTTTGAACCCAGGTCCTCTGATTCCAAATCAAGTATTCCTTCTATTATACTTCTTTTCTAACCAATGTTGAAAAACAAGAAAAATTAAGTCAGTTATATGAATGTCTTGTCTCCATGATGCTCACCATCTATACGCTAAAAACAAAGACTAGAAGATACTTCCAAATGTCCAGATGTTTGGCAATGAACAAAGAAGACATCTGGAAGAACAACTAATTTTTCACTTCCCATCTGCATGTTTCAGTTTCATGTAGACGCAACCTTAAAATAAAAAATAGAAACAGAATGAATCCACAGACTTGCTTGGGTTAACTAATTGTTGGCAGATCTATTTGCCAACGTTGTTGAGTCATGGTCTTATTTCCCCTATAAAACAAGGGTCTGTTTCTCATTGGCAGCAAATCTTCAGCATCAGCATATTGGATGCTACAAGTATTTGCTCTTGGTTTTCCTTTGTTTTATTATATTCAACCATGGTCTAAGAGAACAAAGGACATAGAACCCAAGCAGGAAGTGCTTTGTAAAAATACAGTAAATGAGTGTCCTTCCTACAGAAGCCACTCCCTTTGTTTCTTAATTTGTCTTAGACATTTCTCCAAATATTTTCAGTGGCAAATTAGTCATTTTTGACAGGAGTCAGGAAATGGCATGTGTTTTTGTTTGTGTGTGAAAGAACATGGAGAAAAATATATAAAGCAAACTGGCCCAGAGTAGGGGATATAAGGATAGGTGATTAAAAAAAAAAAAAAAATAGAAAAAGTAGTGTCACACACTGCTACTTAACAAGAAGAATTACAAGGTAAAATGGTATTAACTGGACCGTCAATGTCTGTCTGTGGCTGACAAAGTGAGGTAAAACAGAGTGGATAGAGATAGTGGGAAATGATGTTAGACAATTATGGGGAATACTTTAAAGGATAGTCAATGAGAAGAAAATCAGACAACTGTCTGATTACATACATGGAGATAACTTAAGTCTTCTATGAACTTCATAGAAACTTTTGATTTAAATAAATACACACTTGGCTCCCTTGCTATTATTTTGTGTCCTTCAGGAAGAGGAAAGACTTGGTTAAAATTGATATGGTCCTTGAAAGGCCCCCAGATAGGGTAGAAAAAGAATCCGGAAGTCTACAAAAGGCCTTGGGAAATACAAATAAAGGTGAATGGAACAATAGTAAATTATCATCATGTGACATGACAAAGTTTTTTTCTTTTTAATGGGGAATTCCTATACAATGAAAAGATACACTAGTAGTGACCAGTAGAGTTCAACAGAGGGGAAATGTCCCCTTCCTTATTATTTGGCCAAGACTACATGAAGAAATGGAAAGAGCACTAGATTTGGAAATAGTGGGGAGGCAGAGTGAGAAAGAGAGGCAGATAGACAAAGACAAAGAAATGGACAGAGAGAGAGAGACATAGACAACCAGAGTTAGAGACACACAGAAAGAGTCAGAGAAGAGAGTCTGAAAATATTCATCTATTAATTAATCAATGCTGCCAATCAATTGCTTTAATAATCCTTCTCTAATATATGACACCCAAAATTGAAATAATATTTTTATATAGCAATAAAATTAAAAGAAAAATTATTTAAATTCATATTTTATTTTAATTCTGGTATATGTACTACAGATGTTAGAAACTCTTTAGGTTCATACTTGCAATATCCTTTATTCATATTAAAATATAATTGGAAATGATCTGAGATTGTTTAGTTATTAGGATCACTATTTATTTGCTAACTAATTTGAATATTTTTCAGTTTATCATCTTAATTTTTTCAAATATGTGGGATAATAAATGAGTGATCTGAAGAATGTCACTCACATGATCCTCAGTCCTATCTCTAACAAAGTATTAAAATGCATGTCTCCCTCCCTCCTTTCTTCCTTCTCCCTCTGTCTCTCTTTTACCTGTCATCTATGCATATATTACATTCTCTCTATATCTATATATATATGTGTATGTATGTATAGAAAAAGAGATATAGAGATATACATACACTCCATCACACACACACACACACACACACACACACACACACACACACACACACACAAATTCCTAGCAATAATTTTCTATCCTGACAAAGTAGCAATTTCCGTTACTAGAATGAGTAGTAAAAGAAGGATTTGTTCAATCCTTCTTCAGTTGTATACAACTCTTTGTTACCCTATTTGGGTTTTTCTTGGCAAAGATATTGAAGTAGTTTGCCATTTCCTTCTCCAGCTCATTTTACAGATGAGGAAACTGAGGAAAACAAGATTAATCACTAACCCAGGGTCACATAACTACTAAGTATCTGGGGCCATGTTTGAATTCAGGAAGATAATTTTTTGATTTTTACTCCAGATGGATTGAATTATTCACTGTGCCACCTGAAATAGGATAAAGTATTCTCAAACAAAAGACTTAATCTTATCACATAAATACACAAACAGTTTAAATAATTATCCTTTACAATGATCTTTTGAGATTGGTCATAAAGCATTTCCATAATTTTCTTTAAGATATTGATCCATTTCAGTGTAGTAATTCAGATTCTTTTAGTGGAATTGAGATTATAGATAAATAGAATTTCTAAAGACAGATACTTAGAAAAATACTTCAACAACTACACTGCTGCTATTATTCTTTGGGAGGGAACTTAAAGGAATGTGTTTATTTTGAGCATAATGAGAAAAACAAAGTGTATTCATTACCAAATATTAAGTTATAAAGAGTAAAGCAACTTAATTTGTGTGTCTATAATGTAGGAGAGTTGATTGAAGAAAGCCTGAACATCTGAAGGTTAAGCATAGATTTTCATCAAAGAATATTATTTTTTAGTCTAATTAAAGTCAGATTTCTTTTAGTAATATTTAGAAGAATTTTACATTTCAAATTAAATACAATTAAAGCACACATTCCAGTTGAAATTATACTATACACTATTATTAAGTACAATGATTATGCTAAACTCAAATGAAAATGTTCCTTCTTATAATTAAATGTTCACTGATTAATCTAATTAATTAAACCATAAATTAGTAGATCCAAATTACATACTTATAGCACATACTTTATATGCACATACTCTTCTAGAAATTATTTAATTCTGTTTTACTCTTGTGTATTGAATATATAAGCAAGAACAAAGAATACATTTCCTCTAATTCATGTGACTTTTAAAATCATTTATGAATATGAGAGGGAGTTTTCCTCCCACTTCTAATAATATAATCACAGAAGTCTTAGAATTGTAATCAGGTTAAAGGAGTGAGTTCCATTTTCCATCTCAATTTATGTAGTCAAAGAAAAGCCAAAATTTAATAACAAGTGAAAAGTAGATGTTAACTAACTTTCCTATAATCCTACAATAATGTGTGAATAATTTCTTGATCAATATGAGAGGATGATAGAGCCTTAGTGATATTTCATATCACACAGGAAACATCTTGAGACTGGCTAAGGGAATCAGTCATACCCTGTGGATCTATATATATATTTTTTTAAATGTATTTTTTTTTTTTAAGCCAGGAAGTTATTTATTAGTTGAAGCATCTAGAACTGGCATTTCTTAGAGAAGGAGGGAGGGAAGGGTTTTGTTTTGTTTTTCTTTTTCACCATTCCCATTGCCTCAGCTTTCCTTCAAGGAGGCTGATTGGAGGGGGTTGGGAAGAGAAGTCACATAGCTAGTATTTTGTCAGGTCTTCCTGAAGATAAGAACAGCCTTTTTTCTAGTTCTTTGTTATGACAGTGCATCTAGCTGAGAGCTGAGACAGGTACACAATGACAGACATGGATACAGAGAGACATTTGCTTAAAAAAGGAAATAGTTTCAAGGAGGAAATAGCTTTAAGGACTATGATCTTTCACAAGCAGAAAAGTAAGCAAGCAACAGAACCCAGAAAAAAGCAGAGCCAGGCAGCCCAGATGAGTAACCTATGTAGCAGAGATAATGCAGCCAAGGGGAGTGGGATGAGTATTTTACCAAAAGAGAAAGAACTTCTAGGAGTTGTGTAATAGGAGTTGTGAATCATCTTTTGCCATATCTATATCCTTCACAGATGCTAGATGATCACTGTAGCTTTAGGTATAAAATATCCACTCTGTTTGGTATTTAAAACACTTCATAATCTTGTTCTAGCCTCTTGCTTTTCATTCCAGGCTGATTACAGGTTATTTGCTCTCAAAGATTCTAAGCTACAGCTACACTGACTTATTTGTTGTTACCCTAACAAGACATCCTATCTTTAATTTCCAGGCCTTAAAAAAGACTGCTTACATGTGTTCAATGTTCTCCCTCTGCAGCTCTGTCACTAGGAATCTCCCATTTCATTCCTCAATTCAAATTTAACAGTCTTTGAAAAGCTTTTCCTGATTCTGACAGTTAGTACCCTAACTCCCCTCCCCCCTTCTCCTCCCCTCCCCTCCCCCCCCCCCCCCCCCCCCCGCCGCCCCCCATCACTTTGTATTTACTTATCTGAGATCAAATTGTGCATTCCTTAACCACTCCCCTCTTCTCTCAGCTCCCTCCTTTCCCAGTAGACTATAAATCTCTTAAAGACCTGGATAATCTCTTTTGTAAGAGTATCTACAGAGCAGAATACATTGCCAGGCACATATTCGGTGCTTACTAAATGCCTATTCATTCAGGTCAAATAGTTTTATTTGGTAGTAATACATAAGTACTCTTTATGTAGTTCATCTACTTTCATATGTTATGAATTTAAACACATGTACTCGTCTACATTTTCCTCTTCTTGAATTCTGAACTATTTTTAGTTGGACATTTTTGATTAATACCTCAAGGAGTTTGAGAATATTTTGTGGACATCTATCTTTAAATGTAATTTTTTCGTAGCATAATTGCCTGTGTAGGTTAAAGATTTAACTGGTATATAAGCATTAATTAATCTCAATTTGTTCCAAACTGTGGGTTTTTTTTAAATATACTACTTAACTGATACAGTAAAATTGATTTCATTTTATATCAACTTAGTTGTAGCCAACAGGAATAGAAGCTTTTCTATGAAAATTACTTTTAGTTGGGTAAAAAATGGATATAACTCCATCTACATGGGAGGTCTTAGTATTGTCTCTGTAACTTCAAGGATCACTCTATTCCAGGTATGAGTGGTTCAGTATAAGAGAAGAAACATGTAAATTCTTGTAAGTTGTTCCTGACATAGTTGACAAACTAACATTCTGAGATCCACTGATAATAATGACAATTCAGAATCTCGTTTTTTTTTTCACTGTAAATTTGCAAAAGGCTTCAAAAACATTAGCTCATTATTTTTCACAGTACCTTAGGCATAAGCAATAAAAGATTATGATTAGCATCATTAAATGAAATCACCACATTGACTGAATTATAGATCAATTTGAATATTTTAAAGACCTAAAGAAGAGTATCTGCTTGTCCAAGTTTGCCAATTAGTTAAGATTAGATTGCAAAGTATTTTTCTTATTCCATCTTCTGATGTACTTCCCACACACACACACATACCTGCTTAATCTTGTCCCTACTTTCAATCATTACATCCTTTCTGCTTTGCGACCTGCAGTTGTCCCACCAGCCTTAAAATACTTTGTATTCCTAAAATGTATGCTCATGTTATCGCCTCAAGAATTTAATGAGACTCCCAATTAAGCTGTATGTGCTCCTTGTTGACTTCCTTTTGGCAGTACCCTACTGGAATTCTCGCCCAGTTTCAACACATTTTTATGTTCATCTTTATCCTGAGCTAAACAGTAGCTGGAACAAAGTCCCAGGGTTACATGTATGCTCTAGATTTACTGACAGATTGTATTTCTCCACTCAATGAAAACTCTTCTCCTCCTAACCTTTCTCTAATCCCTTCACTTCTGTTTATATGCTATTTGGCTTAGGTATCTAACTCTATTATTTTGTAGTAGAAAAAGTTTTTCCTCTCTCTTCCCCTTACTCTCCCCCCATCCCTTCTATCTCCGTTCTCCCCTTTTCTTTGCCACCTTTTCTCATTTTTCCCTTCCCTCTCTTTTCCTCCCTCATTTCCTCTTATAAATTTGTTGAATTTATAGGAACTGGGTGGTTGTCTTCAAATACATTGTTGTTTGAAAGAGGCACTAGGTTCCGCTTGGCTCCAGAGGGCAGAAATAACAGCACTGGATTGAAGTTATAAAGGAATAAATTTAGTCCTGGTGTAAGAAAAACTTTCTAATAATTAAAGTTCTACCAAAGTGGAGTAGGATACTTGAGGAACTAGTGGGTTTTCCCTCACTAAATGTCATTAAAAAACTGAATGGCAATTTGTAGGATACTTATCTATGAATCCTAATTCAGTTTAGACCTGAAGTCTCTTCTAAATCTGAAATTCTGTTATTCTGTAATTTCTCTTTTCTTTAACTTCTTACACTTCGACTTCTTATACAATAGATTGTATAATATTTGGTGAGCTAAGTGAATGCTAAATTTTATCTAGCACAGACAAGAAAAATAATTTGTTTCAAAATTTCCTCAAAAAATGATCTAATTGTATCTATGAATTAGAAAGTAAAAATATAATCATTTCTGCCAAACCTCATACATTGTGATTCTAATACTTTACTTGTCAGTGGTGTATACAACACAAAGCAATATGTTAAAAACCATGGGCTTTCATCTTCAGCAATGAGATGAACCAAATCAGTTCTAATGGAGCAGTAATGAACTGAATCAGCTACACCCAGCGAAAGAACTCTGGGAGTTGACTAAGAACCATTACATTGAATTCCCAATCCCTATATTTTTGCCTGCCTGCATTTTTTATTTCCTTCAAGGCTAATTGTACAATATTTCAGAATCCAATTCTTTTTGTACAGCAAAACAACAGTTTGGACGTGTATACTTATTTTGTATTTAATTTATACTATAATATAGTTAACATGTATTGGTCATCCTGCCATCTAGGGGAAGGGGTTGGGGGAAGGAGGGGAAAAATTGGAACAAAAGGTTTGGCAGTTGTCAATGTTGTAAAATTACTCATGCATATAACTTATAAATGAAAAGCTATTAAAAATTAAAAAACAAAAATCAAAAAAAAAAAAAACAAACAAAACAAAACATGGGCTTTATATGAGTTACAGCTACTGTCCTGAGATATCTGTTATTTATTAGAGGGACTTGAGAGATTAAACCAAATTCATTTCATTCTACAACATGTAGAAAGCACACATTGTAAAATATACTTCAGTTATGCACACATATTAAGTATATATACATTGCATATGTATATATATACATATATATATATATAATACACATACATACATATGCACAGAAAAAGACAAGAAAGGCATAAATCAGAGCCTATTGCTCCAATGCCTTTTTTATAGACTTTTCTCCTAATCTCAAATTCTATGACAGGTTTAAATATCAAATTTCATAGGATCTCATATTTAGAACAGAAGGGACCTAAAGTCCAATAAAGTTAACTCCATTTACAGAATGCAGAAATGAAGTATTTTAGTTCATAGTCTGAATGTTGTCATGGAAGACTATCTCATGAAACTGAGTCAGGGTGGCAAATTTTACTAAAGAGAATAAAGTCAAATTTATAGTAATCTATTTTTTTCTCAGCTACATTGAAGTGTCCTGAAAAAGGTTATGGTCAAGGGATCCTTTCTTAAGATAATGGTAGACAAATAGGTTCATTATTATGGTGGTCCTATGATGAGTGACCAGAATAAATTTATACATACCTAAGAATTGATTGATACTTAGATTTATTACTTTGGATCTTTATCATATATTTTCTTAATTAGAGAAGCTACCAACCAGTAAATTAAGTAATGATAATCTGCTGATAGGCTAACATTTTTGCACTCAGAGAATTTATAAAGTCCTGGAACATGAACAATTACAATTTATAAACTGAAATCCTAACTAGAAAGTCTTGAGGAATTGCCTTTTTTTAATTGATATTAAAGAAGTCTGTAAGGGATAGGCCTATTATTAATTTTACTGGATATAGATTAAATTACTATGGTCATTAACATATTACTCTATTTCTCAAGCATTTCAAACCTTTTTAGCAGGAAATGATAGGATTCAATCCCTAAGCAGAGTAGTAGCTCCTTGATGGCAGAGACTGCCTTCTGTTTTCAATTTTATGTCCCCAGACCTTTTGCATATTAGATACTTAAAAGATGTCTGTGGAATTGAATTGGACTGAATTTAATTATAACTTCAAAGACTTAAAGTGGAATAGAACTTGGAGGTCATCTTCTGCAATTTCTCTTCAATAACTTTTAAATGTGAAATTACCCAGCGTCATATATTTCAAACCCAGATTTTTCAAATTCTAAATACAGTTTCTTTCATTACATCACTCTTTATTCTCAGTGGATTTTATATATTATATGGTAAATGGGAATTTGATCAATATTCAATTTTTTTTTTCTTTTGAGCCCCCAAAATCACTAAATTTAGATGACAGTATCTATTTGGCCATTTTTACTTCTATAACATCTTTCTCTCCATTCATGAGTTACCACCATAGATCAGAACATTGGTTATTTCTTTCCTAGACTATTATAGTAGCCTCCTGATTGGTCTTCTTAACTCACATATTTACTCTCTTTAAATCATTCTTCACACAGCTCTCAAAGTGATTTTCATAAAACACAAGCCTGTACTCAGTAACCTTCAGTGGTTTCTTTTTACCATTCTCATCTAATATAAACTCTTCTACTTATTTTTTAAAATATTTTTTAAAATTTATTTAAAATTCTTCAAAATTTAGTCTGTGTATCTTTTCATTTTTATAGATTTTTACTGTTAACATACATCATGATATAGTCAAATTGACAAATATTGCTTATACACAGTATTCTTTGTCTCATCTCCTTGTGGTTTGTACTGTTTACCTTGGCCAGAACTGTATTCTTTTCATACCCCTGATTCTTAGAATTTCTGCTTTATCAATAATAAAGACAACTAGTAATAGCTAACACTCACAAATAGCTTTGAAATTTGTGAAAAATATTATCCAAGAGTTATTTGGTAGAAAGAGGAATGAACAGAGTTATGCACTAACATACTCACTGAGCATGGAGAGAGCAAGAAAGGTCTCCCACATGTTGTGTGAATTTCCTATGGCAAAGGTTTGGGAGAATCTGGACTATAGCATGGATGGGTTGCAAATGGCATTACTGGAAAGAACTACTAAATGAATGAGATCACCCCATCTGATAATTGAGTGTTTATTTGATCATTTGTTTCTTTCAAGACTCAACTCGTTTTACCTTTGATATGACGACTTCATCACACCATCCTACCCAATTATCTCATATGTTTTTTATATATACTTATCTGATGGGAGACTGAACAGTGAAATAACTATGTACAAACAAGATGTATATAGGATTGGAGAAAATCTCAAAGGAAGAGACAAGTATTAAAGTAGATCTTAAAAGGTGTCTTGCAGAAGGTGAGATTTTAACCGAGACCGAAGGAAGGTAGAGAATGCAGGAATCAAATATGAGGAGGAAGCATTCCAGGCATTTGGGACAGTCTTTGAAAATGTCCAGAGCACATAGATGAATTGTCAATTTTCATGAACAGCAAGAATCTAATTACACAATGCCTGCTACATAGAAGGTAACTTGTTCTTGTTCTTTATCCTTCTAAGCTCATAATTTTACAAATGAAATGAGAAATGAGGGTAGGGAGCAGCAGAATTTAGACCCAGAGAGGCTGAGAGTTGATATGGCCACAGAACTAATTTGTGGCAAAAGCAAAGACCTCAATATTAATACAATGTTCCTTTCCACTGTATCATAATGTTTAAACACACATTAAAAAATAATCATTTACTTTGATTCCTGTTTTTGCTAAGCATTTGACCAGAGCAATAAAAATGAATAACATAAAATTTTCTCCTAATTTCAAATTGTCTTAAGACAATTAAGACTTCTTAATTGTTAATTACTCAATTGCTTCTATTTTGAGATAAGAATACAGGAATATAGGAATTTATGTTTAGCAGCCAAAGGTGCCTTGATTACCTACTGTGTTTCCCTGATAATAAGACCTATCCCGAAAATAAGCCCTCCCTTTACTGTATAAGCTTCCTCTAAAATAAGCCCTCCCCCGAAAATAAGCCCTCTTGAGATTGCTACTGTAGTGAAGGTGATCCCCTGTGCTACATGCTACATTACGGTACCCTCTGTATGCACCGTTCCCCTCTCCTCCCGCCCTGGGTAAAATGCACACCACGCTCCGAGCTGCATCCAATCAGAGCTGCAACGGTGAGCGCGTCATCCTGTTCTTCCCCAGTGATTTGCTTGCTGGCGCCATTGAGAGCAGTGCCGCGGAGGAGAGCTGAGGCAGGACAACATAACAACCTGGTATGTAAGCGGGAGTGAGGGGGCATGATGAAGGATAAAAGGGGCATGATGGAGGATAAAAGAAGAACTCAGGGGGCATGATGGAGGATAAAAAAAGAACTCAGCCAGAACTCGCTGCGCTAAAGAAATGAAGAACTTCCTTGCAGAGAGAAGAATAGATCAAGTAATGATTCCTGCAGGAATGACTGACTATCTCCAGTCCCTTGATATTGCAATAAACAAGCCATTCAAGGACCATTTGCGCATGGAAGTCAATGACTACATTGAAAATAGAATGGAAAGAAATCAGCGTGGAAATTTTGTGAAGCCCTGTCTGCAAGAAGTCATGACTTGAGTGAAGAAGGCATGGGATAAAATTACTGACAGCTGTGTCGCCAAGGCACTATGAGCAGGTTACCTGGACAAGACATGTTCATTTAAAGAGAGCTATATTGCTGGACATGACAGATTGGGTCCACTTCTTCTGAAGGAAATAGAGGCGCAAGACATCTAGGACGGAATTCAGGGTATGGACACTTAAGACGATGTTGTTGAAGAAGATGGCATGATCGTTATTGAATAAAGGTATTTTTTTTTTGTTCACATTTACCTGTTTATTAAAATTGCTGTCAATGTTCATTAAAATAAGCCCTCCCCTGAAAATAAGCCCTCTGGTGTTTTTCTGTCCAAAAAAATTAATAAGACAGTGTCTTATTATCGGGGAAACACGGTAGCCACCAATGAAATATTTCAGCTCATCATTTGCCTCTGCATGATAGAAAGAAATTCAAAAATGGTTTTCGTCAGAATATTTTTTCTGTCTTCCAAGCTTGATAATTTAGAAACTATCTACTATATTAACATGCATTATTCTGCACCTCTAAATTGGCTCCTTACCCTTATATGGACAAAAACTTTGACTTTTTAATAGAAGACATATAATTCTAAAGAAAAGGAAAGTTGGAAACAAAGATCTTATTTATAGGATAGGTCAATTGTTATACTAAATAGAAATCACATGTTTACTACCAAATGGGTGAATTGAAATTTCCTCCAACCTCCTTACCTTTTTGATATGTGAAATTATAGTCAATGCATTCTTTTAATTTAAATGGGAACAAGTCCATCTCTTTTTAATTGCATGAAACATTTTCCACTCTAGGTATTGCTGATTCCAAAACTATATTTATATAAATATTTTCCTTTGTAATTTTATTCATTAATATTTATCTTTTCTGAAAAATAAGGTCTTTGCCTAGGTAGATTCTGAAGTTGATGCATATTAAATTGAGTTTTACTAAGAAATCAGATTATGCTAACTTATGGCATTTCTTGCCTAATTCTTAGGGGAGAGAAAAAGATTGTGTTTTGAAGTTTTTTGTGAGTTTGATTCCCATTTAAGTACCAAGTAGGTTAAAGGAGGTTTCCAATGATATGCCACCTATCAGAAGAAAATAGTTCTGTGACTTCAAATGATAACATTTCTTTCCTGTTTTATCATTTTCCAAGATGATTCTGTATTTGGGTATGTGACAGAGTCATGAATAGGAATGGAAAACTATGCATAGACACAAAGGAGTATTAATTAGGCATCTGGGCATGAGTACAGTTATAATTTAACAGGCTTTCCCACTGTCACACTATAAACACTAGAATTTTGATAAAGATTATGGCGAAAAGGCTGCTTAAGACTATTTATTTGATGTGACAGTCTTTGCAGGTTGCCAGATATTTGCTTTGCAATACTCCCACTTTAAATATCATACTTTCCATCTCTCCTGCTCAGTGAAAAACAATTAGTAATATTCCATATTAAAAATTAAATTGTAGTTATTTTGCCTAAGAACACAAACAATCCTAGTGTTAGGTCCCAGCCATGCATTAGGCCACATGACATTTTAGTTCTAAGCAATCTTTTAGCACAGTGCTCAGTAGGGGGCATCATAATGCCCATTTAATAAACCCAGATAGACTTTTCACCTAAGATGAGAAGGTGGAGAACAGTCTAAATATATAAAAAATGAATTAGTTCAAAATCATATTTGATGTTATGAAACTACACTTAATGTATTCCTCTGAATTAAGTATTGTAAGTGATGGTGTAATAGACATGAGGCTAGCCTTGGGATTGATAAATCCTGGGTTCAAATCCTGTCTTGGATACACACTAGCTGCATAAGTAGGGGCAATGATACAACACTATTAGAATAGATTACAGGTAATGTTCTAAGATTATACATTACAATCAATATACTATTTTGTGTCAAAAGAGGGAGTTTCCCCATTGGAGTTCCCTATAGTAATGAAATTGAGGTCATGAACAAAGCAACTGTCTCCCCACTTTTAATCACCCTATCCCCCCACAAAGTGCTATTTTATTGTCCTTCCAGGGTTACTTTAAAATTTTATGCCCCACTCATCTCATTGATTTATTTAGATTGTTTTCTATGACCATAAAGACCTTTCCTCTTCCACACATGTGAACATCATTTTCCAGTAATCATCCCAGATCCTATCTCCCCCATTATGCCTTTTTGACATCTTCATCTTTCATAAGGTTTTAAGATAAGAAAAATATAGTTTTTCTCAGTCCAAATTATAATTATTTGTACCTGTCCTAATCTACTTTTACACTATAAACTTCTTGAAGGTAGGGACTTTGCTATTTTTAATCTCCAAGGCCTAAGATACTGGCTTGGATATAGAAGTTACTTATGTTTACTAAATGAATAAACAAATAAATATTCTTTTTGCTGAATCTTCATAATTTACTTTTCAGTTCCTCAGTATTTTAAGGTATATATCATCTCATAGATGTGGGTAATCACATAGTGGTACAGATTGCTACTCATCTAGGTCTTCTTGTTCTTGAATCATGTAATTCTTGTCCATGAATTCCTAAAATTATTCCACAGTAAACTGATTAAATTTTGTGAAATTTTGTCCCTGGGTCTTTTGAGAAGTTGTTGGTATCAACTCTGTATTCTAGCTAAGTACATAATCTTTCACAATTTACCTGTTTCCTTTTCTATCATAGATTTTAGCACTCCGTTTTATATTGGATTGGTTTGCTTACGCCAGAATGATATAAAAACAGTGATCACATTTCTCCCCCATAGCATCTAGAAGAGTTCAATGAATATATGTTGGTGGACTACTATTTATAGTTGCTATATTAACCCACAAATGGGAAGCATTTTGGGATGCATAATTTTTAATCAGAATATGAATGCTTTTTTGACCATAGATTGAGATTCCTGCTCTCTTTTAGAGTATAACCAAACCCACAACTACTACCTTTTTGGCTGTTTATCTATTTATCATCTATCTATACATACATATACACATATACACAGATATACACAAGCAAATATTTGGAGGCAATTGGGCCTAGTGCCACATAGCTAGTAAATATCTGAGACTAGATTTGAAGTCAGGTCTTCCTAACTCCAAGGCCATTGCTCTATTGTATGACCTTTTAGGTTATATTTTAAGATAATGAGAGTTTCTAATTTCCTTTGAAAAGATAATCATTCATAAGTCATACAGTTTTACTTCAATTGCTCAAATATCCATTGCACAACTATTGTGTACAAAGCACTCTTCTAGGAGCTGGGGTTATTTTAGCATGAAGAAAGAAATATTTGCTGACTTTACAAAACATATATATTTGGGAGTCATCATCCCATATTTGTTGAACGCAGTTTAAATAAAAAAGGTACAAATTAGGATTAAAAATACAATTGTAGGAAATTTTGATTAAATCATTCAGTCAATCCTAGTCTCTTAGCATCTGAATATATATTTCTATGTAAACGTTTAGACATTGATATCATGATAAGAAAATAATGGAATTTTTTAAACAATTCTTGGTTTATTTGTCTTAGTATTTTAAAAAATGTTTTCTCAAGCACAATTTTGATACTTTTGTATTTGCATGTCAAACTTAAGAAAGTAAAAATGAGGAAAACTGTTAACTAAGATTTGCATCTTCAAAAGGAAATGCAAATTTGATCTAAGTAAACTAACTTGATATCCTTCACATATTAACCTTTTCTCTTATAGTTACTATTTAAAATATATTTCAATGTTTAGTCATTTTTTGTTCATGTCTAAGGAAAATATGCTTATTTTGTGAGATTAGTCAAAGAAATCAATGACATTTTAAGGAAAAATGGTAATTTATAAAAGGGAATTTAAGGATTTATTGGCAACACAATATCATTTGGTAATTTGAATTTTTGGAACTTGCTTAGGAATTGTTTTCTTCAAAGATTTATATAAGTAATAACCCATCCTGACTTACTATAGAATCAGGTTCTATGTATGAATGCATATATAATAAATATTTATATATTTATATTTATGTTTGTGTGTACATGATAAACATTTATATATACATATTTGTATGTGTACTTATAAACTAAGGATCCTAAAATTCTACTATTCACCAAATTTACTTTATTTGGTGATGGCAGGAAGGGGAATAAATTCATACTGGAGTTTTTCAGTGAATTAGAAATAAAATTATTTGCTTTTTAAAAGATTCACTAGAAGTGACATGATACTATATACTTTTTTCTCAGGGAAATCTGATGTTCTTATCTTTCCTGAGTAAAGTGAATCAGTTAGAGAAATCTGAATAAAGAACAACTGAGGTGGTCACAGGGGATGATCCAATTCATAGCATGCAAAGAAGATATGAGAGAGAAAAAAAAAAAAACCTTCAAATATTCTATCTAAAATGAACTTCTCTGCATTCTGAATGAATCCATATCAACTTCTCTTTTATGTTTTAATGCTGATTCCAGAAAAAATACACCTTTCAACTTCAGCATATAGAATGTATACAAAATATGGTGAAAATTAGAAAAACATTGAAATTGCAATGTTTTATAGTTAATTTTTAATGGCTAAGATCCATATTTTTATCAATGCTTCTTATTTGCATATATGCAAATATTTGTTTTCTGAGGTACAATTTGATTAAATTCAATTAGCACATATTAATATGCACCAATTCTTCAAAATTCATCTTCCTATGAGGAATGTGGTTATTGATAATATTTTTACATAAAAAATCATGGAATTTTTGACAGATGAAAAATTGATGAATTTTAGAATCCTGTATATTGGATTCATAATCCTTATAATGTCATTATTCTGTAATTGTTTTAAATAACAATCAGCTTAAATTTGATTATAGACTAAACTTTATACTTTTAAGGGCTTATGATTTGCCATTTAAATAAATAATTTTTGGCTGTGAAGAAATTCAATCATTCTCTCTGCCTATTCACAGTTTTGCCTATTCATTCACTAAAAGTACTTGGGCAATTTCCACTGGATTCTTATGCATACATACACAGGACCTGATTCTATAGTAAGTCAGCATGGGTTATTACTTATATAAATCTTTGAAGAAAACAGAATTCCTATAAGAGAGAGGTAGTGAAGGTGTCACATTCATTTTCTCAGTTATTCCTATAAAATTCAGTGATATGAGGAATATAAGAAAGAATTTTAAAAACAGAATGGAGTTCCTTATTCTACTTCTTTTTCTCTTAATGCTTTCTTCTATTAGATACTCTCAGAGACAATAGGCAGAATCTCACTTACCCTTGCTTGTGTCGCATGTGATTTTGCAGCCACAGTACAAGCACAAAGGACTATCACTTCAGTTTTTATTTCATCATTTTCTTTCAGTGAAAGCTACTTTTATTACTTCTAGGAAAACACAAACAAACAAACTTGGACTGAAGTAATGTTTCTCATTGGAAACAGAAAATGAACTGTTATGAGTGTTGTTTGAGAACTGAGCACAATAGTAGGTGGAAGTAGGCTGAAAGTTACAACTGTTCTAAAGGACAATGTATTGTAGTTATTTGTTTACCACTATAAATTGACTTGCTACCTACTTAAGGAAGCATTAAAATCTGGAAGTCTTATTTCTCCTCCAATAGGTGTTTAGATTATACCAAAATAGTCCTGTGTGTTATATTTTTTTTTCATGATAGGTTATCACTGTCTTCAGTAAGATTTCTTCTAGTGATGATTATAAATTTTAAAGTGAGAGAACTTTATTTGAAACCTGTAATTCTTTGGAAGACAGTTACCCCCATCCCTTGCTTTTTTTTTAGTTTGTGAGCCAAATAAAATGCATTGCCTTAAAAGATAAGGAGCAATACATCATGTTTTTTTTTTTTTTTTTTTTTAAGTGTATTATTATTCTTATTCATTCCTGTTTAAAAAAAAAAAAAAAAAAAAAAAAAAACTATGTCAAACATGACAGTGCATTCCTTCTTAAAGAAATTTTGGTCTAGCCAGAGTTTAGAATTAGGAGAGGAAAAGGTGCTTGGCATAAAGATTTAACAGGAAAGAAAGCTATTTTAGAAGTCATTTGGGAACATGTTTTTGAAACAGGAAAAAACATACAATTGAGTTGATAATAGCACTCTATAAAGGTTATAGCCACTAAAATGGATATGCCATCTTTTTTTCACAGGGAACGTGTTGTCCTCAAGGTGCAGTTCTCACTTAAGCATTGCATAAAGTAGCCAGAAGCTTCTTCCTGAGATTTTTTTTTTTCTTGCACTGGAAAAATCTATTTTTAAATCATAGCCTAGACTTAGTCACTGGAGTAAATAATTAAAAATAAATTCTACTTGGCATGTGCAAAATTAAAATAGTTCATGAAGTGCACCAAAGAATAGCATGCTTATTTCCTCAAAATAGTGATCCAACTTTGTCTCTTACTACTCTCCAAATGCAACTCTTTGCACTAACAGAATAGTCACATATCATCTCCTATGTTCTTTCCTATAGCTAAGCTTAAATGGTGACCATACCTTAGAATTTGATCCTCTCCTCTCTGCCAATTCAAATCTTATATTTCATCTAAGACCTACCTTGACCTCCCCTCATGAATTTGCCCCACCTGGATAATTTACTTGCCTATCTAAATTATATGCATTTTTATTTGATTAATTTCTATGCAGTATATCAATGGTGAGGACTATATCATATTTTTAAAAAAATTCTTTGTATTAAAATGCTAGGAACACAATTTAAAGGTATTACATATGAGACCATAATCACAATCTTGTTTGTGAATGATTTTTCCTCATTACATATAATGCTAGAGAGACCCTGCCCCCAAAAAAGGAAAACATTTTCTAAAGAGCTACTCAGGAAATTAACAAAATTTTGAAATAGTCTAAGTAGGCATTTGTTTTGTTTTGTTTTTGCTGAACCTAATCTACATGTTGTTTGTTTGTTTTGTCAAAAAAATGAAATTAAGTTCTTATAGGAAATCAATAACTTTTTAAACTAAAATGAGCAATAGACCATTGGAGATAACTTTACGAAAATGTACTGATTGCTAAAATTTAAATCATTTTGCCAAGTTTTAATGTAAATCTGATTACTGCTTTTACATATACTGTATAAAACAATCCATTGAATTGGAAGAATAGGTACATAATATATTCTAATTAGTATAACAATTTCATGGTATCTTTAATGATACATAGAATTTTAAGATTTTTGAAAAACGAGACATGTTCTTTGACAATCAAATCTACCTTTAAAGAGAACAACATTAGCTGGCTTCATATAAATGAATATTCAATTTAATTTTAACAAACTTTCAGTAAAAACCTATTATGTATGGCACCTTGCTTGGCATTACTAAACATAAACATTTAAAAACATTTTGTCTTTACAAGACATATTTTATTGGTGGCATACAATATATCTACTAATAAAGAAAAACAATGTGGGAAGAATTTGAACAATTAAAAAAATGTGGGAAAAAAAAGTCAGGGTAGAAAAGGCTTCCTATAAATGTATCGCCTAAACTGAGCCTTGTTCAAAATTAGGAACTTAAAGAGGAAGAAGAGAAAAATGAGTAGATTTTGTAGTTTGGAAGAAGTCGAGGGCTGCAGTGTAGAATAGGTAAAGGGGAATAATAGATTTTTTTTCTAAGTAGATAAGAATCTAATTGCAGTGGATTTAAATTGTTAGTCTAAGAAGTTTATATTTTGCATTAGTAATAATATTGATCTATTGAAGATGTTTGAATAAAGAAGTGCTATTATCAAACTAGTATCTTAAGAAAATTAATTTAACCATTCTATAAGAGATGGGTTCAAGAGAGATGTGAAGCAGGGAGGCCAATTATTTCTATAGTCCTGGAGAGAGGTGATCAAGGCCAATTTAGATAAAAAGAATGTGAAGGTGGAATTAAGAAAACTTATCAGCAGACTGAGATGAGAGCCAAGGAAGGATCACTTGAAAGGGATAAGGGAACAATGATATCATTCTAATACTGCTAAGTAACTTAAAAGATACATCCAACACACTTTTTTTAAAGCTTATAAAATGAAGACACATTAATAACTTGCTATTGTCACAAAGCAAGTTAGTGTCAGAGTTACAACTAGAAACTTCTAATTTCAACATTCCCTGCATTATATCAGCATCATTAGCATATTAGCATTTTATAATAGCACACCCTTAATATTAATCTGTTATTCTACTTGGAAATTATCTTAGGCATCCTTCTATCCAATCCTGTTAAAACCAAAATCTCTATTCTCACACACATGCACATACATGCACACAAATACAAAAATTTTGTACTCCATTTGGAAATCCCGTCATTAAGAACATTTAACAAAAACATATTGCAAAATGATGAAGGCATTTGGACATTCTTTTGGTGTCCTGTGTGGTAGGAGGAATGAACTTTTACATAGTGAAGTCTATTTCCAGTTTTGTACGTGGGGAAGCTTTAAAGCCCATAGTTCAGATTAATTGAAGCTATGTTTTGTTTCTGCATTACACTGAGCAATGAATTCTTTCCACATTAGATCCTATAAAGATAGAGTTCAATAGCTGAAATTTCAAAGGGTGTTTTCAGGTTCCCTCCCACTTTTTTTGCTAATTGGACCAAGGCTTGGCCACTTGCCTCTTTCAAATAAAAGGAAAGTGACCAACAGCACCGGAAATTGGATAATTATGCCTACAATGGGAAAATTGCTTCTAAAGTTAAGCACTCAAGAGTACTAAATGAAATCCAAACTTTTATCTAGAAATTATATCTCTTTAATATTTATTCATTTTCTCAACTGAGAACATTTATTAGATAAGCATACAACCATACCAGGAATATGTTTTTTCCAGAGCAGTATTGGAAAAGCTGATTTTAGCCATCCTCAAGCTACAGAATTTAGGGAATTTTATATTTATTTGAATTATACCATTTTGATGTTTGATTCCAGAAAAATGGGTTATTTTATTTTTATTACAGAAGGAGCCCAAGAAATTCACTATAGGCAGTTGATTGTAAAGAAATGGTACCAGAAAATTAATTGTGATAAAAATGAATATAAAAATTACTGAAGGAGGGGTATTGTAATTTTCAATTCAATTCAACAGATACCACAGAGGGCTTGTGGAAACATCTGAGGCTAAGTTTTGGTTCTGCCATTTACATTTACTGTACCATTGGATAAGTTATCCTTAGTTTCTCACTAAATTTCCTCATTTGAAAAATGTAGATGATAATACTTGTATCCAAAAGATTACTATGAAGCTTATTTTAGAAAAATATTTTAAAAATCTATGACTGTTACAAAACATCTTTATATATCTTTATATAAAGGTATATATCCTTGATTACATTGGCACATTGATACTCTTTATTAGATTATTGGAATAAAGTGAATCTATAGCACCAGGCTGGAAATGGGTAGGATAATCATATGAAATAATATTACTAAATGGAACAATTGATTTAAAAATACCTTATCATTAGATAAAAAAGGAATGATTGTACAAACTTGGCAAAGACTCTAGTAGTTATATTTGATAATTTCTTAATAGTAATTCTACATTGACGTTTTTATAATTGTAAAAAGCTAGAACAATCCTCAAATATACAACTGAGGGAAGATTACTCACAAGCCATGAGATAACCCATACATTGTATGCAGCATAAGTCAGACATTTTCTAGAATTTTGGACTCTTACCCAAGTGACTGTATGAAGAATGGGAAGGAGTATTATCAGAAAACTCCTTTAAAGATAATAGAAATGTTAGATAGATAGTAAAAGAAAAGAATTAGTTCAATCAAAAAGACTGATTAATACTATATACTGTATAAATATTTTGAAGTAGAAGGTTTTTTCTCCTGTGAAGAAAAAAATAAAGGGATTATATAAGCTTGTTTTGAGGAAGACTTTCCTAACAGTGTGACCCCTTTTTCTAGTGTTAATTGTATAAATATAAAAGTAGGAAATATGATTATCTAAAGATGGTTCAATACAGTCTTATGTTCATAAGACTTAAATGTTAATAGTTTGATCCCTAAAGATACACACTTCATATCCACACCCTTGTGATTTCTTCAGTCGTATTAAACTCAAATAAAAATGGAGCCACCAATCCATACATAAAGTTTTCTTTTGGTTTCACATTGACTTTGATTTAAAATGTAATCTTATATATGTTTTATTGTATTTTCATTTATTTTTTTAAATATTTAATTACATTTTAAGTCTGTTTGGGCTATATGTGGAGGGGGGAGGGGTGGATTATGGGACATATGTTTGATACTTGTGATGTCGAGGATGTAGAGGATGTAGAGGAAATCCTCTATACCAAAGCAGTGCAGCAAATTTTGGCAACTTTTACTTTCAGAGTGTTGTCTGTGGACACTGAAACATTATATAATTTGCCCCTCCTTATATAATCAGTATGTTTTAAAATTAGGCTTGAAAGTAGGTTTTTCCAATGTTAAGCCCATTCTACCATCCGTTCTGCCAGGTGTTTCTATTTACTGTTATTGCAAATATCTATGATAAGCTAAATAGAAATTAACATTTATTCTAATTGGAAAAACATGAATTCTTAATTTGTGTATTGCAGATCTCATTATGTTGTTCATTAAGAATGACTTAAATTGGTTATTATATGCTATTTCATCCCCCTCAGATGGGAGATTTTTTTCCTTGTTTTCCTTATTCCTCCAATAATTTTTGGTTATTGAGACTTGGATATGTTGGCAGATTTTTAAGAAGAATTCCTTTTAGACTTGCTTGGTTACTAATACCTTACCATAATGAACAGAAACACTTCATCTAGGTTCACATACCTGGTTTCTAGTATCTCCAGAGACAGGTAGGGAGAACTGTGGATAGATAACTGGTTCTAAAGTCATGAAGACCTGAGTTGAAATCCAGCCTTAGACATACTTAGTAGCTATGTGATCCTGGCAAATCACTTAATCCCTGACTCAGTTTCCTCAGCTGTATAAAAGAAATATTAAAAGAGACTACTTTCCAAAGTTTCTATAAGAATTAAATGAGAAAAATTTTTTTATACCCTGGGCAAGTCATTACACTTTGTTTGTTAGAAGGAACTGTAACCTTCATCTGTAAAATAATTTAGAAAAAGAAATGGCAAACTATTCAATTATCTTTGCCAAGAAAATTTCAAATGGGGTCACAAAGAGTAGAACACAACTAGAAAGAATGAACAACCACAAATGCATAATAGAGACTTAATAAATGCTTATTCTCTTCCATAAAAGGGAGGAGATGAAGTAAAGGGAGGAAGAGAGAAAGAGAAAGAATCTCAGAGACAGGAAGGAAGAAAGGAAGGAAGGAAGAAAGGAGCAAAAACAAACAAAAAAAGAAGAAAGAAAAAAAGAAAGAAAATCATAGCATCTTAGATGGCTATAAAGTGTGCCAGAACAGAATGAAAATCATTTTTTTCTCTGAAATTCAACAAAACTATGATTATAAAGCTAATACATGAAAAGTTAGGCTGCATCATGTATCTGTTCATAAAGATGTCAGAGCCTACCACCTGATGAAATTATGGTGTACATATACCATATGTATATATGGTATACATATACATCCAATTATATGGAATGTATGAAAGGATTGGTGTCCAGATAGAATGTACTGAAATGAGGGGCAGCGAGGTGGCGCAGTGGATAGAGTACCAGCCCCTGAAGTCATGAGGACCAGAGTTCAATCAGACCTCAGATACAGAGAGAGAGAAAGAGAGACAGAGACAGAGACAGAGAAAATCAGAGAGAAAGAGAGAAAATGAGAGAGAGAAAAAGAGAAAGAAAGAGAGAAAGTTGTAATGGAGAGAAAGAGAAAAAAAGAAGAAAGAGAGAAACTTGTAATGGGCCAGAACTCTGAAACAAGGATTCTTACAAAGTGTTAACTCAGTGGACTTGATAAGACAATGGTTATCTAGTTCAGCATGGTGATTAATAGTTCTCTAGTTTAGTATATGTACTTAGTACTTAATATAGTTCTACAAAATTGACACCTATTCTACAAGATTCACACCAATGATGCGATTATAATAGAGTAAATAAGCTGGGACAAACTGAGCCAGAGACATTCATTACATCTCCCAAGTTTATTGTGGCCGGAGCACAAGCCTCGGACTCAGACATTCATTCCATCCCCCACCACCATGAGGGACTGGGACAGACTTGGGGAAGACACAGGACTGGAGGCTAGAGCACAAGCTCTCGGACTGAGACAGACTTCAAGACAGACTATCATGGTGGTCCTCCTGCCTCCCCCACAGAAACCAAGACACATTCTGGAGGACCTCCAGAAAGCTAGCTTAGGCCCCAGGCAAGGAGACAAGACTGTGAAGGAGACAAGATTTTTGGACTTTATCTCTGGGTAATCTCATGGTGATTACTCTGCTGAAATGAAGGCTGGTCCAGAGACCTCCAGAGAACTATCAGAACACTACATATACTAAAATGAAAAAAGTCTTTTTTAACTTGCTCTTTTTAGAGGGAGGAAGATTGAGAGAGAAAAAAAAGTCCATTCCCTTCAATATTCTTTCAAATCCAAAAATGTAAAAGAATAAAATGGGATATTTTCACTGTTCAAAAAGGTGATTTTTTTCTATCTTTCCTTGGGCTCTATGTAAGGGAGAAGGAGCAAATGTTTACATGAGTAAAAGACACAATTAAAATTTATCATTTTAATAAAATAAGATTTTAAATGTAGTCAAATTTTGATCTAACAAAATATTAGTTGTCTTGAAAATTATTCTTAAATTTGAATTTTTCCTCAAAATCATACACAAATAATTGCTTTATTCTCATCAGCTCCAAAGATATAGATTTAGAAGGAACTGGGCCATTAAAAAAAGGAAATATCTTCTGTGCTCAGGAAAAGGAAGGGTAGACCAAATGGGGGGAAAAAATCTCTGTGAGAGCTGGAAACCACTAATCATCTGTGAAAATCAGGAAAAAGTTGACTGGGCTAATGATCATCAAAGCCTGAGGACCTGTAAAAGTACAATTTACTTTGAGAAAAGGAAAGCAAAACAATTACTAACAAAAAAGTTTCCTAAATCTGAGTTCCAAGTACATTTGGTGATTTCTGAGTAAGGGATTTGGTTAAAAATCAAGAATCAAGATTTTAAAAAATCATGAGTTTGGGGAATTAAGAAGCAGGTTAATAAATTGCAAGCAGTTTGATTTATATGATGGTCAAAATATTAGTGTTTATGAAACTACAAGTCACTATAATTTTAATGTAGATGAAAGATCATTATAATTTTGATGTAGATGTGATTATATATAATTATTATCTCTTCTAAATTTGTATGCAACAAAATTTTCATCATATATAAAAGTTCTATCTTTTTTAAGGACAATGGAAGAACAGGTCAAATCTTAGTATGCTTTATGGATGCCTGATATAATAGTTTCATAGTTACAGAGAAGTTTAAAAACATAAGATATTTTCCAATTTTTTACACCTGGTGGTTCCATTTTAAGAGTAAAGAGAAAATTTAAAACAAGTTCTCTCATGCTCTATTTTTACATCAAATAGAGCTTAACTGCAACTTAACTAAGATAGGAATAAAAAAAAAAAAAAACCCTGCTACTTGATTCTATTTTGAGAAAACAAAACTATAATAATGTCTATATGATTCATGAGGCTGACATGTAGGAAGATAAAATGACAATAAGTATTAAAACCACTGAGGTGGAGCAAAAAAGTTCACTTCTGGGAGTAAAGGAAGCTTTTACCTTATTAAGATGTCAGTTTCTTGGCTAAGCCAATTCAGCTGAGGACACTGAGTACTCCAGTTAAGTAGCGTCAATGCCCTGACTTCAGTCTGTCTCATCATTACCTAAATTTCACCTTGAGATTCAATTGTAGCTTTTGAATTTCACAAAGTATCCTCTGAAACCTTGCTGTGAGTAGATAATAATTTTACCAGATTTTAAAGAATTAACAATGGAAGAGTTGAGGGAAAGCAAATATATTCATGCACAAATGTAGAACAAATTAAAAATGGAAGGAACAAAGTGCAAAATGATACAATTAGAAACTATTTGTTAGGATGCAATGAACCAAAAAACCAGAAACCTGAAAAACAGATAGGAATGAAAATTATTATTTCTCCACTGGCAATATTTTGAAGAAATTTCCCTTGAGTTTTGATATGCTGAAAATAAATGATG
Source organism: Antechinus flavipes (assembly GCF_016432865.1). Taxonomy (NCBI): domain Eukaryota; kingdom Metazoa; phylum Chordata; class Mammalia; order Dasyuromorphia; family Dasyuridae; genus Antechinus; species Antechinus flavipes. The sequence goes on from NC_067400.1 coordinate 399,758,690, forward strand.
TACCATAATGCTATCCTTTCTCATATAGCCTCTTTAGGTCAGAGAATACATAATATACCACAATGTAATCCCTCCATTGGAAAAGTTTTATGAAGTCCAACATCAAAAGCAGACAGAATAGAATTCATTTCAGGAACAGTATTGATAGCCACTGAATGGGTGGGAGAATTTCTATACATGTGTTTTCCACTTTGCTTTCAAAGCCCTATTTTTGTTAATAATGCACAACATAGAGAATGTAAAGGTAAGAGATCTTGCTTAACAGTCTTTCTTCAAATTTTGCATAGCAGACATAGAGAGGTATGAGTAATTAGATGGCACAGTAGATAAAGTGTTGGGCCTGGAGTCAGGAAGATTCATATTCCTGGATTTAAAACTGCCTTCCAACGCTAGCTGTATGACCTTAGGCAAGTCACTTAACCCTCTTTGCCCCAATTTCCTCATTTGTAAAATGATTGGGAAAAGGAAATGGCATAATACTACAGTGTCTTTTCTAGCTCTTTGTGTATAATTGCAAATTGTTCTCAAAAATGGTCAGACACTGCTATGTGTCTAAGACTTAAGAGGTTAATCAATGTATTGAGTACATGTGGTGATTCATGTTACCCATCCTATACAACATTGGACAGCAGGTGCAAAAAAGTGGCATTTGTTTAAATAAAATCAAAACTGGTTAGAATAGTTTACAATTTCACCAATAATTAGCAATATACTACGATACTGAAACATCCTCATGTTTTAAAGTTACATTTGTAGATATCACCATAGGATTGTTTGGAAGAAACATTTGTTGTCTAAATGGTTTTATAGTTGTTTTATTTTTCCTTTTTGGTTCTCTTTATAAGACTTCAAAAGTTACAAATTGAATTCAAAATTGAATTCAAAATTGAAAAATAAAAAAAACATGAACTTGATAGAGAGGTAAAGGACTCAGAATGCAGAATTTTTGTGTGTTTTAAAATACTGAAAATGTAATTAATGAAGGTATTTCTTTAAAAACAAATGAGAAATAGAGAGCTGGCTTTGGCATCAAGAAGGTCTTGATTCAAGTCTTCACTGATATAAACTAGCTGTATTCAAATCAAAAGCCTAAGACTATAAACTATAACTAATAACCTGTTCTTACAGAGGACATTTTCTCACTTGGTCTGTTTATCAGTCTGCTCACATAGGAATATGTCTAGCCACTATACTTTCCCTTTATACAAGTGTCACTATGGCCTGAGGAGAGAGAAAGAAAGCACATATGAAACTTATTCTGGTCTCAAATAAACTCAGATTTAGATCATGGAGAGTCTGTCCCTGGAGATGGAATTCAGATTTTATACTTTCAGCTCTTTCTTTTTCTATATCTCTTCCTCTCTCTCTCATTTGCTGTGTTCCTCTCTCTACTCTTTTTTTCTCTTTGTCCTCTTTTTCCTTCTCCTTCTGTTCTTAATGGAGAGGAGTCTCCTTCTCCTTCTCCCTCACCATGCTTCTAGCCCAGAGGAAAAATCCAGGGAAAAACTCTGAAATAAAGCTTAGATATGGCTCATGTTTAAGATCTACCACAGAAGTGATTAATACAATTCCTTTAAGTTATCATATGAAAAAATAAATATCAGATTTAGGATAGCCTATTCATTTTCTTCACTGCAAAAGAAATGCTTAAGACACCAAATATTCAAAAGTATAGACTGACAAATATTTAAATGTGACACAACGTCCCATTATTTCTTATCCTCTACTGGAAGATAAAGACAACTTTTTTGGCTTGACTGAGTATATCTTTCCCTTTTACCCTGGTTCTTTATTAGTCAAGAAACTCTCAAGACAGAATTCTTTGATTTTAGCCCTTTTACTATGCAATCCTCTTAACTGTAGTTCTCTCCTGCTCTAAGAAACTGTTGGAGAAATCATGTCCTGATTGGCCATCATGAGCTCCTAACATTCTAAACTCATGAGGTGGCTATCAGGCTAGAAAATCAAATTTTCAAGATTGCTACTCAACAAATCTTGGTCAGGGAAAGAACAGGAAATGGAAACAGATGCCAGGGCTATTGAGTCCAATATGAAGCATCCATGAATAATTACTCCATTATTAAACATTAATTAAATACCTTTATTTTATTTATTTATTTAAAGAAATTAAATTATGTGCCAGGCACTACGTTAAGTGTTAGGGATACAAAAAGGGGCAAAAGACAGTATCTTCCCTCAAGGAGCTTATAATCTAATGGGGGAGACAGTAAGCACATGTTCTTTCTGTGCTATTGTTTTCAGGACAGAAATCAGAGATTTAGGGAAAAATTTCTTTCTTTTTTTCTATTTCTGGAAGTCAAAGGGAAATTTGACATTGGTTGTCTTTCAACAAAAAGCCTTACTTAAACAGAAGCACAAGTCAACTCTCCTTGGCTCTAATAAATATTGTCTCTTCCTCAATCAATCACTTATTTGTGTTTAACACAGTACCTCTCCTTTCTTCTTCCCCATTTCATGAATTACAAAGGACCAACCAGGCACCTGTGGAATTTAAACTTGTGAGGTCAACAAGCAATAAATCACAATTGATAACAAAGTTTTTAGTATATGTGGCTCATTTGAAGGGCTAGGGCAAGGGTTCATGCCTAGGCCCATATTCCTTGCACTGGGGTCTGGTACATGTTGCTGATTTCCAAGGATTTTAGTGAATAAAAATAACTTTTAGATGATTAGGTAAATTAAGGTATTAAGAAGTCAATTTGTGAACAGGTAAATATATCAAAATGGTCTTAAAATCTGTGCCAGTAATTCATTTTACAAGCAAATCAGCACAAATCCTTGATCCCTTTCCTTATCAAGAAAATTGGAAATTAGTATGGCAGAAAGTAGGCATAGACCCATACCTAACACTCTATACCAAGATAAGGTCAAAATGGGTTCATGATATAGACATGAAGAATGATACTATAAACAGATTAGAAGAACATAGGATAGTTTACCTCTCAGATTTGTGGAGGAAGGAATTTGTGACCAAAAAAAAAAAAAAAAAAAAAACTAGAGATCATTGTTGATCATAAAATAAATAATTTTAATTATATTAAATTAAAAAAGTTTTTGTACAAACAAAACTAATGCAGACAAGATTAGAAAGGAAGCAATAAACTGGGGAAAACATGTTTATGTCCAAAGGATCTGATAAGGTTCTCATTTCTAAACTATATAGAGAATTGACTCAAATTTATAATAGTTCAAGCCATTCTCCAATTGGTAAATTGTCAAAGGATATGAACAGACAATTTTCAGATCAATAAATTGAAACTATTTGTAGCCACATGAAAAGGTGCTCCAAATAACTACTGATCAGAGAAATGCAATTAAGACAATTCTGAGATACCACTACATACCTGTCAGATTGGCTAAGATGACAGGAAAAGATAATGATGAATACTGGAGGTCATGTGGGAAAACTGGGACACTGATACATCGTTGGTATCCCAGTAAGATCTTAAAAGAGGGAAAGGGACTCACATGTGCTAAAATGCTTGTGGCAGCCCTTTTTGTAGTGGCTAGAATCTGGAAACTGAGTGGATGACCATCAATTGGAGAATGGCTGAATAAATTATGGTATATGAATGCTATGGAATACTATTGTTCCATAAGAAACAATCAGCAGTTGATTGTAGAGAGGCTTGGAGAGACCTACATGAACTGATGCTAAGTGAGAACCAGGAGATCATTATACATGGCAACAAGACTATACAATGATTAATTCTGATGGATTCTCTTCAACATTGAGATGATTCAAACCAGTTCTACTTGTGCAGTGCTGAAGAGAGCCATGGGAACAGAGTGCGGAACACAATCTAGCATATTCTCATTCTCTCTGTTGTTATTTGCTTGCATTTTGTTTTCTTTTTCAGTTTTTCTTTTTCTTCCTTCTTGATCTAATTTTTCTTGTGTAACAAAATAACTGTATAAATATGTATACATAATAAAAAAAAAGAAAGAAAATTGGATAGATTAGACAGTCTCTAATGCCTGTCAGTTGTAACTTATGATTCACAGGAAATCCCCGAACATGTTTTATAAACCACTTTTATTTTTATTTTAAATTAAGTCCATGTGCATATTAAGGGGAATTTAATCCTCATGTGTTAAAGTAACATATGTAGAACTCATCATAACATTGCTTGGAAGAACTGTTTGTTATCTAAATAGTTTTATAGGTTTTTGTTCTTTTTCTAAAGACTGAAAAATTACATATGATTTCACAATTGAAAATAAAAATCATTAACCCATTAGAGAGGTAATGAACTCAGAATTTAGAATAAGGCAAAAAGATTGTTTTGAAGATAGCCAACATGGAAATTTGCTTTACTTATACGTTTATGACATTTTTTTATTTGTGTTCTCTATCAGGAAAGGGTGGAATGGGAGAAAGAGAAGGTTAATTCTGGCTGATAAAAACAAGCAAAGCATTAAAAACAAAATGAAAGTAAAGGTATACTGGAGTTAGATTGTAAAAAGCTTGAAAAGCCAAATTTAGACATTTTTAATTTTGTCCAAATGGCAGTGAAAAACTAATGAAAGTTTTTGAGCTAGAGAATGATGTGATGCAATTATATTTCAAGAATAAAAAATTGGGATCAGCTTGGAAAAAAAATTGTAGAGTGGAAAACTCTAGGCAGGCAAATCACTTAAAACACCTTTGTAATAATTTGTTCAGGCCCAGAAATGATGAGTATGAATGAAGAAAATGGACAGACACATGAGATGTTAAGTATTAAAATCAACAAGATTTAGCAATGAGAGAGAAATAGGGATGAAAATGAAGTATGAATGATAATTTCTGGGTTGTGAACCTCACTGAAGTGTAAAAATGGCACTGTTCTGTATAGGAAAAGGGAGTATAGGAGAAGTGCTAGATTAGGAAAATAGGGTTATAGGGGGGAAATGAGTCATGTTTAAAAATATTTGTTTTGATATGCCTAAGGCCCATTAGTCATTAAAAGATGCAGGACCTAATCTCAATAGATAGATGAGGGCTGGGTACGTAGATTTTGGAGTTCTTTGAAGACAGATAAATTCCTGCTGTCTTATACCATCTGTGTCAATTGTACACAGGTACTGATTGTTAGTCATAAAGGATATTTATACTTGAGTTCAAGAGCTTGAAATAGCATCTTAATAATTGGGAAAAAGTTAGATTTTACCCAGGTTTCATGCTAAATATTTTATTATGTGTCTTTGAAATATGTTAAGAATAAAAATGTCCAACTATCTGAGTATATTTTTCTTCCCAATCATTTTGGATAAATGGAAATTTTTCTTTATCAGACAATAACAAAGAAATTGTGATCAATGGACATTAATAACATTTCCAAAACTCTGAAAAGGTGTACTTGAATCTAGGTCAGCATGGAACTTATAGTTAAGCACCTACTCACTGTGAAATAATGGCTCTCTAAACATATACGTAATGTGATAACAGCATGCTCAGTGTGCTGTAGTGATGTAATGGAACTGAAGTATTTAAGGGTTGGGAGAACTGGGAACTGGCCTCTCAGCCATAGACACAGAGAAGACTTGGGACTCATCTTTGAGTATCCTCCTGAGTCTCCTGTCTTCATCACTCCTCCACCAAGGACTCGGGCTGATCCCCGGGTCCTCCAGAAAGCTATACCAGACATTATACATAGTGATAACAGACTAGATCAAGGGTATCCAATAAAATTTGAAGGCAATTTGAGGCATTAAGTATATTCACAAGATGTTAAGGGTTCTGGAAATATACTAGTATGACTTGGATAAAGAGACTTTATTATCCTCCATATTAAACCAGTTGAAATACTATTTAACAATTGGGATCTTCAAATGTCAACTCCTCAATGAGGAGTTATACTAATTTCCTCAGGAAAAAAAAGGTTTTACTTTCTTTGCTCTAATTCTCAAATACTTCAGATCATTATATCTTGCATTACAATCATCTGTTTATATTTCTTAGTTACCCCATTAAAGCATAAACTTTTGTGTCATTTGTCTGAATTTTTCTCGTGCTGTATAAATAGAAGGAGCTTAATAAATGCTAACTGAAAAAAAGAAAAAAATGCTAACTGAATTGAATGTAAAATAGAAACTTCTGAATTGTTCTCAAAAATATGTAATGAAAGTTAAAATGTCTGATACCTATCACTGTTAATAATTATAGCTATAACTCATCAGGAAAGTCTAATTGGGGTAAAAGTAAAGACCAAGTGAAGAAACAAAATCTATTCAGAAAACAATGGAAAAATGTTAATAAAATAAATATTATAGCCAGCAGCCAAGTCTACTGCTAAAGGCTATGACTATCAATCTATTAGACAAAGTGGATTAAAGAAACTGAGAATCCAAAGAACTGGGATGGTTTCTATAGAGCAAGGCTTCAACTTTTCCTACTCTTTTTCCCCAAGAAATTTTTTATATCACTCTGGATATAAAGATATATAAGACTTGCTGGCATGCAATTCAAACATTTACTGATAATAAATCATAAGTTCACAACCCCCACATTCAGTTATGAGACTCTATATGAGGTTTCAACCCACATTTTAAGAAACTGGGCTGTAGAGAATGTACATTTAGAACTCTCTCTGACCTGCCATTGGAAATAGTGGGTCTTTTTTCACTAGAAGATGATAAGCAGTTGGATTTTAAGTTTAGAGGGATTCCAGCAGCTATAAAGTATAACCTCTGATTTTAAAAGAATAAAACACACCTATGGAGTTAAGTGACTAGTAGTAAACTGAAGAACCAGGAGTAAAATTCACATCAACTCATTCAAAATCTAGCTTTCTTTGAGACACAGAGGTCTTCAAGCAGAAACTGGATGATTATCAGTTAGGAATATATTGAAAGGGATTTTTGTCAGGAAGAAGATTTAGCAGGTCCCATATATCTAAGAGTTGAAAATTCTATGCATGTGATGAAAGAACAATCTAATTCAACACATTCATAATGAAGATGGGTAAAATGACACAGAAGGAACCAAAATGATTTCATCAAGCTTACACATAATAAATGGTAGAGCCAGAAATAGAATAGAGATTTTCTAACTAAAAATTTTGCTAGCATGCCTTGTATCTTCCATAGTAATTATGAATGATAGGGTTTGATGATTATAAAGATTAGGAAGAAGGGATTAGAGTTTAAACTTAGTGATTCAGGACAATATGCAAAGTTTTTGATTGCAATCATGATTTGTTAGATTATGTATATGATGAATTCTTATCTATAAATTTCATGCTACAGAATTAAAATTTCCTTTTGGGACAGCATATCTAATACCTTTTAAAAATCAGATGTAAGTACTGTGCCAAATAAACACTGTTACATTGAAAATGAAAACTAGAAGGAAATTAAAATTTAGGAGGAAGCTAGCATCAATAATTATATATTTACATTTTGTTGTAAATGAAAATTAAGCTGATAGATTAAAACAATATAGCATACTTAAAGTAGTCAATACTTTAATAGTAAAATAATGATAAAAGCTAACCTTTATAATGCTTAAAATTTTTCAAAACATTTGATAGATATTATCTCATTTTAGGTCATGACTGTTGCTTAACATATCTTCAAAGCAGCTGCAAGGAGACCCAAGGAAAAATATGGTCTGAGTCTGGAGACAACTGTAAGTATGTAACTACAGAGTAAAATGTAAGATAAAGTAACAGCAGCCTATTAAAATACTCAACTGCAAAAATATCATTTTATTATATTCTCCTATAAAAGTATGTGTTTGATTTTTGTTGCATTATTTTTACATTTTTATATAGAGTTTCCTGATTCTTTTAGGTTAGCTCATTTCTATATTAAAAGGACCAAAACAAAATATTGCTGATAGAAAAAAAGGAAGAAAAAAAAAGATTTCTCATTTGAACGATTACCAACATTAGAAGACAAGGACCTTCAGTAGGTCAGTGACATTTTTTTCCTACTCAATAATACTGTGCTGTCATTGCAAGAGGTGATAAAAGCAATATAATGTATAAATGTAGAAAAATAACTACATGTTCTACTAATACTATCCCCATAGCAACACTAATAACAGGTTACATGACATGAATTGACTTGAATTTTATATAGCCCAGTGGCTAAGATTTATCTGTAACAGATATCTTTCCTAGATAATATTTTCTTTCTTGTACATGTATACTGACTCAATTGAGATGTCATTCCTTGGCAAACTTTCCCTAGTTCTTCTAATATTAATACTCACTTCTTCCTCAGTTTATCTTATGTCAGTGATTTTTTTTTGTTTTGTTTTGTATCTTCAACATTTATCAAAGCAATTTGAAAATCATTAGCATTTAATAAATGCATATAGTATTGAATTCAATATATAGATATGCTAAACATAAGTATAAATATCAGATATGCATAGTTTAATAGAATGATCCATGATCTCTTTGACTAGGATACTCTATGCAGAGAACTAAAGCTATTTTTGTTTTCCCTGAAATTCTGATCTATTTTTAAACAAGATTTCACTAAATTCCAGGTGCTGTACTAGAAGGAGAGAGAGGGACGAGAGTGTAACAGAGACTGAGAGAAATGCAAAGATGGGGGATAGGAGAGACAGGCAGATAGAGAAATAAATAGACATACAGGGAGACAGCAACAGAGATTGGTGGAAGGGAAGAAGGAAGACAAAAGGAAAGACAAAAGGAAGGAAGGAAAGAAGAAAGGAAGGAAGGAAGGAAGGAAAAAAGGAAGGAACGAAAGAAGGAAGGAAAAAAGAAAGGAAGGAAGGAAGGATAAAAGGAAGGAAGGAAGGAAGGAAGGAAGGAAGGAAGGAAGGAAGGAAGGAAGGAAGGAAAAACAAAATATAGAGGTAGATAGTAGTATCAGGGATTGATAACATTTTTAATAAATTCTTCATAGAGGATTTATCCAACACAGGGAGATATTAATAGGTTCCTTGAGTTTTTATGTGAAATACATCCTATATCCATTTTTTCTCCTTTACTCTCACCACATGACAGGCCCAACTTCTTTTCTAGCAGTCCATGCACTGACTAATGTGGCAAATCAAGCAGCATGTTTGTAGAACTAGCTACACTGAGCTAGAGTCAAGATGACCTAAGTTCAAATATGCCCTAATACTTAGGTAGATAGATCACCCTGGGCAATATGCTTAACTTCTGTTTCCCTCAGTTTTCTTAACTGTAAAATGGGGCTAATAACAGTGCATACTTCACAGGTTTGTTTTTAGAATTATTGAGATAATTTTTGAAAAGTGCTTAGCATGTTGTCTGGCAAATAGTAAAGAGTATATGAATGTATAATCCTCCCTTTCCAAACCACTCATCTGTCCTTAATAATAGGTTCTAGATTGCATATGCCCAAGCCTATTTCCATCGTTCTTTGAATTACTCATAATTATGATTTTTCTGAGATCAAATCATTTTATGATTTATAACTTCTCAGAAAGTAAATGGAGCTTTTATCCAAGAAACAGATCAGATACATTTGAAATTTCCCAAATGTGATCCTAGTTGATTCTGAGATCTCTTTATCTATCCCAAATAATCAGTCCTAATGATATGTACTAAGAATTAACTTGTTACCCATTTAACTGTAATGATGTTAATAATGTACAATTTTCTTCCATTTGATCTTATGTAAATGTAGATCAAAAATATGTACTAAGAATTAACTTGTTACCCATTTAACTGTAATGATGTTAATAATGTACAATTTTCTTCCATTTGATCTTATGTAAATGTAGATATAAAAATACTAAAGCAAAATATATTAGCACAATCGCTCATATAATTTATAGAGAAATCAGTCAATAAACATGTATCAAATTCTTACTATGTGCTAGGCCCTGTGCTAAGCACTGGGACTACCAGAAGCAAAATTCACAGTCCTATGGGGAAGGCAACAAACAAATATGTAAAAGCAAGCTGTATATAAGATAAATAAATCAATCAGAGTGAAGGCATTAGAATTAGTGGGATTGAGAAAGGGTTCTTGTTGAACATGATATTTGGTAGAGATGAAAAGGGATAATCAAAAATTGGTAAATGAGCTAATAGAGAGATGTTGAAAATAAGAGAGAGTTTAGGGATCCAGAGAGGGCAATACGTTGGAGAATATATTGTGAATATCTTGTTTAGGATAACAAGAAAGCCAATGTCATTGGACAAAAGAATATCTGAAAAGTATGAGAAGACTAGAAAAGTATAGGAGGATTCAATTAGGAAGGGTCTTGAAGAGAGGATTTTGTATTTAATCCTGGAGAAAATAGGTAGCAGCTACTGGAATATGATGAATATTTAGAAGGTAGGTGAGGGTGGACATAGTTGTGCATTGATAGACCTGTGCATTGATAACTGAATGGAGAACGGATTGAACTGGGGAGAGTTTCAAGGCAAGCAGATCCACCAGTAGGTTATTGAAATAGTCCCATGCATGAGATGTAGGGACATGAACCAGAGACATGTGTCAGAGGAGTGAAGAAAGCATATTTGAGAGATCTTGCAAAGGTTAAATCAATAGATCTTGTCAACAAATTGGATAAAGAGGGTGAAAGATAGTAAGGAGTCAATAATGACACTGACATTGTGAACCTGAAGGAGTGGGAGAATGGTGATGCCCTTGACAGCAATAAGGAAGTTAGGAGGGAAGCAAGGTTTAGACCAAAATAATAATAATAATAATAATGAATTTGGTGTTGAACATGTTGCGTTTAAGATGTCTATCAAGTAACTTATTTGAGATGTCTGAAAAGCAATTAGAGATATGAGATTGGAGGTTAACAGAAGGAATAGAACAAGATAGGTAGATTTAAGAATGCTCAGCATAGAGATAGTAATTAAATTCACAGGATAAATGCAGTCTTCAAATGAATTAGGATAGAGGGAGGAGAAAAGATGACCCAAAACAGAACCCTATGGGACACTTATAGATAAAGAGTATAATAAGGAGAAGATAATGGATGAAGGGTAAAGATGGGAAGTTGTCTGATGGGAAAAACCTGAGACAGTATTGTCACAAAAACCTAGAAAGAAAAAATTATTAAGGAAAAGAGGGTGATCAATACTATCAAATATTACAAAGAAATATCAAAGAGAATTAAGTTTGAGAGTTGTTGGATTTGGCATTTAAGAGACTATTGGGGCAGCTAGGTGACACAGTAAATAGAGCATCAGTCCTGAAGTCAGGAGGACCTGAGTTCAAATCTGACCTCATATACTTGATACTTCCTAACTATATGACCCTGGGCAAGTCAGTTAACCCCAATTGTCTCAGCAAAAAGAGAGAGAGAGAAAGAGAGAGAGAGAGAGAGAGAGAGAGAGAGAGAGAGAGAGAGAGAGAGAGAGAGAGAGAACAAAAGAAAGAAAGAGAGAGAGAGTGAGAGAGACTATGACTATTGTTAAACTTGAAGAGAAGTTTCAGTGGAATAATGAGGTTGGAAATCAAATTGTAAAAGATTAAGAAGAAAGTGAGAAAAAAAAGAGGAGGCATTTTTAGCCTTTTCAAAGAGTTTAACTACAAAAGGAAAAGGGATAAAAGATGATAATTAGCAAGGATAGAAGAATCCAGTGAAAGTTTATGAAGACAGAAGAGACATTAGTTTACATATAGTGGAGAATGAACTAATAGGTAGGGAGATGCTGAAAATGAGAAATAGTGTAGGGATGCCAGAGAGAGCAATCTATTGGAGGAAACAGAATGGAATGGGGTCCCCTATGCAGGTAGAGAAATGCAGCAGTAAGGAGAAATGTCATCATATAGCATTATCATAAGGACAGAAGGAGATCATTATAGAAGGCATATGAATGATATGAAATAGAGAAGGAACTCATGGTTCATTTCCTGGTTTTGTAGGCCTTAGATAATTCCTGTATAGGTCAGGCAAGATTATAAGTAGATAAGTTGGTGAGGAAAATTAATTAAATAAATTTATCTAAATTACTCAGATATCAATAAATTCAACATCTGCCATTGAAAAGATGAAGAAAGATAAACTTCATCTAGAATGGTTTACTATCAAATTTTCATATCCTTAAGTGGATGTAAAATATATTTTATAGTTTAGTTGTAATAAAGTATATAATTTTCAAATGAAAGAAGCTTAATAAGCATATTATTATTAAGAAAAATATATAAATAGAATATAGAGGAAGTAAAGAAGCCAAGAACATTTCCTTGTGTACAAAGCAAATAGAAGGCACAGAGAAATAGCTTTGGGACAAAATGGCATGTTCTCAAATTATGTTAGGTATTGGTACTTTTGTTTCTTGAATATAAATACTTTTATTCTTTGAATATACATTTATAATTATTAATTTCTATCTAAAATTGTACTTCTGTCATCTTAAAACTAAAATTTATGGCTATATATACAAATTTATATGTATCTATCTATATATGTATTTGCATATATTATATATATGTAAAGTTATATATTTTAAAATTAATATAAACTGAGGCATTTTTTAAAATTTAGGTTAAATATACACATCACATTATTTTAATTTCTTTGTTACAGAAGAATCTAATTTTACATGACATTTTAAAAGTCAATTTTAATTATGGAACAAAGGTGGATCCTCGTGTTTCTACTTCTTTTGACTGTTATGAAGGTAATATTTTCATAATTCAAGCACAATTACATATTTGTGTTTAGTTTCATGGTGCTAGTAAAAAAATGAATGGTGCTTTTGATGTACTGTTGTACAGAGATGTTTTGTGTAATGGTTTAATTCAGTGCACTAATAATTAAATGAAATCTTATTTTCTCTTTAACACTGTGATACTTTCTGTGGAAGGCATTAAAATAAAAACAACTAAAAAGCTAAAAATTGATTTTCCTTCTCAAGAAGATTATATTTTGTCAGAACCTTAAAAAAAATCAGTTAAATTAAACAGCTGCATATTACCTTAACAATCTTCACCATTTTTCAATGAGGGTGCAGCTACAGCAACAAATATAAATTTTCAGAATGATTAATTGACCTAGTCTGTTAAGATAGGGACTTTATTATCTTAATACATTCACTGCTATTCCTTTGGCAAGCAAATGAGTGACCAACTTCTTATTTAATTAGAGCCATTAGAAAAGTACATTAATAGAGGAAAATATTGTTACCCTCATTATTAGCAATGAAGTTTTACTGTGGTGTTACTAAGACGACCCTACTATCTCTCCTAGTTGTACCTACTTATGCACAAACTCAATAGGTTGTGCATCTAAATGCTGATGAATTCATAGGTCAAATCCCCATACTTTTCTGCATAAATGTTTATATTAATTATGGAAGTTATTCTATAACGCTTGAAGAATATAAATTCTAGCAAACCCCATAAGTCTGGAAAAGCTCAAAAAGAATTATTACATCTCTTTCATCTGAGAATCAGCATTAGTGCAGGAATCATCACTAAGCTGACTCTAGAATGATCATTTTATTTTTTGACCCTTATGTCTCTCAAACTACCAAAGTTAACATCTCGTAGTTTTATCAACATCGTTGGAGAGAATGCCTGCACTAATGAAATGATTAAAGTATTAACATTAATGAACATATGATGACAGCATAATGGGTAAAATGAAGGCAGATCTTCAAAGTCAGAAAAATTGACCAAAAAATTTACGTCTGAGACTAGTGACCTTGGGCAAGTTATTTAATGTAGTTATATCCCTACATCCCAGACGGTGACATAAGACTATAAATGACAGAGTAAATGTTGCTATATAGTATTTAATAATAATAATAATAACAGCAGTTAAGATTCAAAAAATGCTTTTCAAATAAAGTTCATTTTATCCTCACAACAACTCTAGTAGCTAGATGTTTTTATTATCTCCATTTTACTGTTTAGTTTAGAAGTGGCCAGAGACAGAATGACTTGACCAGGTTCACACAGTTAGGAAGTATTTGAGGCCAGATTTGCACTCAGATTATTTTGACTCTAGGCACATGCTTTATCCACTATACCACTTAGTAGCTCCCTCCAGAAATTCTCTGTGACAATGAAATCAGAGGTCAGTTAACAGAAAAAAAATCAAAAACAAAAACAGAAATTTGTACAGTTCAAATATATGTAATAGTATCATTCCTAATATAAACACAACATCCTACATTAATAAAGATTCTATGTAGAAATTATGAAGTTTCTTCTTTTATTTTTAGCCTTTGGTGATGGCTGAACCAGAAGGAGGACAAAATTTTTCTGGAGAGCCAACTCAGTTGGGTGTTACTCGAAATAAGATTATGACAGCTCAGTATGAATGTTACCAAAAAATCATGCAAGAACCTATTCACAGGACAGAAGGTAAATAATTTCATTTTACCCTATTACTTTGTGGAATAATATTAATATTTTAGGTTTTTGAAATGTACATTTCTGGTACAAACATGGAAAAACAGAAAATAATGTGACCAATCTCTAGATAGATGCTGGAAAATACACAGTACATGTATAAGTTTATTCTGCACTATATTTTCTACATCATTTTATTAAATCTAGATAATCAACAAAAAATAAAGAAATCAAGCCTCAATTTTCAATGTTTGCTGATTTCTGAAGTATAAAATTTCATACTAAAGGTTTAAGAATAAGCTGTTAGGAGACTGTAGTTCTCTATACTCTTACAACCTTTAACAGTTTATTTTCATAGAAAAATAGTATTACTATAAAATGCTCTGTGATCATGTCAGAACTACTTTCTGTCATAAGATTTCACATACTTCAGAGATACAAAGAACCTTTAAAACCATCTAGTTAGACTCTTAATTGTATAGAATAAAAATAAACTTCAAAGATGTTAAATTCCATGTCCAAGTTCATGCAGACAGGCAGTAATAAATAGAGCGAGGCTTCACTACACTAGGTTTTTGATGACTACATCGAATTTTTCTGTATTACAACATAATTGCCTCCTATAATACATAAAATATAAATCAAATTTTCCCAGAGGAAAATAAGGTAATAAAAAATAAGATAATACTGATCCCTTTAGGGCCATTCTTTTAAATTATTCTGTCATTCAGCCAACAGAATTTCTCCTGGTTTTCATATTAATAGATCTATAATAATTTTTTTAAAAAAATGTCTACAGCTGTAATACAATAAAATACCTTTTATCTCATCAATTAGAAAGGAAATTTGCTTAAAGTTTGTTAGATATTTGCTTTTAGATCTTCCTCTACCCTCTGGAAAATGTTTTGGAAAATTAATGGTATCTCATATTGGAGCACACTTTGATATTTTATTTCCCCAATGTCACTGACCATCTGGGTCCTTAAAGTTGCTAAGTTACTTCTTTTCCTCTAAGAAGTCCCCTGAGGGACTGAGATATCTCACATTGCTAATATATTATCTTAAATTATCTTTCAACTTTTGATTATTAATTATATCAATCAGCTAGCCAAATTTAATTAGCTTTTAGAGAAGGATACTTACTGGGATTAGTGGTAAGAATAGTTGGCACAAAACACCACACACACAAAATTCTTTTATACCAAGTCCCTACAAATACACATAGACTACAGAAGAAAGTGAATTCACATGTATCACTTCTGAGTGATAAAGGGTAACTCACAGCTACCAGAATTCCTTTTAATGGAACTTTGGATATTTCCCTTAGCCATGGTTTAGCTTTTTTCTCCTGGTAGATTGGAATCTGTCTTTTCTTATCTTGTTTAGCATATACTTGGCTCCTGATTCATACCCTGTCCCCATATCCTTTTATTTTGAGGATGCTGCTAATACGTGGATGAAACATTGAGGCTAGGTTAAGTCCAGTTCTCTTCTCTTCCTTCACAACTAATTTCTTCTCAGGGTTGTGACTGTAGGTTGTTGTTTTATCCTACATACACTAAAATCCTTGGGGCCCAAAAGGGCCTCTTATAAACAAAGCACAACATATGACCAAGTTTTCACAATCAGGCTGAAAACACTCTGACGACATTACCCCAATTCATCTAATGGCTTTCAAGGAAGTTTAAATTATTTTAGAATTTTTTTTTCACTTAGCAATTAGTCATAGGCTATATACTATCTAGACTATCTGGGCATTTAGTTCATATTTCATCTGATTCCCCCCCCCTCACCTGAGAAAGATATCAGGGCATAGTGATTTATCATTTATTTTAAATTGGAATGTGTGATGATTAACTAAACCAACCCCACGCATATTAGATCAATATCAAGAAGAAATTCTCTTATTTGGGATTAAACAAAAGCCACTACATTTTTTTGTATTGGGTAGGTTTTAAAATGAGTTTTTAAGGTTAACAAAAAGGAATTATTACATAAAACAATAAATTACTAATATAATTGTAATTCAATTTGTGGAATTTTTCTCTTCTCTGTTGTCTACAAACATCATTATGAATATAAATGTTTGGTAGTCAGTTATTTTTTGTTGACTCATGCTTTTACATTAAAATAATTGTCTTAATCCTAGTTATCTCATATAATAATTTTAACACCTGAATATATCAATGTGCACATCAAAGCCTTATTGGTTTCAAACTGGAAGAAACTCTAATAGAGATCATTTACTCTGACCTCTTTATTTTAGAGTTGAAGAAACTAAGTCCAAAAAATAAAATTCTTGCCCAGTAATATAATTTACTTAAAATTTTACATGTCATTTTACATGTCAAAGAATGAAAAATACAATGTAGCCTATTGATTTGCTTTAAAAAAAAAGTTACCTCTATCAGCCCAATTAGTAAAAAGGAGATGCATTTTTAGTTCAAATATGATTGCATTTCAAAAATAATAAATTAGTATAAGTCAATTATTGAATGTATTAAAGCAACCATGAAGACCAAAGTTTAACTACGTAAACAAAGTAATTTTAAGGAGATAAATCTGAAATTAGGACAATTTCTATACTAAAAACCCTTCCCAGTACCTCTTGGTCACAAATATTGTGAACGATTTCCCTAAATTAATCCAATATCAGATTACTGTTACTAAATGAACACACACATACGTGTGTGTGTGTTTGTGTGTTATATTTATATGATTGAATTTAATGATCATTATTTGATTTAAACCAAAGCAGTATTCTATGTTATGAAAAGAGTATAAGTTTCATTTCTACGTTTTCTTAACCTACTTGGTACTCTTTACCCACAGTTCTTCATCTAGTAATCTTTCCTGTAGGTTCAAATACAATATACAAACACTAATATATATACATATATCTTGAAGCTAATCAGCAAAGCTCCTAAATTCTGAGGAGAATTATTGTGTTCTATTATTTTAAAGCATAAATTAAAAATTTATATGTAAAATATTTTGTTTCTATGTTATAAACAACTTAGGAATAACAAGCAAAACCTTTTGAAATAGAGACATAATAAGGATGATTTAAGAAGGTTACCTGTAGTTTCTATTTTTGGTCTTCAATATACTTTAACAACAGCATTAATTAGGTAATTGATGCATGAAACCATAAGGTCTTGTATTAAGAATCATGTGTGGAACCCTAGGAAAGCTATTTACTAGCTCTTGAGTCAGAAGCCTTGTGTTCAAATCCTATTAGCTACTTATGATTTTGAAGTGTTTTCATTCCCCGTATCCTGTTACAATTAGACGTCCTTTAGCTTCCTTGTAGCTCTAGTTCTATCATTTTATGATTTGTCTATTTAATTCCTTAGGACCATACTGTAACAGGACATGGGATGGCTGGCTATGTTGGAATGATGTTGCTGCAGGGACCGAATCAATGCAACACTGTCCTGACTATTTTCTGGATTTTGACCCTTCTGGTAAATAAATAAATATAATGTTTATCATGCCTCTAATGCTTTGTCTATATGTATACATGTATGCTTATACCTATGAACATACTTAATAGAAAAATCTCTTTTATGAATTATCTATACTATGTGGAAGGAAAAACTGTTTCATTGTGGCTTTCATTTGTTTTTTTCATTGACAGAAAAAGTTACAAAAATATGTGACCCAAATGGAAATTGGTTTAAACACCCAGAGAGTAACAGGACCTGGACAAATTATACCCGATGTAATATCCATACTCACTTGAAAGTACAGGTATATAACACAGAGATACATTGCCATTCAGAATGAGTTTAATTATAGTAATATGTTGGTTCCTCAGTTCTATGTCCCCATTTGTGATATGTTTGCAGTCTCCTTCAACATTCTATGTCTAAGAAAAATTATTTCCATGAGTAGAACACATCTTTATTTTCAGATCTGATGGGTTTTAAATATGTATAAATATTTCTGTGAAAAGATGTATGAGAAAGACAATAAAAAGGAAATTATTTGAAGAAAGGATTTTTGAATTTTCAAGTAAGGAGATGGTCTTTCTCAAGAAATTATCGTGTATGTTCTATATAGTTAAAGAGAAAAAACAACATGTTTTTGGAATGCATTAGAATTAAGGACCATGAGATGCAAAAAAGGACTGGGTTCTTATTCTCCAATATCTTTTATTCTGGTGTTCCCAGTCAGCAAAGCCAAGAGTAAGAGTACAAATAGCAAAGAGACAAATCTAGATTCCATGTTGGCATAAATTTCCTATTACAACTGTCCAAAATTAGAATGAACTTCCTGGAGGAGAGTTGGAGTTCCCTACTTTGAAAGTCTTGAATGGCCACTTCTCAACTATATTATCATAAGGATCCCCTTCATATATGCCTTGTCCCTTCCAGGTCTTAAATTTAGTGTGATTTTATGAATATAAGATGGACTTTGCAAATTGGTTTTGAAAAGAATTGTTGTATAGATTCAAAAAGTCTATGTTTATTAGAGAGGTGGAGTTATCATTGTCAGTGGGCCATATTTATGCTCATATTCAAAGAAAAAAAAGAAAAGAAAAGAAACATATTCTACTCTCATATTTGGAAAGCCGTTGCTCCTCATCCCTGCCTCTTAGAATCCTTCATTTCTTTTAAAGTTCAGCTCACATGCTAACTGTTATCAGAAGCTTTTTCCTCTTTTTCTCCTTAAATTACTATGGATATACTTAACTTTATAATGGGATTCATAAGAATTGAGGGATTATAAGGTGATCAATTTTGTATTTTATATTGATTTAATTAATTAAATTAGAATTCTCATGCACATAACTGATATGTAGAAAATTGTATGTTACCCAAAGCATTTTAATATGAACTAAAATTTTCTTTCTGCTTTTTAAATGTTTTCCCCAAAAATTACAGACAGCATTGAATTTGTTTTATCTTACTATCATTGGACATGGATTATCAATTGCATCACTGCTGATTTCTCTTGGGATATTTTTTTATTTCAAGTAAGTAAGGGTATATGCTATTTGTACAATTGAGGGTGATGTAGTCATTTTCTGTTGAAAAATAACTGTGCTCTG
Source organism: Antechinus flavipes (assembly GCF_016432865.1). Taxonomy (NCBI): domain Eukaryota; kingdom Metazoa; phylum Chordata; class Mammalia; order Dasyuromorphia; family Dasyuridae; genus Antechinus; species Antechinus flavipes. The sequence goes on from NC_067400.1 coordinate 399,778,023, forward strand.
CATATATTGGAAAAAATAGAAAATATATAGATATTTAGATGCTGCCAAAAAAAAAAAAGAAAATACTGCTCTTATAACATTTGAGATTCAGAATAACTCATGTGTGCTACTGATAAAATTCCTCAAGAGACCAAGAGAGATGAGAGGTAAATTAATAGCCTTTTAAATAAATTTCATTTTTGTCATCACAAGGACCCCAAGTAGTTTTTGTTGTGTATGAACTTTCAGCTATTTTAGTTTAGTTGGGTTTATTTGTTTGATTTTGAGGAGTTTTTTAGAGCTCTACTTTGCTAGAACACTTAGACTTTTAAACTATGCTGTCTTCTTAGTGCATCCCTGTACAGAGTTACCTAACAGAATTCATGGAGATTGACAGTAGCAACATATTATTTTTTATGTTTTGATGACCTTTTTGACTTTATGTTAGACAGACTTATCATTAGTCACAGTTTAAAGAAATATATGACTAAAAAACATTTATTAAGTGCTATGTTCCAAGCACTATGCAAACAAATAGAAAAACTGAAACAGTTCTCTTACTCTCAAGAAAGTTATATACTTATGGACTAAACAAGATATAAAAGGAAGCTAATTAACAAAACAGACAGAATGACTCATAAATACTAACAATATGCAACAAGGCCGAGATATCACTACGATATACAAGTAAATCAGATAATTGTGTACCAGCAGTCTAGAGGGCACAAAGAGCAAATTAAAAGATCCCTAGTAGTTTAGGAATATTTCATTTTCTCAGTTTTATCTAGAATATTCTGCTTTTCCTTCCTCTACTCCCACTGTTTTTGATCTTTTACTATCTTCAACAAATTGTATGGTGAACCAAGAGACTGGTTTTCTAGATCTGAATACCACTCACTAATAAGTGAGTACACTCAGGAGTACACTGCCATCTCTGGCACTGAGTTTTCTATCTATAAAATATGAAGCTTAGGCTAGATGATTTCTAAGTCCTTTCCAGCTACTAAATTCTATAAATCCATAAATTTTATAGCTCATAGACAGAAAAGTCCAAAGCTAAGAAATTAAATGCATGATGACTCTCTCTAAGAGGCAGCATCATACAACATAAAGAATACATACTTGCGGGACAGCTAGGTGGTGAAGTGGATAGAGAACCAGCCCTGAAGTCCTCCTGACCTAAGTTCAAATCTGGCCTCATACACTTAACACTTTCTAGCTAATGATTCTGGGCAAATCACTTAATCCCAATTGCCTCAGCAACAACAACAAAAAATATATACTTGGAATCTGACTTACTAATAGAGTAACTTTGGGGAAGTCTCTTTAATTCTGAAGTTTTAGTTTTCTTATCTGTTAAATGTAGTCAATGGAATAGATAACCTCTTTGCTACTATAAAGTTAAAAATCCTGTGATCTATAGTCAAAAGCATGTTTATTGGGGCTTTGATCAGATGATCAACTACTTCTTTGCATCTGATAATTATTGATTCATATCAATCAGTACATCAGAGGAGAGGGAAGAATTGGAATAGCCTCCATATCTTAATTACTGTGAGTAAAAGTTTGACACATTGATCCAGATAACATCTATCTACATTATTACAAATGTATTGGATAGAGGAATAAAGAAGTAGAAAAGACAAAATCTTAGACTCCATAAAAACCTCATGCAAATATATCCTGAATATTCTGTTTAAAATTTTAGGAGGCTAGGGACATGACACCAAGTTATATCAAAAAACTGAAATTGATCTTATTTTTAAGAGAAAGTAAACTATTCACTTTTAACATGGGATTTATTTCTGAATCAACTTTCTATATATAAACAACCAATAGCAAATGTTAAACATCCTAGAAAGACAAAAATAACTAAAATATATTACATATAATTAAAATAATTTGAACTTGATATATTTCAACAACTTCATAACAACAAAAAGTTAGAAACAAGATCACAGCCTTCAATTACAAATAAAAATGAAAAAAAATTTACCAGTGTTAGTCATTTGCCATAAATTACAAGTAATGCCCCAAATCTTAAAATGAAAGGAAATTCAGAATGAATATTAAGTTAGCCTCAAAATTAGGAAATTTAGTTTCAATATGACCTCTGGGAAAATCATAATATCTCTTAGTGCCTCATAAAACTAAGAGAAAGTGTTGGTCTATATTGATAAAGGAATTTCCTCAACTGGAGCTCCCCACACAAATGAAAGGATATATTTTATCACACATACTAAAAAACACATATAACACTTGTTTACAAAATCTTATGGAAAAGGCTGTAGGAAATTGTGATTATTATTGCATCAAAAATGGTGAGGCATTACAAGGACATATAAAGATGACATTGATGAAACAGCAAACAGAAAAAGATGAATAGAGCTAAAAAGGTTTTTATTACAAACTCTTTTTACCATCAGCATGCAATAACATAACATTTAGCCTGATATAGCCTGATTTGGAAATTATTAAAATATCAGTTTTTACTTACTATAGAATAGTGGAAAATGTTAATTGAATTTTAATATTCATATTAGAGTATCTTAATAGTCTCTCAATTTTAAAATTCTGTCCTAACATCCATATTATTTCAAATAGTTACATAAGAGAAATGCATTCCATTTCATTCACATATAGGAGGAAAGATAGGTAGCACATTAGATAGAGAAGAACCAAGTTAGAAGTCAGGAAGACCCAGGTTAAAATTAGGCTTCAGGCACTTAGTAGTTCTGTGACCTTGCAGAAATCAGTTAACCTGTTTACCTCAGTTTCCTCATCTATGACATGTAGATAAAGATAGCACATACTTTCCAGGATTATTATAAGAAATAAATGAGATAATTATAAAGAATTAGTATAGTATCTAGCATATTATAATCAATCAATATAAAAATTTAGTTATTATAATCTTATTGAAATTTTATCTTTTGCTTACTGCAAAAGCTAATTAATTTCTTCATAAATTTTTCCCTTTAAATAAATTGAGCTCACAAGTTTTTGTTTTTTTTTGTTTTTTGTTTTTTTCTTTGTAAATGACAATCCTCAATGTCTTTATTATCTATTTAAAAGAAATGGAAGAGGGCCCATATTCTGAATTCTTCTAAAATAATTTCCTAAACAAAATCTTTAGACAAATTCATCATGACATTTCCATTTTACTAATAATAGGACTGACTAAATCGTCTAAAATTTTCATGGGTTAGATAAGAATATAGAAATTGAAAACACTAAAGAAAATTATCTCTATACCTTTAGCTACTTTAATGTGATGCAATTGTATAAAACCTCCTCTTTATGTTGCTTTATTCTAATAAAAATGGATCTACATTTGAAAATATAAACCCTTTCCTTTTGGAAAAGCAAGAGACCTAAATATGTCAAGATGAATTTCCTTAGAATTGCAGATCTCAAACCATATACAACTTTATATTCTCCATTTGATATCATTTACATAAACCATTTCATTTTTTAAAAAATAGTTTTGGAAAAGACTTTTGGGAAAATAAGAAAAGTTTCAAGCAGGAAAATCAATTGTAGAAATCATATAGCATGAAAGAACCATTGCTTCTGAGCTTTAAATCAACTCATTCAGTCATGTTGTAAAATGACTTAACTTATCTTTGCAACCAAAAATAGAAAAAAAAAACTTTTAATATTTTCTTTAAAAAGATAACCAGAAAGATATTGTATTTATTAAACAAACAAATCCAATGTTTTCCAAAACAGATAATCCCCTAGGGGTACTTCAAAAGTCCTTTTAAAAATGTATTTGTTGATGAATTAATATCAACTTTGAAGGAACTTTATAGTTGTATCATAGAACACAGTCAACCGAATAAACACCCCAAACAATATAATTATATCACAACTTCTATGATGAGTTGTAATTTTATGCTAGTATAATAAGGATAAGCAGGATGAATCTTTGTATAGAAACCCTTGTTACAGTGGGTCTGGAGCGTTCACTTTTTTCTTGTTTAATATTTCACTTTATTTTCATATTTAATTTTATCTGAACCCTGGGGATAATCTAAGGATATATTTATATAATTCTCACTAATAAAAATTTAATGACTCAATATCAACTGAGTTTAGAGATTCCGTTTCAAGTTATTTTTAATGAACTGGAGAAATTTCTTATTCCAATAGTTGTATGTTTGATAGCTTTATATATCTGTTATCCTTATTAGATAAATCCTTACTCTACTAGGAGTAAACAAATGGGTGACCTCAAACTTTAATAGTAATTTACAATTGACATCTTTTTTTTTTAATTTCTGAGATTAGTTCCATACAATTTAGTTCACTTTTAGATAATAACTAGATAACTAAAGCTTCATCATAGGAATAGTCTTCTCTCTCTTCACAAGAAAAGGGAAGTAATAGTAGATTTATGAAGATTACAATATCTCACAGTTTTCTTTAGCTTCTGTTGAGCTGTAATAAGAAAACACTCTCCACCTTTTCTTAAAGCATCATTCTTAACTCTTTCTCCAGCCTAATTCATCTTAAAGTCCTCTTTATGTCTCTTCATAAAATAAGCTATGATAGATCTAACTATAAAGAAGTTTATTCTTACTTTTTTTCTCTGTAGGCAACATAATTTGTCTCAGATCTCCATAGATTAAAATTAAACTCATATATACCTTCTGTGATAATAGATAACTTAATAGATAATAAATAATATTAGAATAAATCACAACTGTAACTCTTAATTTTTTCCTTCTTCAAAATATAGTTAATCTCTGTAGGAGAGATTCTTTGGAATAGGTCACACTAGGAATTAACCTAGTACATAATTAGCTGAGTGAAAAAAATGGGTGAGTTAATGTTTCTTTCAAAAGGACTTTCTTGGACAAAGAAAAAATATCTTGTTTCAATATTTTCATTTAAGAACATTCATTTCAAACTAGAATACTTTTTCCTCTTTTGCCACTTGATTTATAGCTCTCTTTTGTGAAAAATATTAGATTTAATACTTCATATTATATATAAAAATCTTATCTTAAAATATGCTTCTTTTTCCTCCTTGTTTGTATTTGATGGGAGAACATCAGTATAGTTTTGTCAGTATAAGAACAATGGGTTAAGTCATAAAGAGATAGATATAAACCAAGATTCTGCCTGTAACATCAACTAATTCTGTGAATGTGCTCAAGTCGCCACTATGAGTCCCAGTGTATTCATCTATAAATTGGCAATAATTATGCATGCACTACTTTGTTATAGGGAAAGCACTTTTAAATCCCCTTCTCTCCCAAAAACCCCCCATAAAAATATGAGTTATCATAATCATTAGTTAGTGGGCACATTTGGGCAAACATATGGAAAATGATTTATAAGAGCATAATTTTTTGGTAGCGAGATCTGTTTACTTGTTTCTTCCAAAATTGTTCCTTATTCACTGCCTTGCCCAACCAGTTAACATATGAACTTGTAAACAGATAAATAACTGCAAACCTCTCCCTTCCATCAGCCTCCCCACATCTTTTTTTTTTAATTTACAAATTTGGGGAAGGGTACTTTTGAAAAATCTCAAACCAAGAGAACATCACGTTTTAAAACAAATGCAATCTTTTTAATTCTAAGTTTTCCCTGAATATGTTATGGAAAACATTATACATATCCCTTGGGGCCCAATGCTCTGTTCCAGCAAACAGGCAAAAGGCATTGAAGCCAGCAGGAGTTTTGCCAACATGAGGAATATGGATTTTGGCCCTTAAATGGGAGAATAATAAAGGTTGTGAATTAATGACATTGTCTCTGCTAATGGTTCAATTGCTCATTCTGTTTACTGCATTAAAATAATAAAAATCTTTCCATCATGATTCTGGCAGCTCTTGCTGCAGGTTTGATCTGATAGGACCTTTTAAAAGACCACAGCAATCATGCTGATGCTTTCATACAGGCATGCAAATGCAAACATGCATTTATTCATTCAAAGGGCAGTCATTAAGCAGTTATGTGGCATATATACAAAAGCACACATTCATTAAGCAATTGTATGCATTGTAGACATGCACACATACACACACACACACACACACACACACACACACACACACATACACACAGAGTTAAGATCACCAGAATAGTCATAGAACAGAGAATTATAGAATTGTAAGGGATTTTGAAAGTCATGTTATTTGATTCATCATTTTATTAATGAGAAAACTAAGATCCAGAGAGACATATTGACAAAAGCTTATAGATTTAGAGCTGGTGGGGATCTCAGAATTTATCTAACTAGTTCCCTTCATTTTGTAAGTGAGAACATTTAGTCAGTGAAAAGTTTAGTGATTTGCCCAGAGTTACACAGGCATTGTATACCAGAGCCAAGATTTTTAACCTTGGGTCTTTGACTCCAAATAAAGTGCTCTTTTTCTGTCATACTACATTGCCTTCTCAGGGACTTTCTTTGTCTAAAATCACACAAAACCTAAATAGAATCTGGGCCTTCTCACTGCAAGTATAGGGCTATTTTCATTGCTTGAATAACATTTTCTGAATTCTGTGATTCTGTGAATAAGATTTTTAAAAATGAAATAGAGAAACAAATATGTCTTTTTCTTCTTAACATCATAAATAATAGATTAAAAAAAGGAATTGATGTACTTAAGATCATTTAGTCTTCTACTTGTCTTTAAGAAATCCCAGATTATCCCCAATATATTTTTTACAATCTTGTTTGACAGCCAAAAACATTTTATTATTAGTGGGGAATAACACCTATATATCTAGAAATCTGAGATTTTCCTCAAAAGAGTTAAGCCTTTTGTTGCAATTTTTTTACTCCATAGCAAAATAAGAAATTGTTTATTTATAGGCTGTCTCTGTACAAAATTTTTGGGAACAATTTTACTATTGAATACCACTAACAAATATTTCCCAGAGGAGAGTTATAATATGTGCCACTCAAATACCTTAAATATTAGAAAAAAAATTAGTCCATTCAATAAATAAAATGATTCATTATTGAACAAATATTGAATTTTTTGAGAACTAATTCAGAATTTTTTTTAAAAAAATAAATGAGTTCTATATTAAAGTCAATTAAAAGTAAATATAAAAACTAAATATAATATCAGGAAGGATAAAGATTAGGTAAAACAGGAAGTGAAACAGAAATAACTTCTGCGTTTGTCCTGCACTAAAAGGGAAAGAACTTTATTTTTTTTCAGAATTACTTTCTAATTCTGCTTTTAAAATCCTGTATTCTCAGCCAAATTAACATTGCATTGGTATCCATTGATAATAAGGCAGCCTGGTATAGCAGCCATGGCATCAAATTTGAAGTTTTGAAGATCTGACTTCAAATTCTATCTCAGATACTTCCTGAATGACCCTGAGCAATATCCTGAATGACCCTGAGCAACATAAACTAAATAATCTCACTCCTTACATATAAATATAGATATACACATATGTGTGTATATATGAATATATCTATATGTATACACACATATCCATGTATGTATATATGTGTACCTATGTTCTATAGGTGTGTGTTTGTTTCCATATCACAGTGGCAACTAAGTGAATCAAAAAAAAATTTTGAAGCACTGTTGTCCAGATATATCACTTCATCTAACAAATCTGATTTTTTTAACCTATGTAGAATCTTACAAATATCTCTTCACCATTTATTTAGATCCCATTATGCCATCTAATATACATTTTAACTGTTCTGAGCTTTGTGACATCTATATGTTTCAAATACATTACTTTTTTACCTTCATGCAAGTAATTCCCAGAAGAGGACTAAGGACAGATCCCTGGGGCAATTGACAAGAGATACATCCTTTAAGTTTCCATTAACTCAATAATAAATGTTTTTTAAATCTGCTCTTTCAACTACTTCCAAATCTAAATCAATCTAGCCCATATATCTCTATATTGTGCACAAGAATAGTTTGAAAGATTATGCCAAATAATTTACTGACATCTAAGCATATTAAATCTACCAGACTATTCTATCAAGAGAGGAAATGAAGTGATTCTGGTATGATCTGCTATAGATTAAGTCCTGCTGGCTTTTAATAATATCTGTTTCTATTTCTAAATTTTAAAAAGCTATCATTTTAATCATGGCTTTTAGAATTTTTCTAGGAAAAAAAGTCAGACTCACTCATTGGTCTATAGTAATAATTGTTATTATATATAACCATCTCCTTATCTTTCATTATTTTTGATTTTTCAGAAATTATAGTTATATCTTAGAAAAGTTTTTAGTACCTTAGGATGTAGTTAGATAGAACATATTTTGAGTATTTTTATCATCCCTTTAACTTATCTTTCATATCAACTCACTATAACCCTGTCCTTGGCAGTGTAAAAATCATTCTCCTTGAAAGAAAAGCAGAACCAAAATAAGAATTGAATATTTCTTCCTTTTTGAAAACCATCAGCCATTATCATTATATCATCCACCTTAAGCTTTTTCCATTCTTTGATCTTTCTCTTGAACAAAAAATAGCTTGAATACTTATTGTTCATCATTTTTCTGAGTTTTTAATATTCTTGACACTATTCTGATGATAAAGTCTCACTTTTTAGTATTCTTTTTCTGACCTTGGTTCTATCCTTGATGCAATCAATAGATTGCCTTTTGTGATGCAGATTATAAACCTTCCCTGACTTCTCATTCTTTGTGATTTTTGCTATATCTCCCCCTATAAATTTTCTATAAAAATCTCATTTATTGAAAACTTTTTTTTTGTACAATCTAATATTTCACGGATAGCAATGAAGCATTTGGGCTGTTTTTTCCCCTCAAACTAAATATGACTGACTATTTTCCCCCACAATTACATATAATACTTGAGTAATATTCCTTACACCAATTTTTGTGCATGTATCATTTCTAGCAATATATTAGAAGCTACTTACACCTTCATGTCCAATATTCAAAACTATGTCTTTCTTAAATTTTATATAGTGACCTTCATCACTAGGAGAATAATAATGTTAAAGAAATGAAATTGTATAGTAAGCAGCTGTTGTTGGTTATTTAATAATGATAAGCCATCTATGACACCTCTTTTTAAAAAATCCTAAAATAAATAGATTAATTTTGTCATTGTTGTTGACTCATTAAAATATAATTTATTTCATTAAAAATAATATTTAAGCAATTCTTCTTTCCTGGTTTCTAAGCTGGGATGTAGATTCCAGAAGAACTAGCTGAGACCACAAAATACATCTTGAAGTTCTGAGACTTGATTTCAAATCTTAATTCTTCCATTGATTACTGGTGTGATTTTTACCAAATCACTTAGTATATTTGCTTCTTAGCTCATAAATAAAATTAATGGGTTGGAGTAAATAACAATTCTACAAATGGACAATGATTTAGACATAATATTTAATAGGAAGAATGTTGAGATGGTTACTTTGGGGAAGTAAAGCAGTTTTTAAAAATCCCATTTATCTACTGTAAATAAAACTCCTTATTTTCAACATAAGTGTTCTGCTATCAGTGCATCAATCTTAGAACACTATGCTCTCCTAAAAATTCAAGTTTTGGAAGCCTTAAATTGATATTGTGAGTACAAGCAAATATATTTCTTGTGGTGACATAAAAGTACACAAAACCTTAAATCACTCTATAAATTCTAGTTATTGTCATTTTTACAAATAGCATAATGGCAAATAGCAAAGAAATATCTTATCAGAAATAGAGGTTGACTACTCAGATGGGTAGTAGAAATAAAGACGATATAGATGATGTCTATATCTATCCATTTATCTACATACACACAGAGATAGAGATAGACAATCTAGAAGTTTTCTGGATAAGTAGGTATCTCTTCCAAGGAGTATCTATGGAAGATCATGAAGATAAATTATATAGGAAAAGATCATAGCACAAACAGACTTGATTATCACAGAGATAATACCCACTATTGATAAGACCTCAAATTTATTGAAGTAATATTGTATTAAAAGAGCAATTTGCTCTCATGAAATTTGCTCTGATGGGGTTTTCACATTTGACAGTCCAGGCTAAATTAAAGTAACAAACAAACAAACAAAGAAAAACAAAAAGCAAACTTATTTAATCAAGGCAATAATGGATTTTCTAAAGTGACTTTAAACTGGCTCTCTTAGTCCATACCTTAAAAAAAATTGTTTGTACCACCCACCTACTAAATGTCCATCTTGTTTTTATTATATCCAGTGAGTGTGAACTCAATTAAAGTACAGACCATTCTTCTTTTCAAGAAATTGAATTGTAAAGAGGTTCTTTGTCAAACTGATATTTTTAGAGTAAAGTCTGGCTTGAAATAATGAAAAACTAATAAATGATAAAGTGAATGAAGAACTAGCTATGGAATTAGAAAGAACTTTGTTCTAATCCTGTCTCTGACATTTAGTAGTTTTGAACCAATCATTTAATCTTTTGTTCCAGAGGAAGCAATTGGGATTAAGTGATTTGCCCAGGGTCACAAGGACAGGTAAATATCTGAGCCGAAGTTTGAACTCAGATCTTTTTGACTGCAGGTTCAATGTTCAATTCATTGTACCAGCTCCATATCCTTCCAGCTAGTTCTTTAAGGTTCCGCTTTAAAGACAAGTAGTCTATCTGTGTCAGGAAAGAGTGTATTCCCACCCAGAATTACATGCAGTGAAAATCAACTACTTTAGTAAAATGTTGAAAATATCGAATGTTAGTCATCTGTTTCTGAAGCTAGCTGTAATGCCATATTGATATCAGATACAGTAAAATCACTGAAGCATTCTATAACTTTAAGTCTGGCATTATTTTACCACAGTTTCAACTAACTTCAATTGATTTGTCCAAAAGAATACTTTAATAGGACCAGTTAAATAACGGTTTTGCCACTACATCCATCAAAATAGCCAAAGGATTCATTTAGTCAAAGTCTTTGACCTAGACAGTTTTATGAAAAGATGGATCCAAAAAACATAACATGGAAGCAATCCAGACCCACAGACCACATTTTCTATTCTGTGGCTATGCTAAGACATAGAACAAAATTATTAAATTTAAAGAGAGCAAAAAGATTTTTTTCTTTAAACATTCTCACGGAATATGTACACAATTCTCCTTAACATTTTGACTCAAATTAAGGGCATCTGAGGATTTAAGAAATTAAATACAAGTTTCAGAGGAGGTTAAATTAGTTGCAGGTTGAAACCTTTTACAAATATATTTTAAGCTTTGGTTTAGACAAATCAGTGTTTACCACAATCACTTAATTTAATTTAGTCTGTACCAGTCTACTGATATGTGTTAATGAATGTACTCATTAGGAAACAATAGGCATTGCTAGACAATCTGAGCCATTTGTACAAATAGTAATTGATACAAACCATATGACAGATGACAGCTACCCATCTGTTTAGGATCTTCTGGGATATAGTAATACTTGAAGACAGGGATTAAAATAGGATAAAGCAATAGATTGACAGACAAGATACTGGATCTTTAATTACATAATATGAATTGGACCAATTTGACAATTACTCAATTTGTTAAATCAAAATGTAATAGCCAAACTGGAGGATTTAGGCATTATATTATAAACTTGGGTTTTTCTATCCCCAAGTATCATCAATAAAAATGAAAGTAACTCAATGGTTACTTGAACTTTCAATTTTACCTTGTGCAGATGCAATCAGTCAATGAACAAGTATTTATTAATCTCCAACTCTGTGCACACTATTTGCTTAGAAGTTGAAAATACAAGTACAAACAGGTATATTTCATATTTATATAAATATCCACATAAAACATAACGTTAGACACACATAGTTAACTATGCTTTATATTTTTATTTGAGCTATATATGCATAAATATACAAAGAAGTCATATATAAGATAGTTTGGGAGCAAGGGCCTATTGTTAATAAAATAATCTGTGTCCCTCATGTAGATGTAGACTGAATGCAAGACAAGTTAAATGAAATTCATGGCATATGTGTGTCATACTGGTCAATTAGATAGATAGTTGATAGATATAGATTATAGAAGAATAAATGTATGTTTCCATTTACAGTAGCCTATTCATAAAATAGTTTGCAATTTTCATAAATATATATATATATACATATATACATATATACTGAATGCAAGGCAAATAAATCTTAGGGGAAAGTCTCTTAATAAAACTTTATCATAATTGTCTATCATAAAATTATAGATTACACAAAATTTCATTAAAGTGTATAAGCAATTCTAAAGTAATTTGACAAGATCATATAGTATGATTGAAATTTTGCTTATGTGTGGCTTTTACTTGCTTCCTTATAATATATGTTGTGAGAAACAGAAGAAATTGTAGGTCTTACATACTCTAAACCTCTCAACTTACAATGTAGAAGGAGATCAAGGTCCTTAAGGTGATGCGACTTGCTGATCATTGCAAAGCTGGTATTTAAACTCAGGTCCCAGCTTCAAGCCAATCATGCTGTCCACTACATCATAATACTTCTAAATGGCTAAATAAAACAAAAAACAGAAGTGATCAGATCATTGCTATGTTAGTGTTTGGGCACTACATGGAACCCAAAAGTCTTCTTCTTCACAGTCATATAATGAATAAGAAAATCTTTTTTTTTTTTTTTGCATAAGACCCTATATTAAATTTCCCAAATGTCATTTCACTTAATCACTTATAACAGGAAATTTTTAAAAGGCAATGCATTTAAATACTTACTAAGTCTGTTTTAACAGCATCTGTGATTGGGATTTTGGTATTTTTGCCTATATATTCAAAATGAAGCAGCAGAAAATCTTATATTTCCATTCTCACTTGTGAGTCATTAACACAGATTTTTTTAAAGGAGGGAACTTCTTTTGTTGTTTTTCAATCATGTTCAACTTTTTATGAATCCATTTGCAATTCTCTTAACAAAGATATTGGAGTGTTTTGCTATTTCATTCTTAAAAGCTCATTTTATGGATGAAGAAACTAAAGCACACAGGGTTAAATGACTTGTCCAGAGTCATATGGCTAATAAGGGTATGAGGCCAGATTTGAAATCAGGAAGATGAATCTTCTTGACTCCAGACACTGTATTCTATCCTCTCTGCTACCTATCTACCCAAGGAGCTTCTACCTGTCATAAAAATAAAAATATTCACCAATACTCTGCAACAAATAATAAAAACTGCCAGTAGGATTCCTTTTTAGGACAGACAGTGTAGATAAGTAGATAGAGGTCTGGTCTCCAAGTCAGGGAGATTAAGTTCTGCTTTTGACACTTGACTGTGTGATCTTAGAGATGTCTAAAGAGCGAGCAAACACATACTAAACCAAAAGTATATATGTGTGAGTGTGTGTGTGTGCGTGTGTATTTATTTATTTATAAGAAAAATTGGATATTATCTCAAAGGGGAAACATTAAAATTAAGGAAGACTGGGAAAGACTTCTTGCAAAAGGTGAAACTTTAGCTGAGACTTGAAGGAAGCCAGGGAAGCCAGGCGGCAAAGATGAAGAAGATAAATGCTATAAGCATGATGGACAGATGGTTAATCTATCTGGAGTCAGTGGGTGGAGTATTTTGTATAAGAAACAGAAAAGAAGCCAGGCTCACTGGAACACAAAGTATATGGAAACTAGTGAGGTATAAGACAGGCAAAGTAGGAAAAGGCCAAGTTCTGAGGGATTTTGAAAACCAAACAGAGTTTATATTTACTCCTAGAGATAATAGAAAATCACTAGAGTTTATTAATCATGGATATGCTTTTTGTTATTTTGAAATAATCTTGTCTTTTAAATTTTAGGGTTTTCATTACATTTTAATCAAACAATATTAAAAGTTTTTACACCTGGGTTTTTTTGTTTGTTTCTTTTGTTAGAACAAAACAGAATTTCAAATTTTCACTTTTATTTGTCTTATTAACATGTGCTGGAAGAATATATAGTATGGTGGAAAGAATATACAAATCAGGAGATATGAGTTCAAAATCTGATTCTGATCTTGACTACTTATGTGTTATTTAAATATCATTTGGGCAAGAATCATTTAAATCTGTGGGTATAAATTTCTCATTTATAAAATATGAGGGTTGGGTAAAAGGATCGCTAAAGTTTCTTTATAGTCCAAATCCAATATCAGTCATTTTGAATGAAAGTAATTACTATTTTTTTTTAAGCAAAGTGTTAACACCTAATAGTGATCATTCCCTTATAGGGTAAAATGAATAACTAATTTAGGTATTCAAATCAAAAAATATATCATTATAAATGAACACACAGCTGAGATATATACATATACATATATAGAGAGATAGAGAAAGAGAGGGAGAAAGAGGGAAGAAGAAGGAAAGAGAGAGGGAAATGGAAGGATGGAGGGAAAGGGAGAGAGAAGAAGAGAGGCAGAGGCAGAGAGATTTACTTCCAACAATCTGTGATCTCAATGATCTTTGATCCCTTCTCCAATGATTCAGCAAACCTATCTGTGCCTTCCTATTCTGTGCTACTCTGGACATTCTTCTACCATAAGGAGTAGAAGCTTTATTTAACATAGACATAAAATTACTGTATTGGTCTGAAAACAAAATTGAAGTAAAAATACTAATTTGAAAATTGGCTATCAAAATATCCAGCATAGGCAAGTAGCTTAAAGAAGTGTATTATTACTTTGTAATACAAAATTTAATTCAAATGATCTTGTATTTATTGAAATCAGTTAGAGTATGCATTATAGAGGTCAGCACCTTTATAACATAATGATATAAAGATATGTATGATACTATAAAGCATGATATGTTATCACCTTTAGGGTACATATATTAATGGCTTCTATTTGGTATTACTATAATTCTTGGCTCAGTCTGGATTGAGCTAAAATATACCTTTGGGTTTTCTTTAATGAAAATATTTGCTAAACAAATTAATTCAGAATTTGGGGGTAACTATATATTTATGAAAAATCTAAATATTTTTATACCCTGGCATCATTTTTTCATATAAACAGTATGTCAAATTGGAAATAAATTTTTCTTTATAATATGCAGATACTTATTTAAAAGGATTTCTTGGACAGAGGAAGAGAGAAAAATAATTTGGCCCAAGACATATCACTTATCCTAAATTTTAAGTTAAAGAGAGGCCTAAATTACCGAGATTTAAGTCATCTTAATTATTAAAATAAACCAGTGTGAAGGTAAATTAAATCTAATTAACTGTACAACAAATAAATATTAATCTAAATAATATATTCATATAACAAAGTATTCTGAAATAAATTGTCATTTGCCTCTCATAGCATCATTATGGAGATAATAGAGTCTGTGAGATGAAAAGAGAAGAGGATTGTGTTGGGATTCAGAAGAATTAGATTTAAGTCCATAGTTCAGCCATTGACTTATTATGAACCTTTAGTTAAATTATTATACATTCTAGGGTGTAAAAATTAGGGGCTTTACTAATATTTCCATTTTACAGATAAGGAAGCTAGGTTCTCATAGAGATTGTGATATATCCAAGTTCTCACAACTAGAAAATGGTATAGTTTTTTTTTTTCCTAAACTCATGTAGTTTGACCACAGGTTCAAGAAATTTTTGATCATGTCCCAATTATTAAATACCAAAGTAATAAAGAATTATTCCATAAGAGTTTTTTTTTATTTTACCTGGATGATATAAATTTCAAGGAATTATTGCGTGAAGTCAACAAGCATTTATTAAATATCTACTATGTTCCAGGAACTCTGACAGAAAATGTAAGACTAACAAAAATAGAGTAATAGTTCAAATCTAGTCTCTGGAATGGATTTACTGGGAGATATCAAAGAAATCATTTGATTTCTTGGAGATTAATTTATTAAAATGCAGCAGAGCACTGAATTTAATAACCCCTTCTATCTACAAATCCCACACTAAAATGACTTAAATAGTTTCAAAATGAAATGCAATTTACTCCATTGTCAAGTTCACCTTCATACCTCTTCATTCCTCTATTCATTGTTAAGTTCTTTGTAATACTTCATTCAATAAGAGGATATAAAAGTGTCAGGAAAGAGCATTTACCTCAATCTCTCCTTTCCTTGATATACTTTTAAGATCCTGTTTAAATGATAGACACCTTTGGGATCTGAGAACAGGAATATAACTAAGTCTGGCCTCCTTGAGCTTCTATATTTGATGTGATATGAAATTCCTATCAATATACATTTACATAGAAATACAAGTACCACTTTCCTATTATATTTTCCTATAGGTATCTATATACTAATTTTATGAAGTTAGTTTTGAGACCAAAAGTTTCCTAAATACTTTCAAGTATTTTCATCATAATTTAAAAGCTAGTAATTTTAATTTGGTAAAAAGATGTAAAGAAAAGATATTTAACAAAATAGAAAGGAAAATTACATAAAACCTGTCCATGTTTTGATAGATTAGCAGATTTAGCATTTTTTCTGAATTTTACCATGTGTGAGTTACATCAAAAGTCTAATCCATCATCACTATGTATTGCTAGAATAATGTACATACACATACATATACACACACATACACACACAAGAGAGAAAAATTGTGTAGAAAAACTACCTGCCTAATTATTTTTCATTTTTATCCATGAGTTCTACTGAATTCAACTAGCATTTATTTGATATCTATTATGTATAAGATACTCTGCTAGAGCTCTTTTTATGATAGCAAATAATTGGAAAATGAGTTGATGCCCATCAATTGGAGAATGGTGGACCAAGTTGTTGCATATGAAGGTATATGAATGGAATATTATCGTTCTATAAAAAATGAACAAGCTGATTTTAGAAAGGACTGGAAAGATTTCCATGAACTGATGCTGAACAAAACAAACAGAACCAAGAATATATTGTGGATAGTAATAGCAAAAGCATTTGATAATCAACTGTGGAAAAATTGGTTCTTATTTGGTAGTTCAGTGATCCAAAGCAATCCCAGTAGACTTTGGTCAGAAGGTGCCATCTGCATCCAGAAAAAGAACTGCGGACACTGAATGTAAATCAACACATGTTATGTTCTCTATCTTTTTCTGTTTTTTTTTTTTTTTTTTTATCTCTCCCATGGTTTTTCCCTTTTGTTCTGATTCATAAAGCAATGTGTATTAAAAATAAATAAATCCACTAGAATGGTTAAAAAAAAGGGGGGATTTTGCGAGCAAACTAACAATAAAAAGTGAAATTATTATGCTTCAATCCACATTCAGTTTCCATAGTTCTCTTTCTCTCTGGATACAGATGGCATTTTCCATCCCAAGTCTATTGGGATTGTCCAGGATCACCACATTGTTGAGAAGAGCTAAATTTGTTGTGGCTCATCATTTCATAATCTTGCTATTATTGTGTTCAATGTTTAGAGAACAGATTCTTAAGCTTTTTTGTGCTATGCACCCCATCTAGGAGTTTGGTAAAGTTCATGGAAACCTTCTCATAATGACATTTCTAATTGTATAAAATAAAATACAAAGATTACAAAGAAAACTCGTGTTAAAAATAAAGTTATCAAGTATTTTAAAAATAATTTCATAGTGAGCTTGAACCCCTGATTTAGTCATTCTTAGTCCTATCTGTTCTATTGCTAGTGCCTTCCATCCCAACTTACCTTATGTTTGCTTTGCATGTTTCCTATGAGTATATACCTTTGTCTTTATTAGCATGTAAGTTTCCTAAAGGAAATAATTATTATTTTTGTCTTTGTTTTCAAAGCACTTAGTATGATGCCTGATATATAGTAAGCACTTAATAAATATTTGTTGATTGACTAATTTAAAAAATACTCTGCTAGGTGATTCATCTAGAACAAAAAAAACAAATAAAAGTGAAATTGTCCATACCCTCTTAGAATTTGTACTTTAACAATATTTATTATAATTTAACAATATTATGAAGATAAAGAAGTTAGCATTTAGATACTGTCATATTTAATAAGTACTCAGTATTGTATATAGCATCCATACGTTGTTTATATTCTGTGCATGTGTCTCTGTGTTGCTGTCTCTTTCTCACTCTCTCTGTCTCTGTCACTATCGGTGTCTCTATGTTGTATCTCTCCATCTATCTGTCTCTCTCTCATAGTTTCTCTATATATATATATTTCACATATAAATGTATATATGTGTATTCCTGGCTCATTTTTCTCTGTGTAGAAGGACATCAGATTTTGATTTACTTTAGAGTACACATACACACATTTCCTTTAAACATCTAAAGATGGATTTTAAATATTTGATTTTTAGGATCATACATCTAGAGATTAGAGGTAACTTTTGTTTTATATATGAGGAAATTAAGGCTTTTTAAGTATCTCTCTGAGTTTAAGTAAGTTGTACAAGGTCACACAAATAATAAGTAACAGAGACAGGATGTGAATTGCCTCTTTAGAAGGGTTCTCTTAGTAAGAATTAAAGTATACATGAATTTGAATGAAAAAGTTAAAGTATGTTTTTTTTTTTTTTTCTCTTGATTTAGGAGTTTGAGCTGCCAAAGGATCACTCTACATAAAAATTTGTTCTTTTCTTTTGTTTGTAATTCTATTGTCACAATCATCTGGCTTACTGCTGTGGCCAACAATCAGGCATTAGTTGCAACCAATCCTGTAAGTAAGATTTGGGTATTTTATTTATGGGGGGAAATTATGGATATGTATATACATAACTACACATATATTTAAATGGGGTACATTTTAAATGTTAAGATACAGAGAATATTTCTATTTGCCAATAGTATAAGGATAAGTATTTGCTTGAAAGTAAAGTTGAACATTGATATTATTATTTAAAATAGTCAAATGAAAAAACCCACCATTTTCTTAATTATCTGAATATTTATTGAATTAGCTAAATTATTTTACATGCATTGTTACTACTTTAGATTTTAGAATTGTAATGTTATTTTTATAACACATTCAACACTAAAGAGTCTATAAAGTGTATTAGATCAAGGAAGAGCCTTGGAATCAGGAGTCTTAGGTTTAATACTGTTCTTTGAGCTATGAGATACATTTTCAAAACGAATCAAGCAATTTTCTTATCTACAAGTTACATGTTTGTATTGGGAAATGGATTTTTGGGACACAAGAAGTTAACTAAATAAATAAAAAAGTTGTAGCTCACAAACATACTAATGCTAGTTTGTAATTCTTTCCTGGAATCATGGAGTAACTTAGAGGCTCTATATGTATATTAATAAATTAACTATAATCTATTTATTTTAAAATAGCCAAAGACATTCTTTGACATATTGTTGAGGTAACATGCTATTGTAGATAGACATTTTAACTCTTCATTATTTTCAGCTTGCTATGAGCATAGCTGTAGTCATTCTATAAAATGCAAGATTTGTGTTATTTGATTTTGAAATTATTCTAATAACTTTGATGGATCATGTTTATCATCATGGTCAAATAGTAATTATTAGAATTCTTTTAAAATCCTCTCAATGATGTATCTTCCAAAACAAGAAATCAGATATTAATATAACAAAATGGAATGGAGATAGGGATTAGACTTTTTATTTTATTAGTACAGAATACTTTCAGGGGAGAAACTTCTACCTACCAATGCATCTTGGCACTTTCTCTACAATTTATAAAAGATTGCAATAGATCACTGAGAGGTTAAGTGATGTGTCCAAAATCTCAAAACCAGACATCTTTCTAGTTCTGCTCTCAGCTCTCTATCCACTAAATCAAGATGCCTTTCAACATCAATATGATTAAATTTAATTTTAAAATCTATTTATATGTAATATAGAGATATAACTAAATCAATTTATAAGAAAGGGAAACACACTAGCTAATGGGAAGTTTATTCTGGTACCTCAGTAGTGAATATGAACCCAGTGACCATATAGCTATCATCTGAGGATTAATTTAGCTTAATCTATAGAAGATCATTACCTATTTGGATTCCAGAAGATTTTGAAATTAGCAATTCATAAAATTTTCCATTAGAAGTACTTGGTGGTCTGAGTTGTTATAGGCTCTGCTCTTGAGGATTAAATAAAAAATAACCCTCTACCTATAAAATGATCTATCATAATAATAATCAAATACATTAATTGCTAGGCACATATATATACTATAATAACTGTGTGTGATGCTTAATATAACTACCATACTAAGTATTTAATATAAATATTTGATATCAGTACTTACATAGTCCTTTAGTATGCTATAGTGTGCTTTTATGTAATGCTATACTAACCTACCACATGTTTTAGTATTATATATGTGCTAGTTATGAATACAATAGTACATAATAATAGTTAACAAATTCACATGAATAATATGACACATAAGGAAGTTAGTGGATTAGCACACTAGTGATTTCAAATCTGACATTAGATAATCCTCTTATGTAGATGGAAAAATATGTAGTTTTCAATCCCTAGATACGTCAGTTATATCCTTATTTATTCATTAAAATTATCCTATTATAATTAAGTGATATATTTCTTTTTCACATAGGTAAGTTGCAAAATATCCCAATTTATTCACCTTTATTTGTTGGGCTGCAATTATTTTTGGATGCTTTGTGAAGGCATCTATCTACACACACTCATCGTGGTGGCTGTGTTTGCAGAGAAGCAACACTTGCTCTGGTATTATCTTCTTGGCTGGGGTAGGTATCAGTGTATATATACCCATTTTCCTGTTTGCCCTCCCCATTATACATTGTTTTGTTAATTTGTCATTATGTGTGTGTGTGTGTGTGTGTGTGTGTGCACATATGTAGTGACAAACAAATTAACAAAACTTAGGTGTATATATGTGTGTGTGTGTATGTGTGTATGTGTGTGTGTGTGTGTGTGTGTGTGTGTGTATGTTTATGTGTATGTATATATGTATGTATTAAGGAAATTGTTCAATTTGTTTCTCTTGGTTTATGGTGGTAAATAAAAGCATTTTGATCTAGACACACAATCATGCAATCTCAACATTAGAACCTGGAGGCCATCTAATTTTATCACTATTCTTGTTCTTCAATTGTTTCAGTTATATCTGATTCTTTCAGATTCTTTTGGGAGTTTTCTTGGCAAAAGTGCTGGAGTGGTTAGGCATTCCCTTATTCAGATAATTTTACATATGAATTAAGTGAGGCAGGGTCACACAACTAGAAAGTATATTCAGATACTTCCTATCTTGGGCCCAATTTTAACACAGACTCCAGGTCTGACACTGTCCTCTGTGCCAATTAGTCTAAATCATAACAGAAGTGTTTCTTGTTGCTATTTTTCTTACATAGTTAGAAAATAGTGACTAACAGCTTCATTTGTCACAGAGTAGGTATATTGGTTTACCTTTGCTGAACTGAACATTGCAGGCTTATAGAACCAAGGAATTATTTTTATTAAAAATATTTGTTGTATAATGCATTAAGGCGGTTCTGATTCATTTTCTATAGGCTTTGTAATAAAATAAAATAAACACTGGTCATCAGAACCCCTGAATTATAGTCCCTCTCCTATTGATCAGTTGGTAAACTTGAACAAGTCATCTGACCTATAGGGGGAATGTTTCCATATCTATAAAATGAGTAATGAAACAATAACCAAAGGTTATACATGGTGTCCCAAAAGTCTTAGTGCCGTTTTAAAGATTTGAATATTGTGATATTTAAATAAAAGCTTATATTTTTTAAAAGTTTTTTTTTCAATTTATTTTTCTGTTTTGGCTTTCTCTATTGGATTGAAAGCTCCCTGAGAACAAGCACATTCATTTTTCATATTTGTATCTTCAGCTTTTAGCATAATTTCTGGCAAATAATGGGTTCTTAATAAATGTTTATTGAATGGCTCTCTTAGAATTCTGATAATACTATTAAGTTACTTGAGCCCAGAATATATATTTCACAATTCTTTGCATCCCCCTCTCAGCAATAATGAAGGCTTACTATTTCTAAGAGGGATGAGAAGAAGGGAGAAGGATCCCCCCTACTAGCTGAGGCAAAAGCCAACCCCACCTGTACCTAAAGGAGTTCCAGAAGTTACTGTGGCAGGCTTAGTCCCTCATGGCCATCTTTCTTGCCATGACCATCCATGGCAAAGTACTTAGCAAAGTATGTCTCATTTTGTCATCACAATAACTCTCAAGGATTTAGAGCAACTTACTTCCTTTTGCAGATAAGGAATCTGAGCATCAAGTTAAGTGACAATCCCTGATTATCTAGTAAGCAGAAGCAACAGAATTTGAATCTCAATTAGTCTTGACTCCAAGGCTAGCATTCTTTCCACTACATGACCATTTTAATATCAAAGGAAAACCACTACTGAACTACAACCAGCTTTAGTGAATTGTTGTTTTCTTACAATGTCAACAGACTATAGAGATGTTAGCTTTATCCCCCCAAAAAGCATTATAATAAAGTCTAACCATGCTTTTTTATTATTTAGAGCAATCTAAATTATTTTGGGAAACACATGATGGCATCTCCAAAACACAAATTTATCTTTTGTATGTAAGATTGCTTGATTTAATTGTTAAATCCATTTTTGAATTTTAATTAAAAATTTAAGAACTACTACATCAAATGGGAGCAGGAGCAAAGAAGGTACCCAGTGGGAGAATATCAAGGAAACATTAGACTCATGGGTAGGCCAAGCTAATATATTCTACCTAAATTAGTCTACTTGCTCAATACCATACCGAACTGCCAAAAATGATTTTATAGAGCTAGAAAAAGTAACAAATTTCATCTGGAAGAATAAAAGTACCAGAATATCAAGGGAATTAATAGATATTAATAGATTATATATTAATATATAGTGTATATAATATTATTAATAGATTAATAGATTACAAAGGATGGTGGTCTAGCAATACAAGAACTAAAACTATTATAAAGCAGCAATTATCAAAATCATTTGGTTATGGCTATAAAAGATTGGTGGATCAGTAGAATAGGTTAGATACACATGTTACAATAATCAATGACTACAGTAATCTAGTATTTGATAAATGCCAAAATATCAGCTTCTGGGATAAGAACTTATTATTTCACAAAAATTGCTGGGGAAACTGAAAAACAATATATCAAAAACTCAATACAGACTTACATCTCACACTTCATACCAAAATAAGGTTGAAATAGGTGCATGATTTGAGTGCAAAGGAGAATGGAGGAATTTAAGCACAAGGAAGAAATAAGGATACTTTACGAAATGCAAAATATTCAACTTTGATTACATTAAATTAAAAAGGGTTTGCACAAACAAGATTAAAAGGGAAATACAGAGCTGGAAAAAAATTTTCATAGCTAGTATTTCTGATCAAGGCCTCATTTCTAAAATATATAAAGAACTGTGTCATATTATAAGAATAAAAGTCATTCCCCAATTGATAAATGGTCATAGGATACAAAAACAATTTTCAGATGATGAAATTAAAGCTATCTATGGTCATATGAAAAAATACTCTAAATCACTATTGATTAGAGAAATGCAAATTAATACAACTCTAAGGTACCACTTCACATCTCTCAAATTGGCTAGGATGACAGGAAAAGATAATGATAAATATATTGGAGGGAATGTGGGAAAACTGGTATACTAATGTATTGTTTTTGGAATTGTGAAATGATCCAACCATTCTGGAGAGCAATTTGGAAATATGCCAAAGGAGCTTTAAAACTGTGCATATCCTTTGATCCAGCAGTGCCATTACTGGGTCTGTATCCCAAGGAAATCATAAAGGAGGGAAAAGGACCATATGTGCAAAAATGTTTATAGCAGTTCTTTTTTTTTTTGGTGGCAAAGAATTGGAAAATAAGTAGATATCCATCAATTGGGACATGGCTGAATTAGTTATGGTAAATGAAAGTAATGGAATATTATTATTTAATAAAATGATAAGCTGATTTTAGAAAAGCCTGGAAAAATTTACATGAACTGATGCTGAGAGAAACAAGCAGAACTAGCAATACATTGTACACAGTAACAGCATGATTGTGCAATGATCATTTATGAAAGACTTGGTTTTTCTCAGCAGTTCAGTGATCCAAGGAAATTCCAATAAATTTTGGATAGAAAATATTGTCTGCATTCAAAGAGAGGAGTATAGAAAATGAATTAAATTAACACATTATATGTTCACTTTTTTCTTTTTCTTCTGTTTTTTTTTTTCTTCTTTCATGGGTTTTTCCCTTTTGTTCTGATTTTTCTCTCCCAACATGATTCATAAAGAAATGTGTATTTTAAAATTAATGTACACATATTGCCAATAAAAAAAGAAAATAACAAAATAAAATAGGAAAAAAAATTACAGAACCCCCAAAGTAATGTAGCCCGATGATAGATGAAGAGATATCTGCACTGGGCTAAGGCATAAATATGTAAAAAATAAAACCACTTCCATAAAACAGTACAGTAGTAGTTATCAGATTACTGACTGGTATGGATATTAGACATTCAACAAATGTTTTATATTCCATTAGTATTTTCTATAAATTAGCATTAATTTATAGAAATATGCATTTTAGAAGGTAAATTCAGGTAAAAAGTCATCTCTTTAAATTTTTTCTTTCTTTTATCTTGACAGGATTTCCCTTGATACCTGCTTGTTTACATGCTATCGCAAGAAGTTTATATTACAATGACAAGTAAGGCAGTTTCTTTCAGATTTTTATTGTGAATCTACAAAAATGAATCTTTAGCAATCATTTCTCTTTTTCTCCTTAGCTGCTGGATCAGTTCTGATACTCATCTCCTGTACATCATCCATGGTCCAATTTGTGCAGCTTTATTGGTATGTCTTATTTGACAAAAATGTGTCTTAATTGAATTTTCAATTTATTTGACTCAATTTTTCTAGCCATTCTACTATATTTCTAGATACTTAGAGCAATATACTAAAGAAAGTTCATTTTGAATTTTGAAATTTTGAAAATTATGTTTAAAATCAACAAAATTATTCCTCAATTTAGCATTATGGTATTCAATAGTTAAATAAAAATCACTCTCCTAATTGTACACTTATATGTGGGAAGAAATTTTGGTTATATTTTATAATCTTTTTTCACTTTATAAAGCATCTACAATTCAGGTGGAATTAGTATTTCATGCATGCATGGATATCACAGAAAGAACTATAAGTATGAGTTACAAAACATTAATTGTATTGAAAGAGATATGGAGTTTCAAATAACCAAAAAAAATGAGGTATTTAGATAACAAAATTTGAAAAATCCAATAAAGATTTCTTCTATGGATATTTAACATTTAACAAGAGGGCATACTTTTAAATCAATCACACTCTTTAAAAATTAAGAGAATAACATCATGGATCCATAAAAATGTAGCCTGATAGCCTTTATGAATAAAGACTACTATTTCACATTTCACATACTTTTTAATGTTTATAAATCCTTTTTTCTACTAAGAACTCTACAAATTCAGAAGTATAAGAATTAATATCCCTAGTTTACAAATAAGAAAATTGAATCACAAAGAAGTGACACATAGGTAAGTAAGCTAGTGTCAATGTTAGAATCTATATGCAAGCCACTGACTCTAAATCACTCTCTCTTTCTATTACACCATGATACAGTAATAACCATGTAAGATATATAGATATACACATATATGTCACACACATGTATTTGTGCATACATATAGACATATATGTATCACATGGGTAGGCAATCATGGATAGAGTACTATTCTTCAAGGCTGAAAGTGTAGAAAGGGTGATTAGTGCCCAGATGTCTACTACTCACCTGCCTACTTGCAAAGGAAATATTCTAATACAGCTCACTAGTATAGCCCCTAATGAAATGTAACTGAATTCATAATACCATAGATCTAAATTGAGAAGGGATCTCAAAGATCATCTAATACCCAGCTTTTTAAACTATAATTCACAATCCTGTATAGGGTCTTATACCTCAATGGGAGAATCCCAAAATTGTGATTTATTATCAGTAAATGTTTGATTTATATGCCTATTTTTTATACCTGTGGTCGTGTAAAAACATTTTGGGCAAAAGAGGGCTGTGAGTGGAAAAAGTTAAAGAAGCCCTGACAATTTTACTGATAAACTTAGGACCAGAGAGGTAAAATTTTAACTCACTCAATTCATACCTATGAAGTACTATTATGTATAAGGTATACACTGAGCTAAATGGAGAAGAAATATGAGGCATAGTCCTCCGTCTTCAAGAACTTGCAAAACAATTGGAGAGTTAAGACACACAGACATGAAATCAGTAACAATGCAAAGTGAAGTATGTGATTAAAGACTGACGTGGATAGTTACGATAAAGAATATAATTTATAATGCCATTAGCTTTATTTGAGCTTCATAGACAACTTCCTTTCTCAGTCCCAAATATACCCAATCAGCCTCCCTCCAGGATTTGTGCAGCTTGAATAATGAACACAGAACAGCTCTATCAGCTGTGAGGACTTGGACATTTTACTTAACTCTTCCATTCTTCATCTATAAAAAGTAAATAATAATAGTAAAACAAAAAGTAAATAATAAAGCACCAACTTTACAGGGTTTTTGTGAGGATCAAATGAGATGTGTGTGTATTGTATGTGTGTGTATAAAATGCTTTGCAAACCATTAAGCACAATACAAACATTTATGATGATAATGTTTACAGCAAAAGAATAGTCTATTAATATTTATCGAGATAAAGAAAACAATCTCCCACACACTGAAGGAAATATATATATGTATATCAACGTGCCTATAAGATCATCACTTTCTCAGCTTATAAATCTACTTTTCCTTTGCATACAACTTTGCTAGGCTTAGCTTCTTGACCATTTCCCTAGGATAATATATTGCTCTATCTAGTAGAAATTTATTTGCAAATATTTATGCATGATGACTCTGACATTAAATTGGGGAGATTTTCTGAGAACTGAAACCAAAAAAAAAAAAGGGTGCTTTTCTTTGTTTACCGAAAAAGGCACATATACAATGAAAATGAAAGATGACTTTTTTTTTTTTTTTTGTAATTGTCTGTTCAGGCAGTTAGCTTGCCAATTCAGATTTTTCACACCCCATTAAACATGGCCTGGTTTTTCATACAAAAGAATACAATATTATACTGAAAGGCAAAAAAATGGAACTGCAAACTTTTTGAAGGCTTGAGTAATTCTAAGGAATTCTTTGTTTTGTGAGAGAAAAATGCTATCCATTAATTATGATGAGTTCTAA
The DNA here is from genome assembly GCF_016432865.1 of Antechinus flavipes. Lineage (NCBI taxonomy): Eukaryota > Metazoa > Chordata > Mammalia > Dasyuromorphia > Dasyuridae > Antechinus > Antechinus flavipes. The sequence continues at coordinate 399,805,137 of NC_067400.1, forward strand.
GCTCCAATGTCCATAAAGAAGAGGAGCTATAAATTTTAATAATGAATAATATGACAAAGTAATGTAATTATATATGAGTTTTCTGAGTCTTTTTTTTCAAGAGAGGAAATAATTTAGGCATATAAAGGAGAAATATGACAGCATGGTAATGTGGATAAAGAGCAGAACTTTCTGTAACACATATTATGTGATGCCAAGTAAATCACTCAGTCTTTCAGTATTCCTGGCAACTGGAATAAGACTATATATTTCAGAATGGTTGCAAATCTGTAACAGAAGAAGGAAGTTCATAGGATAACTTCTAAGACCAGTAAAGTCATAGTTTCCTTCAAGTGCAGTTGTCTATGGGAGTCTGGGTAGGGCAGGAAATGTTCCTTTATATGAAAAAAAAAAAATGTTCCATCTTACACCTTTGTTTTAATCTACTGATTGGAGAGATCCAAAAAAACTGGAAAGTTTGGTTAGGTGGAACTGATTGTCACTATGGCAGAAAATTATGTGGGGGCTTCTTTTTTCTATTAAAAATATTGAAAAGTTTAGAGATGTAATATGAATAATTCAAGTTTCAAATCTTAAGTTGCTTTCTATTTTTTGCAAGAAAAATATAATATATCAAATATCACCATAAAGGTTATTTATTTTCTCTGTTCCAGCTGTTCTGTTAACTTTCATTTTTCACTGATTTTTATACTCTAATATATCTTTATTTGAATGCATTTCTTTTGAAAATTGCATTTCTGCTTCTGTTTCTTTTTTTTTTAAGTAGAAGTGCTTTTTACAAAGCATAGAGTGAATTTAATTGACATATTAAAAATGACATTTCATAGAGATTGTCAGAAGGAACTATTTTCAGTCTAAATACAGTACATTGATTTATAACTATAAAGAAAATATTGATTCTATAATAAACTTGTCTGTTATCTCTATCCATAATCCCATATTCCTTAAAAATAATTCTTAACTGAGAATATGGATCTGCAACTCAATTCAATTTTTGTCTTTCTTACATTGTCTTAAGAAAGGACATTAACTAAGGCACTTACATTAAATGTTCCAAGTTTATTTTTCTGCTTTTGTTTATTTATAAGTTCATATTTGATATCACTATGTCTTCTATCCTTTATTGGATGGATGGTATTTTCCATTGAGTTAAAAAACCATCAACTTGTTGATGCTTAGAAAAGGTAATTAATTGAAAGTGATGAGAGAGCAGCTGATATGAGAATATATTTAATTCTTGCAGTTTTCTTAAAGGACTATTTCTACTTTTGTGTTTAGAAGTAATATGTCTGTATTTATAAGCCTTCGACTTTTCATGATGACAATCACACTGAGACCTATTACTTATGTAAGCTATCTTAGGTTTACTGAGGATAAGCTATTTTTTAATTTCACAGTCTTTTTTAAACTAGAAAATTTCAGCAATAAGAAGTCTCAAACCTCTTAGTTTCATCTTTTGTAAATTTAGGCACTTGGACTCAATGATTATATGAACTCACACTTATATAGATTTTTTTTAAGTTTCTGAAGTGGTTTTCTTCACAGCAACCCATTGATACCATTAGCACAAATATTTTTAATCTGTTTTACAAATAAGACAATTAATCAAGATGTTGATCAGCCAACAATCATATAGACAAATTATGAGGCAGAATTTAAACCCAGACTATGTGATGTCAAGAATATTCTCTGCACTATCATGCTACATTTCATATAGCTATTCCCCATATTACATAAAATATTACCATGGTAGTTTTCCAAATTACTTTATGGATGTAATATGCCAATGTCTTTATATATTATACTTTTTGACGCAAACAATTGATTAGGCCTTTAGTATTGATTTTGGGCATCTCAGTGATACATAGAAGGCATTGGAAATAATAAAATGGGGGTTAGGTTAAAATTGAGAATAGAAAAACTTATTGGAGACAGGAAGAGAGAGCCAGAATTTCTGGTAGAACCATGGTCTTCCATATGTAAAATCAGTTTAATGTGTGTTAAGAAATAACATGCCTATGATGTTCTAAGTAATATTAAAATTTCATTTTTCTTCTAGGTAAATCTCTTCTTCCTGTTGAATATTGTACGTGTCCTTATTACCAAGTTAAAAGTCACTCACCAAGCAGAGTCAAATCTGTACATGAAAGCAGTAAGAGCAACTCTCATTCTTGTACCCTTGCTTGGGATTGAATTTGTGCTAATTCCTTGGAGGCCAGGAGGACTCATTGCTGAAGAAATATATGACTATGTTATGCACATCCTCATGCATTACCAGGTACAAGGCAATTGGGAGATTTATTAGCATCTCTTTTACAGAAGAGTTTAGTATAATTACTCATTGATAGCATATATATCATTTGTAGTATTTTGCCTTCTGTGAAAATGTATACTTGAGCCTATTTGCTTTTTTCCAGTCATTTTATTTTGCTCAGCAGTATTGTTGTTATGGATTTTTCCCTTTGTTTTATAGAATAGATTTTCTCTAAAATAGAAAAAAGGTCAAACTCACTCTTCTCCTTCCCACGTGGTATCCTTGGTTTAGAAGGTCAATTAAAAGAATCAGTATTTACTAGAAAACTCAGTAAAATTCATTGCCACTTAGAAATCATATAGAATAGAATTGTTTTGGGAATGAAACAAGTGGGAGGATACCACGTCATTTTCAAGGGAATACCCGAGTCTATGAGCTCTCTAGACAACCTCAGCTCAAATCCCCACATAGATCTATATTTCAGAACTTTCAACTGAGACTTGCATATTTATCTGATTTCCCTAATTTAGTGACATTAAAGAAGAATAAAACAATCAAAGGTAGTTTTTTCTCTTCTATGACATGTTCATATTCTTACTATCTAAGTTTAAGAATAGACTTATTGATAGATAGATAGATAGATAGATAGATGTATATGTATATGTGTGTATGTGTTTGTATATAAACTGGGTGTTACAGAAACCACTTGCTAGTGGCTGCTGGGAATCTAATTCTGACCAGTAGAATAGATCTCTTCATGTGAGAGTATGATAATAATACAAGGAGACTGAGGGACAGTTGTGTTCTCTGACCTCTCTCCTCTTCTCTCTCACCTCCCATTTATTTTATTCCCAATTCACAAGCAACATTTGAATCAGTAAAGGCTGATTTGCAATTTCTTCAAGTGTGTTATGATTCACAGCTGGAGGGCTTGAATCAACCTGCCCCTTCACACTTAGGCGTGGTCCTTAACAGGAGACATTTAATATGCTTAATCATTGGTCCTTTGGGATTGTCTTGGATCATTGTATTTGCCAAGAATAGCAAAATCATTCAGAGTTCTTCATCATTATTGTTTATTATATTTTCCTGATTCTGTTCATTTCACTTTGCATCAGTTCATGTAGGTTTTTTTTTTCTGAAATCCTCTTGCTTGTCACAATAATATTCCATTACAATCATATACTACAGCATATTTAACCATTCAGCGTGATGAATATCCCTTCAATTTCCAGTTCTTAACTACCACAAAAAGATCTACCCTAAATATTTTTGTACAACTGATTATATTTCTAATTCAATTAGATTATGACTTCATATACTTGTTACATTAAGAAACTTCCCATTTTAATGTATCACATACATATATTATATATATTTTCCACATTTCTCTGTTTTATCATTAATAAAATTTAAAATAAACTTTTTTTTTTAATTTTACAGGGTCTTTTGGTCTCCACAATTTTCTGCTTCTTTAATGGAGAGGTAAAGTATAAACAATTTCCAATAATCACTTTTTATGTAAAGGAATACAAAATAATTTTTTAAAACTGTTCTCTTAAAAACTTGAGGGCCACAATCTCCCAAATATCATTCCTAGAAATCAATTCTTAAGATCTTGGAAGGAAAAACTCTAATTTTCACTAGTCTTTGTGTGAAGACCGAGTTAGCACCCTGGGTGCCTTAAAATCAGCCAAAGTCAGGATAAGCAAAAGTCCTTGGTCTTTATGCTTGGTCTTTAAAGGTAGAAGTGAAGGGGATGGATGCAGGATCTCTACATCCTTCCTTCTCTTCATCTACCACCAAAAGTGACTGGGGCTTGTCGTATTCCACCCCCTAATCCCTCCTACAATTATCTGGCACCAAAAGATGGAGCCAGCATAGAATAGTGGGAAGGGCCATTTTCCAAGCATATGCTAATAGAGTATTGTCCAATTGGTAATTAGCCTTAAGTGCTCGATTGTCTGATTCCAGGGCATCAACTAAAGAGTTTCAGCCCTTTATATCTTTGAGTCTATGATCCAAAGAAAAGATAAAAAATGTATGCTTTAAAAAATTAATTGGACAGCATGCACATATATTCTGAAACAGAAAATGTTTCAATTAAATAGGAAATCATTGCCTTTTACTGTGAACAACTTGGTTGTCAATCAATAATTCTAAAGGAAGCATCATGTTATTTTAAATAAATGAAAAAATAAAAGTATACTTACAAAAAAGATCGAAGTGAAGGATTTACACTGGGGTAGCCAAGAGGTCCAGATGCACATAAAGGGATAGAATTTTTTTTGCTTGCTTTTTGATGAAAACAAATCACTTGAGGACAGATTATCTTCTCCTGGAAATAAGGAATAAAGAGCAAGATGTGTGTTTTCCCATTCTAAGCTAAAAGAAAGACACACAGAAATTTATATATGTTTTTGGGTAGTTGTAGCTTTCTTAAAACTTCTTTATTTATAGTAAGAGTGGCATTTCTAGCACCATAAATTTCGATGGTCAAGAAAGCCATAGTCAGCTTCCAACTTTTCAGACCCCTATAAAGAAAAAGAAAAAAAATCAGCATATTAATTAAGCGATTATTATGTGCTTAGTACAGTTCTGGGTGCTAGAGAAACAAAGACATAAAAGGAGGGAATGAAATTATAATAAAATAAAAAGGAGGTGTAGTGCTATGCACTTATGAGCAAAGCAAAATTGAATTAGCTCAGAGGAAACATGAGATATACAAAGTTAGATAATCCACCTCAAATGTTCAAAGGGACTATATGAATCTGAACTGTGTATTCTAAACTGGTATTGGTCTAACCAATCTTAATTGGACACACCAAAACTGGACTCTAATATATAGTGATGTCATTTTGATCCTCTTCAAGAATGAAGAACAACCAACCAATTGTAAAATATATAATAAACAACTATGTAAAAAGATGATACTAGCTGATGGAATAAGAAAAGATCGCACATAAAAATTGTCCCAATCGAGATTGGGAAGACAAGAGGCCGAGGTGAGGAAAGAGAAAATTTCAGACATAGGACACAACTTGTACAAAGGGACAGAATTAGGATATAGAATATTGTGAGGAACATCAAGATGATCATTTTGGATGAATTGCAGATTGTATAGAGGGAAATCATATAAAATAAACTGTGAATGATAAATTGTGTTAGATTGTGAAAGGTTATCTATGCCAAACAAATAATTCTATATTGATCTTAGACTTAACAAGTAGCCATTGGAATTTAATGAACAGTATAGAGACATGCACTATACATACATACATATATATATATATATATATATATATATATATATATATATATATATGTCTATACTCAGATAACCCTCATACACACATATATAAATCTTAAATATACGCCTATAACATAACCTATATTTATAAATATGGGGGCAAATACTGCTATATGTGTTTAAACATATGAGGACTATATGTTATATTTGTATCCATATGAGAGTAATGCTATGTTATATATGTATATATGTATAAAGGCTATTATATACTTGTGTATCAGGATTATGATTTCTATGCATCTGTGTGTGCATGTATGTATTATGCATGTATTCTATTTTAGATGCTAAAAGAAAGCACAGGGGACATACAAGCTGTCAAACTTAATACTTTCTGATACATCGCATCAGATCACTTGGCTCTATGCTGTTTCTTATATGCAGAGTCAGCAAAGTAGTCAAAACCCATCAGTCTATATGTAGTAACTGAAAAATATAGATATAGAATATGATTGGGAAGAACAGGACTTGTTTATGTGTTTTTTCCTAATTTACAAAGTTCAAATTATATTTAGTAAACATTCATAAAGTTATTGAAAGTAAGGATAATATGGGCACTGGCTTATCAGAAATGAAAACTGAAAGTAATCAAACAAATTAGAAGGCAAATGTGTAAACATGGAAATTGTACACAACTATGAAATACAAATAGATAATTCTGCCAGGATGCAAATATTTATGTCTTATATTTTTATACAATGAAACATTAGAGATATAATTATGTGAACATCACCTTTTTTAATCCAGGGGGACTTTTCATTTTATTCAAAATTTAATAAACACATTTGTTGTTAAAATAAAGTGTTAATAGGATATATATATATATATATATATATATATGCCACCACTGATCATTATGTCTAACTGCATATTAGAATATATTTTTAAAATATTAGTGACTCAAATCCCAAATTGCTTCATTTTAAAAGTCTAGATATCTCTTGATTCTAGAATCTAGAATCTAGAAAGTCTAGAATCAAGAGATATACTGAAGTTAATATATTAATATAACCTCCACAAAATCCTCTAAGATTTTTTTCTTATATGCAAGAAAAAAAGAAGACAAAAATACTGATTTTTAGCATACCCTAAATAAATCTGGAGTTTGGAAATTACTATATAAATTTTTGAGTGAAGCTGCTGGAATAGTCTTCAATTCTTTACATCTCACAAAGTCTGTTCTCTTAATCCCTATAGATAAAAATCCACATTTGTGCATGAGCCATTCTTAATTTTGATGACCTTATTACTTATCTTTTTCCTGTAACATGAAGGCATAACTGCCAGATTCATTTGATGCTACTGTGATCATGTAATTCCTCTGCATGAAAAACCTGCTCATAACCTTTTACTTTCTATCTTATAATCTTCTATCTAGCCTTTAGTTCAATAGTTCTTTACCTTTTTAAGGTTTCCTTTCCCTATTTATCTAGCCCATCTATCCATCTATCCACCTAAATACTTATCTAATAAGTAAGTCCTTTTTCATTTCTCTTTTATTCTTCCTCTCCCTTTCTTCTTCCCCCTTCCCCCTACCCCCAAAATAAGTGATTTTATTCTGGTGAATTCCCAGTACCAAAGTAAGTCAGCAGGTTAGAGTAATATAGAATAATCAAGGGCATTGAAATGTTAAATTACTTGCAAGAAGTCATGGAACCAGCATATACCAGGGAATTGAACCTAGATCCTTTGATTATAAAATCAGCTCTCAATCTAAGACATGCTTGCCCTTTAACAAGGAATATATAAGTCTGTTCCCAAAATTTTCTTCATGTAGAAATTAGTGTAATTAGCATAATTGCTCCTTGTCAGCTACCATCTGATCAAGTGAAAAGGCTCAAAGATATGACCATTTCACTTATTTTCCTGCTCTATCCCTATACCTGATATACATGTTCATTATCTTTGACTTCTTTATCATCATTTATGACCTACAAACCTTCCTTTTTAAGCTCATTGATGAATTCAACAAATACTTCTCTATTGACTACTATTTAAAAGTTATTATACTAGGTACTAAGAGTTATAAAATCAATTAATTAAAATTTATTATGTGCTCATTATATATGTCAAGCACTGTATTAGACTGGGAATAGAATCTGTATTAGACTGTATTAGACACTAAGGACCTGAAAAAAATTGTCCCTTGTCCTTAGGACACTTGCATTCTATGAAGATGATCAATAGGCATAAATAAACAATAACATAATATTAAGATTAATCTATCTACTAGATTTTCCATTTATACCTCAATAATTCATATATTCACACTTTTGTATATCCAAATAAAATTTGTACTATCACCTCTATCATCCTCCTTCCATCTGATTAACTACATCCTCCCATCTCTTTACTTTAATCACTTCACTATTCTGAGTTGCTTCATCTTTTATATAGGAAGGGGAAGGAAAAAATATATATTTTTTATTTTATTTTATATTTAAATATTTACATAAATATAAATAAATATATTTAAATATTAAAAAAATAAATATTCCTATTATGTTCCAGGCAATACATTAAAATGATTTAACCTTGTAACATGTAGAAAAATGTTAAATAGTCATATTTAACATTTTTCTACATGTTATAAGGTTATTTAACCTTACACTCCCTGTGTGCTTTCTTTTATTAAGTACATTATATAATGCTAGCTCAGAATTTGTAAGTATTTTGAATAACTGCACATTTAAATGACAAATTTTTGCATTATGTATCTATTTTTATTGTATATTGAACAAGAAAATGGAAAGCCCAAGAAATTCTAGATTTTATCTCACATTCAGAATGCACATAGCTAATAAGCTTTTCCTAAAGATTTGGTACACACTCTGTGAGAGGCATATCTATATAAAACTAAAAATATTTCTTGTGAATGATAACAGAGTGGCTTCAATTTAATGGCAATTTTTTACTTTAAACTACCCTGCTTAGAAAATAAATAAAGGAAGCATTACCCTATAAACATCATATAAACATAATCTTCTGTGGAACAGGTGGGACAATATCTTAAAGGAAATAAATTTAAAACATAACATCCTTAGAATGAATAATCTAAACAAACAAAACCAAAAATATTTTAGTTCTTTTATTACAAATATGAGTAAATAAAACCCCCGAAGACAGTTCAGGAAATTGGTTTTCCCTTATTTTTCTAATAGCTTAGATGAAAGTATAAGATAGGATGGTGAACTTAAAAAAAGAAAATAGTCTAAGAATAAACAATCAAATGTTTTAAATGCCACTTTGGCTTTAATACTTTAAGCTTTGATTACTCTCAGTGAGTCATGACAAACTTATATAGAAATGGGACATTAAACAATAAATAAGAATTCCTTCAGGCTGCATGTTGACTTAGAAAAATACACTTTTATATATATTTTGCTTTTTTATTAATATATTAACACACTAAAATCAAATAGAAACTAAATTATAAAATCAGATAGGAACTACCATCTTAATCTGGTGCGGACTTCACCCATATATGTAAACATCTCTGTTCTAAATATTTTCCATTTAGACTGATTTTTCTTTTCAAGGACAATTATCTGTCTGGTATATTTTTGAAAATTCAAAATTTGAAAAATGATTAAGCATGTGTTATATGTCATGCAATCTTAGGTAGTAGGAATTCAATGACAAAAATGAAATAGCCCTAACCTTCAAGAATTTATATTCTATCAGGAAAAAATTCCAGAAGGCAAACATATGAACATATATAAAAATATAAAAGGTAATTTATAATATAAATATAATATATAATTCTATTTACTTTGAACTAATAAGAGTTCTAAAAAGTTGTTTCTAGCTGTCACACACAAAAGAAAAACCAATACAAAAAAATGAAGAAAAGTTTTTTTAAAAAGTCCAATAAAGTAATTTTTATTTAGTCCAAATATTCAATGATGAAAAATAATTAAATTGTTGAAGTATCCAAATAAGTTTTCCAATGTATGTTGGACTTAATTCTGGAACATTTTAAATTAATGAATAAATGCCTTAAATGTTTAGCCTGAAGCACTGAGATACTATTTGTTTTTTGCCTGTTTAATTTCCACTTTAATTTTTTAATTATGTTTAATTTAAATTTTTAATTTGGAACAGATTTTCTGGCAAAATGCTTGAGAATACATTTCCAAACAAAGAATAACAACCTCATTGTTAAAAACAGTATGACACAGTGGTTCTCAGAGAATTTATCTCTGAGTCAAAAAGTTATGTGTTCAAGTCCTACCCCTGCCACACAGTAGTTGTATAATTTTAAGCAAGTCATTCTCAGGACAGGAAATTCTCATACTAGATGCTATAGACCAGTTTCTGATCTTCATTTGAAAATATTTATTCATTTGGAATTTCCTACACCTATGAAATCAGAGTTCTGGATCCCATGAAATTATAGTGAATATTACAAAAAAAAGAATCAATATGTGCATTGTTCTTCAAAATTCATGCCTGTCACAGAAATTTTGAATGGAAATAAATTATTTTATTCTGTAGTCACAATAGTTTCCCAGGATTTATTTCTATTATTTGACTCCACAGAAATTAGGATAAAAGTATGAAATTATCAAATTTTGAATAGAACTTTCAGAATAATGACAATCATACTATTCAGCCACTTAGGCTTTAGAAAAAAAATAAGGCACCAAACATTTGAATATTTAAAATCATCTATGTAATTGATTAATTTTTATGTAAGTACTTGACAGCCCATAATGCTGTCTACATTAGATGCCAACATAAACTTGTTTACATGTTGAAAAATGAAAGTTAAAAGGAATGTCTAAATAACGATTATATATCTTTTCAGTTCAAGTATACTAGTTACAACATCTGTAATAAACAACAAAAAAAAAATCTTCCTTTGAATACCCTTATGATGATTTCATCAACTTCTATAGTTCTAATTATCATCTTTTTTAGAAGACTCTCAGATCTACATATACAACCTCATGTCTCACCTGATTTCAAGTTTGATATCACTTTGTGGTCCACCATTTTGAAAATTTCCAAACAAAAGTTTCCATAAGTATTTCAATTTTGATGTGTCCAAAAGAGATATTATCTTTTATCCAAAACTATCCCTCTTCTGAACTTCTTTATTACTGTTGAAGGTAACTACATTTTCCCAGTCACTCATGTTCACAATTTCAGATTCATGCCCTAATTTTCATTTTCCCTCAATATCCCTCCCCTCATTTCTATTCAGGTGCCATGTCTTTCCAGTTGTACCTCCTTATCATCCTTCCATTCTCTCTACTCTTCTATAATAAGTTCTCTCTCTGACCTCATCTTCTGGATAATTACAGAAGCCATCCAAATGATCTTCCTTCCTCACATCTCTCCCATCTTAGAACCTTTTTCCGCCCAGATGCCAAAGACATTTTTTTTTTTTTTAGCACAAAGATTTTCCTGACATGCCCCAGCTTAAAAACAAACAAAAAAAATGAATAAATACATATTGTTCTTAAACTATATATAATATAAGATCCTCTTTTTGGAACTTAATGTCCCTTGTAATCTGGCACCACCAACTTTTCTCCTTTCCAAAGTTTTTACCCATTACTTTCTTATATACAGTCCCTAACCTAGCCCTCAGATGTCTTCCCGTACTTGGAATACATCCCTTCTATCTTTTAGGATACACCTAGGTTCTTTAAAAAAAAATCCTTAGGTCTATTTCTGGTTACTACATGGACTTTTTCTTAACTTCCTAAGTGTAAGTGTGCCACCAAAACTAGTTAATCTTATTACTTTTAATGATAATTATAGTTTTTAAAAAACTAAAAAAAAAATTACAATGTGTATTGCCCAAAGGGAACAGAAATTTATTACGTATAGAGACTACACCAGGTATTCTACTAAGCTCTTTTACAAGCATATATATCATTCTTCCCCTAATTAGAGGTAAGCTTCTTTAGGGCACAAACTCTTTTGTTTTTACTTTGTATCCCCAGTGTCTAACATATCAAAAGCATTTAGTAAATGTTTTTGTACTAATTTTCCAAAAAAAACTAGATCATATTCTGGATGCATTAAAATGTGTTGCCTTTTTAAAAAAATGAATATGAATCAACAATAAAATAATTTTCTTTTGTTTATTTTTCTTTCTTCTTCCTTTGTCTGAATGTTTAGGTTCAAGCTGTTTTGAGAAGGCATTGGAATCAATATAGAATACAATTTGGGAGCAGTTTTTCCAATTCAGATGCCCTTCGGACAGCTTCTTATACTGTGTCTTCCATCAGTGATGTTCATGGCTACACCAATGACCTTGGTAGTGAACAATTGAATGGAAAAAGCTTCCATGACATGGAAAATGTGGTTCTGAAAACAGAAAATTTTTATGCTTGATTACAGAAGAGTTACAAACTTTATTATCACCTTTGAATGCTTATTGCTGAAGGATTGTATTCATGACTCTATGGCCAGAAGATTTTTAGCTAACATGGACTTGTTTCTCTTGAGTGCCACAAAAATAGCCCAAAAGTACATTAACATATGTTGGTAAGAATACATACATGCACATTAAGCTTGATTCTTCTCTTCAGGTCTGGGCAACTGTTCACCATGTATATTTTCCCCTTTTCATGGAGGGGAGAAGAGCCTTTTTGATGCATTAGTTCGATGTATCAGTGAATAGTGTGATCCCTCCCGACAACTGTACAGTGGTCAGAAGAAGAGCTAGCTACTTATGCTGCCCATGACTCTCATCCCTAGAAAAATCAACAGAGCAAAAACTGCTGTGCTCACTTGTTGATTCACCCTAGTACCACTCTGGATCATGTTCCTTTGAGACAGCATGCTATGCACAGGACTGGCAGTGTGCATAGGACAGGGCTGCAGAGCATTTACTGCAGCAAGCAGAATATGTGACTTGATTGTAGACCATTTTCCCTCCCTCACAACCTAGGTGGAGGGAGTCAGGTCAATAAGGAGTATATGTAAATAGAAACTTTTCCTTTTGAGTTTCTACTGTGTAGACAATCATCAGTGCATTCTGTATGATGAAATTTGATGAAGGATTTCTTAATTTCTATGGAGCCTGTATAAAGCTCTTGTTGTGAAAATTATATACCATTTTCAATAACCTAGCTTGTAAATAAATTTAATGCATTTTTTGTCCATAAACTTAGAAGGCTTGAAGTAGATACATTAGTATTACAGTATATGCAGATTAATTTTTAATAAAAGAAGTGTCATGGCTGATTATGCTAAAATAAGAGTCTAGAATAATTATACTAAGCCAATTCAAATATTTTAGGAACACAAATGGATGGTAGCATCAGAAATTTTATAATAAGGGGAAGAAAAAAAATCATAATGAAAGATAAAATATTTGCTACAGATCAAAACGCCAATCAAGTAGAAAACTTTAGAAGGCAGTTGGCATATTGGAAGAAATACTGACATTTTCTTTCAGAAGTTATGCCTAAGGAATGAGTGTTCTAAATATGTTTAATGCATTTTAAATATAAATTTATATCCTAACCCTAAAAAATGAGGGTGAAATAAATAATTTTAGATTTGTTAAGAGCTGTCTTGCTAAGATATTTTATACATTTATTAATTTCACATCCAGCAACTATATCATTTTAGTGAAGTTGATTATATGAAAAAAATACAACATTTTAAAAAGCATTCCACCTAAAGATATGAGTGATACAAATCATGACTCTTAAAATGCTTTGTTTCTGAGCAAGTAGAATATTTTGAATAAAATATAATTTGTATAAGCATGCAACAAATAAAACCAATTGTGTATATTACTAGAGAATTAGATTTCACAGAAAACCTATTAGATTAATAACGAAATGTGACTTACCCCAAAATTAATACACCTCCTAAGTAATAGAACATTGGTTTCAATAAAAACAAACTTCCTTGTCAACTTCGGAGGAGCTATAATATCTCTTCCTCACAACTGCTAAACATATATTTTAACAAGAATCATATTGTGTCATTGAAAGGCATGCTTTTAAAATATAATAGCATATGATTAATTATTTGACTATTATGGTGCTTACCAACATTCATAATTTCTTAGTCTTCTGTAATTTCTAAATTTAAAAGTGTTTTTGTTATAATTATTATTTTTGTTGTTTTTAAATGCTCTAGGAAAATTTTCTTGTTAGAATGAAATCAATTAGCTAAAGCTAATGGTCAGCAAATATATAAATTATAAATTATCCAGATGTTTTGACGATGCTAATACCAAGTATGTGGAATTGACAGTAGGTATCAGATTTATGAAGACAAGGTATTCTGACCTCCGAACTGGTTAAAGTTCATTAAAATAATCTTCTATTTTTGTTTAACTCATTTATTTGCAAAGCCTTTTCTGCGAAAGATTCAAATGCTGGAACTGCCATGTTCAGTTTTACATGCATACATATATATTGTATATATTTTAATGTCAGATCTATTTATGTGTAGTACTTAGCTATACTGCCATAACAGAACTTAAAATGACTACAGAAAATGTTCTATTTTCAAAGAGTATTTTATTCTAAATACAGCATTATGAGAGGACCTATTAATTATTGATCTTTTATCAGTATGCTTAGATCAGAACCTCATGCTGATTTGTTATATGGCCAGGTTTTTTTTCATAAATGTTTTTGCATCAGTTTCATGTGTAATCAAGTCAATAAAGTTAGTTATATTTTTGTGCACTTACCTTCTAAGATGTTATGCTTCTAAATGTTAGACTTCTGTTCTGGCAAATAAAAAATTTATATCTTATTCAATTAGAATTGTATGATGAATGGTAAAAACAAAGCTTTTTTATTTTTTTATTTATCCCTGTAACCCCCCCCAAAAAAAAAAAAACTCAAAGAAAAAAAGTTTTGTGTCTATACAGTATTTATCTCAATCATTATATATATATATATATATATATATATATATGATCTAGATAAGTAACTGCTTTTTTTTTAACACAACTATAGTAAAATATTGCAAAAGATAATTCCTTCCCCAAAAAGTCATGACTTGGTTTTTATTTTTAAAGAATTAGTTTACCAGTGATTTATTTCATGAAATATTTGTATTGGGCATTCATTCAAATATAAACTATGTACATAGAATTAATAGTAGTTATAGCATTGTATTTATTGCTTAAAATAATGAAAATGTGAACCTTTGTTTTTTCTATTTTCATCATCCTTTTAAGAACGATTATGTCTTTCAACCAGTAAGAAAGAGTTGAGGTATTCTGAACAATAAAAGTTTTTTAAAATTGTGTTTATTTAAGGCTTTATTGGGTACTTAAAACACATTTTGAAGTCAGAGTTTATACTTTGAGTAGATATTCAGATAGTGATACATACATTTATTCTTTATGATTTACTTATTTCCTTTTTGTTCTTGTGAAAATTCCCATAATGAGTCAAAGCCAAACTTTTGTCTTTATTTTTATAGAATCTCTCTACCAAACATTTAAAGAACAATTAACTTCAATGCTAAATAAACTATTTGAAAAAATAGGGATTGAAGGAGTCCTACCAAACTCCTTTTATGACACAGACATGGTACTGATACCTAAACCAGGTAGGCTGAAAACAGAGAAAGAAAATTATAGACCAATCTCCCTAATGAATATTGATGCTAAAATCTTAAATAAAATATTAGCAAAAAGATTACAGAAAATCGTCACCAGGATAATACACTATGATCAAGTAGGATTTATACCAGGAATGCAGGGCTGGTTCAATATTAGGAAAACTATTAGCATAATTGACTATATCAATAACCAAACAAACAAAAACCATATGATCATCTCAATAGATGCAGAAAAAGCATTTGATATTTTTATAGAATCTCTATATAATTTCTCATTTTTAAAAGAAATCAAGCTAAAAATCAACCAAACAAAAAATTAAGATTATATGTAAAAAGTATTAATGGGTAGGTAGGCTTTGCATATTAACAATAAGCAGTCAAATTACTTAAATTCCTAATGTGCCAATTAAAACTACTATATAAATTGGAGAAAAGCTATAAAATTCCCATTAGTAAAGGAAATACCATAAAAAAAAAAGAAAAGAAAAATGAGGACTTATCTAAAGCAAAAAATTTGTGACTTTGAATGGAAAAAAAAAATTATCCAACCCCTGAAGATACAAAGATAAAAATGAAACACTTCCTGTCTAGTGTACATATACACACACAGAAAATATATATATAATGTAAATATAAGCATAAATTCTCTTACAACAATTTAAAACACTAGCATTCATATAAGGTTAATTTAAGAAACTGAAGAAAAGATAATTGGAAGGGAGGGAAAAGGGAAAGAAAAAATGGTGGTAGAAATTTCTTTGAGAATGTGGGGTAGATAGATAATTGTAAGCAGTCTATATACAGAAAAGATGATAGTTATTATATAAACTGAACATGTTTGGATAGAACTTTTTTCCAAGAATGTTAAAGGTTATGAAATCTCATCATATAATTTCTCCATTCTAAATTTCAATCATTTTTTACCATGGATTTCTTTAGTAAATATTGGTAGAGCATAAAATAGAATTAAAATATTTATTTCTGTCATTCATTCAGACATGATGCAAATTATCTCATTTTAACAGGGAAAGCACATATCTTTTGTCCCATTCTGACACAAAGAATAAAAGTTGACATAGTATCAAAGATATAGACCCAGAAAAAGTCTCTTAGAAAATCTATTTTGATTTTCTCGTTTAATTGTTCCGAAATGTTTGGCCCTTTATGATGCCATTTGTTTGTTGCCATTTCTTCTCTAGAGCTCACTTTACAGATTTAGAATTGAGGCAAATGTGTTTATGTGATTTGCTCAGGATCACACAGCTAGTAGGTATCTGAGGTCAGATTTGAACCCAGGAAAATTGATTTTCTCCCTCCAGACAGGCACTCTATCCAATACATCACTCAGCTATTGTATTTTACAGGTGAAGATACCGAAGTCCAGAAGAGTCATTTGATTTGCCTAAGGGCATAGACTTACTAAAGGTCAGGCAGGATTTTATCCCATGTTCTATGACTTTTAGGCCATCACTCATGATTTTACTCATAGAGTTGTTACTTAATCCTTCTATGTCTTTAAAAGCAATGGCAATCCTCCACTCTCCTTCACATATTCTAAAAGATCCAGAGCTTAATGGCCCTGCTTCAGATTCTAAAAATAGTAAATATCTCCTTGTATTACTGACCTTAAAAATAGGGATCTCTCTGTGAATCCCATCAGTTCTCCATCCCTTCCTCTCTTGTATTCCAAATTCTAGAGAGAGATACTGATAGGAGAATATCACTCAGAGTTCCTCTTTCCAAAAAGTTTTTTTTTTTTTAATCAGACTTCAGATTCTAGATACCACTTATATAGAAATAAATCAATTTGAAACTTCCCACCAAGTTGCTATTAATGCAACAGTTATTATCCTTTGGCTCCAGTTGCTTAATAATACTGAATTAAGCTGTGAGGATCAGCCCATTACTAAGCATAGATGACAAAATAGGACATCAGGGCGAATGTAGAGAGAAAAAAACAAATCAGCTGGGGCAGAGCAGTGGTCCTCCTGGGACAATCTGATACCTCAAGAGTTTTGGCCGATAGGAAGTATAAATACTTCCAGGATAGTTACTTTGAGACCGGTGTTGAACCCTGGAACTAGCTGAGTTGGGAGGGAGCCTAAACTTCAGCCACAGTAATTTTTACTTGCCAGATAGAGTGGGGAGTTGGGGAAGATTGAAGGAACTTTTGCTAACAAGAAATGCCAGACTCAACTATGCTGCTGAGACATGGCCTTGGGAAAAAAGGAACCAGCACAAGCCTAGTGAGTACAGTAGTGAGTCAGGAACCCTACAAGGAAGTAGAACTCTTGATTTTGGGTTCTAGGCCTGAGAGAACAGGAGGAGGTCCTGAGTCCAGAGGCATTCATTATCCCCCACACTCCAGGACTAGAGGTAATTATATTAACAATTTACTGTAATTTTTTTTTTAATTGAGCAAGTAAAGAAAGAAACTAACCATAGAAAGTTACTATGGCTAATAGAATAGGTTGGGGTTTATCTTCAGAGGAGGATACTGAAACAAAACAAATCTCTCCTACCCCAACAACTAGTGTTAAATGGTGATCTGATCAAAAAGACCTCACAGAATAACTTTTAAAATACTTTAAAAATCAAATGAGAGAACTTTTATTTAAAGTAAAGTATCTCCTTTTCTAGTTGGTTGAATTTCTTTTCATATTCTTGTTTTTCTTGAGAGTTTAATACTTTAAATAATGATGATGAGGAATAGAATTTATTAGCAAAAAAAAAAAAGTAATAAAAGCAGAGGTAGTAATCACTGACCTCAGACAAAGTAGAAGTTAAAATAGATTTACTCTAGGAGAAAAATAGGGAAGTTAAATTATATATTAGTCATATTAATATTGTTTTAGACTTTAAAATAGAGGTTGGAACATTGCTATATTGGTATAGGAAATGTTTGAGTTGGTGGATTTAGAAAAGTATGAAAAGGCTTGTCTTTAATGAAAGATTAAAAATAAAACTGTGTAAGCAAAGGAAAAATACAACAATCATTGACAGTTACCTTGGTGTAAAAGAAAATCTGGTTTCATATTCAGGGGAAAATAATGAAATAAAAAATCCCTTCTTATCCTAAATAGTAACATCAAAAGGTCACAAGCTCTAAAAGAAATTTTGGAAGAACTTAGAAAGAAATTCAAAAATCAAATAAGAGAATACAAGGGAAAATTAGGAAAAAATAAAATTCAAGAAATTAATTAAAAGAAAGTTAAACAATTGGAAGAAGAAATACAAAATCAAAAGAACAAAATTTAAAAGAATTTCAAAAATAAAATAAGAAAGAACAAAGAATAGTTTTTAAAATCAATCCCAAAATTATGAAAAAATAATCAATTTATTAGAAAAGGTGATACAAAATCTTAGCCAAGAAAATAACTCCTTAAACACTAGAATTGGGCAATTGGAATCAAATAATGTTATAAGACACCAAGATATAATAATATAGTGATAAAAATAACTGATCTGGAAAATATATCAAGAAAAAATTATTCAAGAATTGTTGAATTACATGAAAGAAAAAACCCTAGACATTATTATAAGAAATTATTAAAGAAAATTTCCCTAGAACAACAAGGAAAATTAGAAATAGAAAGAATCCACTGATCACCACATGAAAAAAATCTTCAGAAAAAAAATTTACAGAAATCTTATAGCCAAGTTTCAAATCCCCAAAATAAAGAGAAAAAACTGCAAGCAACAAGAAAAAAAAACTTCAATTTAAATACCATAGAAAAACAAATTAGGATTTCATAAAACTTAGGAGCTTCTACACTTAGTGAATGTAGGTCTTGGAAAATTGTATTACAGAGAACAAGGGAGTATGATTGCAACTAAGAATAACTTATCCAGCAAAGTTAAGTATAATCCTAAATGGGGAGGTGGGGAAGGAAATTCAATGAATTGCAAGAATTTCAGACATCTGTAACAAAAGAACTCAATGTTAAATTTTATTTAAAAAAAAGATGCAAAAGAAATATTAGATCACTAAAGATAATTTATAAGGCAATGATTAAAGTCAAACTATGTACTTATGATATATGAAAATACTATTAATAGCAGTAATTATTAATTATAAGTAGTAATAATTGTATTCTTAAAACTATTATCCTTACTTAGGTAGTCTGAAAGAAACATTGAGACTGAATTGTATATGATAAGATGATTTTTTAAAATTTAATAGCTTTTAATTTCAAAATGCATGCAAAGATAGTTTTCAACATTCACTTTTGCAAAACCTTGTGTTCCAAATTTTTCTCCCTCCCTTCTCCTCAACCTCTCCCTTAGACAGCAAATGATCCAATATAGGTTAATCATGTACAATTGTTCTAAACACATTTCCATATTTATCATGCTGCACAAGAAAAAAAAACAGATAAAAAATGGAAAAATGAGCATGAAAAAACAACTAAATAACAATAAAAAGGGGGAAATGCTATGCTGTGACACACATTTAGTAGCCATCGTTCTCTTTCTGGGTATAAATGACTCTCTATCTTGAGTCTATTGGAACTGGCCTAAATCAGATAAAATGATTCTAAAAAGTAAAATTGGGTAAGAACAGGTTAGAAGAAATTATTTCATGAAAAAAGGATGTAAAAGAAAGAACCAATAGAGAGAGCTGGAAATATTGGACCTAAGTCTCACTTGGGTTGAAGAGAAAACAACTTATAAATCTGAAGAAATTTAGAGATCTTCTGAATTTCTAGAAAGGTGAAAAAACTGGGGGATAGTATAAAGACAAGACCTTTAGAAAGGTATGTGTATTAAGATTAAGAGGACAGGGGAAAAAGATAAGGAAGGAATTTTTAGAGTGAATACCTAAAGTAAGAAATAGGAAGGTAAGGAGAGAAATTAAGGCAACAGGGATAGGAAGAAAAGAGTTGAGAAGGAAAATAGAAAAAATAAGATGGAGGGAAATAAAATATTTGAAAGGAATAGCAAATCATATAAAGTAGCTTTGGCATTTCATGATCAACAGTGTTTTTAATTGTATTATCTTATGGAAATTACATAAATTAAAAATAAAATTTAATACAAAAGAGTAATCCAAAAATAGTAATTATAATTGTGAATAAGAATTTGAAAAATAACTATAAAATTCATTTGGAAAAACAAAGAATCAATAATATCAAAGAAAACAATGAAAAAAGTATTAATCTGTATTAATTTGGTCTTAAACTGTATTATAAGACAATAATTACTAAAACTATCTTCATATTCCTAGTAAGTGACACAAATGGATTTGAACCCAGATTTCAGCTGACTCCATTATGTTATAGTTTTATAATTATTTCTTTTCCCATGTATTTTTAAGTGTTTTCCTCCATGCTTCCCTGTAAATATGTCTATACATCTACATATGTTGTTTTGGTTAATATGCAATAGTTTCCTACCATCTCTTTTATCTAACTATTCTTTTTGGATAAGGATTGCCTTTCTTTCACAAGCTATATCCTAGGCAAGTAATTTGTTCCTTTGTTTTAACTTTCACAGTTTATCTTCTTTGTTATTCCAGTTTTGTGATATACATAGAAATATAGAGCTGTGTATTTTTATCATCTCTCATGGATTACTAGCATTAATATTCTATAATACCTACTGCTTTGTGTCATGTGGTTTGGCATTAATATTTGGATTTTTTAGTTTAAATCCCTCTTGTTCAGATTTTGGATATCTAAAACTAAATTGTTTTTAACAATCATTATTCTTACTGGTCCAAAAACTTTTTGCTTTTGTATCTTAAGTCATTAGTCAGACATCTAAACCCTTTTTTCAGATTCCATCTTTACAACTATCTGTTAGCTTCTCCAATCCATCTTTCTCTTCTGAAGCCTGCCTCTACCTCCAATTGGCCCAACTAATGAAAACAGGATTTGTGGTTCGAAGGTCTTTATTTTCTTGCTGATTACTTTGTTCAATAACCCCTAGGGATATTTTCTAGGTTCTTTCTTGCAATATTATTTGTCTCCATATGAACCATAAGTAATTGTTATTATTAACATAGTTTGACAAAACTCAGGCAGCTGATATGTCTATGATACATATCTCACAAAGACAACTTTATCTCCTTTGTTCATATTAGATTACAGGAGTGAGAAACCTTTGGGCTGTGGGCCATATAAGGTCTGCAAAAATCATTTATATAATCAGCTTCAAACAGTGATGACTTTGTAAGCTAGGCAGAGCAACCTCCCAAATGATTGAGTTCTGTAAGTTGATAATTTTGTATTACCCATAAATGATGATATAAATATCCAAATGGTAATTAGCAAAAAGTATCCCACCCATGGAAAAGGAGGCTGCTTCAGTATATCCTCTCACCAATGGACAACCATTACATTCTATCTCTTCCTCCTCTGAAATATAATGCATGACCTTTCTACTTGTGATATCTTCTAATTATTATCAACATTGTTCAAGAAAAAAGCAACTCCTTCCTCCTATAAGAATACTTATATGTGTGTGTGTGTGTGTGTATGCACGCACACACACACACACACACACACACACACACATACACACACACACATATTATTTGCTACTGCCAGGAATCCAAATATAGTATATTTTCTGCAGTTTACTAAAAATTTTCTTTTAGAATCTGTATTATGTGGAGTTGAAAACCTCAATTCTAAATAATTTCTTATCTCATGGGAGACTTATGTGATTGTTACTTCTTGCATTCTTGCCATGTCTCATTCTGTCATAGGGCTCAGTTGTCAGCTGGATCCTAAACAACATTTTGAATATAAAGGCTTTTCCATCTTTTTTTTCGGGACTTTTCCAGACCTTCCATATTAAATAATATTACTTGGTTTTGAAAAGTAACTCAAATCCCTGCCAAATTCCTAAGGTGAAGAGGAAGGATTCTTCCCTGCTATTTGTGAGGTCTCATGTTGTACTTCTAGTCATTTTTCCTCTCTTGCTTTCTCTCTCTGCTTTCCCTACTGTTTAGACTTTAGTAACCTTCTATTCTGGCTCTTCTCTTTGCTACCTCAGCATCTTTCTCATACAGAGAATGATTACACAAAATTCCCACATGAAAGTAATTATTTTTTACTGTAAAAGTTTTACTGACTCACTTCAGGACAGTTGGAGAACAATTAAAGGCTATATTTGGGCTTTACACAAACTGGATAGTGGGAAAATCAGCAGAACCTATATTCAAAGTGGTGAAATACTCACATTTTGTGCCAGTAAAAAAAAATAAAGTTTTATGTAGTACTTCATTTATTTCGTCTTCAAAATTAATAGCCTTTTTGATGTTCTATACTGCACAATTGCATGATAAATTTCCAGTAAGAATAACTACTTTAAAAGTAGCACCTCTGAATTTGAAATGTGATATTCATGAAAGTTTCTTAAAACTGGAAATGAGATTATGCTGTCTGACAGGATAGGCTTTTAGAAAATGAATATTAATGAACACTCAATGAAGCAGTCAGAAAAAAAGGCAACAGGCTCAGAGGAGCAGAAGCATGTGCAAGCATAAAATGCTTGTTGGGATTTTTTCTCCTAATGTTTCCATGCACCTTGGGTAAAAAACTATGGAAGTTTAACTTCTGAAACACATAAGAAAGGATAGTTTTTACTGCAGGAAAAAGTCTAATTTTATTATTAGCATATTAGCACTTCCTTTTGGTACATTTTGGTATATTGGTACATTCATTATCCAAGATTCTTCCGTGAAGCAGATTGTGGGAAGATTATATTATTAATAAAACAGCTTATATGGGCCATATACAGAGCATTTTGAAAGCATACATTAAGATTTTAGGTGAGGCAGTACACTCACAGTATTGGGAATGGTAGAAAAAAATTAAGTATAAATCAGACTAAAGAAGAAACAATAATTGGTGGCTCCCTACCTTACAAATAATAAACATATATGCAAATAATACATATTAGTTGAATTAGATTTAATTTGTCCTCATATGTGTCCAATGTGATTTCTTTGCAGATTTATACTTGGGTTCTTCCACTGACCAGATGATAGTACCAAAACAAAGCAAACTGGTCAATAATTAATTATTGAATTGTATCCATCCTAGAACATTTGCAATGTATTTATTCCTTCTTCACAAAAAATGACTCCTTGAAGGAACATACACATACACAAAACACACACACACACACACACACACACACACACACACACACACTCTTATAATTAAAACTGTAGTGTCAGGATAAAAGTACACAAAATCCTTAAGAAGATGTTCAATCCTTTCTTTGCTATTAGAAAATTAAATTCTAGAGTCCCTGAATACCAGAAAGGTATTACTCCAAAACTCTATTCAAGTATATGCTGTATATCATCTTTGACTAAATTTCTTTTGTCATTTTTAACTGCATAAAAGCCACTTCTAATTCAATTCAGTACAAATATATCCAATATATACTAGATGCAAACCATAATACTAGACAAGTACTGAGGATAGGAAAGTAAAAATAAGAACAATCTTTTTACTCCAGGATATTACATCATAAGAAAAGTAACAAAACAGTAACAAAACAAATAAATAATATGATGCAATGAGAAAAGAAAAAGAAGTCCAGGCAAAGTGCTATATGAAATGTGAGAAACCTATCCATTTTAGCTTAAAAAACCAAAGATTTTATAAGTACAGAAATCACTTAAATCTAGCCTTAAAGAATAAAAATTTCTTTAAAAGATTTTAAATTTTATTACACTTTATTTTTCCAAATACATGCAAAAATCCCTCCCCTATACAGCAAGCAATACAACATAAGTTTAACATTCAATAAAGAATAAAATTTCCAATGGGAAGATAGGTGGGCATTGGGGATGGTGGAAAAAATTAATTAAGTATAAATCAGATTAAAGAAGGAACAATGATTGATGGCTCCCTTCCTTACATATAATAAACACATATGCAAATAATGATGTTAGTTAAATTTAATTTAATTTCTCCTCTTAAGTGTCCAATGTGGTTTCTTTGCAGATTTAGACTTGGGTTTCATCACTGAGCAGATGATTGCACTTCTTAAATCTATCGCTCTTCAAAATATTTCTATTTTAGTTCGGGGCACTATCATTAACCTAAATTATTATACTGAGTCATCCTTTACTTTTCCTTCTCCTCACTAATGTCTGATTCATTTCCATGATTTATTGATTCTCCCTCCATAACACATCATATACTTCTCCTACTGCAGTTATTTTAGCCCAAACTCTTATATTCATTTATTATTATATCCTCTTCAAAGATCCCCCTGCTTCCAGTCTCTCTCCCTTTACAATTCATCCTACATATAATCTGTGAAAATACTCTTCCTAAGGCAGGGCTATGGCAATTTCACTCCTCA
The DNA here is from genome assembly GCF_016432865.1 of Antechinus flavipes. Lineage (NCBI taxonomy): Eukaryota > Metazoa > Chordata > Mammalia > Dasyuromorphia > Dasyuridae > Antechinus > Antechinus flavipes. The sequence continues at coordinate 399,829,592 of NC_067400.1, forward strand.
AAATCTTGTGAGGAGGTGGAACCAAAATCACGGAGTAAAGGCAAGGTATTATCTGAGCTCTCCCCCAACTTCTCCAAATACTTTTATATAATGACTCCAAACAAATTTTAGAGCTTCAAAACATACAAAAAGACAATGTGGAAGGGGCAGCTAGATGGAGACCTGAGTTCAAATCTGACATCAGGCATTTAACATTTCCTAGCTGTGTGACCCTGGGCAAGTCACTTAACTTCAATTGCCTCAGAGGGAAAATGTAGAACAATTTCAATTTCCAACTGAAGAAAACTGAGAAAGTTAGCAGGAAAGGTCTGTTGCACCAGGGGTAAGAGTCCAGCATAGCCCTAGCCCAGCCCAGACACTAGCAAAGAACAGCAGCTCTTGGTGACTCTGACCAGTGGCAGCACTGGTGCTTTCCAGACCTTTCAGCCCTGAGACACCAAAGAAGACTTGCAAGGTCTGAAGAAAAGGTTAGTCTCACTAGAGAGGGTCTTGGAAAACCATCAACAGTGGTAACAGTGGCCACAGCAGAGGGGCGGCAGAGGTAGCACTGACAATGGCCATAGTAGAAGCAGCAGTAGGTGGAAACTTCCAGAGGTCACAGCCTAGCAATGGTAAGGGGAGTCAAAAGCTGGTCAGAAGGAGGTTTCTTTACTGGCACTGAGGAAGGATTCTGTTGCGTTAGCATACTAGAACTTACAGCCACAGTGGAGTAGAGACCCTCCTTGGAAAAACTGAAAATTTACAGGTCCCTAGAAGGATTTCTGTAAAAAGTTGCACAAAACCCCTGAAGTTTGGGACATTGCACCCTCCACCCTGGAAACAGAACCCTACTTTAATAAAGAGTTAAAAGTCAGATAGTAGGCTGGGAAAATGAGCAAACAATAGAAAAAGATTCCGACCACAGAAAGTTACTATGGTGACAAGATAGATCAAAACACACACTCAGAAGAAGATAACAAAGTCAAAGTTGTTTGCCCACCATTGGTATTATATCCACATGGAACTCTGGGCCAGTTTCCAACCTCAGGTAACAGATTTTTATTTTATACTGTCTTGGAAGGGAAGAATGCCTCACTCTGGCCTTTTGTTGGCTATGCAATTTCAGAATTCGATTTGAAATGTTAATTTAAATTTATTTTGGGGGGAATATTGGAAGGGCCTAGCTGCTTTCTCTACTCCACCATCTTGTCTCCCCATTCTTCTTATCTTGGTTTTTCAAGAGTCCAAGTATACATTGGATTGTCCATTTGCTGGATCTTTTTCTTGCTATATAACTGACCTTCACTGATATCTTTTATGACCATTCTCATGTACATTTGATTTTTGGTAATATTAGGATAGACTTACTATAAATTCGTCATACATTTTCAATTGTCCTTTGTATGATTTGTAACCCTAATTTTTTGAAATAATGGACTAGGATTCACAATCCTATAGAACCAATTAGAAAAATTGTTTTTAAATATGATATTTTTTAGAGCTGAGCAGTTTGGCCTAATTGTAAACATAACAGTTTCCTTAATACTTGCTATACTGATTCTTCTTCCTAAAATCTATTACCACATCGTTATTCACCTACAATGTTTTTTGAATATTACATATATTAATCAATTAATTTTACGTACTTCTTGTGAAATTGAGCAAATATACCTCACTAATTTATTCCATCCTCTTTAATAATGATGGTCAAAATTATTTTACTTTGCTATAGATTTCATTGGGAAAACCTTATAGCATTACAAGACTTATGCAATTATTATGCTGTCCTTAATGTCCATAAAGCTTTCTTTTGTTATGACTTCATGCAAAGTGTCTTCTTCATCACTGGTGAATGAACAATATATATCTATTTAATAATTTGCTTGATATTAATGTTCAGGAAATTTTTAGCAGACTTGCCTCTAAATATGAATCAACTAAGGAGTCTTGTATGATTTTATGTACACATCACAATGTACACACTATCTGACTTATGGTGACATTCTGCTCTATCTACTCTAATGATTTCTTAAAGTGAGATTTAATATTCTCTATTTTTCTTGACTCTGGAAACAATATGAAGGATGGCTATTTGGTATTGACCTTCCACAGTATCAAATCTCAAACTTTTCTGCAAATTTTCTGGAATTGTCAATATAGTAAATTATTTTTTAAACCAATTCACAAAGGTCTTATTGCCAGTTATTTAATTAATTGTAATGAAAAATCCTTTAGGTTTGTCTTTATTGAATTCATAACTAGGCCTTCCCAATATAATATTTTGCAAAACAATTGTTATCTTCATGCCTTATTGTGTAGACTTTCACAAGTGTTTTCTCCTGAAATGTTTTACCTACTATCATGTTTTCTACAGAGGAGGCATGTCTTTTTTTTCTTCTCTTTTCCTTTGAACTACTCTAATTTTATTATATTAATGAGGCTCAAAAAGGACTCACAAACCAATAGGCTTTTCAGTTTTCCATATCATGTTCTCATCTTCCCATTATGCGATCACACTTATCCTTTTGCTTCTCAGAAATTTCCACATTTCTATCTTCAAAGTACTTATTTGCATATGATAGCTGAGTCTTGGAGAGGATAGAAAAAAGTTCAAGGCTAAAAATCAAAGTCCCATAGTTTTTATACTTTTCATAAAGTTCTTCATAATTCTGTAGATTGTCTATAGTATGTCAATAATGTTTTGTAAATGGGATGGTGGTAGGGAGGGAGGAAAAAGTCTTTATTAAGTACTCACTAGATGTACAGCACTGGGCTAAACACTTCACAATTATTTTCTCATTTGATCATTTACTGGGTTTTGATGCTTAAAATATAGAAAGAAAGTCTTGCAGCTGCTAATTTATCAGTTTTCCTCCTAGTAATCATTATCAGTGTTTTTCTCTCTGTATATATCACCAAATAAATGAATTATTCTTCATATCAATCCTGATTTTATTATTATCCATTTTCAATTTCTATTCACAGAGACCAAACTGTAAGTTAGATCTTCTAATTATGGTATTCTTTGTATAGTATCATATAGTCTATATTATGAGATATAATAAATATATTTTAGGAAAATCTAGCAAAAAGAAACTTTTTTGACAAATCTACTAAATGGTGCTAGTATAAACTAGCCAGTAGATGAAAGCCAGTAGAAACTTCATTTTTTGGACCTGGTAAAATAAAGGCAAAAATAAGACATACTTTTTTTATGGTATGACTACCATAGGAATATGTTGCTCCTATTTATTTATATTTATTCCAGGTTTGTTTGTTTTTGACATTTGAAAAGGGTGAAATGAGAATTAGGAAAAAAGAATCTAGTGATAAAATTACCTTTCCTTGTCAAAAAAAAAAAAAAAAAGAAAGAAAGAAAGAAAAGAGAAAGAAGATTACTAAAGTATTTTTAAATGAAAAAAATGTAAGAAGATATGTGAGGAGATGCAGAAAATAGAATCTTTGAAAATTACATGTTAAATTACAGAATTAAAAGAAAAAATACGTTGTATTTAATAAATATATACAGTTTCAAAATAAACCCTTTATTCTGATACTGTATTGTTTAGGGATGTATTCATTTACTTTTTTTTGTTAAGTTCAAAATTTTTAAATATTCATTTTTTAAAAAGAAAAAAAAATGAGCCTTCTGGAAATGTGAATCAGACATGAACAGTTTGTGCAAAAGAGTATTTATGAAATGATGTAGTCATGAAGAGAAGTGGACGGCTGTTGTACCATGATTGTTTTCTGTTTTGCTGATCATCAGCACTGGCTGAAAATGAAAGGATCACTCCTCCCCCTTCCCCCCCTCCGCCCCCTTTTTTTGTCCAATTCATTTCCAATTATTGGCCAATTGTTGATATTGCCAATTGTCTATCTCAAATTATGTTCAGTTCTTATTGGCTGCCTATAGGAGTTTAGCTCTAATCCTGGCTCTGACTAAATATACTAAAGGACCTTGAGCTATTTGTACGATCTTTATAAATCAGTTTCCTCAAATGTGCATCGCAATGACAAAACCAAAGGAGATGCTGCAGATTCTCAACCTTCTGTTTGCTTGATTTTGCAAATGATTGCAAAGGAGAGAATGCTGTCAATTAATACAATGAAGAGAGCATATGGCAAAGAACAAAAAAGTGTGGGATAAGAAAGTCTTACTGAATCAAATGATCATTAATATGAATTCTTTGTATAGCTGAGACAGGAAAATATGTAACCCTTTTTGTAGTTTCCAAAAGTTAAAAGGTCAAATAATTTATAATTGCCACAGGTGTTAGACCATGGGATGCCCTGGGACAGAACAGAATGTACTGTGAGTCCCAGAATCTATTTTTTTTCATTTCCTGCTCATTAATATGGCCTTTATCAGACTGCAGTATACCATATTTACCAGAGCATCACACACACGATTTTTTCAGTTGTTCAAAAATATGGCTGGCCTAAAATTGCTTCATTCTTTAAAACTTCATATGCATTCTAACCTTAAACTGGGAATATAAGGATGATTCTAATTTATAGTTCAGGATATGTTTTAGCCTTATAAATAATTTCATTCCAAATTTCTATATGACCCATCACTTAATATCTGATTGTTATCATGGAACAAATCCTATAAGTCATAAAGAAGTACTCTTAAAATGACATGAAATGATATGCCAGATATTCACTCAAAATTTCAATTATAGCAAGAATATTTACTTCCTAATAATAATAATGTTTTAGAAGTTCAACACAAGACTACATATATTAATGTATATCAATGTATTTATGTATGTATCTATCTACCTAAAACATTTTCAAAAGAGTATTGAAAACAAATGAAGAAAAAAACTCAAATCGGGATTTGGTTTTCAAGATTTTCAAGCCCAAATAAATGCAGCTGTTTTTAATATTTTCAAATTTGAGTATGTAACCTCAGTGTATCAAAGTTTACAATACATGTGGCAGCCAGCCACTTTTGTCAATGAGAGAGATTAGTTGTAATGATAGAATGTTCATTCTATTCATCTTGCTTCAACCCCAGGCATTAGAAAGAAAAAAATATCCTGGCAAAGGTAGGAAAGGTTTGACTCTTCCAGGTTTGTAGGTATCAACCATGGAGTGATGACAGAGGAAAGGATCTTTGGCTCCATCTCTAATTGATTCAAGTTCTTGTGACTAGTTTTAAATTCAAAGTTAATTCTTATCCAAATTAAATTAGCTGCCTCTGAGTTAGTTCTCTAATTCCCAATTTAGGAGTCCTACTAATTTAAGGTTTTGGGGAGGAGTAGGAAAAAAATTTTGGTTTTGACATATTCATGGTCTACTGTTTTTGGTTTACTTCTCTATCTGTTCCCACCTGCAATGAATATGTATTATTGATACATGTGAGATTTTGCAGTGTGTGTGCATGTATGTGTGTATGTGCACACATGTATACCTGTCTATGCCTTGGGTGATGTGAATTTAGTTATTCTTGACAGGAGATATGGGTTCAGAGAGGGAAATAATCATGCCAGTAGAAATTCTTTTATTTCTGCTTTTTCCCAGCAAGACAATAAGAGGACAGAGAGAGGAAGATAAAAGGGAGAAGTCAAAGTGAAGGGAAAAGGAGGAAGAAAAAGAGGAAAGTAGAAAGAGAAGGTAGAAAAGTAAAAGAAAAAAGAAGAGAAAAATAAAGGAGGGTAAGAAGAAAAAGGGAAGGAATAAAAGAAAGGCAAAGGAAGGGAGGGAGGAAAACGAAGATGGCAAAGTTGGAAGTAAATGATTCTTAGCATATTTAACTGCTGACTCTGGTTTTTGGTCCCAATGCTAGAAGCTTATATCCAGCTTCCCAAATTTAAGATCCTGAATTAAGCTTAGTGGCCTAAAATCCAAGCTTATACCTTCTCTGCCTATAAATCCATCCCATCCAGGACTGCTCAAGAAAGATGTGATATTTACCAGAATTAAGATAGTCAGAATGGTACAATTAAATAGAACTCTGAACTGAGACCATGTCAAAGTGAGAACGATCATGAAGGGAAACATAAAGAATGATACATTAGCCTAAAGACTGATAAGAGTTGGAACTCTCAATACTATACATAGCTAATAAGGGACCCACCCCTCCACCTCAGATCCTATCATCCCGTTTCTTGATTAAATCATTTCACCTCTGCTTTAAGGCCTAATTAATAGGGAATTTTTCCCCCTGATATCCAGTCTAGATTTAGTTCTTTGCAACTTTTATCCATTACTCCTAGCCCTATGTTGCCAAATTGAACAAATTTGATTTTATCCATCCTTCACATAACAGTGCTTTGCTTTTAAAACTTTTTTTTCTCCAAACCATTTCTGTCAACTAATTCTCCTTTATCATGGACTTAATACCCTTCATCACTCTGGTTGCCCTCATGTGGACACTCATGGAACTGTAAGAAGTGATGGACAAGAAGAACAAGGATGGTAAAACTACATGAACTGCTGTGAACTGAAGTAAACAGAACCAGGAAAACATATATACAGTGATAGCAAAACTGTAATGTATATAACAAATGGTTGAAACTCTATTTTGTGAAATTTTAATGACCAAGTTTGTCTTCAAAGAAGAGATATGAGAATGCATCCTCTTCTCTTCTTTATATAGAGAGGGACTATAGAGCTAGAAAAATGCATATAGGTTGAACAACAGGTTCATTTGTACATGTACAGGTTCATTTTACTATTTAAAAAAAAATCTGTTTAAGTTTTGTGTCATATGTTATGGCTCCCTGGGGAGAAATATAGTGAGAAATAGAGTTCATTTAAAAAAGATATAAAATTTTTTAAAAAGAAAAAAAGATATCAAATTTTTTAAAAAGAAAAAATTCTTACTTTTTTTTAAAGTTTTTCCTGTCTTCCTATATTGTCTCTAAATAGCCCCCTTTTAATTTTTTAGGGTCCAAAAAACTAGAAAACCAAGATTTTTAAAATGTTGCCTTAAGTAAGAGTAAATAGATTCAGAGCAAAAGTCTAAAAGTCTTTTCTACAGAGTAAACCTTTATTGTTATTATTATTATTTTATAACAATAAACTGCTTCAAGAGTTTGAAGGTTTTATTCATTTTTCCATTTGAGTCTATGTCCATTCAAGAGTCACCAGATAACTATGGTATAATCAGGGATCCTCAAACTTTTTAAATAAGGAGCCAGTTCACTGTCCCTCAGACTGTTGGAGGGCTGGACTATAGTAAAAACAAAAACTTTGTTTTGTGGGCCTTTAAATAAAGAAACTTCATAGCCCTGGGTGAGGGGTATAAAAGTCCTCAGCTGCCGCATCTGGCCCGCAGGCCATAGTTTGAGGACCCCTGGATTAGTACATTAGTACATTGATATACATGTATATACTGGTTTGAGCTCTAAGAGCTCACAATCAACATCCTAAGTAATATTCAGAGAAATTACAGCTCTGGATTGGTAGAGAGAGTTTCCTTAGAAAGAGCTCCTTTTCTAATGAAATCATCTCTCTCCCCATTTCTCTCTTCTGCAACCTCCCCTTCCTTTCTTCCCTTTTTTCTCTCTAATTTTTCTCACTTATCACACATAAGTGGGTGTATAATATAGATATATACACATATCTATATATAGATACATATATAGAGATACATATATACATAAATATCAACATTAATCACACACATATATATATATACATGTGTGATTAATGTTGATATTTATCAGTATTTCAAAACAAACTTTTTATGAACTTGTATTACCTGAATGTTTAGCTTTTACTAAGAGATTTACAAAAGCAGTTAATAACAAGCTAAACAAGTTCCTATTTATAACAGCTTTTTTACTAATGAAAAAGGAAATTTGCACATTGTTTACCACAAATTAGAATGTATTAGCAAATTTAGTAGCTAAAGAGTCCACTAAGCAGGTGGGAACTTGAGTCATTTGAAGGCAGGGGAGGAGGTTTGGAAAATATTAATTATGAGGTTATCCTACCAGATGGTTATCTGTGCTGAAGAAAGTACAAAGTTCATAAGTGCAATGAACTCTTCTCAGCAGGGCTGAAAAAGTCAAGGGTCCTCCCTTTCTTTACTCTTTTTGTCCAAGATAATGAGTACTTTGTGATGGTGTGAACATTGGATGTACTTATAAGACAACAGCATTGGACTTCAACCCAGACTTGCCTGGCCAGAGGCACAGTGTTATCAAATAACCACACTGACCTCATCTCATTACACTTATGCTGCTGTTAATTTACTGATGTGTCTCTGTGAATTTAAAATTAAGAAAGGCAGCTAAGCCAATTGTGTGAGATCTTTCTCCCTCCCTTCTTCCCTCTTGGTAAAAAGGATCAGCAGTAAAATATTATTAACATAATTTTTATGAGAAAGGAGGAAAAAGAGCATTTTTTACCTTTCATCCAAGATAAACCAATCAAAAGCTGTTAAAAAAAAAAAAAAACCTTCCACTGAAGGAGTGGGAGAAAGAGGTTTGGGATTTTTTTTTCTCATGTTTTGCTTAATAGCCCAGAGAAAGAAAGAGAGGAGGAAAGGGAAGAGAAAGAGAGGTAGAAGATAGTAGAAATTTGCTTTTAATTAAGACTTTCTACCTGCTGTTAACATATACCTGAAAAAATGCTTTTCAATCCACAATTCTCACATTCATCTCAATCAAGCCTTGCCTAATGTTTATTCATATTGACCTGAAGCATAACGCTGCTTTTTGGTGGACTGGGATGGTAATTTGTATTCTATGCCAATTTAATCCTGAGACTTTCTGTCAAGAATAAATTAAAGGGGTACTTTTCCTAGTTTTTCCCTCTTTTTTTTGTCATTGTGGACACCTGGCCTGTAGGAAGTAGCCTGAGATCACAAATGAAGTTCAGAAATAAAAGCAAATCCTAAATCACCACTGTTATTATGAACTTATTTTATTATACTGATTTGAATAGCTTGCCAAATTAAGTGCAACACTATTATGTTAAACCACAGTCTAGAAATATTTTGAAACATAAGAGTCTTTATATATATCTTATATGCCATCTTTTCTTTTTTTCTTTCTTTTTTTAAGGTTTCTAAATGAGCTGATAGATGAATTACAGCACTTCTTTACTGAAGTCACTTCCTGATAAACAGCCAACACTAAAAAATAAATAAATATAAGACAGCTTGAGAATTCCAACCTTCTTGGCTGGTCACAATTGGTGTGTTGTTATCCTGGCCTGGATACAATATTTATAATTGCTTTCCTTCTAAACAATTGAATTCATTCCAACAAAGAATGTCACAGGTTTACTCATGTTATATAAAAAAATAAGATTAGCAATGAAGACAAATGTCACTTGTCTAAAATTTTTTTCAGTCTCATTTATTCCCTGGCTCATTTTGTCAATTTGGAATCACTCCCAACTTTAAAGGAGTTACAGCTTGAGCTCTTTAGCAGCCACTGTTTGTGATGGGAGTTAAGCAAATACACATGCAACTAGGGAAAAAAAAAAAAAGCAACTTTTCCTCTCACATTCAGGGTCGGTACATTCATTCAAACAATGCAATAATTTGCATATCAATTATAATTTGAATTAAATAATAAAAAGGAAAATGATGATGGTGACTATATTGCATTAATTGTTACATTCATTTTAAATCATTAAAGTGTAAACACATTGGGATTTTTTAAATGTTAGAAAAACAAGACCAATTCATTTTATTTGTATTTAGAAGGGACTAATCAAGTCTCACAAGTAAAGGTTAAGGTTGTTTGTCTATTTATTAATACTAAAACTTTTCCTTTCTTAGTCTTTTGTGCAACTTGCCCTTTTAATCATCACTTCTTACGTGTTCAAAAGTCTCTTTATCTATTATCTACTTTCATGTTTTCTACAAACATGCCTAGATCCACATCCTATTAAAAAAACAAGCTTTTTTTTACCCTGTCATCCACTGTAGTTATTTCCTACATCTCTCCTCCCATTCATAGAGCTTAAACCACCATCACTTCTTGCCTATGTCACTGTGATCTCCTCTTATTTGGTTTTTTTTCCTCAACTTTCTCACCTCTTCAATCCATCCTTCACAAAATTCTATTAGTGCCTCCACTTTATCCCAAATTTACTCTATCTATGCATTTAAACAAAAGGCTATTTGACATATTGACTAACTTATTTTCATTGTACTTCCAAAGGCAACAAGGGATACCAATTCATTAATACTTGATCCTCTACCTATACAATACTCATGATGTTCATGATCATAAGGATACTGTATGTATTCCCCCACACATCATGTTCCAACTGATATATTGGGTATTACTTCCCACAAATCATATAGTTCTTCAGTGACCCCAAACTAATAAAGGAAAGTATGTATAGATCACTTACCTGCACTGCTCACCAAGAATTTCCTATTATAATGAAACCACAAGGGGTGTGTGTGTGTGTGTGTGTGTGTGTGTGTGTGTGTGTGTGTGTAAGTACATGATGAATACTTTCTTCTAGATAAGCTTGGAGTTGAAAACCACAGGATAGAGGAGCACTAAATATCAAATTTGACTGCCACATCAACAAGTTGTAAAGATATAGTTAGGCCATTAGTAAGTTAGAGTACAAATCAAAATTAATACCAAAATGGGAGCATGAGAGAAATAAGAAGTCACTGCATCCAGTTACAGCAACTGCAATCTAGGCTATTCCATCAAACTATTGACTCTGGAAAATGGGAAATAAATAAGAAACATTAACTTTGATTAATACTGCTTCTTAGAGAAGCTATCAGTCTTTAATGATAACCACCACAAGGACACAAAAGAGCACAGGAACTGAGTAAGCTAATAGTTCTTTGATCTTTTTTTGCCAAGTGGAAAGACATGAAAGCCAAGAACAACATTAATGGAGAAAATAAATTCATCTGCAAAACATTACAGAAGAGGATGAAAGAAGATTTCAAGCAATCTCACCTCACACACACACACACACACAAACAGAAGGAAAAGTATTACATAAAGAAAGCCTAATATGAAACCTCACTAATCTTATCCTGATAATTGATAGGTAAATCAATCGATCTATCTATCGATCTATCTACTTACTTATGAATGAAACCCCAGCAAGAACAACAAATAAATGTAGAATGGAAGTTCTCTAAAATTTCTATAAGGATCTAATTATCACAACTGTACTGTGATAAAGAAGAAATAATAATAAAATGAAGATTGTATATTATTAAATGCATACAGAAGAAACCCACACTAGAAGTTACAAGACACTCAAGGATATATTTTTGAGTTATCTCAAATAGAGAATTTTAAAAGAATAGAAGGGATTACACTTGTTATTTATATCAATAAGGTAAACAAGAATATGTTAACAATTTTTTATCTCATAAACTTACTTTCTTATCTCTATAATTTTTTATAGAATGGACTATTCCTGTAATCTTTGATAGAAATGCAAGAAGGGAACAGGGAAGTTTTTAGGTAAATTTTGCAAGAGACATTACTATCATATTGTTTGTTGATGACAGAAAAGTAACTAGACTTTGTGGAGCAAAATGAAATATAAAGATTCTTAGGGAGTCAGGGGACTGCAGAGTCAAGATGACAGAATGAAAAAAAAAAAAAAAACTTTTCCTTCAAAAGGATCACTGACAACACCAAACAATTCTGAGAAGAAAAGCCTCAAGAAAAAGTCACAGTAATTAATTTTAATGGCACAGAAAAGCTTAGAAAGACAAAAGAGTAATTTGAAAACAACCCCAATAAGCCAGCTCCATCGATGCTGAGGTGGGGACTGGCATAGAGTAAGGTGAATGTGGCAGAAGTAGAGTGGGGAAGAAACAGCACCGATTATAGATTGTAAAGCAACAGTAGCTTCCAGGATCATTAAAGGGACAAAATATCTTGTCAGAAAAGTTCCGGGAGCTCCTATACTTTTGCAATGAAATCAAGATTGCAATGCCATTTAGCAAATCCAGCACCCATTTCCCATTTCTGGGTCATGGTTCTAGGATGCAGAAAAATGAGTACAGTCACAATAAGTAGAAACCTCAACTGAATGAAGACCACAGACAAGAAGAAAAATGACTAGATTTCTTCCCAAATCACACATCATTAAAAATACCTAAAAACTTTTAGGTCTTCAGATCAGACTGTGAAAGCAGAAGGCAATAAAAGACCAAAACTCAAAGCTAGTTACACAGCCACCATACAGTTTAACAGAGAATAATATAAAGTCCAAAGTCAAGAAATAATCTAGACAAATGAACAGATTTAAAAAACTTATTAGAAAAAGTACTATAATGACAGGAAAACTCAAGCTACAATCTCAGAAGAACCTGACTTTAAAATATCTATAAGCAAATATATATATATCTATACAAATAAATATTACCTAGATTATCAGAAAAGAATATTTAAATATCCTATCTCTGAAGAAAAGAAATTGATAAGCCATAAAATCTGCTAGTAAGGACTAGTTATATTTAAAAGTGAGTACATCAAACAAAGAATCAGTCATTCCAATGTTACATAAACTATTTGAAAAAAAATAGGTAAAATCAATCATAAATGACAATTACAAAGAACTCATAATGAAAAATATTATCCTATTCCAAGAGAGAGAACTGATTAATTCTAAGAGCAATTGAAACATTTTTTCACTTTATTTTTGTTGTTTTTGTTTTTACATATTACATAGGTAATATAGAAATGTGTTTTGCATGACTTCACATGCATAGTGGCTTGGATGGTTGGTTGGTTGTCCTTCATTCTCAAAAAGGACCAAAATGACATTACTACATTAGAGTCATGTTTGACTGTGGCTGATCAAACCAATATGAGCTCGGAATGCACAAAAACTCCATATAAACATTTGAAGGGTGATATCTCTAAATTTGCAAATTTTACAGTTCTTTTGAACTACTGCATTTCTGCTTTGTTCATAAAACAAAGTACTTTCTTTGATGAGTACATGCCATGCTGAGCACTCCTTTGCCAGTGTCTCTCATTTATATAGGTTTTATATTGCTTTCTTGCCTTCTCAATGAGTGAGGGAGGTGCTAGGGAAAGAGTGAAAATCTGGAAATGAAAAATTAAAAAGAATGTTTAAAAATAACAGACATGGACTAGCTGCAGTGGTCTATGCCTGTACTTCCTCAGAATCTGAGTTAATGGATTTCTTGTACTTAGGAGGGTTTTTTTTTTTTTACCTTTCATTAAATTTGTTTATTTACATTTATACTGTTACTGTGTGCAATGTGTTCCTGGTACTGCTTGTTTTGCTCCACATCAGTTGCAGTAAATCTTTCCAGGCCTTTCTAAAATCAGCTTGTTCATCATTTTTTATAAAACGATAATTTTCCATTGCCTTGATATACTACAATGTGTTCAGCCATTCCCCAATTGATAGATATCTACTCATTTCCTAATTCTTTGCTACCACAGAGATGCTAAAAACATTTTTGCACATGTGGGTCCTTTTCCCTCCTTTATGGTTTTCACATTATACTGTAATGCCTGGGCTAGTTTTCTGGAGCTCCTCTGCACGGGTCTTGGTCTCAGCAAGATGGACACCAGGAGGATAGTCAAGAATAAAGTCTAAAGTCTTTATTGTCTCCTTCCAGTCTGTCTCCTTCACAGTCTGTCCCAGCCTGACTGACTCTGTCTCCAGTTCTCTCAGCCTTAAACACCCTTTTAAACATATGCCAACTAGAGTGATTATATCATTATATCAAACTAAAGTGATTATATCATTATATTATACTAGATATATGTGAACTAGAGAACCATTATCTCATCAATTCCACTGAGATAACAGCTTGTTTTAAGTATCCTTGTTTCAATTATACTTCTCCAGAGTTCTGGTCCTCTACATTATACAGACTCAGTAGTGGCACTGCTGGGTCAAAAGGTATGCACCCTTTTATAGCCTTTTGGACATTGTTACAGATTGCTCTCCAGAAATGTAGGTCATTTCACAACTCTACCAATAATGCAATAGTAGCCCAGTTTTCCCACATCCCCGCCAATATTTATCATTATCTTTTCCTGTCATCTTAGGCAATCTGAGTAGTGTGAGGTGGTACCTCAGAGTTGTCTTAATTTGAATTTCTCTAATTAATTGTGATCTAGAACATTTTTTCATGTGACCATTGATGGCTTTAATTTTAACATCTAAAAATTGTCAAGTATTTGAAGGAATAAACAAAGAAAATGAGGTGATTAAAGTATCATTGTTTGCAGGATTCATGATAGTACACTTAGAAGTCTTGGAACAGTTAACTAAAAACCTAGTTGAAACAATTAACAACTTTAGCAAAGTTGCAGAATATAAAGTAAACTCACACAAATCATCAATATTTCTATATTACTAGCAAAATGCACCAGGGAGAGCTATAAGTAAAATTGGCTAAAAATTAGTTGAAACAATTATCAAATTGGTGAAATTGCAAGATATAAAATAAACCCACATAAATAATCAAAATTTTCATCTATTAATAACAAAACGGAGCAAAAAGAGATAGAATTTGAAGTAACTTCAGCTACTATTAAATAATTGGGAATCAAAAGTAAAAATAATCAACTATGAAAGGCACTAAGATCCACTTCAACCAAAGGACTTGATGTAAAAATGCTGCGTACTTTCAGATGGAGAACTCATGGATATAGAGTACAGAGTGAAGCATATTCTTTTCTTTATAATTAGACACGTAGATATAGATAGATAGATACAGGTAATTAGACAGACATAGAAATAAAATTTCTTTTATTTGTGTTTTGGGGTTTGGGGGTTAACATGGTTAATTCAGAAATACATTTTTGCATAATTTTGTATGTATGAGTATCATATTTCTTTCTTTGTTTTTTGTTTTTTTTTCCAGTTGATAGGGCAAGGCAGAAGGAGGAAGAGAAATTTAAATTGAAAACACAATGAATTTTTTAAAAAGACGTTCAGAGTATAAAATTGCATCCATATAACAAAATCAAATCTCATTTAACAGTTTGAAATATAAATATTTTACTTTTTTTTTTTTTTTTTTCTGAGGCAATTGAGGTTAAGTGACTTGCCCAGGGTCCCACAGCTGGAAAGTGTTAAGTGTCTAGAGGCCAGATTTGAACTCAGGTGCTCCTGACTTCAGGGCTGGTGCTCTAACCATTATATCTCCTACCTGCCCCTTGATTTTATGTTTTTTTTTACTTTATTTCACACCTACAGTATAGAGGAGCTATGGTTAGATTTCAGTTTGAATGAAAAAGATCTATTATGGGTGGAAATTCACTATGACTCACCAATCACAGAAATATACATGACCTCAAGCTACACACCATACTAACAAGACTAAATTGCTATTTATAGACCAGATCTCAAGTATTGAATTCAGTTATAAGTACCACAGTTTAGAAAGGATATTGCTAAGCTTAAGAATGAAGGAGGACTTCAAGTGCATCTCATACCAAGATTCTTTGAAAAAACAAGGGATGTTTAGTCTAAAGAAGCCTTCGGGGTGGCAGAAGAAGGCAGAGGATGAGAGCTACTTTGAAGTATATGAAGGGCTGTCATGGGCAAAAGTGAGTTAAAGGACACAATAGAGAGATCATCGATTTGAGCATCAGAGGAAATGGGTTCTAGCCCTTTAAGATTTGGGACAAGTCACTTGATATCTCTAAGTCATTTTCTTCACTTGTAAAATTAAAGGCATTGGAATTAAAGGCATAGATGACCTGCAAAATCTAAATCTATGATCCTACCTATATTATTTGTATTAAGATCCAAGAAGGGGAATCTCAAGAAATGAAAATAAATCAATAAGAGAAGAGAATATGGGAAGAGGGTGGAGGGGAAATAGAATGTGGTAGTGAACACTGTTGCATGGGGTCATTAAAAGGGGTGTTCTTATATAATTATTTTCTTAATATAGTGAAGAAGCCAATGGGATCCTCAAAGAGAGAGGGAGATTTTTTTTTTCTGCCAGAAATGACTATGATGTGAGGAGAAAAAACATTAAAATATTGTGGGACATAAACAGGAACATATCTGCATATCCCCAAATGTCCTAATTTGCTCTATGTTCAACCTTCAGGCAATTAACCACTCTTCCCAAACAAAAAAGAGGAGAACCTCAGAAGACAGTTTTTGATGTGTAATGCAAATTGGAATGTATATCCTTCTTGTCACTGATAACTGTGTGGTAATTAAGAACCAGACCACAGAGTTTCCTACAGTCAGGCCTCCCAAAGCCCCACATTTACTTTGAAGGAACTGATTTATTCACTCTTCTGCTATACAACCACTGACACCAACTTCACATCAAATTCACCTACAGAATACACACTACTCTGTAGTTTTCCAACATCATTGCAACATTTAAACATTCATTCACCAGAATCACTATTCCTTCTTTGCTGACTTCACCAGTACTACTAGGCCTATTTTCTCAAGTTTCCTATCTGCTAGCATTAGCTCCCAAATCTATTCCCATGTCTGCATATGTAGACATATATATATTATAATTCCTCGAATTTTGAGGCAGCAAACACCATACATACCATTCAAAGATACCTCCATTGTCCATCTATATAAAGATAAACAAAATAATTGTCCTATGACAAACACAGATATCTCTTTTAATCATTCCTAGCAAGATTCTTGCAAAAGTCTTCCTTAGGCTGATCCTTCACCTGGAAGATGGTCATCTCTTTGAGAGATAGTGTAGCTTCTGGAATGACCAAAGAATGGTAGATATAGTTAAGTATTAAGACTATAAATAAAGGCAAATACAATCCCTGTCTTCAATGGGCTCACACTCTAATGAAGGAGATGACATGACATTTTTTCATAAAAAATTAAAATTAGATTAAAAAAAGATTAAAATTTTTTCATAAAAGATAGGGCAAATTGGAGGTAGTTGCAGAGGGAAGGCATTAGCAGAAGAGGATAAGCTGAAGGCAGCCAAAAGATGACTACAGGAAAGGAAAGTGTTCTTTGCATGAGGGATTGTCAATGAAAAAGAGAAAAGATTGGCTGAGTATCATGTGCAATGAACAGCAAAGTGGCCAGTGTCAAAGAGAAGATGAAGAGGAATCATGTGTAGGACACCTAGAACATTAAAAAGAGGTCAGATTGGGAAGGGATTCAAAAGTCAAAGGATTTTATTATAAAAATGGAATGGGATACATATCACCAAAAGAATTAAAGTGAGGTGAAATGTAACAGCAAGATACCCAATGATATACATATGCTACACTATACTATCAGTGATGATTTGCAATATTAACAATTGAATAAAAAACATTATCAAGAAAATGACAATAAGTAGTAGTTTTATGTCTAAATTGAACAATAACAAAGTTACCTAATCATTATCCTAGTATCCACAACAAATCAAAATATTTAGAGAAAGCTTCTATGAGTGCCAATTATACTAGTTACATAAAATATGTTAAACATGGCTTTTCAAGAGTACATCTTTTTCCAAAGAAGTAGGAAAGGTAAATTTTAAGGAGAAAGGAGGAGAAAATGTGCATTATAACATAATTGTATTTTAAAAATCAACTAATGAGAAAATCCATGAGTCAGAAGAGAAAAAAAGGTTTTTGGATTTCAAGATGGAAATCTACAGTGATAGAATAAAAAGCAATATTATCAATGAAGAATATGATAAACACTTATGCAAAAAGACCAAAAAAAAGTATCTATCCTGGCATAGAGATAGGCCATAACAATAAGGCAGGATGTTAGTCAGAAACATAATGAAACTCTGTTAAAAGCAGAGCAGCTAATCTTGATTCAGATCGATAATTACATTCTTCAAAAAGAGAATTTCTTTTTAATTTGCACCAACAAAGAGAAACTGTTGGTAGGTATAGAAATTATGCAAACTTGGGAAGGAAAACAGATCATTGTATCTTAGAATTTGTTATTAGGGAAAAAGAGGAAAGTTAGAGTTATTCTGATAAACATCTTAAATTTGAGGAGAGTAGATGTCACAGTTCAGAGAAAGAAAAAGAATAGATAATATCCTTTGGCTCAAAATTATCTAGGGTAACTTAGCCCTGGAGGGAAGGAGAGTTTTCTATCTTAGAATAAAATTCTAGACACACACACACACACACACACACACACACACCAACTCCTGGAAGGAAGAAAAAAGGATTAATTTCTTTAAAAAAAAAATGATGCAAGTCAACAGGGAACTTACTGACCAATTTAGATTTTAAAGAGTTAAATACAGATGTGTAAAAGATGAAAGCTAGAGCAGGAAATGGAAGATGAACACAAAACTGCAGCATGCTCTTTAAGAAGAGGCTCTGGATTGTTAAAGTTCCTAAGTGTCTAGGGAGGAAACAGAAGGACATATAAAAGAACCTTTTCTTAAAAAGAAATATTCAGGGAAGGAGGAACTTCAAACAATGTGTTTTGGGGATCAATAGTATTATAATGACAAAAAAGCATGTTTGATGTCTTTTATTTTGCTTCTCTTTTCTCTGCTAAAAGGGAATGTTCTTTGGACTGGAAAAAGGAGGTGGAAATAGCTATAGCAATAGAAAGTTGAAAAACAACTGAGAAGGCCATCTTCTCATTTTAACTCTTTAAATCTAGCCAATACCTTCATCTTCCTTCCATTAAATCCTTGTATACCACCCCCTGTGTGCCTCAAATATGATGTTACCTTTTGTTTTATCCTGCCTAGAACCAGTCCTTCAAACTTTTTCCTTGTCGTTTTCTCATGTAAATTAGAAAGATATCACATCTTGCCTTCCCCTCCTTTTTATGTGTTGTCTTCTCCTATTAGACTGTATGGTCGTGAAGGAAGAGACAATGGACTACTTGCTTTTCAATCTCTACTATATAGCACGATGTGTAACATATAACAAATGTTATAAATGCCTTGCTGTTTGTCTGTCGGTCTATCTATCTATGTTAAATTCAATTCATTAGGCCTAACTGAACAAAATCTTAAAATTGAATAATAGGCAGATGTGATTGTTCAGCCACTTACAATGTGATCTCTGAAAAATTGTGAGGTCCACACAGTTCTGGAAGATAGAAAATGTTCAAGGTTTCTAAAAGGCAGGACTTCCACTAACTAGAAGCCAATTATTTGGAATTGAACTCCTGGCAATATTCTACGAAGACT
Organism: Antechinus flavipes; assembly: GCF_016432865.1. Lineage (NCBI taxonomy): Eukaryota > Metazoa > Chordata > Mammalia > Dasyuromorphia > Dasyuridae > Antechinus > Antechinus flavipes. The sequence continues at coordinate 399,848,655 of NC_067400.1, forward strand.
ATCCTTTTCTCTGTTTAAGGGCAGCTAGATTATCAGCTCAGGAAAATGCTGCAGGTATTATTAACCTAGATTTGAGCAAAGCTTTAATGAAGTGCTTTATGGTATTCTTGTAGAAAAGGGACAAAAATATAATCTAGGTGATTAGATATAATTAGAGCTGGTGGAATGAATGGCTGAACCCAAAGAATAGTCATAGAATCATTTAAAAAAAATACAAGAAATGTTATTCTTATCCACTGTTTAAAAAAAAAATGAAGAAAAAGTGATATTAAATGAACTGTTCAAGGTTACATAGGCTACAAAGGGACTAAATCCTGAGCAAATCCAGGTCATCTGATTCCAGATTCAGCATTTTTTCACTTTCTCCACCTCCCCCATGTCAAACAGAAAGGAATTCTCTAATGCAAAGAAATATATGTCCACACTTGGCTCATCCTCTTTACAATCATTATTTAGGTACAGATGAGATGTTGATCTAATTTCTAGTCCAAACAGATCTAGAAAAGATAGTCAACAAGAAAGAGGAGAGAATTAAGATCCACAAAGAACATGATCATCTGAAATATTTAGCTCAAAATAATAAGATGAAATTTAAAGGAAATGAAATATGGAATCATCATTAGTACAAAATGGGAGGAATTGTGACATGCAGGAGTTTACCTGAAAAAAATAACACAGAGAAGACTTCAGGCTCCAGACTCTGGACTCCATCTTTGATCAGCCTCGTGGTGGCTCTCCTGCTTTCTTCACTTCTCCACCTAAAGAGTAAGGTCCATCCAGAGATCCTACAGAAAGCTAGCCCAGACATTACATTTTGGCACCCTAAGCATGGGGCACTAAAGAATCACATTACATTTTGAGGGTCTGGATGTAAGGACCTACACTCAGCAGTTCAACTGATATAATTGTAAGTTCTTATGCTCAAAAAGTTATCAAACTGTGCATACCCTTTGATCCAGCAGTGTTTCTACTGAGCTTATATCCCAAAGAGATACTAAAGAAGGGAAAGGGACCTGTATGTGCCAAAATGTTTGTGGCAGCCCTGTTTGTAGTAGTTAGAAGCTGAAAAATGAATGGATGCCCATCAATTGGAGAATGGTTGAGTAAATTGTGGTATATGAACGTTATGGAATATTATTGTTCTGTAAGAAATGACCAGCAAGATGAATACAGAGAGGACTGGCGAGACTTACATGAACTGATGCTGAGTGAAATGAATAGAACCAGGAGATCATTATATACACTCAACAATGATACTGTATGAGGATGTATTCTGATGAAAGTGGATCTCTTTGATAAAGAAAGCTAATTCAGTTTCAATTGATCAAGGATGGACAAAAGCAGCTACACCCAAAAAAAGAACACTGGGAAATGAATATAAACTGCTTGCATTTTTGTTTTTCTTTCCGGGTTATTTATACCTTCTGAATCCAATTCTCCCTGTGCAACAAGAGAACTGTTCGGTTCTGCACACATATATTGTATCTAGGATATACTGCAACCTATTTAACATGTAAAGGACTGCTTGCCATCTGGGGGAGGGGATGGAGGGAGGGAGGGGAAAAATCAGAACAGAAGTGAGTGCAAGGGATAATGCTGTAAAAAAATTACCCTGGCATGGGTTCTGTCAATAAAAAGGTATTAAAAAAAAAAAAAAAGGAAAAAACAAACAAAAAAATAATAATTGTAAGTTCAGTTCCTGTGACCCAGAAATAGGGTGAGTACAAAAATAGGCAAGCAGGAAACTTTGGTAAGGGCTAAGTTAGTCACTTTTGTTTTTCACCTGAAATGGGACAAATATCAAGAAAAAAAGCCTTCTCTACCTGAAGGGAAGTATGTAGCATGCATAGTTAGGTTAACAGAGAAGCAAGGTTTGTTGGTAACTCAGAAGCAGATCACTGAGCTCTTAAATCTATTAGAGTTTACATCACCTTGACTCTCTAAGGAACAAAAATTAGAGCCAGATATGTGGGAAATAGTGGGAGAGAAATTAATTGAATATTACAAAGCTATGGGTCCTGATTCAATTTCTAAGGAAATATTCCTTATGTACAATATAATACAATTGACTTTAAAGACTCCCATAAGTTCTAAAAAAAAGAAAAACATTTAAAGTAGACAGCCAGACAAGGAAGTGTGAGGAGAAAAGAGTAGGAAAGAGATGGTACTGACAAAGCAGTGGAAAAGCAAAAAAGGAGTTAAGTATAAAACTGATGAATATAAGGGGTGTGGTGCTTCTCAGTTTCACAGCTCAGTTTCACTTCTGCTTATACCCAAACAGTTGCCCTTAGAGCATTCCCCATCTCCTGACTCTCTTCCCTCAATTTTGCCTTCTTGGGTGGCAGAAGAAGGAGGAGTGGGAAGGACAGCGCCATCATCAGCTCCACCCATGCTGTAGCTTTGTCCACCACCATGACACAATTACAAAAGGTATTAATTAAAGCTAAAGAGGAAGGACAGGATGCATCTGATTTCAAAAAAGAAGCATACCCTGTGATTGAAAAGTTTGACTCTTCAGGTCAAGAAAGAAGATACACTCTTTTTAATCTGGAAAATTATCAAAGATCTAAAAAAGGCTTGCACTTTTTATGGGTCTACATCATTTTATGTTAAAATGTTATTAGAGAATTTGGCTTTTGAAATTTTAGTCCCTAATGATTGGAAATCTATAGCAACCTGGACAAAACTTGTTGTGGCTTTCTGAGTATAGTAAACTCTGTAGAATACAAATCCAATGAAATAGGCAACTTGGAATTAATATATCAGTCAACTTTGATCATCTAGCAGGTTTAGGTCCTTTTGCAGACACTTTAGAGCAGATTAATTATCCTTTGACAGCGTATGAGCAATTGCTTCTGCTGCTATCAAAGCATGAGGCACTCTCCCAGGAAAACAAGATGGAGGGAAAGCTTTCACGAAAATACACAAAGTCCAAATGAACCCTTTGGTGATTTCGTGGGACGTCTGCAGACAGCTGTCATACCAACTATTGGTGAAAATGTAGCAAAACGAATTATGATAAGAAAACTTGCTAAGGAAAATACTAATGAGGTTTGTAGAATTATACTACGATTACACAAGGATGTTCCCTTAGAGGAGATCATAAGACGCTGGGCCACAGTGGGCACAAATACCTTTGATACCCAGGCTATGATGCATACTTTTCAAGATCTGACAAAGGTCCCTTTTTGGCAAGGGACTGCCAGAGAGACTCATCAGGGCATTTGAAAGCTCAATGTTGGCATAAAGATAAAGTGAAAAAAACAAGATGGGAGAACAAGACCCAAAAACCCATGTCCAAAATGCAATAAAGACTTCCTTTGGGCATCAGAATGTAGATTGACTCAGGTAAATGGGAAGCGGGGCCTAACTCCAGGGTTCCAGGCAAAAACCACTTGGAGGATGATGGCAGCCTACACCCAGAGACTCTTTAGAAGTTCATAACTTCAACATGATCAATCAGCCAAGAAGCAACCTGATGGGAGAAAGGAATTACAACTGGGGAGAATAAAATTATATATAGCTGGGACTACTGAGATATCCCCTGGAGAGGTGAAATCTGTTCCTGTGCAGCATATAGATCCTTTGCCTCTAGGCACAGTAGGCTTGACCATTTCACCTCCTGAGAGTGCTTATAGAGGAACCATATACTGTATCTATCCATATACTTATGTGGGAAACTGGGGAATGTGTAGCTAATACCCCAGTAGCTAATACAGATAGACAATGTGTGACATCACCCAGGAGAAGTAGTAGCATCAAGTTTACTGATACATACTCCTAATAGGCAATTTGGTGATATTTGCCCAGATTTTGACTCCCAAAAACAGAATCCAGGAATATTCTGGACTGCAGTTGTTATAGCTGATTGTCCTAGGCTCACTATCTATGTAAATGGCATACCACTGAAAGGGTTGGTAGACATGGGTGCAGATTATACAGTCATTAAAGGTGCCAGTTGGCCCAGTCATTGGCCAAAGATTAAGGCAGACACTTATATGTCTGGCATAGAAGGATTGATAGCCACAGAAGTTAGTGCTATCCCCTTTGAGATAGATATTTGAAGGTGAAACAGGAGTTTTTACTCCTATTGTAGTTGAAAAAATCCCCATCAATCTATGGGGAAGAAACATCTTACACCAGTTAGGATTACAATTGAATACCTCAGCTTTTTAGGCAGGGCTGCTGTTGAAGGACTGCTACCACTCTTACCTGTACCCATTCAATGGAAAACTGTTACATCTGTGTGGGTAGAACAGTGGCCCTTAGTAAGGGAAAAAATTCAGGCCTTATTAGATATAGTACAGAAGCCGCTTAAACAAGGACACTTAGAAGCTTCTCTAAGTCTTTGGAATTCTCCTGTATTTGTTGTAAAAAAAGAAATCTGGGAAATAGAGGATGTTGACTGATTTAAGAAAAGTAAATGAACTGATGGAAACTATGAGAACTCTTCAGCCTGGACTTCCATTTCCTACTCAATTGCCTAGCAAATGGCCTCTTTGGGTTATAGCCATTAAGGATTGTTCTATTCTATCTCTCTAGATAAGGAGGATATGAAAAGATTTGCCTTTTCATTACCCAGCATAAATGTAGCTGAGCCTCATAAAAAATATGAATGGATAGTTTTACCACAGGGAATGAAAAATAACCCTATTATGTGTCAAATGTATGTAGCTACTGCTCTTACTCCAGTAAAAGAAAAAAGCATTTCCAAAAGTTATATTGTTACTTGGATGATATCTTAGGGTGTGCACCTAAGGAGCAAATGTTAGAAGCAAGTCTACAAAAGACCATTAAAAACACTAAGGAACTACAAATTGCATATAGTTCTAGAAAAAAATTCAAAGGCATGCTCCTTTTCAATATTTAGGATATTTCATATCCTAAGGTGCTTACAATATAAAAATTTAAGAACAGAGAAGCTAAACATCTTAAATGACTTTCAAAAATTGATAGGAGATATTCAATGGATGCTCTACACTGAGTATAAACCAATCATTACATCACTAGGAAACCGTTATTTGTTGTAAGATTAAATCAATCATACTGAACTTAGAGAACCATTAATCACCATGCTAAGCTAGATAACCATTGTATCATCAATTCCACATTGTAAGAATCCTTGTTTTAGAGTTCTGGCCCATAACACATAATAAGACTGTTGTAGGACTTCAAAACCTGCAGGAATCATTGGATTCTCTGATACATGAAGTAATGGCCAATAGATTGGTTTTGGACTATCTCTTGGCTTCTGAAGGATGTGTATGTGTGAGTATTATTTATATACCCTGCTTCTAGGACTTGTGGACATGTATAATTCCTCATATTGATTCATGTTGTTTGTTACATCACTACTAGCCTGATCAAAGATGGAGTCCAGAGTCTAGAGTCTGGAGTCTTCTTTGTGTCTGTGGCTGAGATCTCCGTTCCCAGTCCTCTCAGCCCTTAAATACCTCAGTACAATTACAGCACTACAGCAACTGAGCATGTGCCAACTTTAGAAATATTAATCACCATATCACACTAAGTATAAACCAACTAGAGTGATTACATCATTACATCACATTAAGTATATGTTTAACTAGAGAACCATTATCCCACCAATCACACCCTGCTGTGCTTGATTCAAGTATACCTTTCCAGAGTTCTGGCCCTCTACATTCCCCCAGGCATACCTTTCCACTGAAGGCCTTCAAAGAAAGACTATATGATAATTTACTAGGTAAGAGAGTAGAGGTTTTTTTTATTCAGGTATGGATTGGAAAGGTTGGACTTCAATCAAAGGCTTCTGAAAAGCCTTCTGAATTTCAGAGATCATGATAATGTAAAAAATGAAAGTCAAAAAACAGATGGCACAAATGTTATTGTAATACTTCCCAGTTTAAAAAGTATCCAGATGGGCAGCTAATAGGTGCAGTGGATAGAACACCAGCCCTGAAGTCAGGAGAACCTGAGTTCAAATTTGGCCTCAGACACTTAACACTTTCTGGCTGTGTGACCCTGAGCAAGTCACTTGACCCCAACTGCCTCAGCCAAAAAAAAAAAAAAAAAAAGTAGGCAGGGAAAAAACCTTCAGTTTATTGGGCAGAAACTCTATAGAATATTTACAAAAAGGATATAGGAATGAATCACAGAGAATCAGAGGATGTAGAAGAAATAACTACACAATGAAATTATATGATGATGATAACAATCATCATAATAGCTAGGATTTATATAGAACATTAAGGTGTGGAAAGTGTTTCATATATATATATATATATATATATATATATATATATATATAATTTGATCTACACAATTACTATGTGAAGGTTGAAGCAGATTAACTGATCTGCTCAGGGTCACACAGGTACTAAGGAGCTGATGACAGTTCTGGAACTCAGGTCTTCCTGATTTCATGGCAAGTACTTTATGTATTGCACAGAATATCTACCTCATGAAATCTCCCACAAAACATTAAAATAAGAATACATAAACTTCAAATAATCCATAATACACTAATCATTTCCAATATTCAATAATTCAGCCATGCCTTAAATTTCATACTGAGTATTCAGATCAGCATATTTTCTACAGTTTGAATAAAATATATATCTTTTTAAAATTTCTTTTCCTACAAATTTGACATTAAATTGGGGAGGAAAAAAGATTGTCTACATGTTTTCATCTTTAAATTATTACTAAAAGATCTTTGCTGCAAATTTTCCCCATCAACCCAATTCAATTAACCAACTGATTAATTAACTTAATCTTTAAATGCAGGTAAATAATAATGATAATAGTATCTTACAATAAAACATCTTATCCTTTGCATTCCTATTGTAGTTCTAAACCTACTAGGTAGGCTCATGATTTTTCTATATTTTTTCTAAAATTTTATTAAAGTTATTCACTACTGGTATGTTAAGAATGGTTTGATTTGAAGGAACTCTGCTAATTGGAGCAAGGAATATAGCACTGGCCCTGGAATCAGGGGGACCTGAGTTCAAATCTGATCTCAGGCACTTGACACTTAATATGGCTTGATTTCAGGTTTGATCAATAAAAAATAAAAGCATCCTTCCAGGATCCTAAAGTTAAAATTCTATGAAACTAGATTAGTTGTTTCCAAAGGTCCACTATTATTCATGCCAAGTCAAAAATACACTTAATTTGGTTGAATGTGGCTATGTTTTGTAGTAAAATAATAATAATAATAATTTATCTAGAACTCTTAGGTTCACATCCCATGTCTCAAAGTTCATAGCTATATGACTAGCCAAAAGTCATTTAATCTTTCAGAAGCTTAGTTTCCTCATTTGTAAAATAGAGATATCTCATCTATGAAAAACATTTACTCAAATCTTCCTCACAGAATGCTGAGCTTCCTTCATGACTCTGCTCAAGTGCTGCTATTTTGGTAAATCACACCATTCTCTGAATAATTCATCAATTTAATATTTTTTCTTTTATAAATATGTAATTTACTGTTTGTTAAAAAGAGACAGAATAGGAAAAAAGAAAAACAAAAAAGAAAATAAAGCAAAAACAAAACAGAACAAAATATTGTCATGTGCCCAGCTGAAGATCAGGGAGGATTAAAAATATATAACAATAAATTTCCAGTTCAAGAAAGGATATATAATAGTAGAAGAAATTATATCAGGATTTCCCATCTTTTCTTTGCTTTCTTGTAGATTGTTATTTTGTTTTCTGCTGAGTACTTTTTAAACTTTATGCTTTTTTCTCTCTTTCACCCCTCCCACTCTCCCCAAGCATCTACAGTTAAGCATGGATATATTTAATAGATATGTTCATACACACACGTACACAGAAACAAACAGATACAAACACACATGCTCACACCCCCACACCCATATTACATATATATAAATACACATATATGTTCATACCCATCCACAGACACATGAACATATGTATATATACAACTACATAGAGCAACATGCTTATATATCTACATATACTCACACACAAATATATATATATTTATTTATACATATATATGAATATATATGTGTGTGTGTGTGTGTATATATATATATATATATATATATATATATATTTTCTATTCCTACTTTAATCCTACTCCCTAACTTGCCTTGCTATTATTTAACCTCCCCCCATCCATGGATCTCTCTTTTGTTTCCTTCCCCCATCCTTTGCATACCTCTCTACTCATCTCCCCTTCTTTATTTCTTTATAGATTTTGGAGAGTATTATACCCTTCATAGTATATATGTAGTTTATAAACTTTATAATCCATTCCAGATATAGGTAAATTTTCATAACTATGCGTCCTCTTCCCCCATAATGCCTCTGTGTCTCTTCTTCCTTTGCACCTCATTTGTATAATATAATTATTATTTTTGCTTTAATTATGCCCCAATCTTTCTTTTGAACTATCCTATTGCTGATGTCAATCTTAAATGTATGGCATACATTTCCATATAAAAAACATAAACAGTTTTCCCATATCTAAATTTTTGTGTTCTTTTATGAATTCTCTCTGGGCAGGGAGCTATTTGACATTACTTACTCTTTGGGGAAGAAGTAGCTTTTTTTTTTTTTTTTTTTACTTCAGTGTCCTCCTCTAAAAATGAATCCTGGTCTTCCCTGTTCCCATAGTAAGTTTCTATAGTTGTGTTCTTTCTTCTTTGCCAACACTTTTATTTATTTATTTATTTTGAGATGAGAAGTGTTAGTGAAATTATCATGGAGTGGGAAGAAGGCACTTCTAGTTTCATTTCATTTCTCTCCTCTGAGATGGAATCCTAAACCAAGAGCTTCCTCCTCCTGCGAATACCTGCAGCCAGCAATGTCTCTATTCCACTGCTTCTGCCCTTACCAGATGTGCTGCTTCCTTCTTGCCCAGGGCCATGTCCCTGCATTACAACATTACTAATAAGCCAAGATTCACTCAGTCTTCCCAGACTCACCACTCACTCCATACACAGTCCAGGAGGTGAAAGTTTCTATAGTTCCTGCTGAAGCTCAAATCAAATCCATTTAAGTGAGTATTTATTTAAAACCTTCCATGTTGAAAATCAGAAGGATGCAAGCTTTATGGGAATAATTTTCATTTTTTGTTGTTAATACATTAAGTAGCATTGTGCTTTACATATAAAGAGTAGCTAATTAATGTTGTGAAATTAAATTATCAATATCACAGTATTTGGGATGAATAAAATGAAAAAAAATTGTAATCAAACACAAGAAGCTTTAATATGTATTTTTTTAAAAAGTAAGTGTAGACATTAACATAGGATGCTAGTCCAAATAAAAAGATGTGATACTGATTTTGGTACTATCTCTCAAATTGCTATGATTAGGACCAATAAACTCATAAGCAAATTAAACATCAAATAAAAACATGGAACTAGTAATTTAACCATGAGACTACACAATGATTTAAAAAAAATAATGTCTTACTATAAAATGAAAGAAGCATTCAAGGTGAAAGAAAAACAGCAAAACTGCCAGGAGCAAGCACAAAAATACTTTAGAATTAAATTACATATTTTATTAAAGAATGAAGAAACTGAAAATTTGCAAAGGCTTGTTTTATAAATCTGTAAACCTTTTTAACACATGGTTAAAGGCATTCTCAATACCTTTTCTAACTGTATTTTGCCTCCTGCTTTACTGAGAAACCTTACAACAAAAACTCAATCTTTCTTCTCTCTAGCTATCTGTTCCATATAATGGCAAAAGTCTTCTGTTTTACTGAGAAATCTTACAACAAAAACTCAATCTTGTTCTTCTTTGTCTATCTCTTCCAAACATTTCCAAAAGATGCCTCAATATATACTAAAGATCATTCCCTGGAGGAAATCCTATTTTGACATATAAAATGTTTGAAAGACATAGTTTCTGGATAAGTAATCATTTTATCAATCATGCAAGCAGTAAATTAATAAAAGGGATGAATGCTAAGTTGCTCAAATGTCAAAGACCCCTCTTGGAACTCATTCAATACTTATATACCGTTGGAAGAGTGGGTGGGACTCAACATTGATTCCTTAACAATCAATGAATATTATGAGGTGGGCTTATTCTAAAAAAGGGCTGGGGATATGATTGATTACTGCCTTAGACAAAAAGACTATCTCTTATCTAGAATACATCCACTTAGAGCAAACAAATCATAAAGGGGTCCACTTTTACTCAGATATGATTAAGTGGAACAAATAAACTAGAATTCTTCTTAGATTAAGTTCTTTGCAAGGTTTTCTAATTGGGTGGTTCTTCCATCCAGTAATGAAAAACATATACCCCAGAATTTGGACAATTTCATCCATCAACAAAGTTTTTCAGAGACTGAACAACCTTCAGGTTTTGGGGGGAAACAAAAACCCTGGTCCTAATTCAATAATTGATTATAAATATGAGACCCCACAACCCTGGGTACTTCTTTCCTTGCTTCTCTATATTTCAGGAACCAGCCACTACCTTCAAATAATCCCTATCATTGTTGCTGGATGGAGTATGTCAAACCACTCCCTTATGATAACATTAACCATCTCAATCATTTTCATAACCTGTGTTCCTCCCTGATCACTTCTCCTCAAAGTGTATTGTTTTCCTCAATATAGAAGTGCTTGGCATATAGAAGGGAATTAATCAAAAGTTTATTTCCTCCCTATTCTTTAATGGAATTAAATTCCTTAAAGGTAATCCTGGCTCTGCTTTTGTATTTGTATCTCCTGTGTCACACAGCAAGAGCTTATTCATTCTCTTCATGCTTTCATTCATTTATGCATGTCCTCATTCTCTATACTTCAAAATTTCTCTCTGTCTTCCCTTCTCTTTCTACTTTTCCCTTTAGTCGTGTGTGTGTGTGTGTGTGTGTGTGTGTGTGTGTGTGTGTGTGTGTGTAATAGACACTTGTCAATCTGGTAAAGTCTTTTGACTCCTTAGAATGATGTTTTTAAGTGCATAAAACAAAATGCACAAGATTACAAAGAAAATTAATTATATTAATTTTTTTTTCATGTAAGAATTCATGAATTCCCCCCAAAGTCTCTCTGGGGATCCTTTCAAAGGTAAGAACCCTTGTCTCAGAGTATGAAGTATTCCTGATTCTAGTCAGTTACTGCATTGCAAACCTTTCAATTTTTCTACATTTGTTGTTTCTATTTCCTCACTGTTTATTCACTCCTCACTCTCTGCAAATTGACTTGATGCCCAACCTTTTATTGAAACTGAGCTCTCCAAAAGATATTAATGATCTTATTATTGAGTCTTTCAGTTTTCTCGTCTCCTCCTTGGTTTCAATGGCATCTTTGATAGGTACCACCCAAATAATAAACATTTAAAGTCTTTATTTAATTAAATTGAACTGATTATATACCCAATTTATTGATACTTTTGCATCTGTGCCTTCTTTTGTTATGCCATAGTCTCCTTGAAGTCGTTCTATCTCACTTACTCTGCCCCAAAATCCCAGGCTATAATCATTCCTTCTTAATGTTTTATGAGATCAAGTTCTTATATCTTTAGTCTATAATCATTCCTTCTTAATGTTTGACGGGATAAAGGTCTATCCATTTTAGACATCATTAGAATATCAGGAACCTCTCCAGTACCTCATTCCATTATGTCATCCTAGGTGCCTCCCCCCATTAGGTCATCCCCATCCAGGTCCTCCTCCATTATGTCATTGTTCTTATTATCCTATAAAAGAGTCTTGTATCTGATATTCACTGCTGGATACTTTGAGACAAGAGTCTGATCCAGTCACTTGATTTACTCTCCAATAAATTAATAATCAAATTGTTCTCTAATTTTTATCCTGCCTCAGTTTCACTGGCATTACACTTTAACATTATGGTTCTCCTGTTTTTCTAACCACAATTTGATTTCCTTTACTATTTCTTCTTTTTTACCCTTTTTTAACTACTAAGTATAAAAATCCCTGAAGCCCACTCTATTCATTGGATCGAAGAAACATTGATTTGAAATATGTGTTCATTTGCAAAATCTTATAGAGGAATATAATGAAAGGATTACAATTTTATTAAGCACAGAGACAAGAGAGAAAAATTTGGTGAGAGGTTCAACTAATCTATGTCATGCCAAAGGGAATTATGGATAAAAATGGAAATAATACAATAGAAAAAAAAAGTAAAAAAAAAATCTGCAAAGATTTTAAGAACAAACTCTTTTCACAGGGAAAATAGAGCCACTACTCTAACAGTCTTAGATCTCTTTATAGAGATGGCACTAAACATAGGGAAAGCAACCGAATATGATTAAGTATACCACAAGAAAAATCTATGCTAAAATTGACACAAATGTGAGGGTGCTGAAGGCTCACTTCATAAAATAATGGGAAGTAGTGGAAAGTTGTAAAAACATATAAAAACATATTGTTAATGCCAAAAAAAAGAAAAGAAAAGAAAAAAAAAAGCCAAGTTGTAGAGTATTGATAACTACTATGCATTTTGAATATTTGAAACTTTTCCTAAATCATCTTAATTTCTGTACCTTATTTCTATTATTTCTCATTTTTTTCTGTATGTAGCTTGTTCATGCATATTTATTTACATGTTGTAATTTACATGTTTACATGTTATTTACATGTATATTGTGAGTTCTTAAAGGGCAAAGAGTGTCATTTGCTTTTCTATGTATCCCCAGTACTTATCACAGTGGAACTTAAAATTATCCAGTAGAAAGGGAGCATTCCATGAGATCAGGGTGTGCCCTTAGCTGGCAGGAGAAATCCTGAAAGGGACTAACTCTAAAAGAGTTAGCTGTAAGGAGGAAAAGTGGGATTGGGAAGCATAGTGGAGTAAAGGGAGATACCATGTGGCATGTGGAAGGGGTAAGGAGAAAGACACCATGAGCTAGCTCCAGCAATACCTTTGATATAGGGACCTAGACATGAGTATATTTAGATACTGCATAAAGTAAACTGAATTAAATATGACAAGTAGTAAAAAATTTAAAGAATTTGAGTGTCTTTATTTGATACTAGCATCCAATCATATTAATTGAAATAATTCTAAAACTTAAATTTTCCAAACTTTGCATCTCATAATTTGAACCCAAGGAATTTGCCTCATACCCCTAAATATTTAGGAACAAAAAATACTCTTAAGTGATAATTAGTAGCTACTTAGGATATTTATTGCTTATGTCTTTCAGGTACACTTGCTATATAATACTGTGTTTTTGGAAAGTATGATGATGAATTAAAAAAAAAAAAAACAAAAGCACTTCTAAAGTGAAAGAACTATGGTTTATTAGCAGTTGATTCAGAGTTCTTAGGTTTGAATTCTGACTCCACTACTGTGTGACCTTAGACAAGTGACTTCTCTTCTCTGAATTGCAGTTTCTTTACCAGTAAAATAAAAAGACTAGACATCCTTTATATGACGAATGATGAAATCTAGAAAGCTTCTTACTAAGAATATTTTAAATGGCATATATTCTTTAACTTTCATAATATGTACCCATAAAAGAGGTCTTATTTTACTTCTTTCTTTTTTTTTTTTTTAACTTTGGCTTTGGAACTAGGGCACCTTGCAAAGATTTGCAACTGGCCGTTTCCCTAGCTTAATGAATATTCATCACCCTTGGCAAAGAAAAAGGAGCTGGGGAAATCTTCAGTTCTTTTAATATATAACAACATTTGGCCCACCCCTAAAGGTAGCTCTTTGTTTTTGCATGTCACAGTACGTTGATGTAAGTTAATGAAAAGAAACTCCCTTGAGAAGGTGAGGGAAAGAGAAATTAATGGGGGATAAATTGATGAGTCTTCAAGAAGTGTTTTATAAAGTTTAACCTCCAACAAATCTAGGGGGTTCCACATAAGTACCTCCTGTTATGTCAACATGTTGGCATTCAATAATATGAATTATTGCATTAACATTAATGCAACATCTTAACTAAAATGACTTTAGGGAACTTTAAAGTGAACTAAAGTAAACTTTATAAAGGAAAAAAAAAACTTTCAAAAATAGTTTGAAGAAGACATCATTATCTTGTTAACGACTGGTAGATTTATATTATTCATTGCTAGTAATTTCAACTCTTAATGAAATTATCTTGCTTATTTAAAAAAGACTCATAAATAAATTCATTTAAAAGATAAGGAGTTAAGAAGTCATTTTGAAAAAAGCAATTATCCCAGAACCCTTTGCATTCTTATTCAGTCTCTCAAAAGATTTATAATGAATAACTTTTTTGGGGGGGGAGGAAGAGATCTGGAGGGGAGGGACAGTAAGAGGGTATGTGAGTTCATGGATGATATCTCTAAAGAAAGTCATGAATCAGAAGAGAACATTAAAAAGTCTCTCTTTTAAATAATGTAAAATTTGACACAATCTTGTTAAAAGCAAAGCAATTCAGAAAAACAAATACTGTTTTATTTATTTTTCCATGATTCCATTTTGGTTTTATGTTACTTTTCTGCCTATCAAATTATCATTCAATTTTATAGAAAACTCATTGAATGTTATGATTTCAAATTTTATAGCATATGCAATGGTCATGGAGAAAAAAATGTGTCTGTAGTATGGTGTGGAATTTTAGGTGGTAAGAATTTCATGTGGGAGATGCAATCAACACATATTCATTGTTCAAATCAAAGCATTTTAACATCAAAAAGTGACAAAGAGAAAATGCTTTATGTGTGCTTTATCAATAACAAAAGCATTATTTAAAATTATATAAATATAATATCTCTACAATACATTAATAAATGTTATGAAGTACTTAAAGTAGTAAGATAGATAACCATTCAAAAGAAAAGAAAAATTTAGACATAGAAAAGAAGGCTTTGCAAATTTGTTAGGTCATTTTTTTTTTTTTTTTGAAGAACTCATACAAGGTCTCTAGATTTTCCTGAACACTACAACAACAGACTATTTTTGTTCTGACACTTTATACTGGAGAAAAGCTATTTTTAGAGTGATTCATATCCTGGTATTCATAAACAATGGAATAAAGTCAGCCCTGAAAAAAGAGTATTTCCACTGTGAAAAAAAGAAAAAAATATATAGAATAAGCAATTTCTATTTTAAAATACATCAATATGGCAATTGAATTTTCATGATGCATCATTGTTAGGTTACTTTGGGAATTTTTTATTAATCTTTTCTAGTCAAATTTTTGGTAATATTAAAAAATCTTCAACAAACTATTTGCTGAGGCAATGAGTATGCAACATTTGCCATCTATTTTAGTAGTCATAATATTTCAATCTTAGGTATTAGATTAGGATAATGCTGTTTTCTCTTATGTCCCAATTTGCTTTTGGTTCACCATAAGTCTTTTCAAGTCTTACCAGATTTTTTCACTTTTCCAAAGGAAAATAGAATTGCTCTGAATTGAAATGGTCCTCAACAGCTTGCAAACAGATGGAAGAGTCATGCTGTTTGTGAACTTTTGCCCCAAAAAAAGCACACAAAAGAAAGAACCTTTCGATGGGGACAGTGTTTATATTTGCTTTAAAAGGTGAGGTCTTGTTCAGATACAAATTTTAAATTGATTTTTGGAAATCATTTGAAGGACATGCCAGATCAAGATTCAAAATCTGATTGCATAGAATAGGTTTTTGTGTATCTAGTTTCATTTTGATCTGAACAAATTTGGTCCCGCCCCCTCACTTAAAAAAAAAAGTAAAGTAAAATTATCAGTAGCCTCTTGTCATCAGAAAAATGTTGGGATGAAAGAAAAGTTAATTTCTACCATCTCCCCCACCCCCTCCCACCCCAATCTTTTCTTTTCAAATCAATACTTTTCTTTCAAAATGAATCTCACTCTGCTTTTTTATAAATATATATGTGTGTGTGTGTGTATCTTCAACAACAATACTTAAAAAGAAAGTGGTGATCTTTTTGCAAATATTTTTTAATACAAATGGTTACATTTCCCCAATGTCCAATCATAAAGTGGGTGGGAAATATATAAAGAGAATAGAAGAAAATTGTTAATGTTTAGAGAATCAAGACTAACAACTTGACTTTATGTCACTGTTTTTAAAAAAAAGAGCTTGAAGATATTTTGTTTTGTGGCATTGACTAATTATGTTTAAATGCCTTCGTCCAAATTATAACAAAAATATTATGTATCTTTCAGTAATTTAAAATATTGAAAACAAATT
The DNA here is from genome assembly GCF_016432865.1 of Antechinus flavipes. NCBI lineage: Eukaryota > Metazoa > Chordata > Mammalia > Dasyuromorphia > Dasyuridae > Antechinus > Antechinus flavipes. Next base: position 399,864,769 of record NC_067400.1, read on the forward strand.
TAATCATTTAAAAACAATCTCAGAATAAAAGACCATAGTGATTACAATTTTTAGTAGTCTCTGGAGAGGACTGTATGTTACAACACAAAAGTTCAAAGAAAAATCTTCCCCTGGGAAGATGTGTTCATCTGTAATATTATATAGTCATCCTCTTTAAAAATGCAGTTGCATTATTTCACAATTTCCACAGTAGGTTTGTTTTTGTTTCACAATTGTTTTTAAAATATGTGTAGGCTGAGGAACATCTAAATAATAATGGCCTGTTCAAATTCACTATCTGTGCCTGGTGTCCATTAGACAGATGTTTTATCCTTCCAGATGGATAATGAACAAGATACAGGAAATGTTAAATTGGGCAAAATGCTCTGAGGGTTAGATAAAACTGAATTCATCTCCTTGGGATAAAAGGCCTCAGGTAAAATTTCCTTTAGTTTTTCTCTTCCTAATCTGAAAGTATTTATTATTCTCCTATTGAGGTCAAGTATTTTCATATGTTATACTTAATAATCAAAGGTAACAGTATTCTGAATTGAGATATTGAGACATAGAAATGCATAAACATTGAGGGAATAATTAAAATATGCAAATATCTCCATGTTGTAGAAATACTCGGGAATACCATTTAATGGCATAATAAAAGAATAGGCAATTAGCAAATAGAATATTACGAATACTAAAACACTCTAAAAGGTCAGTTTTTTTGGTAATTATTTTTTAACTAGTCAGTGAAATTTTATAGAGTAAATGGGAAATACAGAGGAGATGAGTGGAGAAATCGGAAACAAGAGGAGACTACAACAGACTGGTTTTGGAGCCAACCATAAAAATAAAGTTAATATTACTCCACAGTGTATTGAGAGTTTCCAGCTATCTCAAAGCAATTTGTATTATAACTTCTTTCAGGCATCTAACCTAATGTTCAAATTCTGTTCTTGCCAAAGCTACCATGAGGGGGTTAACATCAAATGTTGGAGTAAGGGAATGTTGGACCCCAAAAGTATTTTGGGGTTATAGGCCTGTATCCAGAGGACTCTCAAGAGAATCTGAAGTCTTATATTATCTTTAAATCAAGAGGCAAAGATTTTTTATTATGCTGCCAACAAAGGGCTACATTCATATGGGATTTTTAGCCATTTAACAAGGGGAAAGAGGAGGGCTAAATTCCCTAGCAGGACTTACAATTAACCAGAGAAAAGAAGACACCATTAAGTAGGGAGATGTCATTAAATTTCTAATGAACTTTCTATGCCATAAGGCAGGCTAAATTCCTTAAAAAAGAAAAAAAAAAGAATTTAGCAAAGGATTCAGTTGCAAGTGGGTTCTTATTTTTAGGGGAAATATAACAGAGGTTTGATATCCTAACTTGGCTTTCTATTTAGATACAATAACTGAGTTAGGATGGTTTTGTCAAGACAAAGATTCAATCAAGATTTAACCTGAGGCTTCAATCTGGGGAAGATTGTAAAAAAAGATCCATTTATAAAAATAACAAAAAGCTTAATTAATATCAAAAAGTCAAGATAATTAGTGCTCCTCCCTGTTTGCCTCAAGGAGCAGCTTGGCTATAAAATTCAGACTTTCTCCCTGTAAAGCCCACCAAACTACCAAAAAAAGCAGGACCTCATCAGAAATATATGATGCTTACTATGTACCTGGCTCTGTGCTAAGTACTTTAAACCTATAATCTTGTTTGACCCTTACAACTATTCTGGGAGCTAAGGGCACTATTATCCCCATATTTCAGATGAGGAAACTGAGTTAAGTAGCAATTAAATGAATTCCCGAAGTGGTTCAAACAGGTGGTTAAATGTCTGGGATTGAATTTAAACTCCTTTTGCTGAGTCTAGATCCATTAATCTGTTCACTATGCTACCTAGCTGTCTGCTATTCCTTGGAAGTCATCCATAATGGAAAGTAATGTCAAATAGTAGATCAATATTTTGACCACAATTTACAGATAATTTCTTATTCATCAAAGATATAAATTGTTAGTACATAGCTATTCACATTTTGTCTTCATCTAACTACTAGTTCCTTGAGAGTGAAGACTATCTTTTGTCTTATTTTATGATATGATTCCTGAGACACAAGAAATGCTTAATACATGATTTTTGTCTGAAGGATGATTTAAAGATTACCTAGGGTACTCCAAAGCTAAAATACTTTCCCAACGTCACATAGCCCGAGGCAGATATTGACCACTATCTTTCTAAACCCATCCATAAAGCTTAGGAATCATTTTACAAACTAAATCCTATCACTCCTGTGTGGTTCAGAAATGGTGAGGGGTCACCATTTAATAAAAAAAAGCTGGAGAGGTCTCTAGAAGCAAAGCAAAGTTTATTATACATTCTCGTGAGAAGGGCGTCCCACCCATTGAGCAGACAATCAAAGGGAGGAAGCACTGTCTGGGGCAGGGTCAACACTTTTAATCCCTAATGCAAATACTCTCTCCCACCACTGACCCTCATCCTTATTGGCTGTAGATCTTACATTCTAAACGCAGGAACTACCCAAGAAATTGAACTTGACCAATAAGTACATAGTTGCCCATATTTGACTGAAATAGGGAGACAATGATGTCATGGGAAGATAGCAGGGAGGAGACACTTTAAGTATGCCCTTGACTCAATGCTTAAAGTCCTTCAGGCCTACTCAAACTTTGAAGTAGATGAAGCCTCCATTTTCACAACTGTCTTGAAAGATCTCACCTCATCTCATTCACTCCCCTAAACTCCTATTAACTTGGTAAGATCAGTATCATTATCCAAATTTTCCAGGTCAGATCCTTGAGGTTCATAATACTCAAATGACTTGCCCAGGATCACACATATGATAATTGACAGTTTTTTTTGGCTTCCAAATCTGGGCTCTCTCTATACCATGTTGAGAAGTTGTGGGAGAGCTTGCTGATGTTCAGAATTTTTTAAAAAAAAGTTGTATTAGTTAGAGAATATGCACTAAAGTCATGCTGAATGAGGTTTCACTTTTTATGTAATTGGTATGTAACAAAAACCCTGCAACTCCATTTTTAATATTCATGGATGTAGCAACACATTCAGTTTTACAAATACATTTAGTGGGATTTAATTGCAAGTTATAATTTCTTGTCTACATTTTTTTTAAATGAAAATGATCTTTCTAATGAAAGATTTCATTAGATTTCACATTTTTCAATGTCAGTCCTTAGATTTTGAGTTGAGGCTACAATAACTTTCTGTTATGACAAAAGGCTGGAGAACTTCCTTAAAGAAAGAAGACAGAAGCACATTCCCATGCAAGAACAGAAAAGCCCTTGGGGGTCATCGAGTCAAATTGGTACACCATTTAGGATACAGTCTTCCCAATTCCCATGATATTCATCTACTACATTCTTGAACAACACTTGCAACAGAAGCTCATTCTGCTATGACACGTCTCTTGTAGTCTGGCTGAGAAAATTTTTTAGTTGTTGGCTGACATTATTTGACTATACTTTTTTTTTTTCTCAGATAATGGTCTACATATTTTCCTATTAGTGCCTCATGCATACCTCCAGAGCCAAGATCCCCATTCAGCAAACTAAAGAGTTGTAATTTTTTTCTCAGGGCTGCCTGATGAATTTAACTGGGCCAGAAAGTGGCCTACTCAGAATTTATGTATGATTCTGGCTTGTTCACTATTTTTCTGATTTAATTTAAAACTATATACAAAATTTTTACTCTTGGATAAAGAAAAAAACATTCCTTGAAAAAAAACTAGGTAACCATTTAATTATCTGAAAACAGACTTTCCAATTCTCTATACTTCAAGCTTGAGTAACTATGGAACACATTCATTGTAAGATAGCAGAAACTTTCTTTTTAAAGACAATTGAATGCCACATTTGAAGAATTCTCATTAGTTAGCTTTGGACACTGTATACAGAATTTAAAATGCTATTAATAAGATTCAATAAGTGCTCACTTTTAAAAATGTAGTTAGGGAGCTGAAGAGTACAGCATGCTTCCTGTATCCTGTGACTCATCATCTCTAGCTTCCTAGCAGCCCAAGGTTCAGCTCTGTGAAGCCCCTTTGAGTTTCTCAAGTTTCCTGGGAGTTTTATTTACTACAGATTCCCTTAAGGGGAAAGAACACAGGTGTTTCCTTGACTATACCCCACACTTCAACCTAGATAACCTACTTTTAGACACTCTAAAGGGAATTTACTATAAAGCACTATAAGGAAATTAACAATTGAGCTGCAAAAAGAGAGGAGAAAAAGTGGGTGGGAAATTTAGTTGATAAAGGTTATTACAGTATAAATGTTGGCCTCAATACCAATTATAGGACATTTTGTACTGTTCTCCCTGAACCTGTCCCTGGATGGAGCTGGGGTCAGGACTTCATACGCTGCCACTGAGTGGGTGTCACTGGACTGATTGATGATGTGATGGCTTTCCAAAAAGATTCATCAATATTTTAATCATATAACTAATTCTCCCGAGCAATGCCAATATCAAATATATAGTTTTTAACTATTTTTAAATATTCAGCATCTATAGGATGCTATCATGTTATTTTAATTTGTGTTTTTCAGGTTAATAGAGAGTTTTAAAAATGTATTTAAGTTAGAAATTCTTAACCTTTTTTTTTTTTTTTTTTTTGGTTTTATGGTTCTTTTTGGCAGTCTAAAAAGACTTACAGGTATCTTCTAAGAAGATATTTTTAAATTTCATTAAATGATATGCACAGGGGTAGCTAGGTGGAACAATGGATAGAGCATCAGCCTTGAAGTCAGGAGGACCTGAGTTCAAATCTGGTCTCAGACACTTAATACTTCCTAGCTGTGTGACCCTGGGCAAGTCACTTAACCCCAATTGCCTCAACAAAAAAAAAAAAAAAAAAAAAAAAACCTAAATGATATGCACAATATTACAAGGAAATAAATTTGTTAAATAGTTATTAAAAAGTTCAAGGATCATAAGTTAATAAATTCTGCTTTAGGTGATTGTTGACAAGTTCTATTTCTCTCATTCCTGTTCATAATTTTCACCATTTGAAATCAACCTTATCCTTAGAAATTTGTGCCAGTGTTTTATAGATTATGCACATCACATTTTTAGATGTATTCAGAGATCTTTAGAAAGCCCTATCATAATTCCTTGTGGTACAAAACTAACCCTGAGTTCTCAAAGCCATGTTAAAGAAGATTAAATCCTGGGAACTACTGTGCTAGAATTTTGACTACAATCATTGCACTAGAACAAGCCTATTATCCAAGGACCAAAAAATAAAATAAAATAAAATAAAAACATAACTTCACTGCCAGTAGATTATGGTGGAGAAGTATTGGTAAGGAAGTAGCAAATGGGGCAAAGAAAGTGGTAGGAACCAAAGTGTTTGTACTATTTATATATGTTTAAGTAATTAAAGCTATTATAAATATAGAATCTTATCTGGTGACATTGAAGTGACATACTTTTAAAAATACTAAATCCCATAAATAATGACATTCTTGTGATAAATAAAATCAGAAGAGAAATGGAAATTCCTGGAAAGGCAATGAAAGGAGTTGGTTCTGTCATATTCCAAAAAAGCAATGACGTATCATTTAATAGACCCTAGTTTCTAAAACCATAGTTCATAACCCCATATGGGATCTTATAATTAAATGTAAGGGATGTGAAATTATAATTTATTATCAGTAAATGTTTGATTTGTAAACCTATTTTATATAACTACTTACCAGGGGCCATATAAAATTTCTTAAGTAAAAAGGTATCCTGAGTGGAAAAAAGTTTAATAAGCTCTGTTATAGACTACTGTTCATCTCATTTTATGAGGCTGATGCTGAGCATAAGCCAAGTCATATCATAATTAAGATAATGACATATCCCAATATTTGCTAGAGAGGATGAGGGACAAGGACATATATTCAAAGAATTTGACAAAATCCTCCCAATTGCAGAAATACTAATACTTGGTGATTCCAAAGTAAAGCTAGGCACGAAGATGGTGAATGGTTGTAAAAGCAAGCATCTGCCATGCTTTTCAGCATGATGTTTTCAGCCATGTTGTCAAATGCCTTCAATGAGAACAAACATGCAATTACTGATGGTAAATTCTTCAATTTGAAAAGGCTACAAGACAAAAGTTAAGTAAGGGAGTGAGTAGATGTTTTTTTTGTTTGCAGATTATGTACTGAATGCAGGTCTGAACCTGAGATGCAGCAAAGCATGACTGATTCTCTGCTGTTTATATTAATTTTGGCCTAGCAATTAATATCAAGAAAACACAGGTGTTTCATCATCCAGCACCACATCAGCCATATATAGAATTATCAGTAACAGCAAATGCTGAAGTTTGAATGCTTTGGGATAAGTTCTCTTACCTTGGCAGTAGTTTCCAGGGATGTCCACATTGATAATGAAATTCACACAAATATACACATTGCCAGAGCTAGCTCAGTGTTTGAAGGGCATGGTTTTGCCTGTTCTTTTCAGGAAACAGCGTGAGCTAGGACTGGAAGCTGCTCCCCTGATTTGCTCTTCTACTGAGCCAGGACAGAGGGTCTTAGTTTCTGATTTGCTGTGTCTCTCACCAGCTTTCTCAATATCTCTCTGAGCTAGACTTTAACACTGTAGTGTTCTTTTTCTTCTTTAAAATAATATAAAGGTTCTCTCTGGGAGAGAGAGCAGGTTTCTCAGGGAGGTTTTCTGGAGGCAGCCTTAGTTTCAGTTAAGAGAAAATAATCACCCAAAACGCAGCCAGGTGATAAAAGTTCAGATCTTTTATTGTCTCTAATATAGCCCTGTTAGCTTAGAGAGCTATCTCTCTCTTCTTGGTTCCAAGAGCTCCCCCCGAATGTCTCCAGATCCAAAGGTTTTGTCCTTCAGCCTCTGCCTCTGCTTTCTTCTGCCTCCAGCCAGGACAAAGATGGAATGAATCTCTTGTCTTCTTCACTTGGGGCTCGGCTAGCTTTCTGGCGAGTCTTTCAGACCAGCTTGGTCTCAGTGGGGGAAGTGCAGGAGCCCAGTCACCACAGTGCTGTGAGATGAAGATGAATCTGGTTGTGCCTCTGAGAGAGCCTTCTCAATCTTCAGCTCTGGCTCTAGCTCAACTCCGACTCGTGGCTTCTTCTGACTTGACGCTGCCCTCTCCATGTAATTTGGCTGAATTCCCTTTACTGGGCCTCTGCTTTCTTCTTATATACCAGAGAGAGGAATTATGGGTTTCTCCTGTGTCCTCTCTGGCCCTAAGAGCGTCAAGGGAAGTGTATCTCCTATACTTGTGAATTCCAATGAGTAAAGGTGTAAACACAAGCATTATATTAATTAGTTCTACTTAATACCTTGTTTCAGGTTCTGGCCCAAAACATCAACTCTAATGAGTTAGCAGTTTGTAAAGATTCCAACAGAACACCTTTTTCACCCAAGTGATACTGACCTTTTTTTTTTTTTTTTTTTTTTTTTTAGTTTTTTCAGTCTATCTTGAGCTAGAGAGTGTTTTCATTTCATCAGATTCTGTTCAGAGGCTTGGTTTCAAGTGTTTTTCAAGGGAAATTAGGAAAGCTGGAGGAGCTTCCTGACATTACTCTGTCACCTTAGCTCTACCCCAGGAACTTACTACAATTACTTCTAAACCCAGATATTCAATTGAAAATCTCTACTTGTCCTTGCAGATTATTATTCACATGGTCTTCTACTTCCATTTAATGTCCTGAAAACTCTCAAGCAATGAATTTATTCCATCATAAGCAAAAACTTTTCTACTTATTTTTATGAATGCCTCTATTACATCTAGGAAAACTGCATCTAAAATAATAGTACTCTGAACAGTCAAGAATCAACCATCAAATTTTACCAAATCTTTTTTCTTTGGACTCAATAAAGTCACTTCAATGCTCATTGTTAAACTGGATAACCAACAGAAATAAAACTCAGCTTTTTGCTGTTCTCAAATATTTCATGTCCTACCTCCTTATCTTTACAAGATTATTCTCCAAATCTGGAATGTTCCTAATGCTTCTTGGAATTCCAAGTTTTTTTCAAAGGCTCAGTGTCTACCCTCTTAAAAGTCTTTCCCCCATTTTCCCACTTAGAAGTACCCTTTTAACATTACATTGTAAATTACATGTGTGTATCCTATATCTGCTTATACCTGCACATATTATATGAAAGCTCTTTGAGGGCAAGTCTTGTCTTACTTTTGTATCATTGAATGTTCATGGTATAAGTAGATGCAAAGTTTGTTGATTATTATAGGACAGTCATTTTCATATTGTTCACATCTAAAATCCTCTTCTACATAAATTAGTAACCAGGAATTGTTTTGTGATTGACAATTTCTTCTAATGAGTTTTTCTGTTCTTTGAATGATGATTACCATGATTTCTATTATAATTTCCCTAATGATTTTATCTAAACAACTCTGTTTCAACTTCAACCATTATAACTCATCAACCAAATGCTTTCACTCATCAAATTTTTAGAATCATACATTGGGATTGCATTGTGAAACAGCACTGGAAATGAAGAGGAAAGATACAGATTTGAATTTTACTTAACTAGTAATAGTTCTTTAAAGTCAAAGCAAAATGCTGTTGCAGGAATAGAAGTATGATCAATTAATATCCAAAACCAGAAAATGGTCCAATAAATGTAATTATCTCTGACCAAACTATTTGGAGTACTGTAGTCAGGTCTGGAAATTACATTGACTAGTTAAAACCAGAGACTTCCAAAAATGGAATGTTATTTCAAATGATTATATATTCATTATCATTGGAGGTGTCCTCATAGATGGACAACATCTTGTCATGAATACAGAAGAAAAGAGTAATAATTCAGACAATATTGGATAAAGATCATAGAATTAGAATTAAGAGGGACCTCAGAAGTCATTAAGCCTAACCTCATTTTAAAGGTGAGGAAAAAGGTCTATAAAGCTTAAATGATTTCCCAGGGTCATTCACCTATTAATTATCTGTGGAAGAATTTAAATCTAAGCTTTCTATTCCAGCTCTACTTCTATCATCATATTATTCCACTTTTATGTATGTACTGATTCTAAAATATAAAGTTTGGGAAATTCTGGGTACAGAAGAGAAAAAAAAGTAATTTCTCTCATTTCAGGGAACTGGGCAGGCATGGCTTTCTCCCCTGGGAGGCTCAGTGGATAAGAAAGATCTTACCCCTAAAGCTGAAAACACACACACACACACACACACACACACACACACACACACACACACACACAGAGTTGACTATCTCATTAGGGGACTTCCAACTTCAAAGATCTAATACATGAGTTTTAAAGAAGTAAAACACCTACGATTTTAGTAACTGAATATATTGGATCCAGAATGCACTCTGAGATACTTCTAGTGGATTTAAATTAGTGAATATGATGTGGAAGTTGGGGTTCAGCCAAAAAGTCTGGAAAAGAGCTACAAAGAACAGATATTAAATCTTCAGACTGGGAGTTGCTGAAAAGATTTATGCAAGATAACTTTTTGCCTTTTAATCTGTTATGTTTCCCCTCTCATATTTTTCAATTATAGTTCTCAATGATGAATCTGTTTTAAAACACCTAGCACAACAGCTGGCTGCTTCAAAAGAAGAAAGCAAAAGGAAAAAAAGCAGAGTGTTCTGTAGTGTAAAGTACTTAATTAGCAATTGGGCATCCTTACTCTTTCAATACATAACTTCAAGATTTAGACAAGTTATTTTCCCTCCTTAGACTTCGGTTATGTAGATACAAATGAGGATAATAATAGCATACATTTCACAGGTTGCAACTTTAAAGAGTCAAATAACAGTGAACTATTATGTTATTATAGAAATCTTTTTTTTGTTTGTTTTTTTCTTTCTTTCTTTTTTAAGAGACTGATCTATTATCATGTATGTATATCTTCTCTTCATTGAGGGAAAAAGAATGAGCGTTTATATACCCCGTACTAGGGAATGACACTTTCTTAAGCTCTTCACATTATCACATCTGATCCTCACAACAATACAGTGAGCTAGGGTATTGTTATCTCCATTTTGAAGAAACTGAGACCCAGGAAAGGAAAGTGCCATGCATGTAGGATCACACAACTAGTGACCTGAGGCTGATTTTAACTCAGGTTTTCCAGACTGTTGATCCAAGCTTCTATCCATTGGGATAAAGGTGAAACCTATTTGCTCCTTAATTTGTTCTATATATTCTTTTTTATAAAGACCTCTCATGATCTTTGTTAAATTTTTATTATCAACCAATAATGCTTTGTTTTGGTTTTTGGGTTTTTTTGGACAATTTATAACAACTTTTTAAGCCTTGTTGGGGCCCCTGGTTTCTCATAGACCTGGCAAAAGAACTGACATGATTTTGGCCCTGATATTACACTTTTGGCATCAATTACAACCTGAGCTCATATGGTCATGAGACTAGCCAGGGAGAGATTATTTCAATTTTCTGTCCAGTTTTTTCATTATTGAAACATAAAGATACAGAATTCTTGAAATGAGGGTGCTGATCTAGACTCTGAGGTACCATTCAGTAGTTCTGCTGCCTCTATATTCCCTTAGTTTCCTAACACCTTGGCAGGATTTTCTTTTAGGCATGAGATCATGGCAGAATAGTAAATTTTGAGTGTGAGTTTAGAAGAAGGATTTTATTTTTTTACTAGAAATCTATTTACCAGTTATGGGGACAAACCAATGATGCTGGCTAAAAAAGATTCTTATCACCTTGTTCTTTCCCTCTTTAAACGAAAGCCTCAAAATCACCCCATTTCAGAGTTATAATTCCCTCATATTATAGATAAAGTCTATCTCAGAGAAGTTAGGTGAATTCCCTGACATCACACAGCTGGTAAACAGATGGTCTAAGGACTCAAACTCACACCTTCTGATTCCAAATCCAATATTCTTCCCCACATCCTACAGTTTCATTAGTAAAAGTAATCTCTAAAAAAGGATGTGGGTACAATGAGTGACTTTAGGAACTTAAGGAAACATTTTTTTCACATGCTCAGAGATCAATGGTTTTTAGTAAGATCTTTCTTGTTTGTTTGTTTATGTTTTGTTTTGTTTTTAAGCATGGTCATCATTAGGCTTTAAATATGACAGACTGGGATTGTAGAAACCATCTGGAAAACATGGAAATTTGCCCCACCCAGAGATTCCCACTGTCTTTTAATCTGACCCATGATTACTGCTAACAATCCCCAGCTGTACTGAGTCCATAAAAAGCTTAACTCCTCTTTGTACAGCTTTAACTTCTCCCATCTATTTAGAAGGGCATGGCCTTTAAATTCAAAGACTCCAATTTCAGAACTCAGAAATGACAGAAATTGTCATTGATGATAAGAAAGAATTAAGGAAGTTTTGAGCTGACAAGTTGCATGAGATCTTAATTTCATCTTTTAAGATTATTCTTTCCCACCATGCCCTTTGAGGACATGGCCAAAAAACAAACAAAACAACAAAATTTCCAATAACTTCAAAACAAACAAAAATTTAAAAAAAAATTGGATATCCTTGAAATTTAGGGACAATGACCAGAATCAGTTAAGAAAACAACTGGATACCAGAAGCTCTGAATAAGGAACAATTTGCCTTATCCTATTCAGGATTTTATTTACTGTATTAAAGAGTGCAATAGTTTCTCCCACAAAAGCGTATTTAAAAGTTATTTTAATTGATTACAACTGTCATTTAAAAAAAAACAGCCAACTATGTAACCTCACCAATCTTTCCTACATATGAGTCTGTAGATGTGTGTTTAATAATGTGTATGTGTGCTAGCAGGTAAATATATGTTTTGTTTTGTTTTGTTTTTTAATGTGCCCTTATTTTTCATCTAATTCTATATTGTCCATTATGTAGAGCCAGGGATTCAACAAAACTTTCCCAATAAATAATGTTCCACTCCATTCTATTTTACTTCCTATTTTGAGATCATCAATGGCAATGTTATTTTGAAGGGCATAACAATCAACAATTCCCCAGTAGCTAAATCAAAGTTCCCACGATTCACAATTGCAATCCATAATTTGAATTTTTAGACCAATGATCCCTTATACCAATCTCTGACAGTATCATCACTATCATGTTTCTATAGATTCTCTTTAACTTGCGTTTCTATAGTACTTTCTGAAATCTCTGTATTATTAACAAATTCTTCTTAGTCCAATTCTTCTCAAGTTTTTTCTTCTTAAAATTATAAAGAAAAAATTTCTCTTCTCAGAAAATATTGTATCCCTTGGCATGCTTTCCAGTTTTAAAAGTATCTTCACTTATGACCCTGATAAACTTGGTAGAGAAAAACAGTAAATATGTTTCTTTCCCCTCATTTTTACCTCATGACAGTCTTATTCCCAACATCACTCAACAACTTCTTTTTTGAGTTTTACTCCATAAAGATAGTTCAGTTTGTCCAGCCTATACAGACACTTGTAGCAGTTATAAGCTGTCCCACTATCATTCTCCCTTTTTTCTCAAGGAATTCTGTACTAGTTCACTATTTTACTCTCCCCAACCAAATTCTGGTTGGAAGCAGTTAGATGGCACAGGGAGTAGAGTATTAAGCCTAGTAACAGGAAGGTCTGATTTCAAACTCAGTCTACAGCATTTACTAACTGTGTGATCCTCAGCAAGTCACCTAACCTGTGCTTGCCTCATTTTCCTGAACTATAAAATGAGGCATAATGATAGTGCCTACTGTTAAGAGAATCAGTGATAGAATATTTACAAAATGCTTAGTACACTGCTCGCCACTTAATATGTGCTGTACTCCTGCTTATTCTTCCCACCTTCTCTCCTTTTGCCTTCCCTTTCTTTAAAAAAAGTAAAGGAAGGTAAAATGAATAAAGTAGCTATGGAAAGAGCAAGGATGTGAAAAATTAGCTCATATAACTGGAGTGGGCGAGTAGTAGTCTATACAACAACAACAAAAAAGGAAAAGTGGGGTACACTTGGATTTGAAAATTCATTTTCATTTTAAATAATCAAAGAATACACAAGACAATTTCTCTCTCTCTCTCTCTCTCTCTCTCACACACACACACACACACACACACAACACACACACACACACAGTTGAATTTATCCAATAAGGGAAAAGAATTAAAGGAAGGGGAAGGGGAATAAGAGAAATAGTAAATTAAGAGGGACATAAATTATAAGCAAAATAGAATGTACATAACTGTCGAGTTGGAGCCCACGATGCTGAAGTCAAGTGCATCAGCAGAGAGGTTGTGGCTGCAATGTATAATCTCTTGACTTCCAAAACATTAGTACAGGGAAAGGCATGGAGACACCTTCATGTTCAGTAGGAGGAGAATGAGCAGAAGCAGGAGCAGTAGGGGTGATGTGGACAGTTTACTTTTAAGGGGGAGCAGAAAAGACTTCTGTAGAAGATCAAATTTTAGACAGGATTTAAAGTCAAAAAAGCCAAGAGGCAGAAATGAAGGAGGAAAGAATTCTAACCTTGGAGATATCACCAGTGAAAATGCTTAAAGGATTTGGGGTGAGGGAAAGAAAGAGGGAAGATGATACACTAAAGGAAACTATGTAGCTGAGTTTTCCCAACATTCCCATTCAAATAACTTTAAAATAATTCTTCAAATCAAATGTTGGAGGGACACAAGTGAGACATTTTTCCAACCTAAGGACTTTGGTGGAAGAGGTTTGTAACATTGGTGTGGGAGTCAACTCAGATTGCAATAGCAGCACCAGTAGTGGGCTTTTGGGGTAACCATGAATCAGCAGAAGTTAGGAGATTTTATCCCAGAGATGATAAAGAAGTGAGGATGAGAAAACTGATCAAAAACATAATACAGGGCACTCTTTGTTGACATTGGCTCAAATGGAACAGAGGAGCACTGACTACATGGAGAAAGGTAAAGCTCAAACTACAGACCATGAAAGTAGTGACTCCTACTCTACCGAGATCATACTGTGAAAATGCTAAAAGCTTATAAATCCCCAGAATTACCTATGAAAACAACATCACAAAAAGGCCTACAGTTTGGGACAATGCTTTCCCACCTTCAAGGTGAGCTAAGTTCAACTATAACATAACATTTAAAATCAAGAAATAGACTGAAAAAACAAGCAAGCAAAAACAACAAAAAAGAACTTGACCACAAAATGCTACTATGGTAGCAGGAAAAATCAAGACAAGAAAAATCAAACTCAGAAAAAACAACAATGTAAAAGCATCTGCAAGTCTCAAAAAATGCTAATTAAACCCAAATCCAAAAATAATTCATAGGAGCCTTAAAGAAATAGATAAGGGGGTGGAGCCAAGATGCTGGAGAAGACACACTCGACATTCTAAACTCCTCTCATACCCTCACTACTAATTACTAAATTCAGCTTCAAAAATAGCACTTGACTGGCAAAATTCATGAAGATTGGAAGTACAACAACTTACGAGCCGAAGATAATCTAGAAGATTGCCAGAAAAGGTTTGTCCTGAGCAACTGGAACAGCTGGAGCAGGCCAGCGCAAGCCTGGGATAGAACCAGAGGTTAGCATACAGACCAGACCTGGAAAATTAACAGGGAGGACTCTACCACAGGTTGGCTGCTCTGCTTTGGTTGCAAAGTAATAAACCAGCAGAGAAATGAAAGCCAAAGGTAGAGTATACTCCAAAAAATGCCAGAATCTAACAGGATTTAACTATACCCACACAGCACCAGAAATGAGTGACTCAGCACAGACCACAGCACAGCTATGCCGCATTCTGTAGCACAGGGCTTTTGCTCAGGGTAGTCACAAATCTGCCTAGCAAGGGGGCTAAGCCCAGGGCAGCCTCTAATCTGTATAGTGCCTGGGGCAATAGAACTTCTGCAGTGCAACAGAGCTCCCCTAGGATCTTTCCAGGGCAACTGCTAAACCCCACCATGGGTTCTGCCTGGGGCAGAGACTTTTGCTGCTCAGCCTCTAGCCCCAGGGCAGTGGCTAATCTGCACTGCTGGGTACCTCATCAGTTCTGCCCCTTCAACCTAGGGCAGAGACACTTCCAGTGTGGAGCTTTTCCCAGGGCACTTCCGCAGCTTGGCTGCTCTTTGCAGCCTGTTTGCAGGACGGCCACTGTCCATATACCTATCCCTGCTCTTCAGAGGAAGCTGGTAACTTCCTTGTCCTGAAGGCAGACCATAAGGACTTAAGTAAAAAAGCCAAACAGACCATCAATAGGTTCTATACAGAAAGAGAGCAGTTCTTCAACCCCGAGGAGACTAATAACAGACAGTCTCCAGACAAAACCTCAAAGGGGGATGTAAACTGATCCCCATCACACAAGGCTCTCCTAAAAGAAATTATAAAAAATCTTTAAAAAAGAGCTAGAAGAAAAATGGGGAAAGAGAAGCTATGCAAGAGAGTAACAATTTCCCAAATGTGAATTGGAAAGGGTAAAGAACTCCCCAGGAAGTTCAGAGAAACAGAATTTGTGAATTGGAAAAGGTAAAGAACTCCCACTAAAGTAGGATTTGTGAATTGGAAAAGATAAACAACTTCCAAGAAAGTAAGATTTGTGAATTGGAAAAGATAAAGAACTCACAAGAAACTAGGATTTGTGAAATGGAAAAAAGAAATAACTCATTAAAAATCAGAACTGAACAATTAGAAATGAATGATTCATTGATATATCAAGAATCAGTCAAGCAAATCCAAAAAAAAAAGAAAAAGAAAAAGAAAAATTGGAAAGAAATGTTAAATACCTATTTGGAAAAACAACAGATCTGGGAGATAGATCTAGGAGAGATAATGTGAGGATTATTTGACCTCACGAAAATTATCATGAAAAAAAAAAAGAGCCCAGATACAATTTTATAGGAAATCATTACAGAGAACTGCCCAGATGTAATAGAATCAGAAGGTAAAATAGGCATTGAAAGAATTCATCGAACACCTTCTGAAAAAGACCCTAAAATAAAAACTCCAAGGAATATTGTGGACAAATTTCAGAAGTATCAGACTAAGGAAAAAATACTACAAGCATCCAGAAAAACAAATTCAAATGCCTAGGAGCCACAATAAGGATCACTCAAGATCTAGCTGCTTCGACATTAAAGGATCGAAGGGCCTGGAATCTGATATTCCGAAAGGCAAAAAAACTTGGAATGCAATCAAGAATAAACTACCCAGCCAAGCTGAGCATTTTCTTCCAGGGAAGAAATGGATATTTATTGAAACAGATGAATTCCATTTGTTTCTAAGGAAAAAACCAAAATTAAAGAAAATAATTGACCTCCAACTATAGAACATAAGAGAAGCAGAAAAAACTAAAAAAAAAAAAAAAATCTTGAGAATTATATTTCTGTTATGCATATACATAAAGAGTACATGTATAATTTGATTTTACTGATATAGCATTAAAAAGGGGAAGTAGAAATGGAAAAGGGATAGTATCAGAAAAGGGGAAAAAGAGAGATAAGAAGAGGAAAACTACACCCCGTGAAGAGGAAAAGGAAACCTATCATATCTGAGGGAATTTAGAAAGGGGGAGGAACATTATGTGAATCTTACTCTCATCAGAATTGCCTCAAAGAGAAAATAATTGACATATTTGGTTTTCAGAGAAACTTCTCTCACTTCATTAAAAAGTGGGAGAGGAAAAGGGAAAAGGAAAAGAGTAATAATGGAAAAGTATAAGAAAGGGGAAGGGATTCAAAGGGGGTGGGAGGGATCTAAAGAGGAAGAGCTACCCATAATTTTAATACTTGGGAAGGGGGGATAAGTAAAAGAAAAGCATAATCTAGGAATAATAAGATGGCAGGAAATACAGAATTAGTCATTTTAACCATAAATGTGAATGGGATGAAGTGGAAGCAGATAGCAAATTGGATCAAGAGCCAGAAACCTACAATATGTTGTTTATAAGAAACACATTTAAAACAGCAAGATACATACAGAATAAAGGTAAAAGGCTGGAGCAGAATCGATTATGCTTCAGATGAAGTCAAAAAAGCAGTAGAAGCCATCCTTATCTTAAATCAAGCAAAAGCAAAACTTGATCTAATTAAAAGAGATAAGGAAGGAAACTATATCTTGCTAAAGAGCAGCACAGACAATGAAGCAATATCAATACTAAACACATATGCACCAAGTAGTATAGCATCTAACTTCCTAAAGGAGAAGTTAAGAGAGTTGCAAGAAGAAATAGACAGCAAAACTGTAATAGTGGGAGATCTCAACCTTGCACTCTCAGAATTAGATAAATCAAACCACAAAACAAATAATTAAGAAATTAAAGAGGTAAATAGAATATTAGAAAAATTAGGAGTGATAGTTCTTTGGAGAAAACTGAATGGAGACAGAAAGGAGTATACTTTCTTCTCAGCAGTTCATGGACAAATACAAAAATTGACCATATATTAGGACATAAAGCCTCAAAATTAAATGCAGAAGGCAGAAATAGCAAATGCTTTCTTTTCTGATCACAACGCAATGAAAACTACATTCAACAAAAAAGTTAGGTGTAAATAGACCAAAAAGTAAGTGGAAAGTAAATAATCTCATCTTAAAGAATGATTAGGTAAAACAGCAAATTATAGACACAATTAATAATTTCACTCAAGAAAACAACAACAATAAGACAGCATACCAAAATTTGTGAGATGCAGCCAAAGTGGTAATAAGGGGAAATTTTATATCTTTAGAGGCTTACTTGATTAAAATAGAGAAAGAGAAGATCAGTGAATTGGGCTTGCAACTTAAAAAGCTAGAAAAAGACCAAATTAAAAACCCTCAATCAAATACTAATTTGAAATTCTAAAATTAAAAGGAGAAATTAATAATATTGAAAGTAAAACTATATTGAATTAATAAATAAATCTTTGGTCAATAGATAAAATAGAAAATGGAAAGAGAAAAATCAAATTGTTAGTATTAAAAATGAAAGGGGAACTTTCCACCAATGAAGAGGAAATTAGAGCAATAATAAGGAGTGACTTCACCCAACTTTATGCCAATAAATTTGATAACCTAAGTTATATGGATCACTACCTCCAAAAATATAGGCTTACCAGAAAGGAGGAAGTAAATTGCTTAAATTGTCCCATTTCAGAAAAGAAATAGAACAAGCTATTAATCAACTCCCTAAGAAAAATCCCTAGGACTAGATGGATTTACATGTGAATTCTACCAAACATTTAAAGAACAATTAACTCCAATGTTATATAAAATATTTGAAAAAATAGGGAATGAAATGACACAGACATGGTATTGATATCTAAAGCAGATTGAAAACAGAAAAAGAAAATTATAGACCAATCTCCCTAATGAATATTGATGCTAAAATCTTAAATAAAATATTAGCAAAAAGACTACAGAAAATCATCTGATTTATACCAGGAATGCAGGGCTGGTTCAATATTAGGAAACCATTTGTATAATTGACCATATCAATAACCAAATTAACAAAAACCATATGATCATCTCAATAGATGCAGAAAAAGCATTTGATAAAATCCAAAATCTATTCCTCTTAAAAACACTTGAGAGTATAGGAATAAATGGACTTTTCCTTAAAATAATCAATAGCATCTATTTAAAACAATCAGTAAGCATTTAAGGGATGTAATGAGGATATATTTTGGAAATGAGGCCTTTATCAGAACCTTTGACTGTAAAATGATATGTAATGAGGATAAACTGAAACTATTCCCAATAAATCAGGAGTGAAACAAAGTTGCCCACTATCACCATTACTATTCAATACTGTATTAGAAATGCTAGCTTCAGCAATAAGAATTGAGAAAGAGATCAAAGGAATTAGAGTAGGTAATGAGGAAACCAAATTATCACTCTTTGCTAATGATATGATGATATACTTAAAGAACCCCAGAGATTCTACTAAAAAGCTATTAGAAATAATCCACACCTTTAGCAAAGTTGCAGTATACAAAATAAACCCACATAAATCATCAGCATTTTTATATATCACTAACAAAATCCAACATTAGAGGCACAAAAAGAAATTCCATTTAAAGTAACTACCGATAGTATAAAATACTTAGGAATCTATCTGCCAAGGGAAAATCAGGAACTATATGAGTGAAACTACAAATAGTTTCTACACAAATAAAGTCAGATCTAACCAATTGGAAAAATATTAAATGCTCTTGGATAGGGCAAGCAAATATAATACAGATGACAACACTATGTAAACTAATCTATTTATTTAGCACTATACCAATCAGACTCCCAAAAAACTATTTTAATGACCTAGAAAAAATAACAACAAAGTTCATATGGGAAAAAAAAAGGTCAAAAATTTCAAGGGAACTAATGAAAAAAAAATCAAATGAAGGTGGTCTAGCTGTATCAGATTTAAAATTATAAAGCATAGGTTACCAAAACCATTTGGTATTGGCTAAGAAATAGACTAATTGATCAGTGGAATAGGTTAGATTCAAAGAACAAAAACTGTCAATAACTTTAATAATCCAGCGTTTGACAAACCCAAAGACCCCAGCTTTTGAGATAAGAATTCACTGTTTGACAAAAACTGCTGGGAAAATTGGAAATTTGTATGGCAGGAACTAGGCATTGATCCACAATTAACACTGTACACCAAGATAAGGTCAAAATGGGTTCATGATCTAGGCATAAAGAATGAGATTATAAATAAATTAGAAGAACATAGGATAGTTTACCTCTCAGAACTGTGGAGAGGAAGGAATTTATTACCAAAGAAGAATTAGAGATCATTATTGATCACAAAATAGAAAATTTTGATTATATCAAATTGAACAGTTTTTGTACAAACAAAACTAATGCAGACAAGATTAGAAGGGAAGCAATAAACTGGGAAAACCATTTTACAGTCAAAGGTTCTGATAAAGGCCTCATTTCCAAAATATATAGAGAATTGACTCTAATTTATAAAAAGTCAAGTCATTCTCCAATTGATAAATGGTCAAAGGATATGAACAGACAATTCCCAGATGAAGAAATTGAAACTGTTTCTAGCCATATGAAAAGATACTCCAAGTCATTATTAATCAGAGAAATGCAAATTAAGACAACTCTGAGATACCACTACACACCTGTCAGATTGGCTAGAATGACAGGGAAAGATAATGCAGAATGTTGGGAGGGGATGTGGGAAAACTGGGACACTGATACATCGTTGGTGGAATTGTGAACATATCCAGCCGTTCTGGAGAGCGATTTGGAACTGTGCTCAAAAAGTTATCAAACTGTGCATACCTTTTGATCCAGCAGTGTTACTACTGGGCTTATATCCCAAAGAGATCTTAAAGAAAGGAAAGGGACCTGTATGTGCAAAAATGTTTGTGGCAGCCCTCTTTGTAGGGGGCAGAAACAGGAAACTGAGTGGATGCCCATTAATTGGAGAATGACTGAATAAATTGTGGTATATGAATGTCATGGAATATTACTGCTCTGTAAGAAATGACCAGCAGGATGATTTCAGAAAGGCCTGGAGAGACTTACATGAACTGATGTTGCATTAAATGAGCAGGACCAGGAGATCATTATATACTTCAACAACAATACTATATGATGATCAATTCTGATGGATGTGGCTCTCTTCAACAATGAGATGAAACAAATCAGCTCCAATAGAACAGTAATGAATTGAACCAGCTACATCCAATGAAAGAATTCAGGGAAATGAGTGTGAACCACCACATAGAATGCCCAATCCTTCTATTTTTGTCCACCTGCATTTTTTATTTCCTTCATAGGTTAATTGTAAACTATATCAAAGTCTGATTCTTTTTGTGCAGCAAAATAACTATATGGACATGTATACATATATTGCATTTAACTTATATTTCAACATATTTAACATGTATTAGTCTACCTGCCATTTGGGGGAAAGGGATGAAAGGAGTGGAAAATTGGAACAAAAGGTTTTGCAACTGTCAATGCTGAAAAATTACCCGTGCATATATCTTGTAAATAAAAAGCTACAATAAAAAAAAAGAAAAAAAAGAAATAGATGAAAAATTGGGAAGAGAAATGAGAAGCAAGAATATTTTAAAAAGAGAATTAATGGCATGATAAAACAGGCACAAAAAATACTGAAGAAAATAATACCTTAAACACAGAATAGTCCAAATAGTATAAGAGAAGCAAAAATTCACTGAAGAAAAAAATTCCTTAAAAATTAGAATTGAGGAGGTGGAAGCTAATTATTCCATAAGATATGAAAGAACAGAAAAGTCAAATGACTAAAATAAAATAGAGGAGACAGAAAACAAAATCATCAGCAAAAAAGACTCAGAAAAAAGTCAAAGAGAATGAATTTAGGAATTTTTGGACTATCTGAAAGCCATAATTAAAAAAAAAAAAAAAAAAACCTCCATGATATAATCTTCCAGGAAAGTATTAAGGAAAACTATTCAAATATCTTACATTTAGAGGATAAATTGGAAATTGAAAGAACCCACTGGTCACATGCTGAAAAAGATCACAAAATAAAAACTTGCAGCAAGATTATAACTAAAATCCAGGCCATCCAGTTTAAGAAAAACAATTCTTCAACTAAAAAGAAATAGCTCAAATCTCATAGTGCCACAGTCAGGATCACAGAAGATTTAGCAACTTCTACATTAAAGGTTTGGAGGAATTCAAACACAAAATTATAGAAAGCAAAAGGGCTAGGATTAAAACCAAAAATAACTCATATACCAAAATTGAGTATAATCTTTCAGTAATAAAATGATATTTAATGAAATAGACAACTTTCAAGCATTCCTGATTTTTTAAAAAAAATGTTAAATATAAAAATCTGGTACTTACATAAGACTCAGAAGAAAAAAAATGTAAACATGAATGAGTAAAAATAAGACAAAATTAAACAGCTAATATTCTTATATAGTAAGACAATATATGTTACTCCTAAGAATGTATTATTTTTCACACAGCAGGATATATATATATATATATATATATATATATATAGATAGAGAGAGAGAGAGAGAGAGAGAGAGAGAGAGAGAGAGAGAGAGAGAGAGACTATAGACAGGAATTAATTATATTAAGATGATCTCTTTTTAAAAAATAAAAGGATAGGAAAGAATCACTTAGAGAAGGTGAAAAAAAGAGATAAAATCAGGGAAAAAATTTCACATGAAAGAGGCCCAAAAGAAAGAAGTTTCATTGTCGAGGGGAAGCTGGGGTTGTGGTAGGCTATGCTTGAATCTTACATGCATTATAATTGTTTAAAAGTGAAAATAATATACATAATATAATAATAATAATTATATATATATATATATATATATATATATATATATATAATATATATATATATATACGCACATGCACACATACACATATCCCTACACTTAGTTGAGTATTGAAGTCTGTCTTAGGGAGAGCAGAGCAAACATGGGGTAGAGAAGCCAGGAAGTTGCCTGAGATCTATCTATTTTCTCTTGGAAACAACTATAAATCAAGCCTCTAAATTGATACTGGAGTGACAGAACTCATAAAAATTTGGAGTAAAACTTTTTTTAGCTTAAGATACTTTGGAAGAACTTCAGAAAAAATCTCTCTCACTTTGGTAAAAGGAGCACAGCCCAGTACAGGTGTAGTAAGGGAAATTTAGTAGGATACTCTTAGCCACCACACAGACTAGCAGCTTGGCAATGAAATAGGGGAAATATATTGAAGAAAACAACTCTTTAAAAATAGATCTAGAGAAATGAAGGAAAGTGTGTTTGTTTGTGTGTGTGTGTGTGTGTGTGTGTGTTATACACAAAACAACTTAAAAAGAATCAACTCTAAAAAGTCAGTTGGGCAAAATACACACACACACATGCATATAGATAGCTATAGGTATATAATCAAGAACAGTTTCTTAAAAACAGAATTGGTGAAATGGGGGGAAGAGAAATACATATAGAATGATGAAAAAAAAAGACTTGAGGTAAAACAGGTGTCTTCCTGGGACAATGCAAAAAGACCTGAGGAAAGACCCCAGGACCAGGTTTAATCAGTATGAAGTTAAACGTGAAATTCTTCTACACATATTTCCACAATTATGCTACACACAAAAAAAAAATCAAATCAAAAAAGGAAAAAAAAAATGAGAAAAAAACAAAATGCAAAAAAAAAAAAAATGATAGCAAAAAAGTGAAAATACAATTCATACTCAGTCCCCACAATCCTTCTTCTGGGTGCACTTGGCTCTCTTCATCACAAGACCATTGGAACTGTTCTGAATCATGTTTGTCAGAACTGATCATCATATAAGCTTGCTGATGCTATGTACAATGTTTTCTTGCTTCTACTTATTTCATTCAGTATTAGTTCATGTAGGCTAATGTTCTTTTCCTAGTCTTCTTTTTCTTGCATAATTTTTTATGTTTTTTTTTCTCATTCTCTCTCATTGAGTGTTTATTAAAGTCTTTTTTGAATTCTTCTATAAATTCTCTAGGCAGGAAGTGATATGATATTTCTCTTTCTGGTATGAGACTTTTTTTTTTTTTAAACTTCACATGAATCCCAGTCTTCACTATTGCCATAGCAAGTTTCTATGGTTGGGTTCTTTCTCTTTTGCCTGCTCATTTAAAAAAAAAAAATCTTTTCAGTGTAACCACTTCTAGTCCTGAGGTGGGGTAGATGGTGCTTCTGATTTCACTTTAGTTTTCCTTCTGGTCTGTAATAGTAAACAAAGAATCCTATTCTCATATAAAAGCTTGTATTCTGCTTTTGCACTCATGAAGTGTTCTAGTTCCTTCTTGCCCAGGGCTACAACTCAACATTACTGCTGGGACTGACATTCCTAATTAGCTGAGGTTCCCTCAATCTTCCCAGACTCAGCTCCTTTACTCCTACACTGTCCAGGAGGTAAAAGTTCCTGTGGTTTGGGCTGTAAATATCTCTGAATCCAGCTAGCCCTAGGGTTCCCCTCTTGCTATTTCTACAGAGCAAGCTTAGAGATGCCTACTTTGTCAAATGTATAAGAGTACAGGTCATTTTCCAATTGATAAATGATGAAAAGATATGAACAGACACGTTACATGAAGAAATTAAAGTCATCTACAGTCATATGAAAAAAATGCTTTAAATCACTATAAATTAGAGAAAGCAAATTAAAACAACTCTGAGGTACCACCTCACCTTTCTCAGAGTGGCTAAGATGACAAGAAAAAATAATAAATGTTGAAGGGCATGTGAGAAAACTGGGACACTAATGAATTGTTTGTGAAGTTGTTACTTGGTATTGGCATTCTGGATTTTGAACAATGTTTAAAAAATATAATGTTGATCCAGCAGTGCCACTATTGAGTTTATATCCCAAAGACCTACACATGCAACAATGTTTGTAGCAATTCTTTTTTTTTTTTTTTGGTGGCAAGAAACTGGAAATTGCATGAATATCCATGAATTGGGGAACTGCTAAGTATGTTATGGTACATGAAGGTAATGGAATACTATTGATCTGTAACAAATAATGGGCAGTCTGGTTTTAGAAAAATCTGGAAAGACTTACATGAACTAATGCTGAGTGAAGTGAGCAGAAACAGGAGAATATTCTACACAGTAACATTAACATAGTAAAATTATGTGAAGATCACCTATAATAGACTTAGCTCTTCTCAACAATGTCAATAGACTTGAGATAGAAATGCCTTCTGTATCCAGAGATAGAACTATAGAGAGTAAATGTGGACTGAAGCATAACATTTTCACCTTTTGTTGTTTATTTGTTTTTCTGCTGGTTTTTCCCTTTTATTCTTATTTTTCTTTCACAATATGACTAATATAGAAATGTGTTTTAAATAATTGTATATGTATAACCTCCATCAGATTGCTTGCTATTTGGGGGAGAGGGAGAAAAGAGAAAAAGAAAAAAAAATTGGATCACAAAATCTTACAAAAATGAAAGTTGAAAACTATCTTTACATATATATATAGAAAAATAAATACTAGTGTGTGGGTGGGTGGGGGAAGAAATCTATCTTTACCACTATGTGAATAGGAGGGAAAGGGGTTAAAAGATATGGGTGCAGGAAGAATGATAAAAGGGAGGATAGATTAATGGAAGCAATAGTCAGAAGCAAAACAGAATTTTGAGGAGGGACAGGACAAAAAGAAAGTGAAAGATAAACAGAAGAAACTGTAATAAAGGAAAACACCAAGTTAGCATTCATAACTGAATGTGAATATTATGAGCTCATCCATAAAATAGAAGCAAAATGGATTAGAAACCAGAATCCAACAACAAGCAATTTACAAGAAACCTGAAACACAACGACAATAAAGTTATAATAAAAGGATAGAGTACAATCTATTGTGTTTCAGCTGATATGAAAAAAGGTAAAAGTATCAAACTTGATCTTAAACAAAGCAAAAACAATATATATGTGTATATGTGTATTTATGTATAAAATTTAAAAAGATAAGCCAGCATCTACATTTTGCTAAAATGCAACATATGCAACAAAGTGATATCAAAAAATAAGTGCACATTTCTATAGGAAAGAAGTCATTTCTCAAATATATAAGGAAATGAGTGAAAGTTACAAAAATAAAAAAAAAGAAAGTCACTCCATAATTGATAAGTGGTCAAAAGATATAAACAAGCAGGTTTTAAAAGAAAACAAAGCTGTCTATAGTCATATAAGAAAAATGCTTGAAATAACTGCTAATTAGAGATCTGCAACTTACTCTGAAACATTATGAAATACTGTGTACTTTTCAGAAATGAAAAATACTGGAGGAGAAAGAAAATAGGTAGACTAATAAATTACTGGCATAGTTATGAACTGGTCCAATCATTCCATGGTATAATTTGGAACTATTCTCAAAAGATATACAATTTTGAATACCTCTTAACACAGCAATATCACTAAAAAGGTACCAAATGTACAAATATGTTTATAGCAGATGTTTTAATGCTGGCAAAGAATTGAATTGAGAAGATATTTATAGATTGGCAAATGGCTGAATAAGTTCTGGCATATAATTGTAATAAAACATTGTTGTGTTATAAGAACAGACAAGGGGAGTGTTTCTAGGAAAACATGGTAACATCTATATAAAGTATACAAATACGAAGAACTAGGAAATAATTTTGTACAGTAACAGAAATGTTGAAATAATGATTGACTGTGGAAGATACAGTTACCCTGATTGATACAATGATCCAAGATATTTCCAAAAGAGTCATGATGAAAAATTCTAACTACCCCCCAGAAAGAAAATTAATGAATTCTGAAGACAAACTGAAGTATAGTCTTCTCATATTATTTTTATTTTAATAAATAAGTTTTATGTAAAATTTTAATAATAGCTTTTATTTTTTAAATATATACAAAAATAGTTTTGAACATTCACCCTTGCAAAACTTTGTCTTCCAAATTTTTCTCCCTTCCTTCATCTATCCCCTCCCCTAGACAGCAAGTAATCCAATATATCTTAAACATGTACAGTTCTTTTATACACATTTACACATTTATCATGTTACACACACACAAAAAAAAATCAGATCAAAAAGGAAAAAAAATGAGAAAAAACCAAAAAGCAAACAACAAGGTGAAAAAACTATATTGTGATCCACATTCAGTCCCAACAGTCCTCTTTCTGGATGCAGATGACTCTCTCCAACACAAGTCTATTGGAATTGGCTTGAATCACCTCATTGTTGAAAAGATCCAGGTTCATCAGAATTGATCATCACACAAACTTATTGTTGTTTTGTATAATGATCTCTTGGTTCTAATCACTTCACCTGACATCAGCTCATATAAGTCTCTCCAAGCCTTTCTGCAATTATCTCGCTGATCATTTCTTATAGAGGTTTGATATTCTATAACATTCATATACCAAAATTATTCAGCCATTCCACAACTGTTAGGCGTCCATTGAGTTTCCAATTCCTTACCACTAAAAAAAGGCCTGGTACAAACATTTTTTGCACATACCTCACATCTCACATTATTCATATTGATTTTTAATATGGTTAACATGGGAATATGCTTTGCATGATTTCACATGTATAACTGATATCATTTTGAATGTCTTTTCAGTAGCTTGGGGAGGATTGGCAGGGAGGAAAAGAGGGAGTTAACTTGGAATTGAAAAAAAAGAATATTTAAAATAGATACATCTTTCAAAAAAGAAAATTGGGGGTCAACATGGCAGAGACTTGTCCAGATTCTCCCCCAAATCTCTCCAAATACCTTTAAATAATTTTAAAGTTTTTTGAGCAACATGATACACAAAAAAAGGAGTGAAACAATTTTTTAAGCACAAGACAATTGAATGGTCAGCAGGAAAGGTCTCTTGCAACAGAGTAAAAGTGGGGGGGAGGGGGTCCAGGACAGACCAGGCCAGTGCAGATCTGCCTAGCATAGCAGGAGCAGGCCATGGGACAATTGAATCAGTGACAGTAGTGGCCATCTCCAAACCTCATAGTTCATATATACCAAAGACAACTTAGAAGGTCAACAGGACAGATTTATCACATCTGAGTAAGAATAGAGCCCAGTCCAGCACATACTGCACCAACGTAGCTCCAGTCCCAAGAAACCAGGAGCAGCTCTTGGGAGCCACTGAACCATCAGTGCTGCTTCCAGAACTCCCATTTCACAGAGAGTAAGGGGTACAACAACTGGTAAGAAAAAGATTATAGGTATCTCTTTTCTAGCACTGAGGCAGAACTCTTTTGCTTTTCTCATACTCTCATCTTTGTCACAGTCCTGGCTGGCGGTCCCAAAGCAGAAAAAAAAGGGCTTATGATCATTCACACATCAGTGCATGTGTAGCCAGGAGAATTGTAAATACATCCCTATAATGTGTAAACACACATACAAAGAACTGAAAACTTACAAGTCCTGGAAATATCTCTAAAAACAGCTGCAAAAAAATCTTGAAGATTGAGACAATGCAACTTCTAGAAACAAATTATTATTTTAACAGTGTTAAAAACCAAGTAATAGACTGGAAAAATGATGAACAAAAGAAAAAATTCTGACTGAAAATTACTATGGTAACAAGAAAGCTAAAAACACTCAACAAAAACACTTAAAAAAGACAACAAGATCAAAGCACCTATATCCAAAGTCTCCAAGAAAAATTAGTTTCAGGCCATGGAAGAGCTCTAGAAGGATTTTTAAAATCAAGTAAAAGAGACAGAGGAAAAATTTGGAAGAGAAATGAAAATGATGCAACAAAATTATGAAAAACAAGTTAATAGTTTGGTAAAGGAGACACATACACACAAACACTGAAGAAAATAATATCTTGAAAATGAACTAGGCCAATGGTAAAAGCAAAACAAAAAGCTAATGAGAAAAATTCCTTAAAAAGTAGAATTGATCAAATAGGGAAGAGAGGCACAAAAAATTACTGAAGAAAAAAATTTTCAAAAAATAGAATTGGTTAAATGGGAAAAAATATATTGAAAAAAAAGATTCCTTTAAAAGTCAAACTGAAAAATGGAAAAGAAGATACAAAAGCCAATGAAGAAAATAATTCTTTAAAAATTATAATTAAATAAAAGGAAGTTAGTGACTTAATAAGAAATTAGGAAACATTCAAAACCAAAAGAATAAACAAGTAGAAGAAAATGTGAAATATTTCATTAGAAAAACAACAAATCTTGAAAATAGATCCAGGGGAGAGGATATTTAAAATACTGAAACTACCTGAAATCCAGAATCTTAAAGAAAAGACCCTAGACATCACCTTTTAAAAAATTGTCAAGGAAAACTGTGCTGATATTCTGGAACCAGAATGGTCAAATAGAACTTGAAAAAATCCACTGATCATCTCCTGAAAGATACAAATGAAATGAAAACCCCCAATAAGAAAATCAAGACAAACTTTTAAAGTGAAAGGGAAATGAATGAAACTTATTTTCATCAGAACTGGCTCGAAGAGGAAATAATATACACCCTCAATAGAATACAAAAATTTATCTTATAGTAGGAGAGAAAGGGTATAGTTGGTGATGAAAAAGGGAGAGAAGACTCAGGAGAAGCAAAACACTTTTAAAGAGAGACATGATGAAAGGAAAGAGAGAGTAGAATAAAAAGTGGGGAAATTAAGTTAACAAGAGTAATTATGACAAAAAAGTGGAAGCAAGTTTTTCTAATAAAAGCCTCATTTCTCAAACATATAGAGAACTGAACCAGATTTCTAAAACTAAGAGCCATTCACAAATTGATAAATAATCAAAGATATGAAGTTTTCAGATGAAGTAACCATAGCTATCTATTGCCACATTAAAAAAAATGCTTTAATAAAGTACTGATTGGAGACATGCAAATTAAAACAATTCTAAAGTATTACTAGACTGCCTTATAGGACAGAAAAGGGAAATTACAAATGATGGAGAGGATTGGGAAAAATGAAACATTAATGCACTATTGGTGGAGTTGTAAATTGATTCATCTGTTCTGTGGAACAATTTTGAATTATGCCCAAAGGGCTATAAAGGCATACATATCCTTTGACCTAGAAATGCCAGTATTAGATCTGTATACCAAAAGAGATTTTAAAAAGAATTCTATGAAATATATATATATATATATATATATGTAAACAGCTCTTTTATGGGGGCAACAATTTGGAAATTGAGGAAATGCCCATCAATTGAAGAATGGTTGAATGAATCACGACATATTATTATGATGGAATATTATTGTATAATGGTGAGCAGGATGTTCTCAGAAAAGCCTAAAAAGTCTTCCATGAATTGATGCAAAGTAAAATGTACTATATACAAAGAATCTGTACTATTATAAGATGATCAGATGTGAATAACATAACAATTCTCAGCTTTACAATGATCCAAGACAACTCTGAATTATGATTAAAAATGCTATTCATACCCAGAGAAAGAAGTGATGATGCTAAATGCATATTAGAGCATACTTTTCTTTAAAACTCTTTTTCTTGAAGGTTTTTTGTTCTTTGTGGATGTAAATTTTCTTTTACAACATGATCATTATTGAAATGTTTTACATGACCAGACATGAATAACCTATATTGAATTGCTTATATTTCAATAGGGATGAGTAGGGAGTAAAGAAAGGGGAGAATATATAACTCAAAGTCTTAAACAAGAAATGTTAAAATTGTTTTTTTATGTGAAACTGGAGAAAAAGCAAGATATTACATTAAAAAAAAGAAAAAAGCTAATTAAAAAAATCCTTTTGGTAGTGGTAGTAGTGAAGACAAAGGCATGTTTTCATTGTCTTTGAAAGAAATATTATTAATAGAAAATTTAAAAATATATAAAATGTTTAGAGTTAGTAGATGGAATTTTTAATTGCAACAATAGCAAAGTGGATGTTAATAGAATACCCTAAAGAAGATAACAAATGTGGGAGAGTCAGATTATAAATTGATTTGAATGACAGAAAGTTTTATATTTCATTCCAGAGATATAGAAGTTAGAGTTTAGCACATCTGGAGTGGGAGGGTGACATGATCATACTGATGTAAGGAGAAACTTATATTAGAAAGACCAACTAGCAAGTTATTATAATGATGCAGCGGATTAGGTGATGAGAGAGTACAACATAATGTCAGAGTTTAAAATGAGTTATCTGTAAGAAACTTTATGAAAGTAAAAACAACAGGTTTTAGAAACACATTAACCATAGGGGCTGAGAGAAAGTGAAGAATATAGGGTGACACTTAGATTGTGAAACTAATTTATTGAAAGCATATTCTTAACCTTGATATAATATAGGAAGACAGAACAGTTTCAGTAAAAGAGTAATGATTTCAGATAAGGATATGCTGAGTTTAAGATGTCTATAAGACATCCAATTCAAAGAAGTTCAATAGGAAATTGGAAATGTGACATTAGAGATTAACAGAGAATGTAGGACTGAATAAGTAGGTTTGAGAATCATAAACATAGAGATAATTGAATACATGGGAATAGATGACAACATCAAATGAAGCAGTATATAACAATAGTGTTGCGTTCAAATGGAAATGAGAAAAACAGTGGAATTCTGGGATTGGAGCCAGGATGACAGAGTAAAGCCAGGAAGCTGCTCCAGCTCTCCCAATACATGAAACCAAGCCACTAAACAGAATTTGATGGAATAAAATCACCACTCAAGATAGATGGTAAAAACTTCAAGAAAAGTTAGTCTCATTGGAGTAAAAAGGGTCTTTAGTCCAGCTCAGCCAGATTCTGGAAACGCTGGTGAGAAGGTCTTAATCAAAGCAAATAAACATCTAAGACCCTTGATCATGGCTCAGAAAAAGGAGCAGATCAGTGGGGCAACCTGCAGTTTCAACTCAGAAAATAAATCCTAAGAAACCAGACTGTTACTAAGTCTGTATCCCAAGGAAATCATAAAGAAGGGGAAAGGATCCACATGTACAAAAATGTTTGTAGCTGCTCTTTTTGTGGTAGCAAAAAATCCGAAAAGGAGTGGATGACCATCAATTGGAGAATGACTGAACAAGTTGTGGTAAATGAAGGTAATGGAATATTATTGTTCTATAAAAAATGATGAACAAGCTTATTATAGAAAGGCTTGGAAAAACTGTCATGTACTGATGCTGAGCAAAACAAACAAAACCAGGAATACATTGTACACAATAACAGCAAGAATGTGAGATGATCAATTATGAAAGGCTTGGTTCTTCTCAGCAGTTCAGGGATCCAAAGCAATCCCAATGGACTTTGGACAGAAAATGACATCTGCATCCAGAAAAAAAGATCTAAGGATACTGAATGCAAATCTATACATGCTATGTTCACTTTTTTCTGCTTTTTTATCTCTCCCATTTTTTTTATTTTGCTCTGATTTTTCTCTCCTAACATGATTCATAAAACAATGTTTATCAAAAATAAATAAACTCACTGCAATAACAAAAAAAGAAACCAGGCTGTTTCCTGAACAGAGAAGGCAACGGTATGCTCTGCAAACACAAGGGACTCCTGTGCTCAAAGCCATGGCTAACAACTTCACAGGAAGCAGGGGATAGCACCCTTTTTACGCTAGAACTAGAGCTCAACCATAAAACTAAAAAAAAAAAAGTGGAAGTACCAAAAGAGCAGAAAATGAGCAAGAAACAGAAAAAAATTTGACATAGAAAGCTACTATGATGACAGGGAAATCCAAAACACCAACTCAAATAAGTACAAAATGTTCACAAAGGGAATCTCAAAGAGTAATATGAATTGGTCACAAACCCAAAGAGATTTCTTGAAAGTGCTCATAAAAGATTTTAAAAGACAAACAGGAGAGGTAGAAAAAAGAGTGAAAAAAAGAAATGAGAGGCATCCATAAGAGAGCCAACAACATGGAAAAGGAAGGGGAGAAAAGTGACTGAAGAAAATAACTCCTTAAAAAATACAATTGAGCAAACACACACAAAAAAAAATCCACTAAAGGAAACACCTTCAAAAGTAGAATTAACCAAATGGAAAAAGAGATACAAGAGTTAACTGAAGAAAATCACACATTAAAAACTACAATGGGGCAAACAAAAGCTAATGATTCTACAAGAGAGCAAGAATCAGCCAAAGAAACTAAAAAGAATGAATAAATGGAAGAAAATGAGAAATATCTCATTGGAAAAATAGCTGATCTGGAAAATAGATCCAGAAGAGACAATCTAAAAATGATTGGCCTAAGTGAAGTCCATGACCAAAAAAAGAGCCTGGATAGCATGCTTCAAAAGATAATTTTTAAAAATTGATCTATTATTCTAAAATTATAGGGGAAAGTATTCATTGAAAGATTTCATTGATCATTTTTAGAAAAAGATCCCACAAAGAAAACCCCAAGGAATATTGTTGAGAAGTTCCAAAACTACAATCTCAAGGAAAAATACTGCAAGCTGCCAGACAAAAACAATTCAAATATCAAAGAGCAACTGTAATATTCTCTTTAAAATGTAATGTTCTCAGTTGAGGTTTTCTTGGGGTCTCTGGGGGCAGCCTTCATTTCAGTTAAATAATCACCATGAGAGTAGCCAGGGGTTAAAATCCAAATCCTTTATTGTCTCTTTCAAAGTCTTGTCTCCTTTCCTGGGGACCGGTTAGCTTTCTTTGAGGCCTATCTTTCTCCTTGGTTTTGTGGGCTTGAGCCCCTGCCTCTTTCTCTGCCCTCTGAATCTCTCTGAATGTCTCTGAATCCAAAGGTTTGTGTTTCAGCCTCCAGCCACCACAAAGGTGGAAGATGGAATGAATCTATCTCAACCTCTGAGAACTTCTAGTGCACTTGTCCTTTCCGACCCTGAGAGCTTCTTGCTTATATGCTGTACACTGAGTACAAACCAATCATTTGATCACTAGGAAACCATTATTTGTTGGATTAAATCAAGGCTAAACTAGATTTAACCATTGTCTCCTCAATTCCACTTAGTACTTTGTTTCAAGTTCTGGCCCATAACATCTTCTTGTAGGATTAAATCAATCATACTGAACCATGCTAAATTAGATAACTATTGTCTCTATCAATTCCACTGACTTAGTACCTTGTAAGAATTCTTTGTTTTAAGTTCAGAGTTCTGGCCCATAAAAAGCAACAGTCAGAATTACTGAGAATCTGGCAGCTTCTACAATAAAGGATCAGAGGGTCTAGGATACCATATTCTAGGAGACAAAGGACTTAGGGTTACAACCAAGAATTAACTACTCAGAGAGACTCATTATCATCTTTCAGGGGAGGGAAATAAGAGACATTCAATCATTTCTATTAAAAAAAAAGCCAGAATAAAAAGAAAATTGAATCTACAAACACAGGACTCAAGTTAAGTGCAGAAAGGTAAACCAGGAAAATGGATTGTTTAAAAGTTAAACTCTTTACATTCCTAGATGGGGAAATTATACCTGTCACTATTAAGAATTGTATGTGTTACTGAGGCAAGCAGAGGGGGATATCACATGAATGGAGGGTATGTGTGTCAATTATTTCTATATAATGATAAAGAAAAAGACATTAAGGGGTGGAATAAGGTTTGTACAGGAAAGAAAGGATAGTTTAATGGGATAATTAGATTACATGAAGAGATACAAGAGACCTATTTTTATCTAGGGAAAGAAGGGAATGGGAAGAGCATTGATTTAAACTCAGTCTCATCAGTTTTGGCTCTAAAAGGGACTTATTCATTCAGTTAGATGTAGCAATTTATCTAACCCTATAAAGTAGGAGGAGAAAAAGGAACAAAAATGGAGGGACAGGATAAAGATAGGGCAGAAACAGTAGGGGAAAAGGTAAGAGAAAAGCATAAGGAGTTTTAGAAGATAATAAGGTAGTGAGTGGGATGGATTAAAAAACACTACTAAAGACAGAATGGAAAGAGAGAACAAAATTATATACAGGGGAGAAAATAAGAAGGAGAGAAATACAGAGCTGGTAATCATAACTGCGAATGTGAATGGGATGAACTCTCCCAAAAACATAAAAGATAGCATGGATTAAAAACCAGAATTCTACAATATTTTGTTCACAAGAAATATGTTTGACACAGAGAGATACATACAGAGTAAAGTTAAAAGGCTGGAACAGATTTTATCAAGCTTCAGTTGAACTAAAAAAAAAAAAAGCAGGGGTAGCAATTCTAATATCAGATAAAACAAAAGTAAAAAAAAAAATCCTATTAAAAGAGATAAGGAAGGAAAGCACATCTTGATAAAGGGTACCATAAATAATTAAGTAGTAATGATACTACAGTAGTAATGATACACTGTATGCACCAAGTGGTAGAGCAGGCAAATTCCTAGAGAAGATTTTAAGCCAGTTACAGGAAAAAAAATAGACAGCAAAACTATTCTAGTGGGGGACCTTCCTCTCTCATACTCAGACAAATTTAAGCATAAATAAACAAGAAAGAAACTGAGGAGATTAAGAGAATCCTAGAAAATCTAATATGATATCCCTGAAAAAAATTGAATAAGGACAGAAATGAATAAAGCTTTTTCTCGGAAGTACATGGCACACACAAATATTGAGCATCTAATAGGTCATAAAAGCCTCACAATCAAATGTAGAAAGGCAGAAATAGTAAATACTTCCTTTTCAGGCCATAAAAAAAATAAAAAATATATTCAATAAAAGGACAGGGAAAGATAGACTAAAAACCAATTGGAAAGTAAATAATTTAATTCTAAGAAACAAATGGGTCA
Source organism: Antechinus flavipes (assembly GCF_016432865.1). Taxonomy (NCBI): domain Eukaryota; kingdom Metazoa; phylum Chordata; class Mammalia; order Dasyuromorphia; family Dasyuridae; genus Antechinus; species Antechinus flavipes. Next base: position 399,899,821 of record NC_067400.1, read on the forward strand.
TACAACAAATTACAGAAACAATCCATAATCTCATCTAAAAAAATGACAAAGAATGACAATAATGAGACAATATACTAAAGCCTGTGGGATGCAGCCAAAGTCATTCTTAGGGGAAATTGTATATCTCTAAATAGTTACATGAATAAAATAGAAAAAGAAGAAATCAATGATTTGGACATGCAACTTAAAAAAAAAAAAACTTAACAAAAAGGAATTAACCCCCCCAATTAAATACCAAATTAAAAATTCTAAAGCTCAAAATGTTGTGCCACAGTTCCCTTTTAATGTCCTTTCCCAGTTTCCCTAATTGTCCTACTCAGTTACTCTGCCTCAGGTTATAATCATTCTCTCTTAATGTTTGATAGGATAAAGGTCTTATATATTAGACATCATTAGACTATCAGGAGCCTCTCAGGTACCTTCCTTCATTATGTCATCCTAGGTGCCTGCCGCTATTATTTCATCTCATCCTAGGTGCTTCCCACCATTAGGTCATCCCCATCCCAGATACCTCCCCCATTATGTCACTGTTCTTGTTACCCTATAAAAGAATCTTGTATCTGATATTCACTGCTGGATTCTTGGAGATGATAATCTCATTCAGCCCTGGAACCAAACCATGGATTCATTTGGTGCCAGTAAATCTTTCCCTTTCAAAAAAAATATTAAATTGTTCTCTAATCTCTATCTTGCCTCAGTTTCTTTAGCATTACATTTTGGAGGCTTCCCACTGAGATATTAGAAAATGAGAGCAGGATTAGAGAGTAGAGACATTCGGGTCTCTGCCTTGGCTCTCAGGGCAGCTGGGGATCTGGGTTCTTTGCTTGGAGAGGCTGACCCTCTGGAGATTTTTTCCAGAGTCTCCAGGAAAGAGAGCAGTTTTCAGTTGCAGCTATGCCCGATGGTAGACACCTTCATTTTGGCCAAGGGAGAGTAAGCCTGGATGTCTGTTTTAGGACACAATCTGATCTGTTTATCTATCTGTCTGTCTGTGCTAGCACCTGGATTCTCAAAATACTAAAATGCTGATGGGCATTAAATTCTGAGAAGAGTATTATTCAGGAAGCTTGATAATACCCTCTGATTTTGTGTCTCTTAAGACACATCTGGTCTTATCTGATTTTGAGTGCCTTTTTAGGCACTCTGGTTACTTGTTCTGTCTGTGCTAGCATCTGGATTTTCAGAATAACAGGGCACTGATGGGTGTTAAAAATTTTGAGAAGTAGTGTTGAACTAGATGTAGTTGGCACTACCTGGGTGTCTCCTGAGACACATCTGGTTCTGTGTGCCAGTTGACACAACTCTGGGCATTCCAGAGTATAAATCTGAGTGTTTTTTTAAGAAACCATCTGGCTTGGGTTTTGATGTTAATGTCTTATTGAAAGTTGTAACTGTGTAGTCTATATCTGTGTGATTTGTGTTCTGTGTTCTGGTGATTTGTCTGTTTTGTTAATTTAAGAGCTCTGTTAAGTTTAAGAACAATGATTCTGAAATTGTGGGAAATAATTTTACTGTTGCCTATGCAGGGTAAATTTAGTTATCTTTAAGTATAAGCGTAAAAGAACAATGGCTTGTTTAAAAAGTTCTGTTAACTTGCCTGACAAGGGTCACATGCCTCTAATTAGGTAAAATATGTAGCAAAAAAGGATCTGACTTTTCTGAAGGCTCCCAATCTGGCCAGAGTTGGAGCTTAGGAAAAATCCATTGGGAATAAAAGCCATGTGGGGCCAGAGGGAGAGAAAGAAATTAGGCTGTTTAGTAAAATTCATTATTTGAAATATGATAGCAAAAGCAGTTTTATGTTATTGGGAAGTTAAAGCTGTATTTAGTTTGGTTCAGAGTTTGTTACCTATATTATAACATTATAAATTAAGCTTTAAATCCAGTTCTTCTGGACATGTGGGTTTTATAGAATCTCCCTCCACCCCCCACTGGAAAATTAATAGATGCCCATCAATTGGGGAATGGCTGAATAAGTTGTGGTACATGATGGTAATGGAATATTATTGTTCTATAAAAATGATGAACAAGCTGATTATAGAAAGGCCTATAAAGATTTACATGAACAGATGCTGTTTTAAATAAGCAGAACCAGGTATACTTCAGATACAATAACAGCAAGAATGTTAAATGATCAGTGATGAAAGACTTGATTCTTCTCAGTGGTTCAGTGATTCAAAGCAGTTCCAATAAATTTTGGACAGAAAATGCCATTTGAGTCCAGGAAAAAAAAAAGCTATGGAGGCTGAGTGTAAATAACATATACTATGTTCAGTTCTTTTTTCTGGTTTTTATATATATATATATATATATATATATATATATATATATATATATATATATATATATATTTCCTGTGGTTTTTCCCTTTTGCTCTGATTTTTTCTCTCCCAACGTGAGTCATAATGCAATCTGTTTTAAAAAGAAATAATTTTTTTAAAAAAGGAATGAGTCCACTAAAATACATAAGAATCTTTGTGGGCCACCTATTGATTTATAAAAACATATACGTGTATGTTCTACTATATTTCATTTACTTTGCTAAAATGTAAAAATATTTCCCAATTATATTTCAGTATGGTTCCAGATACACTCTGTGAGACATATTTGACACCTTCAGATTAGAGGGAAAAGAGAAGAAGGTTCAGGAAAGAACCTTATGGTTTTATTTGTGCACAATGGGCAAGTGATCTGTATCCTTTCATAGTATAAGATCAATCATCTCAATCTCCCTTTACTATTATTCCAAAAATTTAATGGCACCTAAGCAAAATACAAATGTAAATGTATTCTACTGGATTTGCCCACAAATGTTCACAATCATTCCTATGCAAATTACAATTTTTATTGGCCTGTGGATTGCAACTTCAAGATCAAGCCAAAAGTAAGGTAATAGGTGAAAAGTTGTAATATACACTATCAGCAGACTATATAAAAACTTCTGATTTATATCAAAAGGTTCTGTACAAATGGGGTAGAGTGCCCAGAACTCTGGTTTCTATTATATTCAGTTATCCAGGTTGACATAATCATTTAAATGCCCTTTTGAAAGAACATATTGTTGATAGCTATGAAAAGAATATAATGATGTTCCATCAAACTACTCAATATTAGAGTTAGAGGAAACCATAAGGACAAAATAGTCCTAATATCCCCATACTATTTTATAAAAGAGGAAACTCAGATCCAGAGAAGTTATTTTTATCAGATTAAACTATACTGAAATATAGCTAAACTATTCTTTCCCACTCTCATTATAACTCAACATTGAATGTCAATGCTAACATCAATTATGTGGTTCTCTGTGTCTTTAAAGATGAATAAAAGCATCATGTGGCCAATTAATTTCATGCCTGTAGACATGGTTTTATGAGTAGAGAAAAATAAAACTTAATTTTCCTTTATCTTTAAAAAAATAACTATTTTCCAATTTGAGGGAAAAATAGCGTGGTTAATGTCAAGTCCCACAGACTAAGAAAGAATCTCCCCCACTCAATGGAATGATTAAACATTGTCTTTTCTCATGCCAAAGTTTCTTACTTTCCATTTTGTTTTTAGATTGCAGATAGTATCAGCTATCCTTACTTTTTTCTTGAAGCAGAGGAAAAGGGTAATCACTTGTGGCAACCATATTAGTAAACAATGGTCACTGATGTGTTCAGAAGAATGTTTGAAGCATCATAACCCTATAGCAAGGAAATAGGTTAGAACTGAGGCATTTGGGTAAAGTACCTTGAGAAAATAGTATATTAGAAAAGGAGAAAAATGACTAGGATACAGTCTAATATTGTAGGGTAAATTGAAATAATATTAATTGCCAAAATCTCCACATCAGAACAGAGATGGTTTATTAATTTTTTTTATTTAATGGACAAGTTATTATAGAAAATACTAGTATCAATTGCAAACGAGACCAAAAAGACAAAAGCTCACTTAGATAACCAAGAATTGAAAAATCAGTTGAGGTTAAAGTATTTATCACAAGCATGTGCACATGTGCGCTCACACACACATATCAAACAAAATAAGAATAACACATATATAAAGATTAAGCTTTCCTCACAATGAAACTTTGATTAAAGAAATACAAATATCACTCCATTTTACAGATGAAGGAACTAAAGCTCAGTGAAGGTAAATCCTAAGGTTATACAAATAATGAATACATTTTGCAAATGAACCCATCAATATACATTCTGAATCATCTGTTTTCCTCTATCCTAAGAATGGCTAAGAATGACATCTTTTGACCTTTGATGGACCTGACTACTGTCCTCCTATAATCATAATATGGCAATTAGGTTAATGATATTATTAAAGAGGATAGTTTTGACAGAGATGGAAACCAGGTAACAAGGGATTGAGGGATGAATATATGATGAGAAGGTGTTGAAGGTTAGGTTAAAAGGGAGAAAAAAATAATAGAATGGTTACTTAAGGAAAGAACAACACTCAGGGAAAAAAAAAATCTCTCTCTAGGCTTGAGTAGACCTGAGTATGTTTGTACACAGAATGGAAGAAATCAATGGTATGGAGAAAGAGCAGTTAGCATGGGAACAAAAAAAATTAATTGATGGAAGAGTAACTTGGTGTAAAGGAAAAATTATTAAACCTGACATCAGGAAAGATGAGTTTGATTCTCTGGCAGGTTTTCATTGTATGACCTTCCTCATATAATTTATCTGAGTCTCCATTTCCTCATTAGCAATACAGAGATAATAATATTTGCAATGCCTACCTCACAGGATAGTTGTGAGCAAACCTGACCACTCTATACAAATGTAAGTTATTACACAGGAGAGATGAGACAGCAGGGGACAAGAGCATAGGTTAAGTCTCTCAAAATCAAAGGAACAGTGCTACCTTTGAAGTAAAATAGGAAAAATAAAAAAAAATAGTGAAAACAAAGATAATTGTTCAAATAACAAGCATTCATTAGAAACTATGTCCACTATATTATATACTGGGTGCTTAAATTTCATTTAATAATTAATTGAGGAGATGTAGCCAAGATAGTGAAGTAAAGACAGGGACTTCCCTGAGCTCTTCCCCATATCCTTTCAAATGCCTTCAAATAATAACTAGTTAATAATAACTAAAATAATAAATTCTAGAGCATCAGAACCTATAAAAAGACAGAGTGAGATAATTTCCCAGCCCAAGACAACTTAGAAAATCAACAGGAAAGGTTTGTCATACTAGGGTGAATATGGAGCCAGATCCAGCACAGACTGCACCAGCACAGCCTTGGCCCAAGCAAACTAGGAGCAACTTAGCAATTTCTTCCAGAGCTCTCAGCACACAGACAATAGGACTCAAACAACTGATCAAAAGATTACTGTGGTGTTTTTGTTAGCACTGAGGCAGTACTCTATTTCTTTGCCCATACTCAGACCTGGGTTACAATCCTAGGTAATTGTCTTAAGGAAAAGCACTAATACACCAGAGGTTGTGGGCACAGTGGAGGCAGGACTCTCCTCACATAAGAAGGCTTGTGGTTACTCACAGGCCAGAGCACAGTCCAGGAGAGTAGTAAACATCTCACCTTACATCATACTCCTTTGAAATAACTGAAAACTTACAAGTTGATAGAAGTATCTCTGAAAACAGTTGCACAAAATTCTGAAGCTTAAAACATACCCCCTCCATCCTAGAAGCAGACACCTACTTTAACGAAGAATTAAAATTAAGGAATAAAGAAGAAAAATGAGCCAACTGATCATACAAAATTACTATAGTGCTAAGGAAAATACAAATTAGGCTCAGGTAATGGAAGAACTCAAAATAATTTTTAAAATCAAGTAAGAGAGGGAGAGGTGAAACTGGGAAGAGAAATGAGAATGATGCAAGAGAATTGTGAAAAACATGTCAACAGCCTGCTAAAGGAAACATCAAAAATACTGAAGAACTTAACATCTTAAAAAACAGAATAGACCAAATTGTAAAGAGGATACAAAAAAAAAAAAAACCAATGATGAAAAGAATCCCCTAAAAAGTAAATCTAGACAAATGGAAAGAGAAGCACAAAAATTTGCTGAAGGAAAAAAAAAAACTTAAAATTAAGAGATACAAGAATTCACTGAAAAAAATTCCTAAAAATTAGAATTAGGCAAACATAAGCTGATGATTTCATGAGAAATCAAGAGAAAATTTTTTTAAAAAATCAAATGGATGAAACAAAAGACTGTGAAATATCCCACTGGAAAAATAACTGACCTAGAAAAGAGATCAGGGAGAGAAAATTTTAAAATTATTGGATTACCTAAAAACCATGATAAAAAAAATAAGAGTCTAGATATCATCTTTCTAGGAATAATCAAGGAAAACTTTCCTGATATTCTATAACTATAGGGTAAAATAGAAATTGAAAGAATCTAAAAATCACCTCCTAAAAAGAGGTCCCCAAATATAAACTAATTACTTTTTTAGGCTTCTCTCGAGTTTTATTTTTGAAAGTAAAATATTCTATTCAGTTGTGATGTTCTCATTAGGAATCTTTGAAAGACCTACATTTCACTAAATATTCATTTGCTCCCCAAGTATTACACTCAATTTTGTTGGTTAAGTGATTCGTGCTTGTAATCCTAACTCTTTTGCCCTCTGGAGTTTGGTTATAATATTTCTCAAGGTTTTTATTTTTTGTCCTCTGGATTTAAGATATTGAGATAATTTTCCTTGATAATTTCTTGAAATATGATGTCTATACATCTTTATCATAAATTTCAGTTAGTTCACTAATTCTTTTTTCCCTTTTTAAATAAATATATTTATTTTTAATACACATTGCTTTATGAATTTTGTTGGGAGAGAAAAATCAGAGCAAAAGGGAAAAACTATTGGAGAAAAAAACAAACAGAAAAAAGAAGTGAACATAGCATGTATTGATTTACACTAAATCTCCATGGTTCCTTTTCTGGTTGCAGAGAACATTTTCTGTCCAACGTCTATTGGGATTGCTTTGAATTACTGAACCACTGAGAAAACCAAATTTTTCATAGTTGATCATTGCACATTCTTTTTGTTACTGTGTACAAGAAATTCCTGGTTCTGCTTAGTTTGCTCAGGTTCGGTTCATGTAAATCTTTCCAAGCCTTTCTAAAATCAGTTTGTTCATCATTCTTTATAAAATAACAATATTCCAATATCTTCATATACTACAACTTATTCAGCCATTCCCCAATTAATGAGCATCTACTCATTTTCCAATTTTTGCTACAACCAAAAAAGCTGCTACAAACATTTTTGCACATGTGAGTCCTTTTTCCTTCTTTAAGATTTTCTTGGGATACAGACCCCATAATGGCACTGCTAGGTCAAATGGTACACAAAATTTTATAGCCTTCTGGGTATAGTTCCAAATTGCTCTCAGAATGGCTGGATTATTTCACAACACCACTAACAATGCATTAATGTCCCAATTTTCCCACATCCCCTCTAACATTTGTCATTATCTTTTTTTTGTCATCTTAACCAATCTGAGAGGTGTTTAGTGGAACTTTTTTGTGTTAATTTGCATTTCTCTGATCAATAGTGGTTAAGAGCAATTTAATATGACTAGAAATCATTTCAATCTCTTCATCTGAAAATTCTCTGTTTATATTCTTTGACAATTTATCTGCTGAAAAGAAAGTGTATTCCTTTCTGTCTCCATTACATTTTCTCCAGAGATCTATCATATCTAACTTTTCTAATATTCTATTTACCTCTTTGACTTCTTTCTTATTTATTTTGTGGTTTGATTTATCTAATTCTGAGAGTGCAAGGTTAAGATCTCCCACTATTATAGTTTTACTGTCTATTTCTTCTTGCAGCTCTCTTAGCTTCTCTTTTAAGAATTTAGATGCTACACCACTTGGTGCATATATGTTTAATATAGATAGTGCTTCATTATCCATGCTACCCTTTAGCAAGATATAGTGCCCTTCCTTATCTCTTTTCATTAGATCAATTTTTGCTTTAGCTTGATCTGAGATCAGGATGGCTACCCCTGCTTTTTTGACTTCACCTGAAGCATAGTAGATTTTGCTCCAACCTTTTACCTTTAACCTGCATGTATCTCCCCGCTTCAGGTGTGTTTCCTGTAAACAACATATTGTAGGATTCTGGCTTTTAATCCATTCTGCTAACCGCTTCCTCTTTATGGGGGAGTTTACCCCATTCACATTTATGGTTAGAATGACCAATTCTGTATTACTTGCCATCTTGTTAACCCCAGTTTACGCTTTTCTCCCTTCTTTCCCCTTTCCCCCCCTTCCCAGTATTAAGCTTGTGAGCACCACTTGCTTCTCACAGCTCTCCCTTTTTAGTATCCCTCCCCCCGCCTTAGAGTTCCTCCCCCTATCTTACCCCTTTCCCTCCCAGTTACTGTATTCCCTTCCGCTTAGCTTATTCCTTCCCTTTTCACTTTTCCCTTCTCACTTTTCAATGAGGTGGGAGAAGTTTCACCATAGATTGAATATGTCTTAAGATTTTTCACTTAAAGCCAATTCTGAAGGCAGTAAGATACCCACTATATTCATCCCCCTCCATTCTTTCTCTCAGATATAATAGGTTTCCTATGCCTCTTCATGAGATGTACTACCCCCACTTTACCCTTTTTCTGGTACAATGTCCTTTCCACATCAATTTCTAGAACAAGGTATACATGTATTCTTTATACATCTATATAGTCAAAATATGGTTCCCAAGATTAATCTTTACCTTTTTAGATTTCTCTTGAGTTCTATATTTGTAGATCAAACTTTTTGTTAAGTTCTGGCTTTTTCATCAGAAATAGATGAAATTCGCTTACTTTGTTGAATGTCCATCTTCTTCCCTGGAAAAAGATGCTCATTCTCGCTGGGTAAGTTATTTTTGGTTGCATACCAAGTTCCTTAGCCTTTCGGAATATCATATTCCAGGCCCTTCGATCTTTTAATGTGGATGCTGCCAGATCCTGGGTGATCCTTATTGTGGCTCCTTGATACTTGAATTGGGTTTTGCTAGCCGCTTGCAATATTTTTTCCTTCATCTGAGGGTTCTGGCATTTGGCCACTATATTCCTTGGTGTTTTGATTTTAGGATCCCTTTCAGTGGGTGATCGATGAATCCTTTCAATGTTTATTTTTTCCTCTGTTCCTATGACTTCTGGGCAGTTCTCTTTGATAATTTCCTGGAAAATAGTGTCCAGGCTCTTTTTTTCATCATGTTTTTCTGGAAGTCCAATGATTCTCAGATTGTCTCTCCTGGATCTGTTTTCCAGGTCTATTGTCTTCCTCAGAAGGTATTTCACATTCTTTTCCATTGTTTGATTTTTTTGGATTTGCTTGACTGATTCTTCTTGTCTCCTCGAGTCATTCAATTCCACTTGTTCAATTCTGATTTTCAGTGAAGTATTTTCTTCACTCACTTTTTAAAAATCTTTTTCTAATTGTCCCATTGAGTTCTTTTGTTCTGTGGAATTTTTTTCCATTTCGCCAATTTTGTTTTCCAGTTCACCAATCCTATTTTTCAAGGATTTTACTTCTTTATCCACTCTCTCTTTAACTTTCTCCAGGCTCTTTTGCCAAGCCTCCCTCTCCTTTTCCCAAGCTTCCCTCTCCTTTTGCCAAGCCTCACTCTGCTTTCCCCATTTTTCTTCTAGCTCCCTTGTGAGAGCCTTTTTAATCACTTCTATGAGGTTCATCTGTGCTGAGGAAGAGATGATCTCCTCCTTTGGGGATTCACCTGGGGACTGTCTGTTTTTAGTCTCCTCAGGATTTAGAGTCTGCTCTCTATCTGTATAGAGGCTGTCAAGGGTTAAAGTCCTCTTCAGTTTCTTGCTCATTCTGTCTAATAATCAAAGACAAACTAGCAAAGAAAAACAGAAAAAACTGGAGTCTTTCTTTGGGGAAGGGGCTGGGTGTGTTACCGAGCTTCCTCTACAGACTGCAGGGGGCAGCAGTGAGGCACTAGCAGGACTGTGTTGCGCCTGCGCTCTGAGATCCCAGAGCGTGCTGAGTCACTGGGGGGGGGGGGGGGGAAGGGGGGAGCGGCCAGGTCCCGAGAGACTCCAGCTGTTTGGGGTTGTATTCTTCAGCCCCGGTGTTCTTAGCTTCTCTGCTGGGCTGCTGACTTGCTGCCGGAGCAAAGTATCCAAACCTGTAGCGAAGCTCTCCCCGCAGAGACGGCTGCGATCACTCCCCACCCCCTCTCCAGTCTGCTCCCGTGCTCTCACTGCCGCTGCCCGCCGCCTGTGCCTGATCTAAAACCATCCCAGCCCTCCAGTAAAGACAGATCTTTCTTGGCGAATCTCAAGGATGGCTTCTCTTGGTAACTATTTGTGGGTTTTTTTTCAGTCAAGCATTAATTCAGAGGTTTGTAATGAAATGGATAGTGAGAGAAAGTGTGGAGCTTATTCAGCTGTGTGCCTTCTCTCCGCCATCTTAACCGGAAGTCCCTTTGACGATTTATCAATTGCAGAATGGCTTAAATTCTTAAGTCAATTTCCTATATATTTTAGAAACGAGACCTTTATCAGAACCCTTGGATGTAAAAATTTTCCCCAGTTTTCTGCTTCCCATCTAATCTTGTTGGCATTGGTTTTGTTTGTACAATTTTTTAAATTTAATATAATCAAAATTATCCATTTTGCTTTTCATAATATATTCTAGTTCTTTGGCCACAAATTCCTTACTTTTCCACAGTTTTGAGAGATAGGCTATCCTTTGTTCTTGTAATTAGCTATCACTCCTTTTAAATAAATTTATTTTTTAGTTTTTTAAATTTATTTTTGATATGCTTTACTTTATGAATCATGGTGAAAGAGGAAAAAATAGAGCAAAAGAGAAAAACTATGGAAGAGATTAAAAAAATAGAAAAAAAGAAGTGAACATAGCATGTATTGATTTACATTCAGTCACTTCAGTTCTTTTTCTGGTTGCAGATGGCATTTTCTGTACAAAGTCTATTGGGATTGTTTTGAATCACTGAACTGCTGAGAAGAACCAAGCTTTTCATAGTTGATCATTGCACATTCTTGCTATTATTATATACAATGTATTTCTGGTTTTGCTTGTTTCACTTAGCATCAGTTCACGTAAATCTTTCCAGGCCTTTCTAAAATCAGCTTTTCATCATTTTTTATAGAACAATAATATTCCATTAGTTTCATATACCACAACTTGTTCACCCATTCCCCAACTGATAAGCATCTACTCATTTTCCAGTTCTATGCTACAACAAAAATATCTGTTAAAAACATTTTTGCAAGTGAAGGTTTTTTGCCCTCCTTTATGATTTCTTTGGGATATAGACCCAGTAAGGGGACTGCTAAGTCAAAGGGCATGAACAACTTCATAGCCCTTTAGGCATAGTTCCAGATTGCTCTCCAGAATGGTTGGATCATTTGATAACTCCACCAACAATGCATTAGTGTCCTAGCTTTCTCACATCTCCTCTAACATTTATCATTATCTTTTACTATCATTTTAGCCAATGTGAGAGATGTGAGGTGGTATCTCAGGAGTTGTTTTCATTTGCATTTCTCTAATCAGCAATGATTTAAAGCATTTTTTCATATAACTATAGATGACTAATTTCCTCATCTAAAAATTGTGTGTTCATATTCTTTGACCACTTATCAATTAGTGAATGACTTGTATTCTTATAAATTTGATAAAGTTCTTTACATATTTTAAAAATAAGGCCTTTGTCAGAAATACTATACTATATAGATTTTTTTCCAAGGGTTGTATATCCCTTTAAATCTTATTTCTCTTGTGAAACATTTTGGAAAATGTTGTAATCTTGAAAAGTAATTTTTATATTACATTTTACATTTACATTGGAAAATGTTATAAATCTTGAAAGATGTTATCTAGGATGTTTTTTCATCATGGTTTTCAGGTAGTCCTATTTTCTAGGCCACTTATTCTGATAAGGTAATTTTCATTTTCTTCCAATTTTCTTTTCCATTTTTTTTGGCTTTTGTTTGATTATTCATGTCTTATTGAGTCATTCTCTTCCATTTGTTCAATTCTAATTTTTAGTGAATTATTTTCTTCAGTTAGCTTTTTTAAAATCTCCTTTTGCAGTTGGCCAATTGAACTTTTATATGAATTTTTGTTTATTGATTTTTTTCCCATTTCATGAATTCTGTTTTCCAAGGAGTTGTTTTCTTTTTCCCTTTCATCAAATCTATTTTTTAAGTACTTTTCTTCAGATAATTTCTGTTCCCTTTCCAAACTCTCCTTCAAAGTTCTTATTTCTTTTCTCCATTTTTCTCTAACTCTCTTTTAACATTCTTTTTGAATCCTTCCAAGAGTATTGTGAGATGGATACCAACTCATATCACCCTTTGAGATTTTATCTGGAAATGTTTTGCCTTTAATGACCTCATGGTTTGAGATCTGTTCTTCTCTGTCTCCATAAAAATTATCTGTAGTCAGAACCATTTTTTTTTTTTTTGCTTTTTTGCTCATTTTTGAAAGGTTGAGGTCTGCTTTTAGGATAAAGGGGAGATTTTCCCAATTTCCTCTACAAGTGACAATGGCTTCATGTTGCCCTGTGATAGTGCTGCTAGCTTCTTCCTGTGCTGAATATATGTGGGCAAATCCCATATTATTCTGAGATTCATGAGCCCACTATTTGCTTGTGTGGTTGTATTAGATATCTCATAGCTAGCCTGCTGACCTACTGGATTCTGAAGCAGGAAAAAGTAGCCAAGACTTCTATATTTTGGCTAAATGTCTCCTGGCAGATTCCCTCAATGTAGGAGTCTTCTCCACCCTGGGCTGACTTGAGTCCCCCTGTGCTGCACTTGCAATGGGCCACTGTTCCCTTCTACCACCCCTCATGCCCCACCCCAATCCCATGCCCAATTAAAGCAGACCATTCCTAAAGTTCTTTCAAAATAGCTTATGCTAGATATTTGTTACACTCCAAATATTTGTTTGTTCTGTCACTCCAAAACCAATTCAGAGACTTGATCTGGTGTCGATCTGAAGAAAGCCAGGAAGATCTCAGGCAAAAACTTGTCTAATCCCTGTAATCTTGGCTCTACACTTGGTATTTTCAATTTATAAAGAAATGGGAGCACCAGCCTTCAAGTCAGGAGGACCTGAGTTCAAATCTGATCTCAGACATTTAACACTTCCTATCTGTGTGATCCTGGACAAGTCAGTTAACCCCAATTGCTTCAGCAAAAAATAAAAAAATAAAAAAGAAATTTAAAAAAAGGAAATGGGATAATCAGCAGACAGGAAAAGGGAGGGACTTGAATAAAGTAGATAATTCAAGAAGTAGAATTTGAGGGAGAAAAAAAGAGAGGCATTTTTTTTAAGAGTACAGATTAGGGAGGTATTGATTAAAGACAAATTAGATTGTGAGGAGAATAGGGTAAAAAGAGTGAATGAGAGGGACAAAAGAGGGGGGAAAAGAAGGGGGAAGGAAACTACACAATTAGTCCTTGTAATTTTGAATGTAAATGAGATGAATTCATCCATAAAATACAAATGGATAGCAGAATGAATTAAAAATTAAAATCTGACAATTTGTTGTTTACAAGAAAAAAAAAATATATACACATTTTAAAAGGATAGATAGCCACAGAGTTAAAATCAAAAGCTGAAGTAGAATTTATTATGCTTTAGATGAGGTAAAAAAACAAACAAACAAACAAAAAAAAAAAACTGTCGTGATTTGAGATAAAGTGGGAGATAAAATAGACTTAGTTAACAGAGATAAGTAGAGAAAGTATGATAAAAGGTATTATAGAAAATGAAACAATATCAATTTAAAACTCCAAAGATAGATACTCCAAAGTTATACTATCTAAAATTTTAAAGGAAAAGTTAAATTAATTACAGGTAGAAATTGATACTAAATACCATAATAGTGGGGGATTTTCCATTCTGGGAATTACATAAATCTGACCAAAAATATATAAAAAAGAATAAAATTTTAGATAAGCCATATGTAATAGCTCTCTGGAGTGAACTGAATCGGAATTGAAAGTATACACTTTTGTCTCAGCAGCACGTGGTACATTTACAAAGTTGACTACATATTAAGTCATAAAAACTTTATACTTAATTGCAGATAGACAGAAATATATCAGATCAAAATACAATAAAATAATAAGGGACCATCAAAATAGAGATTAAAAATTAGAGATTAAACAACCTAATGATAAAGAATGAGTCAAATGACAAACACAGAAGAATCAATAATGCATTAAAAAATAAAAGAAAAATGTTAATAATAAAAACAGAATATCAATTATGAGACAACACACCAAAAATTATGGAATACAGCAAAAGCTTTGAGAATATTATATATGTAAATGTTTTATCAATAAATAACAAATAAAAATATATAATAATCCATGAAATGAAATAGAGAAAAAAGAAGTTCATTAATTGATTAAACAATAAATAAACTAGAAAATGAAACAAAAAAAATGCCCAAATAAACAACAAATTGGGAATCTTAACAATTAAAGGTAAAATTAATGTTTGAATATAAACAAAAAACATTGCATTAACAAATAAAACTAGAAGTTAGGTATATGAAAAAAATAAAGTAAATAATATATAATATTTCCGGACCCTTCACGCAACTTCTTTTAAAACTATTTAACTATTTACACTATTATATCTATTCCAGGAAGATTGTACTAAAGACTTTGTTTTCTTCATTCCTTCACCTTGTCTTTTTAAAATCAGAATATTTTCCATTCTCCAATTCATGGCAATTCTGTTATTTTTTATTATCACTTATAACAATTACATCTGCCAGTTCTTTCTCAGTTCTTTTACTGCTAAGTAGTTTCTCTTAACCTAGTGACTTGCAATACTTGATTGCAGTTAAGCAGTTTAATGCTCCCTTCTATGATTTGCTTTGCTTCTGGTCTAGTTATGTGATTTCATCTATTTAGTGAACTCCTATAAGGAAATGCCCTCTACTAAAGAAAATTTAGAACTCTTAAAAATGTATCTTCATCAGCTACCAATGAGAATAAAGGAGAAAAAAGATATACCCAGAGTCTCACACCCATTAAGTATCAAAGGCAGACTTGAACTTAGGTCATTTTGACTCTGAATCCTACTTTCTTGGCACTACTGCACACTGCCTCTCCTTTTTTTTAAATTATCACTTTACTAATGCTGAGTTTCAAATCCCTTTGAATCATTTTTACAATCCTCCCCATTTGAAAACCATTTTCATCGGCAGAGAAAAAAGACTAACGCTAATATCTCTTTCACATGAGAACTGTTCAAATACTTAAGATGGTGTCATATCATTGCCCTCTAAGTTTTTCTTTCTCCATTAAAAATATTCCAAATTCCTTTGATCAGCCATCACATGACATGAACTCAAAGCACTTAACAACCCTGTTTACCTTCACTGGTATAATTTCATTGTTAAAATGTGATGTCAAGAACTAAACACAAGATTCCAGATGTGGCCCGACAGAGATAGAGCATAGAATCTTCTTTTGGTCTTTTTTAGTGCAGTCCAAAATTACATTCCCTTTTTTAGATGATATCCAATTCTTTACTTAGTTTGAGATCAAAGTCTTTTAAAACTCCAAGATCCTTTTTTCTTTTCAGGTAATCATGGTCTAGTTACTTTATTGCCATTTTTGCACTGATTTTTTTTTAAATCAAATTTAAGGCTTTTCATTTTCCCCATTAAATTTTATTTTATTTATTTTACTCAGAATTTTAACCTTTCAAGATCTTTTCTTTTATCCTGTCTGTCTCACCCAGCATATTAACTATCTTTTCTATCTTTGTCTCTTCTAAAAAATCTTACAATTATGTCAACAATTTCTGTTGAAATCTTTGATCAAAATATTTAAAAAGCACTGGGCCAAAAATAGATACCAGAGACATTGCATTAGAGATCTTCTAATTTGACTCTGAACCATTATTGTTTTGGTAAAGCTATTCAACAAGTTTTAAATACAGTTAAATTTATGCAATTTTCTATCCCATGTTTCTTCATCTTCTCTATAAGGTTAGAAAGATAATGTTTGTCAAATGCTTTGATAATATCCAGATAAATAATATTCATAGTTAGTCAATAAGTATTTATTCTACACAATGTGTAGAACTGTAGTTCCTTGATCTAATAATAGAGTAACTCTTTCAAAAAGTATGTGTGGGGTTTAAAGTGGCATAACCTATTCTAATATATTCTTATTGCTTTTTTTTTGTGATAACCTCTTCATTTCTGAAATATTCACTAATCATTCTTTTAAAATATAATGGCCCTTTTCTACTCTGAACTTTGAGCTCTTATGATGATTACATATTACCCCAACCCCAATTATTATTTTGTTAATACTGTATAATATTTGTTCAAATACCTTTTTAGTGATTCTAAGTTTTAAAGTTGAGAGATCAAATCTGGAAATCAAATATCCCTACTGGTAAGTGCCTAGAGATTAGCATCTGGGCATATTTGTATATCAAAGCATCGTTTTCTGTTTTTATGATGGCATCACCCAAAAATTTTGGGGAATAAAAAGTATATTTTTTTAAGCTTCAAATGTTGTTCCTAATATAGCTGGATAGAACTCTGTGAAAGTCTAACTGACTTCTCATTGTGACATGGAATGACCCTGGATTCTTGAAGTCATGCCATTGGAACACAATCTCTGGCAGCTTCCATCACACTGAAAAGGCTAAGAAAATGGTCCTAGCACCAACCTATGCCGCCTTAGAAGAAGCCTAGCCTCGTTATTACCTCTTAGAAATGAATTTTTTGGCTATTGCAATCTATGAAACAAGAAAGACAGATTTGTCTTTCTTTTCACATTGTCCTAGAGTTTTCTCTCAGAAATTTGCTAGATAGGGAAAAGGAATGCACAATATGTTAAATCAAGGAAATTTCTGAGAGGAAATTGTCACAGGGGAAGATTAAAATCAAAGTATGGCCCTAATGTTGTTGTTGTTGTTTTTAATAATCATGTTTGGACACCATAAGAAAAACTGTAGATAGAGATTGAAGAGACAGAGCTTACAGTGGGCCAATCAGTTATTAGGCTTCCTATTCATTTGGAGGCTCACCAACTCCATCTTATGTGAACAGGTTTGGAGGGTCACAGCTTCCTAAATGCTTAAAGAGCCTAGCAAAAAAAGAAAACAGGAATGTTGTATCAATTAACTAAACAGAAATTCCAAGGAAGAGTAAGTATTGATCCCTGAGAAAAGACTGAAATAGAACCTTCTGATTGTCTGTGTAATTGGAATACGAGGAAGTAAAATGGACACTATCAGATGATCTATTCCTTGTCATCACTGACTTTGCCATGTAGTGGTTTTTATTTTTCTTTAAAATAATATAATGGTTCTCTCTGGGAGCGAGTTTCTTGGGGAGGTTTTCTGGAGGCAGCCTTAGTCTCAGTTAAGAGTAATAATCACCCAAAATGCAGCCAGCTGGTAAAAATGCAAACGTTTATTTTCTCCTTCCAAAATAGCCCGGTTAGTTGAGGCCTATTTCTGCTTGGTTCTAAGAGCTCTTACAACTTTGTCCTTTGTTTCTGTCTCTGCTTTCTTCAGCCTCCAGCCAGCACCAAGTTGAATCTGTCTTGCCTCCAAGAGAGGGCTTCTGACTTCCAATCTCCAGGAGTGCTTTGTGTCTGTCCCAGAGTGCTCCTCTCCAATCTCTGGGAATGTTCTGAAGTAAAATTCTCTTGACTAGCTCCCTGAAGCTTTATTTATGTTCCTTCTCTGAGAGTGGGATTGTGGGATATCTCCCATAGTGCTCTCTGGCCCTAAGAGCTTCAAGGGAGGTGTGAATTCGGATATCTCATACTAAACCCTGAAATCTCATAAATGTGTGAACTCCAATGAGTACTTAAATACTTCTTGCTTATATGAGCTCTCTAAAGGTATGAACACAAGAATTGTATCAATTAGTTCTACTTAGTACCTTGTTTCAGGTTCTGGCCCAAAACATGTCCTTGTAAGATCAGATCAATGATACTGAACCATGCTAAATTAGATCATTATTGTCTTTATGACTTAACAGTTTGTAAAGATTCCAACATTGCCAGAACCAAAAAGTTGTCATTAATGTATCAACATCTTCTTAGAAGCTCTCCAATGGAGTTTCCCAGGTTCTTTGTCTCTGCATTTTTAGTGTTTTTATCAATATTTTGAACTATGACATAATTAGATTAAAAAAAAAGATCTTTGAAAGTATAGATGAAAATGATTTCCAAAAAAGGTCACTGGGAATGGAACTCAGCTGAGTAATCTCCCAGTGAGTGGAGGAAAACAGGTTTGTCCTTCAGATCATTACTGGAAAATTCAGGAGCCATGATTTTTAATCTTGTATTTTTCATTTCTAGTTTTATACAAAAAAAAATCTCTAATATGAGCATATTGTCCTATTGGCTATTTAGAATGAGAATAGAAATGTTTTTAAATGGGCTATGGAAAAAATAATAACTTGTATAAATGTATGTACTATTTTATAATAATGATTTTATATTCAGGCTTTAGAGTGATTCATGAATACTAGCAATCACTGAGAAATGGGGAATACTATCCAGCACATGTGCAGAAATCTAGGCTAACAATTTAAAATTCCACATGTGTGATCAAGACTTACATCTAATAGATCAAGCTCAGAGCACTGTCTGGTGGCTTATTCTGAGATTGCACTCTGAGTAACTATACCAGATGGAATGGTAACTATACCACTGGAAGGGTAATTGATTTTGATGCTAACTAGGTATTATGTAAAAGAAGTTTCAAAATCCAAAGAAAATGACAAGTTAACACTATCGATATATGGAAGCACTCAGTTTAAAAAAATAAGTATATAAAATTATTTTCAGTTTTGTCTATCTCCCTCCTATGTTTTTCATGATAGTAGGAGGATGGAAGAAAAGGAAACAGTGGATGCAAGAATTGCATAATGTCAAAACTGTGTTTAAATATTATTTAAAGCAACAATTGTCAGTGTGTGAATTATGATTACCTTGATCAGTGACCAATGAATATGTTGACAAATTATCGGAGGAATGTAATCATATCAGTCTTGCCATTCCAACTATGAATGATATCAAAAAACAAAATTAAGTACCATTTAATAGAAGAATGATTCATAGATCCCTCTGAAGACAAAAAAAAAGAGTTGATTGAATTGATTTTATCTTAAAATAAGCAGTGGTGATATCAGATCCCATGACAAAACTTTTTTAAAAGGCCACCATCAAATAATTATTATTTGAAGAACAACACCTATTTTTAAGAACTGGATGAAACTGTCTAAAGTGAATCAACAAGTCTTTTATTACTTGGCAAATGCCAATACAAAACTGAAAATGGGAAAAATAGCAAAATATATGCTGGAATATGTCATTCAGACATAAGAAACAAGAGGACTCAAACTTGCAGAATACTCCAGAGACAGACCTAGATTAAATGAATACTTTCTCCAAGCAAAACAATTTTGAAAGCAGCAAATAATAGTAAAATTGATTTAAATTGATTATCTTAGGAAAGAAATCATTACATATATACAAGTTGTTTCTGAATCAATTATGTGTAGACAGAGCATTAACTTTTTATGCTGAAGAGTAACACTCAATATGAAATTAAAAAAAAATAAAAGACAGTAATATTTATCATTCAATTAAAATCATTATTACCTGTCCTATTTAAACAAGCTATTTGTGAACAAGATAATGAACTAAATAAACATTTCTTCTTATCCGCATGACTTCTCAAATTTCCCCCAAATAGAAATTATGCTCCAAAGATTAAAAAAGAAAACCTTACCTCTCTCTGTAGTCAAGAACACAAAAATACAAAAGGAAATAAACAAAAAATATCCCAGAAACTGATGGTCATTGGACCTAAATCCACCCAACATCTCTCCCTGACCTGCCATGTTAATAGCAAGGAAGGCTGTGCTAGCAAATCCAAGGTCATGACAGAGCTTTACATCACCCCTAAACACCCCTATTTCTCTTTCCATTGCTTTTGAAATCATGGCTCTCGGTTGCTAAAATTTGCTTGGACTTTGATAACATGCTTGGCCATAATTCTACAGGTGCAAAAACCCTGGGACTATAACCCAAAGTACCAGTATTACAAAGCTCTGATGTGCCCATGCCAGGAAAAGCAGCCTTAAACTGCCAGTTTGGGCCAGAGAACTAAAAAAAAAAAAAATCAAATAAATAGAGTAGAACAAAACAAAACACCTATACATGTATATGTATGTTGATGTTGGAAAGGGGGAAAAAAAATCTGAAAGTTTCCAAGATTTCAGGAAGAAGAAAACTCAAAAACCTTGAACATAAATAGATAAGTTAAAAGTCACAACTATAATAATAGAAAGAAATATAGCCTCCAAGATCTAGTAAACAAGATTGGGCATCTATGAATAAATAAGGGAAAAACACTTCATGAGACCAATGAGCCTCTGGAATGTGTGAATGAGGAAATACAACAGTCTATTTCTAGGTTAGGTGGTTTAAAAGAGAAAAAAATTCTAAGAGCAAAATTTATGTCCTTCACAGAAAAAAATAATGAACAGAATAGAAAAGCTTGAGAAATACAAATAAAATTTTAAAAATGAGGAATAAGACAAGCTTAAGTGAAGAGATGATGGGGAAATATAAAACAAGAAGTGGGGATAAGGAATAAGCTGAAGAGAGCAAGAAGTAACAAGGCTACCTTAAAAAATTAAAATGAAATAAGAAATGGAGCATAATACTCTTTCTTTTCTTTTCTTTTTTTTTTTTTTAATAACTTTTTATTGATAGAACGCATGCCAGGGTAATTTTTTACAGCATTATCCCTTGAATTCACTTCTGTTCCAATTTTTCCCCTCCCTCCCTCCACCCCTTCCCCCAGATGGCAAGCAGTCCTTTACATGTTGAATGGGTTACAGTATATCCTAGATACAATATATGTGTGTAGAACCGAACAGTTTTCTTGTTGTACAGGGAAAATTGAATTCAGAAGGTATAAATAACCTGGGAAGAAAAACAAAAATGCAAGCAGTTTATATTCATTTCCCAGTGTTCTTTCTCTGGGTGTAGCTGTTTCTGTCCATCTTTGATCAATTAAGGCTCTCTTTATTGAAGAGATCCACTTCCATCAGAATATATCCTCAAACAGTATCGTTGTTGAGGTATATAATGATCTCCTGGTTCTGCTCATTTCACTCAGCATCAGTTCATGTAAGTCTCTCCAGTCCTCTCTGTATTCATCCTGCTGGTCATTCCTTACAGAACAATAATATTCCATAACATTCATATACCACAATTTACTCAACCATTCTCCAATTGATGGACATCCTTTCATTTTCCAGCTTCTAGCCACTACAAACAGGGCTGCCACAAACATTTTGGCACATACAGGTCCCTTTCCTTTCTTTAGTATCATTTTGGGGTATAAGACCAGTAGAAACACTGCTGGATCAAAGGGTATGCACAGTTTGATAACTTTTTGAGCATAGTTCCAAATTGCTCTCCAGAATAACTGGATGTGTTCACAATTCCACCAACAATGTATCAGTGTCCCTGTTTTCCCACATCCCCTCCAACATTCCCCATTATCTTTCCCTGTCATTCTAGCCAATCTGACAGGTATGTAGTGGTATCTCAGATTGTCTTAATTTGCATTTCTCTGATTAATAATGATTTGGAGCATATTTTCATATGTCTATAAATAGTTTCAATTTCTTCGTCTGAGAATTGTCTGTTCATATCCTTTGACCATTTATCAATTGGAGAATGGTTTGATTTCTTATAGATTACAGTCAATTCTCTATATATTTTGGAAATGAGGTCTTTATCAGAACCTTTGATTGTAAAAATGTTTTCCCAGTTTATTGTTTCCCTTCTAATCTTGTCTGCATTTTTTTTTGTTTGTACAGAAACTTTTCAATTTGATATAATCAAAATTTTCTATGTTGTGGTCAATAGTGATCTCTAGTTCTTCTTTGGTCATAAATTCCTCCCTTTTCCACAGATCTGAGAGGTAAACTATCCCATGCTCTTCCAATTTATTTATAATCTCATTCTTTATGCCTAAGTCGTGAACCCATTTTGACCTTATCTTGGTGTACGGTGTTAAGTGTGGGTCAATGCCTAGTTTCTGCCATACTAATTTCCAATTTTCCCAGCAATTTTTGTCAAATAATGCATTCTTATCCCAGAAACTGGTGTCATTGGGTTTGTCAAACACTATATTATTAAAGTTATTGGCTGTTTTGTCCTTTGAACCTAACCTATTCCATTGGTCAACTAGTCTATTTCTTAGCCAATACCAGATGGTTTCAGTAACTGCTGCTTTATAATATAATTTTAGATCTGGTACAGCTAGGTCACCTTCATTTGATTTTTTTTTCATTAATTCCCTTGAAATTCTTGACCTTTTGTTTTTCCATATGAACTTTGTTGTTATTTTTTCTAATTCATCAAAGTAGTTTTTTGGGAATCTGATTGGTATAGCGCTAAATAAATAGATTAATTTGGGTAGTATTGTCATCTTTATTATATTTGCTCGCCCAATCCAAGAGCATTTAATATTTTTCCAGTTGGTTAGATCAGACTTAATTTGTGTTGAAAGTGTTTTGTAGTTTTGCTCATAAAGTTTCTGATTTTCCCTTGGCAGATAGATTCCTAAATATTTTATACAATCAGTAGTTACTTTAAATGGAATTTCTTTTTGTAACTCTAACTGTTGGGTTTTGTTAGTGATATATAAGAATGCTGATGACTTATGTGGGTTTATTTTATATCCTGAAACTTTGCTGAAGGTGTAGATTGTTTCTAATAACTTTTTGGTAGAATCTCTGGGGTTCTCTAAGTATACCATCATATCATCAGCAAAGAGTGATAATTTGGTTTCCTCATTGCCTATTCTTATTCCTTTAATCTCTTTCTCAACTCTTATTGCCAAAGCTAGCATTTCTAATACAATATTAAATAGTAATGGTGATAGTGGGCAACCTTGTTTTACTCCTAATCTTATTGGGAATGGTTGCAGTTTGTCCCCGTTACATATGATGCTTACTGCTGGTTTTAAATAGATGCTACTGATTATTTTAAGGAAAAGTCCATTTATTCCTATACACTCAAGAGTTTTTTAATAGGAATGGATGTTGGATTTTATCAAATGCTTTTTCTGCATCTATTGAGATGATCATATGGTTTTTGTTAATTTGATTATTAATATGACCAATTATATTGATAGTTTTCCTAATATTGAACCAGCCCTGCATTCCTGGTATAAACCCTACTTGATCATGATGTATTATCCTGGGGATGATTTTCTGTAGTCTTTTTGCTAATATCTTATTTAAGATTTTAGCATCAATATTCATTAGGGAGATTGGTCTATAATTTTCTTTCTCTGTTTTCAACCTACCTGGTTTAGGTATCAATACCATGTCTGTGTCATAAAAGGAGTTTGGTAGGACTCCTTCATTCCCTATTTTTTCAAATAGTTTATAAAGCATTGGGGCTAATTGTTCTTTGAATGTTTGGTAGAATTCACATGTAAATCCATCTGGTCCCGGGGATGTTTTTTTAGGGAGTTGGTTAATAGCTTGTTCTATTTCTTTTTCTGAAATGGTACTATTTAAGCAATTTACTTCCTCCTCTGATAATCTGGGAAGCCTATATTTTTAGAGGTAGTCATCCATTTCACTTAGGTTATCAAATTTATTGGCATAAAGTTGGGCAAAGTAACCCCTTATTATTTCTTTAATTTCCTCTTCATTGGTGGAAAGTTCTCCTTTTTCATTTTTAAGACTGCCAATTTGATTTCCCTCTCTCCTTTTTCTAATCAGATTTACCAAAGGTTTATCAATTTTATTGGTTTTTTCATAAAACCAACTCAGTTTTATTTATTAGTTCAATAGTTTTTTTACTTTCTATATTATTAATTTCTCCTTTTAATTTTAGAATTTCAAGTTTAGTAATTGATTGGGGTTTTTTAATTTGGTCTTTTTCTAACTTTTTAAGTTCCAGGCCCAATTCATTGATCTTCTCTTTTTCTATTTTATTCAAGTAAGCCTCTCAGGATATAAAATTTCCCCTTATTACTGCTTTGGCTGCATCCCATAAGTTTTGGTATGATGTCTCATTGTTGTCATTATCTTGAGTGAACTTATTAATTGTGTCTATAATTTGCTGTTTCACCCAATCATTCTTTAAGATGAGATTATTTAGTTTCCAATTACTTTTTGGTCTATTTACACCTAACTTTTTGTTGAATGTAGTTTTTATTGCATTGTGGTCTGAAAAGAAAGCATTTACAATTTCTGCCTTCCTGCATTTAATTTTGAGGTCTTTATGTCCTAATATATGGTCAATTTTTGTGTAGGTTCCATGAACTGCTGAGAAGAAAGTATACTCCTTTCTGTCACCATTCAGTTTTCTCCAGAGATCTATCATACCTAATTTTTCTAATATTCTATTTACCTCTTTAATTTCTTTCTCATTTGTTTTGTGATTTGATTTATCTAAATCTGAGAGTGCAAGATTGAGATCTCCCACTATTATAGTTTTGCTGTCTATTTCTTCTCGCAACTCTCTTACATAATACTCTTTCTACATGTGAAAGTAAAACTTGAAAATGAAAAGCTTCTGTAGAGACAACATTAATACACCTAGGATAAGAAGGGAAGTGATCAAACAGGGAAAAATATGTATCCCATTTCTCTGATAAATGTTATATATACAAGATATATGAATAAAATCATTGAGTGTATGAATGGATAATATATGTGTATATACATGTATATATGTGTATTTAAGATATTTAGCTATTAGAACTATTCTTCAATAGATGAATGATTAAAATATATGAATAAAATTCCCCAAAATACTGCAAAGTATTCATAACTACACGAAAAGTGCTTCAAATAGCTGATAACAATAGAAATGCAAATCAAAATAACCCTTAGGTTTCACCTCATATTTTTAAAATTGGCAAAAATGACAAAAATGTTTAGCCAATGTTGGAGGGGTTGTAGAAAGATAGGCATACTACAGTGTTAGAGCTGTGAGTGATACAAACATTTTCAAAGGCAGTTTGGATTTATGCAACTAAAGTGACCAAATATTCATACCTTTTGAACTAGAGATGCTATTACTGAGATTATTTCCCAAGGAAGCTATAATAAGAATATTGAATATATTCCACATATGCCTAAATATCTATAGCTATACTTTTGGGGATGATATCTACGAATTGAAAATAAAGTTAAGTGCCTTTTAATTGGCAAATATCTAAACAAACTGTGACAACTGAGAGTAATGGAACAGCTAGATGAAATGAAAAAAGAAATCAATTATAAAGATCAAGTGAGACTCAAGGAAGAAATATGAGAAGATAACACTAACTATACCTTCATGGAAATGAAAGGTCCACAGATGTTTCACATTCCATATTTTCAGATTTTTTTCAATGAATTGATTAGTCATGCTAATTTTTTGTTTTCTCTCTGAGATATACTATTTATCATATGAGATGGTTCTCTGGGAATGGAGAAGAGAACAATACATGAGATACAAAACAGAAAATAATAAACTTATTAAAAATAAAAATATGACTATTAGTACCACAAAACTAGAAATGAGAAAAAGTGGATATTGATACAAAATATCACATTTCTTAAAAAAAATTTGACTGATGGAAGTTTGTTGCCACAAAGATGAAGCCAAAACAACTTAGAAAACACCTCAAACAGCAAATATGTGTTCTACTGCTAAAAGGAGAGTTATGGAAATTAAGTGTAACACCAGTGTAGAATCCAAACTAAATTATAACATACTGCATATATAGAAATTTGAATAACATTAGAAGTACCACCTCATAAAAACAGCCAGAAACCATAGTAAAAGAAACCAAAGAAGAAAAAAGAAAAGCTCTTAAGAAACTTGCCATGATATCTGTTGTCCAAGAACATTGAAGTATGAAACTGGAAATATAACAAATAATTGAAAATGAAATAACTCTGTTGAGATCACTTTTCTTCATTAACAAATGTAACCAATGAATTTAGCCTTCAGTATGTTGGGCTTTTTTGGTGTAATATGAGTAAATTCAAATGGCAATAGAAAGAAAATAAATATCAAAGTAAGCAGCTAGATCAAATCAGGTATGCACAGATGAAGTCCATGCTAGAGGCAAAATAATTTTGATTGCATTAAGGATTGGATTTTCAAGCTATTGAAAAGAAGAGATAATATTAAAACTTCTGAGAAAAATTATGAGTGTTTTTACTAACAAAAAATAATTGTGATACTATCAAGATGTCACTGACCCTTAAATCCTTATAAAGATATTACACATGTACATGGAGGGTACTCTTGCTGAAAAGATAGAAAATTATTCACAAAGATATCCTAGAGAAAATCTTTAATGACAGAATTGCATTGAATAGAAAATGCTTCCAATCTTAGTGTTTATTAATGCAAAAAAGCATTTGAATCAGTAGAGCAAAATACCATCTTAAAAAAAAATAAGAGGACTTGAATGATTATATTAAATTATTATAAAGTTCTTGGAAAAGATAATAAATGTTGTTGTCAACTAAATATTGTATAAAAGAGGAAGATGTTTGTTCATCTATAAGGAGGAGATTCATCAATTATTGTAAATGAAAGCAGAGTTCCCAATGAATAGTTTGGTCTTCAACATTTTTTGGTGTTGTTGGACTCCTTTGGCAGATAGGTGAAGCCTATGGAAACTTTTTTTTTTTTCAGAATAATGATTAGCTGTGGGGTTTTTTTGTTTGTTTTTAATTCACAATCCCAGTCAATATTAGATTTCAGTAAAAGGTTAATGGAAATAAAAATGTAATATTTTTCCATACAAATTCATGGAATTCCTGAAATTTTATAATGGATTACAGTTAAAGTTTTACTTTACTTAAAGTTTTTTGTAATGGATTACCAGTTTTAGATGGAAAAATTCTTTCAGTAGTTTATAGATGATCCAGTAATTTTGTGATTGCTGGTCACTTGTTCAGTCATGTACAGCTCTTCATGACCTTATGAACCATACTGTCTAAGGTGTTTTCTTGGCAAAGATATTGGTGTGATTTCCCCTTTTCTTCTTCAGTGGATTAAGGAAAACAGAGATTAAGTGACTTTCTCAGTGTCATAGTGTTAGAAAATTTATGAGCCAGATTTAAACCCAGGTCCTTCTGACGTAACATCCAGTACTCTATCCACTGAACCACCTTCTTTGTGAAACTCCAGATTATTTCAAGACATCCTAAGATTTATAAATAATAGTAAAAAATAATTTGACCTAATTAGTTACACAGCAAAAAACAAATGGATAAGTAATAAGTAGACAATATAATGTATTTTGATAGACAACTCATAGACCTAATCTAGCCTTATACATATTTTGTACAGATGGAATTTAGATGTGTTGGGGCTAGATTGAATTTGAGAAATTATATATTTTTATGGATCCCAAGATTCTCTATAAAATGGAAATACATATTTTAGCATTATTGTGATTTATTTTTACTTTTAGTATGTTACTTTAGATCATTTTATGTCTTAGTCTCTAAAAAATTAAAGGTGTGGGTGAGCCAAAGATTAATGAAAAATAGTATCATTTTGAATTATCTGATAATTTTTATTTATTTATTTTTCTTTTCTGACACTTTTGACTCTTTTAATCACTATACTATTTTTCCTGGAAACTTCTTCCTGTATTTCCATGACACTGCTCTCTCCAAGTTCTTCTGGCAATTGTCTGAATATTCTTCATTGGTCGCTTTCTTGAAGCATCATTTAAATTCTGCCCTCTAAATGTTGCTTCTTTCTTCAGCTTCTATCCCCAGCTTTCTTCTTCTTTTTCTACTAGGTTTACTTTCTTGTTGACCCATCACTTATTCCTGATACAGTCATCATCCTATGCACATGATTCCTCTCTCTCACGCACTCTCTTTCTCATATACACACTCTCAGTCTCTTTCTTTCTCTCCCTCTCTTTCTCTCTCTCTCCCTCTCTTTCTCTCTCTCTCTCTCTCTCTCTCTCTCTCTCTCTCTCTCTCTCTCTCTCACACACACACACACACACACTCACACACACTCTCTCTCACTCTCTCTTTTTTCTCTTCCTCTCTTTGTCTTTATATGTGTGTGTGTATACATATACATGTATGTATGTATATGAGTCCTAGTCTCTTTCCTGAGCTTTAGTTTTGAATTTCAACTACCTATGAGATGAAATATTCCAGGTGGATGTACCTTAAAATATTTGAGTTCAGCATATCCACAGCAAAACTCTTCAGTTTTCCAAATAAATATATCTATCCTCCAAATTTCATCATTTCTATTAAAGGTGTCAGTAGTCTAATCAACAAAAGGTATTCATTTCTTTGCTTCTTTTTTCCTCCTTTATCCTTATATCAATTTAATTTTAATCTTACAGATTTTATTTCTACCACATTTTTCACATCTGCACTCTTTTCTCTACTAATATACTCATCATTTTAGTTCAGGTCCTCCTTTGCCTTTACCTGGACAACTGAAATTGCTTCAAAATTAGTATTCATCCCTTAATTATTTTCCATCTTCCATCTTTCCTCCACAAAGCACTAAATTCTTCTTCCTAAAGCCTAAGCCTACTCATGTAATCCCTTGGCTTAAGAACTTCACTGACTTTCAAATATATCTAAAATTTAAAAAAAAAAAAACCTCATCAGATGGGCAGTCAAGGTCTTTTGCTACTTACTGTCTCAATCCTACACTTCCAGAGTAATTGTACTATATTTCCCTTTATGCATTCTACATTCTTAACCAAATAAGCCTGCTTCTGAGTCTTTGAACTTGGCACTCAATCTCCTAATTTATTATCTTGTCACAAACTGTATCTTTTGTCCTTCATGCTTTACATATTCTTTATCTTTATCTCTACTTCTTTGATATGTCTATCCATCATTATGGTTAGGTTTTGTCCTATTTCCTATGGGAAGCTTTTCTTTAACTTTATTGTTTCTAATGTATTGCACATTCCCCAAATTATGCTTATATACTTTCTATATAATGGGTATAAAATACTGTTTGGTCAGGTTGGATTAAGTTAGAACATCTGCAAATGCCTCTAGTGTGTGCTCTCTGTGCTGGTCAAAAAAGAGATGTCGAGTCTTATAGGATGGGAAAGCAGAGAAGAATTGTAATTCATATAACAGAAAGGAATATCGACAATGCTTAAATCGCAGATCCATCTGCCATGAATGGGTAAATGAGATGAAATGAATACCGGGTACATGAATTGGAGGTAAATTCCAATTTCTCTTGATTTTTGGCAAACAATTTTATATCTGACTCTTTCCTCACGTTGGAGGAATCATCCTGCACAATTTATCTCTTGATATGTGATAATTGCTCTTTTTTAGCTGCTTACAAAATTGTATCTTGTTCAATAAAACTAGAGTTGTCAATATTGTTTCTAAGTGAGTAGAATTTGACATTTCTTTATGAAGGATTCCTGTGAATTCTATAACTCTAATGAATTTTATCAATCCATATTTTCATCTGGTTTCACTATGAAAATTTTTTATTATGAAATTCTTTAGAAAATACAGGTTGGAGTTCTTTATTCACATTATTTCTTTGGAGGAAAATTCATTCATAATACAATAAAATATTCTTAGCAGTCCTAAAATAGAATAAGATGGGCGTCCACAGTTTGTGAAATGATTAAATAAATTATGATAGAATGAAAAAATGGTATTTTAGAAATTAAAAAAAAAAAACAACCAACAAATATGTAATATCCCAATAAATAAAAGAGAGTTTTGAACTAATACAAAATGAAGTAAATAGATCAGGAAGAAAAAAATGGATACAAAACTACACAATGCCTATAACAATACATTAAAATTGTTGTCAAACTCAGACTAATTTCAATGACCATCTTCAAACATGAGAAAATATGCCTCCCTTCTATGGAAGTGAAAATTAGAGAATATATTGTTGGACAAATTTTTTACCTCTTATTTTGCTTAACTCCTTATTAGGGGAGGGGTTCACTAAAAGTACATATCAGCAAATTTGAGTTATGTTTTAAAAAAAAATAAAGCCACAAATACAACTTGATAGGTTTCTCTGAGCACTATATTCTAGTTTTATCATCTTTGCTTATAAAATAGTGAAATCTTTCCACCATGAAATGGATTAATTTTCAGAATATTGTCACTTCTGACTATTACCTTCAAGCACAAGAATTTTCTTATGATTCCACTTCATACTCAAGTTTTATATATCTTTTTAATATTGTGGATTTTAAAATTGGATTGCCTTGTTCTGTTTTAATGATAGACTTTTTAAAAAGTTAGATCTTTGTGTTGATATTGAAACTCCTTTCTTACCTTCAAAGTACTTTTTATTTAATTAGATATGTTCTGTGCAATTTTAGCCAGCTTTCATCTTTAGCATTTTGTTGACATTAATTACATTAAATTTCATTTTATTGATTATGCTTTGGGATATTTTAAGTTCATAATATTTGTTTATTTTCATGGGGATTGTTTCCCTTTTGATCATAGTTTTTCTTTATCTAAGACATTATTCTCATTATATATATATATATATATATATATATATATATGTATATATATATATATGTGTGTGTGTGTATATATATACACACACACACACACACACACACACATATATATATATATATATATATATATGTTTTCCATCCTTTTTTCTCCTCTCCTTCCCCATATTACTTATTCATTTAATCTTTAGGATTTCTAGTTCCATTCTTTTGTTAGGAGATGGGAGGGATTAAGGAATTGGTTGCTTTGACAATTTTTCTTTGTATTGCATAACTGGAACTTTCTTTTTTTTATTTTTATTTAATAATTACTTTATATTGACACTCGTTTCTGTTCCGATTTTTTTTCCCCTCCCCCCTCCACCCCCTCCCCTAGATGGCAAGCAGTCCTTTATATGTTGGATATGTTGCAGTATATCCTAGATACAATATATGTTTGCAGAACCGAACAGTTCTCTTGTTGCATAGGGAGAATTGAATTCAGAAGGTATAAATAACCCGGGAAGAAAAACAAAAGTGCAGATAGTTCACATTCATTTCCCAGTGTTCTTTCTTTGGGTGTAGCTGCTTTTGTCCGTCATTTATCAATTGAAACTCAGGTCTCTTTGTCAAAGAAATCCATTTCCATCAAAATATGTCCTCATACAATATCGTTGTCGAAGTGTATAATGATCTCCTGGTTCTGCTCATTTCACTTAGCATCAGTTCATGTAAGTCTCGCCAGTCCTCTCTGTATTCATCCTGCTAGTCATTTCTTACAGAACAATAATATTCCATAACATTCATATACCACAATTTATCCAGCCATTCTCCAATTGATGGGCATCCATTCATTTTCCAGTTTCTAGCCACTACAAACAGGGCTGCTACAAACATTTTGGCACATACAGGTCCCTTTCCCTTCTTTAGTATTTCTTTGGGATATAAGCCCAATAGAAACACTGCTGGATCAAAGGGTATGCACAGTTTGATAATTTTTTGGGCATAATTCCAGATTGCTCTCCAGAATGGTTGGATTTGTTCACAACTCCACCAACAATGCATTAGTGTCCCAGTTTTCCCACATCCCCTCCAACATTCATCATTATTTTTTCCTGTCATCTTAGCCAATCTGACAGGTGTGTAGTGGTATCTCAGAGTTGTCTTAATTTGCATTTCTCTAGTGATTTAGAACACTCTTTCATATGAATGGAAATAGTTTCAATTTCATCCTCTGAAAATTGTCTGTTCATATCCTTTGACCATTTATCAATTGGAGAATGGCTTGATTTCTTATAAATTTGAGTCAGTTCTCTATATATTTTGGAAATGAGGCCTTTATCAGAACCTTTAACTATGAAAATGTTTTCCCAGTTTGTTGCTTCCCTTCTAATCTTGTTTGCATTAGTTTTATTTGTACAAAGGCTTTTTAATTTGATGTAATCGAAATTTTCTATTTTGTGATCAGTAATGGTCTCTAGTTCATCTTTGGTCACAAATTTCTTTCTCCTCCACAAGTCTGAGAGATAAACTATTCTATGTTCCTCTAATTTATTTATAATCTCGTTCTTTATGCCTAGGTCATAGACCCATTTTGATCTTATCTTGGTATACATAACTGGAACTTTCAAAGAAAATCTTTATTATTGTCCAAAAATGGAACTGCCACCTATAGTGGTAATGAGTTATAATAAACTCATATAACTTCACTATAACTAGAAAGTATGCCATGGATTGATGACAAATTGACAGGGCACTAATAAAAGAAATGAATGAAATTGCAGAACCTCTATGATTCAAGGATCTTATGTGTCTATGAAGTCTTTTTTTTTTTTTTTTTGCCACAAATCAAACATTTTAGCAAACCCTTCATAGCTTGAATTTTCTTAAGTAAAATTAATAAAATGTCTTGATTTTTGTGTATATGACTTTCAAAGATTCCATTTCCAAATTTGACCTTTCCTCTAAAACTCTGTTTAAAAACTGATGTATGATAAGCAGTATGGAAATATTGTTGATATATGTTCAGTTGTGTATTATTTAAAAAAAAAAGAAGGATCACTTCTCTTTCTCTAAAATGGATTTTATTCAGTGCAGGTTAAATTTTGTCTGAGGTAAATTTTTATTTTAAGAATTGTTTACTGTGATAATTATTGGCTACTGAGGAAAGGTGTTATATTTGTGTTGTATTGATTTGGAATATGAAATTAAAAATGAGGTTTTAAATTTTTAAAATACCCTTTATATTTCCTCAGAAGGAATAGGATTACTAGAATCACATAGAACTTTAATGTTATACCTAAATAATTACATAATAGCTGATATTTATAGAGAAATTTTAAACATATGTGTATGCATATATATGGGTGTGTGTGTGTGTGTGTGTGTGTGTGCGCGTAAGACTCATCTGAGTCTTACTAAAAAATATAAGATATTTGTTTTTATTAGACCAAATCGAAAATAATACTAAGAAGTTTAGAATCTTGCATAGAGTTGCACAGCTATTCAATGTTTGAGTCAGAGTTAAAAGAGAGAGTTTTTTTTTAAACAATTCCAAATCCGATTCTTCATTGCAGAATAAAAAAAAAAACATTGTAGTTTTAGAACTGGAAAGGAACTCAAAAGTAATTTAATCCAACTTTCTCATTTTATTAATGAAGAAACTAAAGCCCAGGGAGAACTTATGTGAACTATTCAGGTTGTACAGAAAGATAGCAAAAGAGAGCTATAATTCAGTTAAAATTGGAAATCCATTTCAAAGATATAATTATAGGTAGGAAGATATAAGTTTAGCTAAGTAGCTAAAAATCTCATTGGAGGGTTAAAATTATAGGTCAGAAAATGTAAAAAATTCAATCATATAAAATTTCAACACATGTAAGGTACAAACTCCAGTAATATCTGACTCAATTACTTTATCTTGGGCTAGAAATAATTCTGTGTGGGACCAATAGAATTTAAGCCCTCGATGCTAATCAAGCTCTGAAAACTTTGAGCATGTGTCTTAAAACAAATTATGTATGTGTTTTTGGTTATTGGTGGTGTTTATTTGTTTGGGGTTCTGTTGTTGTTCAAGGATAACTCTTGCTGAATTGAATGAAGGTTTGGCACTGAATAAATTCCTGCATGAATTGTCCACAGTAAACCACCAAGAGACTAAATGGGGTTAGTAACAAATAGAACTAGGGGATGATGAAATCTGACATCAAAATGCAAAATGTAATAAGTAATTAGACACATTTTTAAAAATAGGACAGCTATTCCAGAATGTACAAATTATTGTTATAGAATCTCTAAGTTGAAAGATATTTCAGTAGCCTTCTAGTTCAATTCATGCCTAAAGAATAATCCTATCTCCATCATACTAACCAGTCATCTTGCTTCTCCTTAAAGATCTCTAGTCAGTGGTAATTCACCACATGTCTTTCATTGAAGACTTGTTATTTGTTCAGATGATGCGATCATTGTTCAAGAGATTTATGAACTTTCATTATTTGAGGAAACAACTTTTAGACAAAGACCATTAATCATATATAAAAGTCTGTTTAGTACTATGGACCTGCACCATCTCAAGTCCCCATTGAGATAATCCTCCTCTATAGTATTCAACGGGCATGACTGAATAATATTTGGTTTTATCCAGAGAAGCAAATCTACCTTCAAAGGATGAAAATATGCCATCGTTGATGATAAAGATTTAGTTGATTCAAAAGAATGAGCCTTCTGAAAGTAATTTTCAGAAAGAGTCTTTCTAAAATGCTTTGAGAAATAAATGGTGGCACTATTGAAATGTATATCTTGCTTTCCAAGGTGACTGTTTTCAAGGAAATAAATGTATTATTCCTTTTACACACAAAATATCTCCTTTATATATCATTGATACAGCATTTGTATTCTACTAACAGTATATAATTTTTACTTTAATATTTCTATTTATTATTTAAATTAAACCTTTGTAGGCATATAAGCTGTGTGGAGGAGGAAAGTGTAATTGCTCCCTATGGGTTGTATACTTTCAGCATAATACAAACCATTCATTTACTGAAATGTCTAATAAAAGTATAGAAAAAAAAACAAATTTGTTACATTCTCATTATTGTTGTTACTAATTACATCACTGAACTTCAGGAAAGGAACTTACAGAATAATAAGATAAGTGTCAATGTCCCCAATTTTTTTATGTGAAAGAAAAAGTAGAATGGAGCTGTTTTGATTTTTTTTCAAGAAACCAGGAGAGCTGAGCTTTGCAGTATCATAAGGAAACAAATGGAGATTAAGATAAGAAAACTCAATGTGAAAGCAAAGGGAGAAGCAGAATAACACAATACAGACTATTTAATGGGAGGAAACATGTACTCTTGTAGGAGATGATTAGGGAAAAAAAGAGGCTCCCCATGTATCTGAACTGAATTCTGACATCTTAAATAATATGACAAAATGGGAGCAACAGTTTACAACAGGACAAATTATTGAGATTCCTTCTGGCTTTTGTCATATTATGAGAGCATATTCTACAATAGGACAGAGATCTCAGGCATTAGATGAGACAAGAATTGCTTGGAATTACAAAATTTATGGGGTGGGTGTCTATTTTATTCACTTTACTCACAGAAGACTACTGTGTCTTTTTGATCCTTTTCTTCACATATTCTGGATTTTAACTTGCTATCAGACATTTTCCACAATCTTTTCCAGTTCAAATGTTGTTTTGCTTTAAAAAAAAAATTGGATAGTTCTTCCTTCTCTTGGGCATCCAGTATAATTGTCCCTTGTGTCATTATTACCTTATAATACCAAGTGATTACTTCTTAATCTTGCCCTTCTTGCTTCCTTTCAAAAAAGCCTTGTTGTTTTTATTGAATAGTTACTTATTCATTTTCAACCTTGGCTTATTCTAACTCTAGTACCTGATACTATTTGCTGTAGTTTCATAATAAAACAGGAACACCAACTAGAATTCTGTGACATGCTTTAATTTTATGAGTGGGAAGAAGAAAAGGAATTTTTAAAAAATCATTCTATACAGAAAAATAAGGGGACAGAACAAAGGCCATTAGTCACAATGAAAGTTTATTTCAGTACTATATATACCTACTCCATTTCATGAACTAAGGCATATTAATATTTCTTTTCATTAATTCCATACCCAAATTTGTTTCATTTTATTTTCCATCACAAAGATGGAAAAAATGTGGAGCAGAGAGATCTCCAATGATATCCACCTTAAGGCTTTTTACTCTTTCCCATCTCTAATTTATGGATTTCTTCACATAAAAAAGTACTGATATATAGTATCTTCCAATTTCCTTTTATATCTTCTTTTCCTTTTTCATAATATCTGTCCTTACATAGATATAGTAGAAAATGGGTCTTATATCATTAAACCATATCATTAAATTGTGTTTTAAGTTAATTATCTCCTTGCATTAAGATTGCTAATTTGCTTACCATACTCATTTGTTTTTATGAGTAGGCATCTTGACCTTTATCCCTGATATGATTATTGCACAAAATTTTCTATGATTTATTTACCCTGATTATTGATAAAGAAATAATCTTCTATACTTTGTTGTATCTGCTATTTCTTGTTATATCTGACATACATCTGGTCATTTTTCTCCCTCACACTTCATTTTTAAACCCAGATGATTATCCAAACACCCTAATTCCAAGTTTCTCAAACCACTTCCCTTAACATATTCTTACACCTTACCTCAATAAAACACACACACACACACACACACACACACACACACATCCCTCTATGTGCATGTTTTCTGAATTCCCTTATCTGTCCATGTTCTATTGATTCTCAATCTCTCCCACTGCCTTTTCTTACCCAGTCCTACTTTTCACTTTTGATCCTTCAATTCTCTACCTTTCCCTTTCACTATTCTCCTTTATTTCTCCCAACTTGACTTCTTGATGAACCCATTCAATTCTACAATGTCTTCTCTTAAGTCCATAACCTTCTTTCATTTAAACAGCATCCTCTAACTTTGCTTCTATACACAGAGTGCTGAAAGATGGTTGAGAAAATCACACAACATTTCTGATTGAGCCCACTACAAATTTAGGTTATACAACCTCAATCGAGCCCTCACTGCTTCTAGGCAATATTGTTAAACCTCTCTAATCTATTTACTATGTCACGTTCCACAATAGCTCTTCCATACATTTTCTTCTCTACTCAAAACTTCTCTCTTAGCTAAGAAACTTGCCACAGTGATTTGCTATGAACTTCCTCTTCTCCCCTATTTCTTATTACACATCACTCATATATCTTCTGTTACTATCTCCTTTATATCTTTCTCATGTATTGAATTGATCTTACTCTTTACCAATCCTAACCACTGTACCTGTTTAAGTAATCCCATTCCCTCCTCTCTCACCCAACAACTTGCTCCTTCTATAACTTATTTGCAATCTCTCCCTCTTTACTGATTCATTCTCTGCTTTTTACAACTATCTCTCTTTCCTTAAAAAAAATCTCTTTTGATATTTCTGTCTCCATTATTTTCTTATTATTTCTTCTACCCTTTGCAACTAAACTCTTAGAAAACGCCTGCTTATAATAGAAGCTTCCACTTTCTCTTCTCTCACTACTTTTGTTGTTGCTGTTGAGATTCTGAAACATTGTTTTTTTCTAATTATATATAAAGATACTTTAAATTCATTTTAAAATAAAATTTCAAATTTTCTTTTGCATTATTTTCTCATTTTTCTAAGATGGTAATCAATTTAATATATGTATGTATGTAACATTTTCATATTCATGCTGAGAAAAAAGAAACAGAACAAAAGTTTTAAAAACCTGATTAATAGGAAGAAAGTAAAAATATTATGCTTCAATCTGCATTCAGACTCTATCAATTCTTTTTCTAGCATTTTTCATCATAAATCTTTTGAAATAGTCTTGGATCTTTTTATTGACGAGAAGAGCTAAGTCAATCATTGGTGATCACCACATGTTTCTGCTTCTGTATGCAATGTTCTCATGGTTCTGCTCATTTCATTTTGCATCAGTTAGTATAAGTCTTTCCAGGTTGTTTTCCCCTGATATCTACTTGCTTATCATTTCTTATTCCACAGCAGTATTCCATTACACTCATATGCTACAACTTATTCAGCCATTCTCTAATTGATGGGCATCCTCTTAGTTTTCAATTCTTTGGTGCCATAAAAGAATTGCTATATATTTTGTACATATATATTCTTTTCCTTTTTTTTTTCTCTTTGGGATGCACATTTAGTGGTGGTATTGCTTGATTAAAATCATACACACAGTTTGATTGCTATTAAGGCATGATTTGAACATATGGTTTCTGATTCCAAATTTAGCCCCTTTCCCATAATGAGTTATTTGTATGGAGGTTATGTATATATTTTTTTATCTGTATGATATATGGACTGCTTGCCTCATAGAATCCTTTGTATCAGTGAATTTTTTTTAAAGATGGTTGGTGAATCAGTTTACAACTAATCATATCATTTCACAACTCTACCAACAGCACTTATTCTCTTCTTAAACACTTACAATTTGGCTTCCAACTACATTATTCCCCCAAAATTCCTCTCTACAAAGTTACCAATTGTCTCTTTATTGACAAATTTCTCAGTCCTAATTATTCTTGATTTTGATCTTGACTTTCTTGATCATTCTCCTTGATAATCTGTTTCTTTCAAGTTTTTGGAAAACTACTCTCTCCTAGTACTTTTCTACTTGACTGTTCTTTTGTCACATCCTCATCCAGATCATGTCCTAAAATCATAGGGTTTTGGTCCTACATTTTCTCTTCTCCCTTTATACTAATTTACTTGATGATTTCATTAGCAACCATGGATTCAATTATGATTTCTATTCTGAGGATTCTCAAATTTACCTATTCTGCCCTAATTTCTCTGATGAATTCCAATTTATATCTCAATTTTCTCCCAAAGCAAACTCATTATATTCCCCTCTATATCCTACCCTGCTTTTACCTTCCTTTGTGGAAGAAATATCATCTTCCCAGTTAGCTTGCAATCTTGGTGTCATCAGTTCTCAACTACATCTCATTCTATCCCATATCCATTCTGTTGCCAAGATATATTGATTTCACCTTTGCAACATCTCTCAAATAAGCCCATTTCTCTCTTCTGACAATGCCTCTAATGCAGGCACCTAATGCCTATACTATTGCAGTAGCCTACTGATGAGCCTGCCTGCTTGAAGTTTCTCTCCACTCTAATCCATCTTCCATTCAGTCATCAAAGTGATTTTCCTGAAGTGCAATTTTAACTGTCACTCCAATAATTAATAAACTTTAATGACTTGTTATCACTTCCAAGATGAAATCCAAAATCCTCTGCTTGGAATTCAGAACTGTTCATAATTTACCTCCCTACTACTTTTCCTTTCTTCTTATATCTTACTCCCCAACATATGCTCTTTGTCCTAATGACACAACTCTCCTTGCTATTCCACAAGCAAGAAACTCTATTTCTTAGATGAGAGAATTTTTTCTGCTTGTCCCCCAGGTCCAGAACATCATCTATTCCCAACTTCATAGATTGTTTTTTTCTGAATCAAATCTTAATGAAAATTCCTTAGTGTACAACAATCCTTTCTAAACCCTTATTAGTTCTTCCTTGTATTAATTATTTCTTCTTATTTATTCTTTAGCTTATATCTATATATTCATTTGTTATTTTTCCTATTAGACTGTAAGCTCTTTGATGGCAAAGACTGCCTTTTGTTTCTTTTTATATCCTCCTGTGTGTCTGGCACATAGTAAGCATTTAATAAATGCTTAGTAACTAAGTTATAATTATGACATGGTGACTACTAGGCACTATCTAATTCTTAAATTCCCTGAGCTGGAACTACCAAATGTATGTAGTACATAGAAATTTAAGAAGGATTAGGTCAAGAAAAATAATGATCACTTACATAAACATGTTGCTCTCATTCTTTTTCTGTTACATTATATTTTATGTCACATAGTATTGCATATCTGTCAACCTTGAAATATTTGAAAAATTTTCAAAAATTTTCATATCAGCTTTTCCCCATGTTATTTCAAAAAGTAAGAGAATTTTTTAAAATTAGAAGGGACTTCTGCAGCCATTGGCTTAACTCCCTAATATGATGCATTTGGCCAATATTTACCATCTTTCTTTCCTTCCTTTCTCCCCTCTTTCTTTTTTGAAAACCATAATAGTAGGGAATCCATCAACTGAGACAAGCAATCCAGATATCATACAGATGAATATGTGTGTGTGTGTGCGTGTGTGTGTGTGTGTGTGTATGTGTGTGTGTGTATAACATCTATAAAAATAATTCATCATAAAATAGGGGCTAGATTTGGAGCCAGAGGCCCTATGTTCAAATCATTCCTTTGCTAGCCTTAATTAACTTCTCTCAATAGTAAAGGATGAGATGTAGGATTGTCCTAATTCTCTTTAAGATCTTTTCTAGTCATAATCTGTGATTATGGTAGAGATTTCTTATTTTGGGAAAACAGCCTACATGTTATAGGTTTTTATATAGATTTAAGGATAGAAAATTTGAGATTAATATTTTTAATTATAAAAGCATTTTAGGTTTTACAATGACAATCAAACTATATCAGATATGCAACATCATACAATTATTTTGGGGGACAAACAAAATAGTAAAATCTTAGAACAAAGAGAACATACAAAAATAAATTCTTTTCAGCAATTCTTTTCAGAAAATTGGAAGCTTAATTTGTCAAATTAATAGAATATATCATGAAATTATTTAAAATATTAAAACAAAGATAGTATATTACCAAAAAAACTCTTTTTAAATACTTACTTTCAGAAAACTAGAAATATTACTCATAGTTTCCTCTTTGCTGGTTTAAATAAAGAGGATTGTGAAATCAATTAGCCAATGAT
Source organism: Antechinus flavipes (assembly GCF_016432865.1). Classification (NCBI taxonomy): domain Eukaryota; kingdom Metazoa; phylum Chordata; class Mammalia; order Dasyuromorphia; family Dasyuridae; genus Antechinus; species Antechinus flavipes. The sequence continues at coordinate 399,940,242 of NC_067400.1, forward strand.
CTCAAAGTCAAAGCGATTTAGACAGATGTCCCTACTCAATCTACACAACACTGCTCACTGAGAAGGACAGTATCTCCCCTTCATACTCTGCTTCAGACAAAAAGCAAAAAGATTTCATGAATGGCATTGACAATAAGCAGTCTTTCAGAAAACCAGTAACATAGTCTCTATTTACTAATCTCTTTTTATATATAGTTCTCTTATTTGCTCCAGGCAGAAGGATATTCTGATGAAATTTGGCTTATTGACACATTTCAAATAAGACAGAACTTTTCTTTCATTTGTCTTCATCTACTTATTCAGTTTCATCTGGGTGAATAGAAATGAATGCTTCTTGTTTACAAATTGAGACATTCAAGTAAATCAAACTAACAAAGAATGTATTTCATAATAAAGTCACTGTATATATTTATCTGATATCCCATTTCATTATGTAACAGGGTGGGATACAAAGAACAATAGATTGCAATCTTTTATTCTGACTGCTGCCTCAGTCACCATGCCAATGTTTTGCTTTTCCCATGATAACTTTATATTCCCTAAAACAAACAATTATGAACCAGGACCAAATGTACTTTGCTAAGAATGAAGTTAAATACCTGATTTTTACTAAGGGATACATAAGTTGTTTTTCCCCCCAAAGATAATAAATCTGTATACTGTTCTACATAGCACAATCAAATTGTACTTTGTTCTGAGCAATCACCACAATGTGAGTAGAGCTTAGAAGATAGCAGCACCATCAGTCATTAAAAGGTAGAAAAATCCTTGTAAAGCATTGGAGCAAGAATATGAAATATGGTACTATTGACATTCTGGCCATCTAAAACAGTGTATTTTCCCTCACCTAAATTTATTATGAACTAGAGGTCAAACTGGCAAATTGTAAAGTTTGATTAAAGGATTCCCTTCATAATCTATCCAATTTTTCTCTATTGAAGTAAAATCTTTGGCCTAACTTCTTATTCTTTATTCTACCCTCCCAGAACCCATAGAAAATGAAGAAATTTATTCAATATATCCAATTGGGGAGGAAGACCATACATCATCTGATACTTATTTTTTTCCATTTCACCTTTTCCTTTGAAACCACATCTTTATTCAATTAGTACTTTTTCTATTTCATCTCCCCAATACTATTGTTCTCTTTCCTCTAGGACTTCAGCTAATGAATCAAGAACTTTTAAAAATTATTAATATTATATTCGCTATTATTAATGTATCTTCATATAATGGTTAATACATTTCTTCACATAATTGCTAATAGTGTCTTCAATTGTTATTGACAGAGGATTAAGATATGAAATATTTCATGTGTCTTTATAAAACACTCACTTATATGTATATATCCATATGCATTTCATAATAATGGTATTATATACACACATATATGAAACCTCTATCCAGTATATAAATGTGTAGATTATAGTGAAAATAACAATACATTTTAAATTTTTGGATAAATAATAAATAGAGTAGCTGGGACTATTGTGTTTCAGGTATTATAATAATAATTGATAATAATTTAATAGTTATATGAAGTTTTAAGGTATGAAAGGTGCCTTATAAATATTATCTCATTTTATCCTCATGACAACCATGGAAATAGGTGCTATTTCTGTTCCTATTTTCTAGATGAAGAAACTGAAGCAGAACTGGCAATGTGACTTAAGCAGGGTCACACAATTAATAATTAAGTGTCTGAAAATTTCCTTAAGTCGTCCTGACTTCAGGCCAGCACTCTTATTCATTAAACCATCTAGCTGCCAAGTGCTAAGCATTTGGGATAAATATACAAGCAAACAAGGCAGTTTTAACTCTCAGAGAACTTGTCTCATAATGGGGGAAGATAGTAATTAAAGTAATAAAGAAATAAATAAAGTAATTAAAAAAATGGAAAGAAGTGAAGGAAAGAGTATCTATGCATGGCAACTAGGAAGGAGGAATGGACGTCCAGAGAGTAAGCTAAAAAGAGAATGAAAATACATATTTTGGACAGGACCATTAGTCTCTTAGAACATTTGAAAATGACAACTTGTTGAGCATCCCTACTGAGGTCCTTTTCATTTCTGCATGCTCTGTAACTATTTTGGAGGTTTCTTTAAGTACAAAATCCTTAATTTTATCTATAATAGTAAAAATGCAGACCATTCCTAACAGGGTAGTTAGCAGACTCCAATTACCGGTCTTATGACTCTTATTTCATAAATGAATCAACTTGCCAAAGATTCTTATCAGGATTTGCTCAGCTTGGAGGCTGATTTTGAAAAGATATAATCATCACTATATTCCTAATGCCTCCTTTTTTTCCCCACCCTAAACTTTCTTGGCTCCCTTTCTAGAAATAATCTTGTTTTTAGGTAGCATCAGTTTCCATTACAGGTCCCAATCTAGTTATGTTATCTTTCCCTGAAATTATGTTATTAGTACTTCAGAGTTTTGAATCCTGATGAAATAATGCTCAAGAGAATTGGAAGTAAATAAAGATCAAGTATTACTTAAACTGTAGCTTACTGCCTGTCTCCATGAAAAAAAACAAAACAAAAACCGAAGAGCTAACTATCTTTGATATATTTCTACATTTCTAAGTCAATATGTAATAAATCTATGGTGATAGACATGTAACATAAAACCATTGAACATATGTCCACATGTGGTAGATAAAATAGGGCAGTTTTTAACAAGCATATAACAATGTTTTCAATATATAATTACAAAAAGGACTAAACAGAAAAATGATCAACAGTGCTGAATACAGTTCCTTGAATATCATAAGCTATCAATAAATATCTGGAGAATGAGTTAATGAATTGATGAATTACTATTATTATGTAGAAACAGTAATTGTTTTGACAAAATCCCTTAAGATGCATTTCTCTTATTTTCTCATTGTTCAAATTTTCAGTGTGATAGAAAAATTATCAATAATTTTGATAAGAATTAAAAAATAATTTCTAATTCCTAATTAAATTTTTATAAAGTATTATAATTTTCAAAATATTTTGAATTTTCAATAAACCTAGCCTTAATTTGCTCAAATAAAAAGCCAACCTCTAATTTCCCAAAAGAAATCTACAAAATCTACAAAACCCTGACATATAAGTAAGTCCTCTAGTATATTTGATTCTGCAACAGTTTCATGATCCTTCTCAAAATCTGTCTCGTGACTCATGAAAATGACCTGTCAAGATTTACAATGACCATTTCAATTGAGCAAAAAAATTATTAACTTCCAACTACATATAAAGCACTCTCCTAAATAAGGAGAGAAAGAGAGAGAAAAAAAGAGAGGGAGAGAGAAGAAAAAGAAAAGAATATAAATAAAAAATTAATCTCTTTACTCAAGTACAATATATAATCAAAAATACTTAATAGTCAAAGCATCTACTTATCCAGTTATTTTAAAACACCTTTCCAAATATGTTGGGAAATTAGTACCATGGACAAAATCCTGGATTTGGAGTCAGAGAGTTTGTGTTCAAATCTGAAACTTTGACTTTGAGCATATCTTTTAAACTCTTTAGGCCTCAATTCCTTCATTTTAAAATTAAGTGGTTGTACTTGTGGATCTCTGAGATTCTTCCAAGCCTTAATATGCAATCCTATAAATATTCTTTGATATTAGCTCAATCAACAACAATATCCTAAATTGAATCCTAATTCAAACTAAATCATATCATTGTAAAGAAAAACAACATTAGAAAACTTCAGAATTCAGCAATGAAATAACCAAATAAGTCTCTAGGTTACTGATAATAAAACATGCCCTCTAAATATATGAAAGTGATGGAAAATAAGTGCATTTTCAGAAATGACTAATAAAATACTAATTTGTTTTTTGTAACTATATTTTCTATGGGGAAGGACTTTTATAGGGGAAGGGAATGTTGGAATAGTGAGACTGATGAAAAAGAGAAACAAAGATCAACATTAAAAAAAATACACATAAAAGAGCAGGAAAAACTTCAAACAGTGGCAGAGACAAATGGAGTACTATCACGTTAAACTAAATAGATTATTTTTGGTCATATAAATATAGATATGGTAAATATATTTCATGCATCTTTCAGTCTTATTTGTACATAGATATGTTCATCTTTGTTGATGATTATCTACTTCCTAATAATTTCTTAAATAAATTACAACAAACAATTAGCTCCCTTCCTGCAGAAAGAAAAAGAAACACTAACAATGTAAACTGTCTCTACAATCATAGGAATTACAAAGAAAAAGTGGATATATAATAAAAGTCTATGCATTGTTCAGGAGGAAAGGTATACTGAATAGCTGACAGAAGGACCTGCTCGGGGCAGATTTTTCCTTGCTTAATTATACTTGCTTAATAAGCAGCCTTTTGATTCAACTTTCTAGGATAAATTATTCTTGGTTAGCCAAACTGAATGCCACATTTTCATACTGAAGAGATTAAAAAAAATACAAAATTACAAAGAAAAACATGGTCCCAAATAAGAGATTTGGAGGAATTGCTCACTTCACTTCTTTGCAGAGGAGGTATATTCAAGGATCTTATACATTGGATATGCTTTTTCAACATATTGATCAGTTCTGTTTATTTTTTTAATCTTTTGAAAATATTGTTTGTCAAGTGGAAAGTATCTTTGGGATAGGGAGAATGAAAAATACTTGAGAAACTTTTAGTGATACAAAAATATACATTTAATAAAATAAAATTATAACTAATTATAATGCCTTTTTTGAATATAATCTCCTACCCTAGTATACTTACCATGCTCCAAATCTCTTTCAGGCCACAAAATTTTGTTTCTCCAAAGCACACATTTTCCCAAATCTTACTAATGGCATTTCTATGATATCTGTACAGAGAGATAATTTGCATTACTGAAAACTAGCAGTACCAAACCTAAAACTATATTATAAAGCAGAAGTCATCAAAACCATTTGGTACTGACTAGGAAATAGAGTAGTAGAGTAATGGAATATGTGAAATACATATGACACAATAATCAAGGCCTTTAGTAACCAAGTATTTGATAACTCCCCAAATTTCAGCTTCTGGAATAAGAAGTCACTATATGACAAAAATTGCTGAGAAAATTGGAAAGTAATATATCAGAAACTCAGCATAGACCTACATCTCATACTCCATATCAAAATAAGGTCAAATGGGTAGCTGATATGGGCATAAAGGTTGATACCATAAACAAATTAGGAGAGCAAGGTATAATTTACCTATCAGATATTTGGAGAAGGGAGGAATTTTTGACCAAAGCACTAGAGAACATTATGAAAGGCAAAATAGACAACTTGATTACATTAAATTAGAAAGATTTTGCACAAACAAAACCAACAGAAATAAGGTTAAAAGGGAAGTACAAAACTAGAAAAAAATATCTTTAATAGACAGTGTTTCTGATAAAGGTCTCATTTCTAAAATATATAAAGAACTGTCAAATTTATAAGAATACAAGTCATTCCCCAATTGATAAATGGTTAAATGATGGTGAACTAACAATTTTCAGAGTGAAATTAAAGCTGTCTATAGTCATAAGGGGGAAAAAATGCTCTAAATCACTAGTGATTAGAGAAATGCAAATTAAAACAACTCTGAGGTACCATCTCACACCTCTCAGATTGACTAAGATGACAGGAAAGATAATGATAAATGCTGGAAGGGATGTGGGGAAATTGAAACACTAATACATTATTGGTGGAGTTGAAGGGAGGAGGGAGGGAAAGAGGGAGAGAGAGATTGTATTATCAGATCATTTAATTTTTAGCCTGGGAAAGGCGTAATCAAATAATTTTTGAAGGCCAAGAACAGGTTTCAGTTTTCATAAGATGAAACCAAAAAAGAAGCAGATGAAGGGATGAGAGTAAGCACTGCTAAGCATAAGATGAACATAGGTCGTGATTCGAAAGATCAACTGAAGGGTCACTGTATCAGTGGAGATAGTAAGAGCAGGAAATCGTGTAGGCCAGTTCTCAGTGTCTAAGTGAAAAACAGAATCCAAGCAGAAAGTCAAGAGCTGAAACAATTAGTGCATCTCACTGGTTTTCAAGTTATCCTTATGATAGACATGATATGATAGATATATAAATAGATAAGATAGGATACATGATATGATATGATATGATACATATTTCTTAATGCTATACTACCAGATATGTACACAGACAGGGCTTCTTCATTTTTTGTGTTCTTTTCAATATCTTAGCATAGTGCTGGTTAAATAGCAAGGCTCTGACACATGTCTGGCAGATTGATGTTATCTGAAGATCTAGAAAATGAAAACAATGGATCTGAAATTGTCTTTGTTATTCTAAGGATAAAGCGTAGGGGAAGGAAGCATGGATGACTGAGAGTGTTCCAGAGAATCTAAAAATTCTATTCTATGTGTTAAATTCAACTTATTGAACCCAAAATTCTAAAAAAAAATGCTAAAGGAAGCATGATATTATAGATGGAGACATTCTCAAAAACAAGAGGACTTGGGTTTATGTCCTATCCTTAACATATAATCTATATGTTAATCTACAATATGTTAAATAATTTAAATATGTGACACTGAGCAATTTTCTTAAACTTTTAGTACCATACACATTTTTTTTAATTTCAAAGTTTTAGAGTATAGAGAGTTTCCTCATTTTGAAATTTCTTGTATAGGAATATACTATAGTCAGCTCTTATCAACTTGTGAGACCTCATTGCTAAATTTTCAATGTGAGCATTTACACCTCAGAAATTGATAATCATTACAAATCAGGATTTGATTTATTTCTTTATTTGTTATCTAGACTTAAGAAAATGTTACTTCTTTCTTGAGTGCCCATTTGCTAAATATTTACCAGCAGATTCTCATGGGCTTCATGAACTTTGCTAAAGCTTGGCAGTAGAAGATTCAGAGATAAAGGCATCACCACACTGAGAGTGTGGTTGACTGAAGACTAAGCATGATGATACTAATGATTAAAAAACTGTTTTTATAACACTCAATCAAGTGTTTCATATTCATTATATCATTTGGGCCAAATAACTCTTGACTATGTTAGTGAAGTCACTGATCTAGTTGCTAATCCATTAACAAGTGATAGATGCCAGATCTGATTTTTTTTCTCCTCTCCTTTAACCTTCTTAGCTTTTGGTAAAAGTGTTGAAGAATGAGGACTATAAAAGCTAAAAACAAAAAAAATCTAAGAACAATGAATGTTTATTTTTACCAAAAATTATAAATAAGATATGATATACCAGGTACAATTTTGAACTCAAAGTATATTCCTATATAATGGTATTTTAAAGAAATAATCGTGTCTCATATTTACATACTAATTTTCAATTAAGAAATACTTTTCTCATGAAAATCCTGTGAAGTAGGTAATACAAGAATTATGATCAATTTTACATATAGATGAATTGTGCTTCAGAGAAATAAAGTCACTTGACACATTTATAAATCTTAGACTCAGAACTCAAAGTGTAATGCTTTTGCCCTTGTATCATTCAACACCATAGCATGATTAAATATAGCCCATTTACAATAATCTATGCATGAGTTTGGCTTTGAAGAAAGAAGCCTTATCTGTTAACATATAAAAAGCAGTAATTATTAAAAAGAAATCATGAACTGACAGTTACAAAATTAATATCTCATTTTCCTGGGGGACAGGAAAGGGTGATGTAGACATTTGGCCCCAAGACTATTCAGACAATGGATAGGAATCTATAAAATGGAGAAACTGGCTTTAAGTGAATTTTTCACAATCACAAAGTAAATGGTAAAGATAGGACCAGAATTTAAGTCTCCTGGCTCCTCCAGTTCAAGGCTCTTTCCAGGAAACTACTGTCTCTGCTTCATCAATTACAATCTGTCAGCTGCAATCGGAAGGGATTTTGTAACAACACATTGAAGCAATTTGAAATAGTGTGAATAGCAGTAAAATAGTAAAGAATAAACCTGATGACAGACAGTATTCCGAAGTGGAATCATTTATTTTGAGCAAAGTTTTAAGGCAGCTCCAGGGAGCAGAGGTGTTCAAAATGTAGGACTCTACAAACTAAACAAAAGGCAATTTCCCCAGATCAGCAAGAGAAAGCATTCTAGTCATCAGTCTTTTACAATACTTTAATGGTGCTCTAACATTTCCAAAACAGAAAGGACACCAAAATTGTTTAAAGCTGACAATGGGGACTTAAAAAAAAAAAAAAAACCCTGATGTTTTTAACGCAAATTTTCCATGCAAATAATATTCTAGCAATATGGAAATTCAAGTTAGGAACTCAATAAATATTTTCTTCACTAGTCCAAATCACCAAGAATGACCCCGGTTGTGTTAAATTTGACAACAAAACACAAAGACTCATACAAAAAGTTTTGGCAAATATCTTAGACATGCACTTACAAATAAGGCCCATGGAATTAAATTCAAAATATTGTAAATACCTTTGAAGTGGAATGGAGAAGAATAAAAATGAGGTTATCTGACTGAACATTCTCTTGTTTCCCAGCATAAGAGAACCATATCTGAAAGTCATTAGATCATAATTGACAGAATGTTAAACGTGCAATACACCTTAGCGATCTTGAATTCCAATTGATTTCATTGTGCTGGTGAGAAAGTGAGATATGTATAAGAAATGTGTCTTGGACAAATCACCAGATCTCCAAATTTCAAGCTCTATGTTTTTCCCACTGTACCATATTGTATATATCTTAATTAATTTTATCTTATCAGAAAACAAAGGATGTGCCAAAATGTTTGTGGCAGCCCTGTTTGTAGTGTCTAGAAACTGGAAATTGAATGGATGCCCATCAATTGGAGAATGGCTGGGTAAATTGTGGTATATGAATGTTATGGAATATTATTGTTCTGTAAGAAATGACCAGCAGGATGAATACAGAGAGGACTGGCGAGACTTACATGAACTGATGCTAAGTGAAATGAGCAGAACTAGGAGATCATTATACACTTCGACAACGATATTGTATGAGGATGTATTCTGATGGAAGTGGATTTCTTTGACAAAGAGACCTAACTCCATTTCAATTGATAAACGAGGGACAGAAGCAGCTACACCCAAAGAAAGAACACTGGGAAACGAATGTGAACTATCTGCATTTTTGTTTTTCTTCCTGGGTTATTGTTACCTTCTGAATCCAATTCTCCCTGTGCAACAAGAGAACTGTTCAGTTCTGCAAACATATATTGTATCTAGGATATACTGTAACATATCTAACATATATAGGACTGCTTGCCATCTAGGGGAGGGGGTGGAGGGAGGGAGGGGAAAAATCAGAACAGAAACGAGTGCAAGGGATAATGTTGTAAAAAAATTACCCTGGCATGGATTCTGTCAATTTAAAGTTATTATAAAAGAAAAGAAAAGAAAATATTAAAAAAAAGAAAAAAACAGAAAACAAAGGGACAAAAAGAATTTGTTTGACATCATGTTTTCATGAATGGTTGAAAAAGGAATGTTTGTTTTCAAACTTATGCTAGATATCAACAATAAATCATTCATTTTTTAAAATTTTGACTAAAAGGTAGAGAAGAAGGTGAGATTTAGATCTGTAATCTCTGGGTCAAAATCCTTCCTTTGACACATGCAAAATATATAATTACTAGCAAATTATTGACTTCTTAATGTCCCTAACCATTCTCTAAATTTATAAATTATAAGATGTTAATCTTAGTGAAGGGATTTTTCACATTTTAAGTTTCTTATACTAATGAAATTGCAATACCAGTCTTCCCACCACCACCATCACCAAAAAAAAAAAAAATAATTTGCTGACAATATTATTATGTCTTATATTTCTCATTGCATTTCTCCCTTTCTGAAAGAAGGGGGAAAACAATTTTAGGTACACTCTATTCCTGGACAAATGGACTTACCAAGATAGGAAGAAAGGATGATTTCCCACAGGCCTCCTCTACCAGTTGCCAGTAAGAGCTTGTCCCATGTGGTACTTTTAGAGTTCAAAATACTTACCGCCCTTTTCAATTTTCTAATACCCTCAGATGTATTCACCATAAGGTTGAACACCTAATGATATTTATACCTTCCATGACCTTATTTCGCAGTAATTAACAAATCCCTACCCCATCATACCTTTCCCTTCCCAATATCCAATTGTGATTACTCAAATTGAATTCTCTGTCCCAAACAGCCCACTCCATTATTCTTTATCCCCACTAATCCAATCTTCAAATTCCCAATGACCTATTCTAAATTTTCCTAGCCCTGCTACTGAGTTTTTTAGAAAACCTGATCCACACATAATATATGCAAAAAAAATTTTAAACTTGACATTCTTCTGGTATCACAGATTTTCTGATTAGTCTTTCAAGAGCTAATTAGACTGGCCCCTCATTGTCACTTCTAAATATTCCCTCTAGCACCATAACTCAGTAATTTCTCCTTTCAAAGTCAATTGATTAATACATTATTAATCTAATAATTGTTATTCATCTACCTCCAGGACATTCTCTTACTTTCCTTAATAAATTCAGTAACTGGATCAAAGTCTTTCCTTCCTCTCCAATTCTTGTCCTCATACTAGGGGTTTCTGATATACATTGTGAACTGCTCATTTTTTTTATTTATTTGCTCAAGTTTCCTGTATATATACATATATAAACTTTCTCCCCATTTTCACCATATACAGAGATGAAAATGCCATCACTCACAAACTTTCCACTCCTATGTTTATGAACTTTCAAATTACCTTATCTGATTACAATTTTTTTTTTTGCCATTGGATCTCTCCTTCTGCTTTACAAACACCAGTTTCCATTTTCACCACAACCTTGAATCTCTCTATCTTTTAGTTTTCACCCTAACTCAGGCCATTACTCTTTCATTAGCTAAACTTTCCACCCTTCCTCATCTAAACTGGATGAATCAATTCAGGTCTATACTATCTTCTTCTTTCTAGTCCCTTGAGCAATTATTCTAGGCAAACCTCATAAACATCATCTAGAGCCTTTACTTCTTCTACTCAGGTACTGTAGAACAAAGCTGTAGAAAATCATGAAACCATGTTGACTTGGTCCATTATAAGTTAATATTACATCATCTCAACTGGGAACTCATTTCAGAAACACAATTCTTTTAAATCTCACTCCTAGTTCATTATATCACTATTACAATACCTTTTCCAAATCTTTTCATTGTTCCTCAAACTTTTCCTCTACCTTCTCAGCTGAGAAACTTTGTTCAGATTTCACAGAATTTGAAGTTATTTACTAAAAGCTCCCTCTTTTCTTCTCTTAATTTCACATCACTCCCATGCCTTCAGCCATTTCCTCTTTCACTCCTCCCTCACATGAAGAAATGATTCTTTTTGCCCAGTAAGATCCCACTATATGCACATATGATCCAATTCCATACCATTTTCTTCAAGAAATTGCTATCATATTTACTGTCTCAGTAATCATCAATCACTCCTTTTCTACTGTTTACTTTGCTGCTGCTTAGGAAAAAGCCCCTCAAAAAATCCTCAAAAATCTCTCACTGATTCATTTATCTTTACTATCATCCCATATTTCTTCCCTTTTATGACTATAAACTTCGAGAGAAGGCTATCTAAAATAGGTGCTTCTACTTATTTTTCTATGACTTTGTTCTTGACTTTCCATAGTGTGACTTCTGATCTCAAATTTAAGTGTTCCAAGACAGTTCTCTTCAACGTCAGCAAAGATCTCATAATCACCAAATATAATGACCTTTTTTCCCCAACCCTAATTCTCCTTGGCCTTTCTGTAGTATTTGATATTTTCAATCATCCTCTTCTCTTTGATATACTGTTCTCTTAGGTTTGTTTAAAACCTGTATTCTTCTCAGTTTCTTTTCCAAGTTGTACGTCCAAATCTTGCCTGTTAACCATAGGTGTCTCATAGTGCTCGGCGCCACTGTCCTTTTTTGCTCTATGCTATTTTACTTGGTGATTCCATCAGCTACCATTAACTAAATTATTGGTTCCATGATGATGATACCATATCTAATTATCTGGCATTAACCTATCTACTAATCTCTAGTCATATCTCTGGCTGTTTATTGAACTCTCCAACTGAACTCTTAATAGATATCTTAGATTCTATGTAAATCTATAAGTCTATATAAGTCTATAGACTTATATAGATGCCCAAAACTTAATTTATCTTTTTCCTAAAGTCATCTTAGCTTTATAACTATCCTATGATTATAAAGGGCTTTATCATCTTTCCAGTCTTTTACAATTACAATCAAGATGTCATTCTAAACTTCTACCTTTATCTTATTCTTGCATATCCAATATTTTTGTCAAGTCCTCTCAATTTTATCTTCTAAACATCTTTTGTATATTAATCCCTTCTTTCTTTTGGCATTGTCATCACCCATGTATAGACATTCATCACTTAATTTGGCTAACTGTAATAGCTTTCTGCCTCAAGTATTTCCTGTGTCCAGTTCATCTTCACTCAGTTGTTAAACTCATCTTCCTAAAGTGCAGATGTTACTATACCCCCTGTACTTCTTTCAATAAACTCCACTGAATCCATATTATCTCCTGGATGAAATATAAAAATACTCTGTTTGACATCCAAACTACTTCCTAAACTAACTTCCTCTTACCTTTCCAGTCTTCTTATATTTTAAACCCTTCCATATACTCTGCTCTAATAACACTATCCCTCTTTCTGTTTCTCATACAAAACATTGCAGCTCTTATGTCTGTGTCTTATCCCCTGAATCTTCTCCTGCCTCATTGACAGCTCTTGGTCTCCATGGATTCCTACAATTCCACCTAAAATTCTACATTCTAAAAGAAGATTTTTTTGCAGAAAGAATAAAGTTCAGATGAGGCCTAATTTTTTTTTCTTTTTTCCCGGAGGCAGTTGAGGGTAAGTGAATTGCCCAGGGTCACACACCTAGGAAGTGTTAAGTGATGGAGATCAGATTTGAACTCAGGTCCTCTTGACTTCAGGACTATCCTGAAGTCTATCCACTGTACCATCTAGCTGCCCTCAATGCTACAAATTTCTTGCTTAAAACTGACTTAATAGGCAATGGAAAGAGCCATTTTACCATAGTTCAATATTTCCCAAAGTTCAATATTTTAGCAATAAAAAGACACATCATTTCTCTAAATACATAGTTGCATTTGGTAATGACCATCTTTAATGTATCCTATGCTCTGATACCAGCATCATAAAGTAATTCTACCATATATTTTGGTCAAATGCTTTTTTTTCTTAATGTGGTCAGTGGAATTAACCTCAATAGCTTTATTTTTTTAAATATGCTAGGCCAAAACTAATCATAATCATTCCTCTATTTAAAAAGACTTTTTTAATCCCCCTTAGTACCAATGCCTTTCCTCTTAGACTTGTCTTTTTCTGTATATAACACATTTGTAAATAGTTGTTTATACATTGTCTCCTCCATTAGAGTCTGTGTTCCTTAAGAGCAGGAATTGTTTTGTTTTATGTTTTTCTTTGTATGCCTAGCACTTAGTACTGTGCCTGGCATGTAGTAGATGCTCAATAATATTTGATTTGCAATACTATTATTATTTACATTCAGAACATTATTTTTATCTAAATGTCACACTGTTAATGGCATAGAAAATTGTTAAAGAAATATCATATCTTATGCTCAAAAAGTTATCAAATTGTGCATATCCTTTGATCCAGCAGTGTTTCTACTGGGCTTGTATCCCAAAGAGGTCTTAAAGTAGGGAAAGGGACCCAAATGTACAAAAATGTTTGTGGCAGCCCTTTTTGTAATGGCTAGAAACTAGAAACTGAATGAGTGCCCATCAGTTGAGATGGCTGAACAAGTTATGGTATATGAATGTTATAGAATATTATTGTTCTATAAAAAACGATCAGCAGGATGATTTTAGAAAGTCTTGGAGAGACTTACATGAACTGATGCTAAGTAAAATGAGCAAAATCAGGAGATCATCACATATGGCCACAATAAGACTATAGGATGATCAATTCTGATGAATGTGACTTTTTCCAACAATGAGAAGACTGAGGCCAGTTCCAATGATCTTGTGAAGAAGAGTCATCTCCACCCAGAAAGAGGACTGTGGGAAGTTAGTGAGGATCACAACATAGCATTTTCACTATTTTTGTTGTTGTTTGTGGTTTTTATTCTAATTTTTTCCCTTTTTGATCTGATTTTTCTTTTCCAGCAAGTTAATTGTATAAATATGTATACAAATATTGGATTTAACATATATTTTAACATGTTTAACATATACTAGATTACTTGCCATCCAGGGGAAGGAGTAGAGAGAAGGAGGGGAAAATTTAGGACATAAGATTTTTTTAAGGATCAATGTTGAAAATTTACCCAGGCATAGGATTAGAAATTAAAAAGCTTTAACTAAAAAAAAAAAAGAAAGAAATATACCAGTGTTATACTAATATTATGCCAATATCATGGAAATAGCACACCAGTATCATTCAAATAGTATGATATTGTCATGCTATTATCAGGGCAATATCACAGAAATTAAACATAATTATCATAGAAATATCACACTCTTCTCACACAATTGTCATGTCAATACCACATTCATATCATGAAATCTTTATGTCGGTATCATGGAAATCACTACACCAGTGTCATTCCAGTAAAATATCATGCTAACACTGCCCAAACATCGTGTTAATATAATGGCATACAAATGTCATAGCAATGTCATAAGCATATCATGACAATTTCACACCAAGGCAAGATGTTATACCAGTGGTGTGAAAATTTCATGTCAATGTCTTGGGAATTTGACAACATAATGGAAATTGTATGCTAATGTGACACAACTATTATACCAAATGTCATGGCAATGACATGGGAAATGCCCTGGCATCATACCACCACCATGAAAATGAGATGGGAAATCATGCAATATCATACCAGAGTTATGTTAATTAATGTCATACAAATATCTCAACAATGTTATACCATTGGAATGCCAATGACACTCCATTGTTGTGCTAATGCCATTCCAACATTTCAGAAATATCACATCACTGTCATACCAACGTCATGTCAAAATCATACCAATATCACACCAAAGTCACTTTTTAAAAATTATCCATATATTTATTCATCTAGGTTCTTCTTTTAGTGCTTTTGAGATATCTTCATGTAAACCTTTCCTTACATTCATTTTTAGTTCCATTACTTCTAATATTTTCTAGGACATTATTTTCCATAATTCCACACAATTCTATATTAGATTCTTCAGATTTTACTCATTTTTTCCCAAGTTTTGTTGCCCTTGTCAACCCTATTTCTCTATTTGCTACAGAAAGCAAGTGTTAGTGAAAGAAAGTAGCAGAGAGGAAAGAGAAAATAATTTGGAATTCAAAATCTTGTAAATATAAATTTTAAAAATTGCATTAACATGTAATTGGAAAAAATAAAATACTCTTAAAAAATAAAATTCAAAATATTATTTGTTCTCTGTGATATTTCTCTGAAAGAGGAAAGGGGGGAAATGCTGGGGTAAAATATGATGATTAAGAAAAAGACAAAAAAATTATTTAATAAAATACATAAAGAAGCTTATAATAGAGCAGAAAGAGGAAATCTTTTCATAAAATTTAAAATCACACTCTACATATTCCAAAAAGGGAGAACTCAGAAATATTTTAAGTTTTTTTCTCTTTTTTCCTAATGTTTCAGGTATATTCTACATTTTCTCAAGAAAAATCAATGAATAACAAGTGTATTCTAAAGAACATACTTCTACATAACCAAAAGGGAAACATGGGGAATATTGCTTCTGTATTGTTACAAAAATAAAATAAAAACTGTTTTTTTAAAGCTGGCCATAAAAAGACTCTTCAGTTAAAGCAGTTCTAGTTTCAGTGACAAAATATCATCCCAGACAATTACAGACTAATCAACAATACAAGACTGGCTTCTTGTTCATAGCAAGAAAAATACTTAACACTTTTATCATTAGGTTGTCACATGCCTTTAAGTATGACTTGTATATAGCCATGGGATAATCTGTATTCTATTTCCAAAAGTTATTTTTGGGTACAATAACATAAAATTCCAGGGATGGAAAAGATGAATAACCAAAATCATTCATTATAACCCTGTCAATTCAGGAAATTGGGTTGAGGGGGGGCAATATTTGAGTAGTTATGACTCACTGAAAATGGATGCCTTATTAAGACTATGACTTCATTCAATTATAATTATTAAAATTACCCAGCCATGTTACTTTTATTTTTATAGTGCATGCAACAGAATTTTAGATTTCAAAATTTAAAAAAATTTATTAGTTTAGCTCAGAAATACAGGGGAAATCAGGAACAAATATTTAAAATGTTTATGAACATGGGAAATTTATAATTCTCTACATATGGAAGTTATAGAATGCAAATTTCTTTCAGAATGACTAAGTTTAAGGATAAGTTGTAAATTTTCATTTTGGCAATAATAGACAACTTATCTAGGGAAATTGTACTTATCTTTGTATCTCCAGAGCAATAAAGAATCATAGTAGATTCAATGCTGTATGGTGGAGTCAGAAAACAAGAGTTTGAATCTCCATATGATTCTCTCATTTTCTTGTGTGATTTGGAACTTACTTAGTATGTTTGAGTTTGTTTCTTCATCTACAAATTTGAGATACCTTTTTGTAGTTCAACCATTTTTTCAATAACTAAGAATGAAACTACTATAATAGAACCAAAAAATTATTTTCTAAAAACAATGACAACCATCTGTAAAAAAACAACAATATGAAGCAGTTGAGAATTTTTTTGATTCAAAAATGAATGTAATTGATGCTCAGACTAAATAAATCCATTAAAAGTTCATCTTAATGATTCACATTTATATAGAACTTTAAATTGTTCAAGATGCTTTTTTCATAACAACCCTGATGAATGAGTTGTATAAGTATCATTTGAATAATTTGCAGAGGAGCAAACTGAAACTCTAAAAAGCTACTAATTGTCTCAAGGCAGAATTTCACTTCCAGTTTAACACCAATTCAACATTCTAATACAAATCTACAACTAACTATGCCTTTTTGTAGGCACTTCTGACCATATCTTTCCATAAACACCACATGGAGGATCTATACAAAAATCTAGAGGCTTTTCCATAGATTGTTGTTTTTGTTTTTTTTTAATTTGTTAAACTTTTGAACACTTGGGCTGTTCACCTGTTACAATTATTCTTATCATATGATTATTTCACTATCTATTCTACATGTACTTTTAAATGTCTTTTGTGAGCCTATGTCATTTGGCTTTAATTTTCAACCCTCGTATATCTTACTGTTATTGGTTATTTGAAATTGTGATTATTTAAGATTTGCAACATCATTAAAAACTATGTGTTAAAAAGATGAGTTTGAAAGAACACTGGGAAATGAATATAAACTGCTTGCATTTTTGTTTTTCTTCCCGGGTTATTTATACCCTCTGAATCCAATTCTCCCTGTGCAACAAGAAAACTGTTCGGTTCTCACACATATA
Organism: Antechinus flavipes; assembly: GCF_016432865.1. NCBI lineage: Eukaryota > Metazoa > Chordata > Mammalia > Dasyuromorphia > Dasyuridae > Antechinus > Antechinus flavipes. The sequence goes on from NC_067400.1 coordinate 399,957,726, forward strand.
TTGTATCTAGGATATACTATAACCTATTCAACATGTAAAGGACTGCTTGACATCTTGGGGAGGGAGTGGAAGGAGGGAGGAGAAAAATCGGAACAGAAGTGAGTGCAAAGGATAATGCTGTAAAAAATTACCCTGGCATGGATTCTGTCAATAAAAAGTTATTTTAAAAAAAAGACCTACTAGACAGTATATTTTTTTAAAAAGATGAGTTTTAAAGAGGAAGAGATAGAATTATTTAATGCTTCACAATTTCCTAAGGATGATCCAATTTGACTTGAGTCAATCCTGTGACTGGTTTATATATAAGATCAACTGAGAGAAGAGCAGAGAGCTGCTGATCTAACTATATATCATAATCAGAAAAATATTTATTTTTAATCTATTAATTTTTAAATTATTGTTAAATTAAATGACTTATTTATTTATATTTTATTTAAAGTATTTAATTCTTATTTAAATTATTATTAAATTAAATTTATAAAAATTTAAATTAAATAATAAAGTAAATTATTATTTAAAATCTATTTATTGATTTTCCTTGTGGGGATTGCTAACTATACCTTTTCAGTGACTATAAATATCACAAATAAGTACTGTACTAACCAGGGCTCAAGTCATTTACAGAGACAAATCTTTGGAAAAATGTGTTTGTGTTGTTGTGGTAGTGGTGGTGGTAGTAGTAGTTTTTTTTTTTTTTTCTTTGAACTTTGAACATGATATTGACAAATAATTTTGGCAAATACATACTTTTTTGTTCCATTAGTTGATAGATATTTCAAGAATTATTGGAGAAAATTATCTTGGTGGTTGAAAATTCCAAGGACTGTTGTGTGATATGAACATATCATAAACAAGTAATTTCTTAGAGGAGAGTCCAAGACTACATTTTGTTCTCATCAAATGATCTTTTGCTTTTAAGAAAAAAATATAGCAAATTCATGTGTTCTTTACATCTTTTAAACATTGAATTGAGTGTGATTAAATGTTTTTTTGTGAAAAATTATCTGTGGAATTATACCTCTTATCTAGATCTCTCACCAAAATATTTTGCTGGAGGTCATGAATTGCAAGTGGGTCAAAAACAGAAATAAAAGTTCATGTATATATTTGTGCTTATAACAGCACTATCTATGATAGCAAAGACCTGAAAAGAACTTAGATACCTATCAACTGGGGAATTCTCCAGCATTGTTGCATGTTGGAATCCTTACTAACTGCTAACTAATTAGAGTTGATCTAATCTTACAAGAAGATGTTTTGGGCAGAACCTGAAACAAGGTACTAAGTAGAACTAATTAATACAAGGCTTGTGTTCACACCTTTACTCATTGGAGTTCAATGAGTTCACACCTCCCTTGAAGCTCTTTGGGCCAGAGAGCACTATGGGAGAAAACCCACAATCCCTCTCTTGAGCATAAGTAAAGCTTCAATGGGCTAGTCAAAGAAGTTCTTCAGAGTGAAGAAGCTACAAGTCGGGATTTCAGCAGAATTACGCCAGAAGCCCTCTCTTCAAGGCAAGACAGATTCAACTTGGTACTGGCTCTGGAGGCTGAAGAAAGCAGAGGCAGAAGCAAAGGACAAAGCGGCAAGAGCTCTTGGAACCAAGCAGAGAGATAGGCCTCTAAGCTAACCGGGCTATATTGGAGATAATAAAAGATCTGAACTTTTATCACCTGGCTGCTTTTTGAGAAGAAAAAGCTCACCAACAGTTGCACATGAATGGAATAGACTATAATGTCATAAGAAACAATTAATGAGAATAATTTAGAAAGGCATGCATAAGCTGATGAGAGGGATATATAAACTCATGCACAACCAGGAATCAATAACTACAAAAATGGAAATGGAAATAAAAAATTGAAGTACATAATCTGCAAAAATACAAATCTAGTCTGGAAGATATATAAAAATATACTTTCCTTTGCTTAAGTACTGAGGATGGGAGGGAAAAGTGGCACCATTGAGAAGTACATATACTGACAGATCCAGTTGATATATAGACTAGTTTAGCTAATATACTCTTTAAATACTTTTTATGCTTTTATATACTTAATTTCAGGTGATGGCTCAAGATTAAAGAAGGGAATTTGTAAATAAAGATGGTATAAAAGCAAAAGATATCAACAATAGTTTTTTAAAAATCTGTCTATTCCTATCTCATGTTTTTGTTATTGATGTTTTGTTTTCAATCTAGGAAACCTCTATGAATGTGAAGATTGTTATCATAAAGATTTCATTAAGATAAGGAAGTAGATATGATTTAGTCAATAATTTTTTTTATTGTCTTAGGCTTCTCTTTGAGTAATTTTAATGCCTGTGATCTTGTCTGTTATTTTTTTCTTTGAGATATTTTGAAAATAAGTCTCTGAATGCTTTTAAAACTGTGGTACCTCCACAGATAATTCTCTGATTATCTATCTTGATATAAGAATTTATCTTCAGATCAGCCATACTTCTTGTTTTCATCTTCTTAAATGTTCTAATTATTTCACATAACACAGTGAATACTGAATTATTCAGGTAAAGTAGTTCTTTTCTCAAAAACCATGAGGATATCTCACTATAGTAAGATAGCCAAATCTTTCTATTCCATGCCTATCAATTTTCCTCTTATTGTTTTTCTCCCTTTTTTCTTGTTCAGTAATTGCTCTTAAAATAATCTAAGTTGAATCTCATGAGAAGTTCTCTACAAGTTAATTTTCCCTCTCAGTTTTTGTTTGTTGTTTTGTGATGTATTTTTGCTTGTAATCTTTTCTTATCCTCAACTACAAATGATTTTATAGCTCAGTCTGGTGTTGCCCTTGACTGCCAGGTTTTTCCACTTGGCAAAGAGACAAAGTGTTGGTTGGACTCTTTTTGCCATTTCACAGCTGTTATACATTGGTAAAACTTATCTAATAAATGGTATTAATTGACAAGCAATGGCTTTATTTTAATCATTTCCCTATTTTTCAGTCAATATATATGAATTCTTCAGTAATGATAGTGGATCTCTATTCTCCTTCATATAGGTACTCTTTCTTTCAGGATGAGTACATCTCTGTAGATTTCATTTAAACAGCTTTAAAGGTCTTTGTCAAGGTTGCCTAACTCTATTGGAAAATATAATATCTTTGTGATCTAATAGCTTCAGGAGACCTTTATAGTTTTTCTTTCTCATTGTGAACCCAGTTTCATATCAGCCACCATTTGTAACCTCTGATTCTTCAGGTCTGATATCTATTTCCCTTTTTCTTGATCTACAATATATTCTACATGAATATATGAGGGTGCATTTTAGAATCCAAAGAAAATTAGTCATCTATGCCAAAAAAGAGTCCCCTTTTTCAATATATTCAACAAATAATCATCCAATTTTTGTCTGAGGTCTTCTAGTTTTTAACTCTCTCTCAAAGGAGACAATCCACTTTGGGGGTAGCTCTAATTGCTCGGAAATTAACACACAAAAAAAGATATGTTTGTTGCAAAAAATAATAATTATTTTCAAACACTAAATCACTCAATTTGCTATTTGACAGATCTCATTGACTCTAATAATTGATTAGATTAGATAGATTAGAATCATTGAACTAAACAATATTTAAGCCAAACAAAATAATACAAAGGAAATGATTAATTGACCAAATATTACACGAGCCAGTTTCTCAATAAAGATAATAATCACTTTTTTATACCAAAATGAGCAGTTTGAAATCAGTATAAACAGTATCTGTTTTTTCTCTAGAAATAGATAGCATGCTTTAATCATGATTCTTGGATTATCAGATTATCATATTATTGAAAATAGCTCAATTATTCAGAGTTATTCACTTAACAATAGTGCTGTTACTTTGTATAGATTTATCCTGGTTCTATTCACTTCACTTTGAATCAATTCATGTAAATCTTTTCAAGTTTTTTTCTGGAATCACTTTGCTATTTCTGATAGCACAATAATATTCTGTCACAGTCATACCAGAGTTTGTTTAGCCATTCCCCAGGTTATGGGAATCCTTTCAACTTCCAATTCTTAGCCTCCACAAAAAGGTCTGCTATAACTATTTTTGTACAAGTAGGTCTTTTTCCTGTTTTTTGATGTCTTTAGGATATTAACAGTAGTAATATTTCTGGATCAAAAAATAAGCACATTACAGTTGCTCTTTGGGCATAGTTCATAACTCTCCAAAATGGTTAGATCAGTTCACAACTGCATCAGTAGGAGCACTAGTATTCTTGAAAGCAATTTAAAATTGTGTTTCAAAAGTTACTAAATTGAAAATATTTTTGACTCGGTGCTACCAAGACCAGACATATCACCAAAGAAATCAAAGAAGGAGGAAAAGAACTCATGTGTCCAAAATGTTTATAGTAGTTATTTTTATAATGGCAAAAAAAAAATAGAAACTAAAGGGGTGCCATATTTTGGGAAATGATCAAAGAAACCATGACATATGAATATAACAGAAAATTACTGTCCATAAAAAATTAAGTGTATAATTTCAAAGGAACCTGTTAGAAACAACACTCTTGACACTGAAAATCAGATATCAAGGAAAATTTATTAAAGAAAAATCTTAAGGAATTGTCTTAATGTTTCTGGCCAGAAGCAGGCCCCACTACTTTTCTGGAAGAGGGAGAACCAAGTACAGAAGTGGGAGAATCTTTATACTTTCTAGTGTGGCATAGACTCTCCCTTCAGAGAACAGATTAGTCCATTTCATGCTGGTTACAATCTTTCTGATAGACTCACTATATGTTTCCCTTTAATATGTATAAAACATTCCCCCTCATACATCCCATGTTCAAAAATGGTGGAAAACTCCTCCTATGGGATATGTTGTTTAACATTCAATCAGCCTATTAACCAAAACAATAGTGATTTGATCAAGTCATGTCATTGACCTCAACTAATTTGGGCTGGATGGGCTATTATTTTAAGTTTGTGGTTTTCTCAAAACCACAAGACTCTTTCTGATAGGCTAAATCTATTTGAGCCTTCCTACCCGCCTCAATTCCTTGTTTGCTCAAGACTTCTATTGATCACTTGTTCTGTGAATCTTAACCTTCCTTAACCTCTCACGTTCTGAAATTCTCTTGCTCAGTGATAATCATTATCCCACACTACCTCAAAACTTGCAACACTGTGGAAACCCAACTTTTCAATATTTCTCACAAACCTGATAAAACTTCTACAAACTGATGCAGGAAAGGGAGCAGAACCAGAAAAATATCTTTTTCAATGACACTGTAAAGAGAAAAAACTTTTAAAAACTTTAGAACTCTGTCAACAAAATGACAAACCAGAAGAATATAAATGAAGAATGCTATTTACCTTCAGCTGGAGAAATAATGGAAGACACACATGCATGGACATGGTTAATTTGTAAGAGATGAACATTAACAGTATTTGCTATGTGGACAAGACACCATCAGTTCATATGGAGGAAAAATGATGAATCTTATAAATCAACTGATTTAATAGATCTAACAGTCAATTAAGGGAGACTAAATCCACATAATTAACAATAATACAAGGTAGAATCAGTATAATTTATAGGAAAATTTGACAGTTCAATAAGAGAAGTAAAAATGAATTATAGTAGGAACTCATAGAATGGAGAAATTACTTCATACTGGGAAAATTGGAGATATCTTCATGAAGGCAATGATACTTGACTGGGACCACAAAATAGATAAAACTAGTTAGTAGGAGTAGAACATTGAAAGAGTGTAGGAAGAGGCATTTCAAGCAGAGGAAATAATATGAGCTAAACATCTTTTTTTTTTTCTTTGCCTGTATCTATAATAAAGGTTTTATGCTTCTCTATATTTCCCTTTTTTATATTGCTGGTGTTCTAGACTAATTTTCCAACAAATCATGAAGTAATCAACCAAGTGTTTTTAACAATTTAGTGCTAATTGTGTTAAAACATCCAATTTAATTATCTGAGGAAACTTGAAAAAAATGTAAACTACAGATCTGCATATAAGGGATTTTGCCATAAGGAATAACTGAATGATTATGGTTTTCATGGCAGAAGGAATGCCTATTGTTGTTCTGTCATTTCCATCATATCCAACTCTTCATGATACTATTTTGAGTTTTCTTGGCAAAGATACTGGAGTAGTTTGCCAATTCCTTCTCCATTTCATCTTACAAATGAGGAGCTGAGGCAAACAAAGTTAAGTGATGTGCCGGGAGCCACAAGCTAGTAAATGTCTGAGGCCAACTTTGAACTCAGGAAGATGAATCTTAATGATTTCAGGTCTGACACTCTATCAGCTGTGCCACCTCGCTGCCCAGGAATACTTATATCACAAATATATCCTGTGCCTGCTGTTCTGTATTTAATAATTCTCACACCTGCTTTCCTCATTTGGCTAACCCCCTGTATATCTGAGAGCAGTATTATGTTTATCCATATGCATCAGAAGCTACAAAACCCTTACTATAATAGCATATAACATTTAAGTTTTCCATTTGGTAAAGTGTGGCTCTTTAAACTCTTAAAAAAAAGCAGATGTAACCTTTGTTAATAGATCATGCCTGCTATGCAGCATCATGAGGTTAGAGAAACAAGTAACAATTAAACAGGGAATCATGAAAGGGAATAATTTAAAATAAACAGGGTCTTGACCTAATTCAGCACAACTTTAAGACAGAAAAACATACAGGATGGGAAGGCGCCAACCAGCAAGCTTTCCTATCTAATCAGCTAGGTCTGTGATAAGGGAGGAAATAAACGAATGGGAGGAACTCTAATATACTTAAAACAATCCCAAGACCAGTTCTCTGGTCTACAAGTGTATCTTTGGGATGGTAGCCAGCTGAACCGCCCAATCTACCAAATGGAGGAAGTTTTTCATTTGTAAGAACTCAATGCCACATTTGGACCATGCTGCATTCCTTTTTTTTTTTTTTTAACCTTTCTTACCTGCTGAGTAATGTATATTGTTGCTAAATATTACTTTCATATTAATGATTGGCATTAAAAATAAGAATATTAAACTTTTTATTTCTTGGTTTTTTATTTTATTTTTGCTAAGTTGAAGCTAAAACTGAAAATGAGTGCTATCAACTCTTCTCAGGCTAATCTATAAACACAATGATTCTTAGATTATCTAATTATAAAAAACTTAGGCTGTTTCCTACTCTAACTATCCTAATTCTACAAATTCTTCAAAACTCAATTCATATATGTTTTCCTTTACAAAGTTTTTCTTGCTTGACTTCTACAAACTATGCTGAAGGGTAGCTCTTTTTTGATCTGAAACAATTTCTTTATTAATTCATTGAAAATGCCTGAAACATCACTAGCTGTTTAACCTTGAGGAAATCACTTAACATCTAAGCATGTTAATAATGACTTTAAAACTATAAACAAATTTTAATTTGAAAGGAATTCCCATACCAATGAAATCACAATCTAAACTAAAAACCAAAAAAAATAAAAATAAACAAACAAAAACACCTGGTGAGGTAGAAAAATCTAACATTCTGAATTAATTCAGAAGTTTTCTATTATATCTAGAATCAAATATTAACTCCTCATTTGGACTTTAAGCCCTTCACAATCTGATCTCAATTTACTTTGCAGCTTTATTAGACATTTCCTCCCCATTAAAGCAATCTATGGTCCATTTAAACTGTTTTTCTCACTGTTTCTCTTGCAAAGCATATCAAATCCTTTCTCTGCATCTGTGTAAGTAACATATTCTCTCATAAGTAACATATTCTATGAATCCCACTTTTTCTTGAAGCATAGATTTCTACAAGAAGCCTTTCATATAGGAAAGGGTTGCTGGAGTAGGGACATAAAAATATATAAGATTCTATTAATACTTTCTCAGCATAGGAACTAGTCATCCCTGAATTCCTCTGGTATGAAGGCTTGGTAAGGATTATGCATCTATCTTTGGTGTTGACTTTGAACCAATCTCTGCTGTAGTTCTAAGAAGCTGTAGCATTCTAAGCTACCACATTCCCTTTTGGCAGATGAGCTAAAGCAGGTTGAGGATAACCAACATGCCTAGAAACTGTCAGTGAGTTAGGGGAGTGTTTACTCCAAGCATGTGAAACTTTGCTTGGCAGAATGGGAAAATGAGAACTATCTATTCCAATGGCCATTAAGGGAGCTGAAGCAGGCACTGTGGACTCCTTAGAACTTGGTCAGGCACTGAAGACATCAAGGTCATCCACTTCATCCTGGGCCATCAGCAATCATCTTGTCTTTTGTCCTGTAACTGAACTTCGATTGCTCTGGAAGAGAGAATGAGACTGGCAACTTTATGAACTCTGTCTCACTTAAATCCAATTTACACCCAAATCAAAGATCTCATCTATAATATCATTGGTCCTCTTCTAAAACGGAGAAACAATCCCTTCACCAGCACAGAAATAATTCAACACAGCAGATAACCTGAAAAAAATGTTTTGTAAAGTTAGGAAGATATTAAAATGGCATTTTTATTAGTCCTTTAAAACAGAATTTCATGTAACATCTTTCATGATTTTCTTCTAAGACCTACTACAGCTGGATCCCCAATAGTACTTTCTCAAATCACGGTGGTTTATTGGTATCATTATACTCATTTTCCAGATGTGAAACTTAAGCTAATAGAGGTTAAGTAACTTGACCAGTATCATAGAGCTAATAATAGTATAATGATGGCAATTACTTCATAGGGTTTTTGCAAGGATCAAATGAAATAACTAACAAAATGCTTTGAAAATTTTAAAGTATCATAAATGTTACTTAGGGTTCATCATCATCTTAATCATCAACAATATCATTATCATCACATGGGAGGATTTCTTCCTAGATAAGAAGTAAAGAAATATGCTTGTTGGAATCCTTACTAACTGCTAAGTAATTAGAGTTGATCTAATCTTACAAGAAGATGTTTTGGGCAGAACCTGAAACAAGGTACTAAGTAGAACTACCCATAATCCCTCTCTCTGGAAGGAGCATAAATAGGCCAATGGGCCAGTCGAAGAGGCTCTAGAGAGGAAGACGCTACAAGTCGAGATTTCACTGGAATGACATGAAGACTGGAGCTGGCTGGAGGCTGAAGAAAGCAGAGGCAGAGGCTGAAGGACCAGACCTTTGGATTTAAAGAGAGAGCTCTTGGAACCAAGCAGAGAGCTAGGCCTCTAAGCTAACCGGGCTATATTGGAAATAATAAAAGATCTGAACTTTTATCACCTGGCTGTGTTTTGAGAAGAAAAAATTCACCACATTTTGGCGCCCTGAACGTGGGACAAACAGACCCCTCAGTGGATTTCAGTGGAAAAGCTCCGATCCTGATTCAAGTGGAAAAGCTCCGATCCTGATTCAAGTGGAAAAGCCTCTGATCCTGATCCAGTGGAAAAGACTTCAACCCAGAAATTAGGGTGAGTGCAACAAAGAAATTTTGTTAGAAGAGTTAAAGTAGAATTTCAGCTAAGATGGGACAGATATTTAGAAAACAGCCTGTTTCTGTTCAAGGAAAATGTTTAGAGAGCATTGTCAAAGTTATGGAAAGCCAAGGTTTAATTATAAGTTTACAGCAAATCACTGAACTTTTACAAACTATAAAAGACATATGTCCTTGTTTCTCTCTTGATAAGGAATTAGATCTAAATGAATGGAAATTGGTTGGAGAGGATCTTTGTCAATTCTATAATAAAAATGGGCCTAACTCAATAATTAATACATATAATGTAATACAATTGGCTATAAGAAGTTATTTAAGTGATAGAATGATGAAAAGGAAAGTACAGGAGGAAGAAGTACCAACTTTACTAGGTGAAAAGGAGGACGAATCAGATGAGAATGGAGTTAATTACAATTCTGAGTGTGATACTTCACAGCAGGAGGAATTAGGTGATTCCACATCTCATGACCCTCCCCCCGCAATTAACCCTTCATGGGTGGAACAAGGGGGAAGGAGAGAGACAGAAACACAGTCAGCTTCTCCTGTAAAGCAGAATTTGACAAGATTAGAAAAAGCATTAATTAAAGCAAAAAATGAAGGAGAAGATATATCTGATTTTATAAATGCATATCCTGTGATTGAAGAGCTCAACTCCTCAGGTCAAAAAGAGAGAAAATACACTCCTTTTAATTTGGGAAAAATTAAAGATTTGAAAAAGGGTTGCACTCTTTATGGGGCTACATCATCTTATGTGAAGATGTTACTGGATAATTTGTCTTATGAAATCTTAACCCCGAATGACTGGAAATCCATCACTAAAACATGTCTTGAACCAGGACAAAATTTATTGTGGCTTTCAGAGTTTCATGAATTATGTAGGATTCAAGCCCAACACAATAGGCAAACAGGAGCTATTGTACAAGTTGCTTTTGACCAACTAACTGGAGAAGGTCAGTATGCAGAAAGTTCAGAACAGATTTATTATCCCATAACAGTGTATGAGCAAATTTCTAAGGCTGCAATAAAAGCTTGGAATTCTCTCCCTGTACAGAAAGATGGAAATAATGTTTTCACAAAAATAGAGCAAGGTCCCAATGAACCTTTTGCAGATTTTGTGGGACGTTTACAAACAGCTGTAATAAGAACCATTGGAGACAATGCAGCAACAGAAATAATAACTAAACATTTGGCTAAGGAAAATGCCAATGAGGTTTGCAAAAGAATTATATGGGGGCTAGACAAAGATGCTCCTTTAGAAGAAATCATAAGACACTGTGCCACAGTGGGCACAAATGCTTATTATGCCCAGACTATGATGAACATGGAAAGACAAGGTCCTTCTTGGCAGAGGAATTCTAGAGAAACTCGTCGATGTTTTCAGTGCAGAAAAATTGGACATTTGAGAGCTCATTGTAGATATGGAGATAGAGTGAGAAGGCAGGGTGAGAGAAAACCCAAAACCCCATGTCCAAAATGTAACCAAGGCTTTCACTGGGCCTCTAAATGTATATTGACCCAGAGGAATGAGAGGCAGGGCCCAGCTCTAAAGTATCAATCAAAGGACAGGTGGGGCATGATAGCAGCTGAGGTTACACCCAGAGAGACTTTAGAAATTCAGAACTCTGATGTCATCAACCAACAGAAAAGCAATCAGGATTACAGTTGGGAAGAATACAGGCCTTTTAAGACAACAAGACAATATCCAATGCAAACAGCTCCAATGTAATTACCAGATGATGAGGAGAAATCCCAAAAGTGGTAAACAGAAGAGAATTAGATAGGTTAACTGCTTGGGGAAGAGGATCTGCTTATATTTCCACAGGTGGAAAAGGAATCAGATGGCTAACAATGAGACTGTCAAAAGAACTTTAAAATCTTCAGCTTTCAGTTCCTGAAAAACCAGCAAGAATCACTGGATTCCCTGAGATGAAAAATTGTTGATGAGACTTTTTGCAGTACTTCAGAGCTTACAGGAATTATTAGATTCCTGGCGCATGAACTATGGACATTTGTAAATTTTCAGGTCGATTTATGTTGTTACATTACTACTAGCCTGTGTTATATTACTATGTGCTTATGTATTTTAAGCAATTGCAAGAATCATTGGATTTCTTGAGATGAAAGATTGTTGATGAGACTTTTGCAGTAGTTAAATTTTCATGTTGATTCATGTTATTTGTTACATTACCACTAGCCTGTGTTATATTGCTGTGTGCTTTTGTAAATTATGTATAATGTCTCCCATATTGATGGATTTATGTATACCATGTATATCTGTTACAAAGTTCTGGCCCATATTGATGGATTTATGTGTACCCCCTCAGAAACCCCCTATGTTTTAAAACAAAAGAAAGGGGGAGATGTTGGAATCCTTACTAACTGCTAAGTAATTAGAGTTGATCTAATCTTACAAGAAGATGTTTTGGGCAGAACCTGAAACAAGGTACTAAGTAGAACTACCCATAATCCCTCTCTCTGGAAGGAGCATAAATAGGCCAATGGGCCAGTCGAAGAGGCTCTAGAGAGGAAGACGCTACAAGTCGAGATTTCACTGGAATGACATGAAGACTGGAGCTGGCTGGAGGCTGAAGAAAGCAGAGGCAGAGGCTGAAGGACCAGACCTTTGGATTTAAAGAGAGAGCTCTTGGAACCAAGCAGAGAGCTAGGCCTCTAAGCTAACCGGGCTATATTGGAAATAATAAAAGATCTGAACTTTTATCACCTGGCTGTGTTTTGAGAAGAAAAAATTCACCACATATGCTGGTCAGGAATTGCATTTTCAGTGAATAGTTCATAACATATAGTTCATTATTTTATCTGAAAGGATTATAAAAACTTGATTTTGTGTACATCTATCAAGTGCATAGGAAAAGTTATAAATTTATGTTTATGACTTTATTCTACATAATAAAAATTATTTTCATGACTCAAAGAAAAGCAGGCACTATACTATCCTTATTAAATGTAGTTACTTCCAATTTCTTTTTGAACACACCAATTTATTAAGGACCTAATTAAAATAATTACATGATGCTTATGTGAAATTGTTTAAAATTACATTAGATATAATTTTACTTGTACAGAACAAAGAACTAATAATTGTATTTACAGATGAGCTTTAATTTGTTAAGTATTTTGAAGGCAATTTTTTTATATTTTTATTTTAATGAAGCTCTTTTAGATCTTTTCCCATTTAATTATGAAGGCAGAAATAGCATTTTCTTATTCTAATGATTTCCTAGTTCCTTCATCTACTATGGTTTGAAACTTAATTAACATAATAAATTATGATTGATGATGTTATCTAAAGATTGGCACTACAACAAAAGCCAGTTTTTAAAAATAAATTTAAAGGAAAAAAAGTATAGGAAGGAACACTTCTGCTTTTCTCGGTGAATGTTGACTTCACTACAGATTTCATGAAAATTCAATAATTTGATCATTTGATTTTAAATTCAAAATTTATAAAAACAAGTAATTTTATTTCAGGTTTATTGCTTTTGTAAGTACTAACACAGCTTGATCTAAACCACTAGGATGACAGCATAGTTGAAGATGGGAAAATAAGATGTGAACATAAATGAAGAAATAGGTTTTATCAAGAGGTAAATTCTTTTATGAATTCTACATGATAAATTGACTGTCAGAAGAAACTGACATCCAGGTAAGGTCTCTGCCAGCAACCTTTTGGAAATAACACATCAGGGACAAAAAAGACAAAAGAAGTCCTTATCTTAAGGAGCTCACAGCTAAGAGAAAACCCTTGTGATCAATGATAACTACCTTTGGTGAGTGCTCCCATTTCACTATCTTTCATCTTATATTACTCACATGTCACAATTGTATCCTGTTTTATATAAAGAAGTGGCCCCTCTCCCAAGGCAAACCTCACTACATGTAGAAATGGTCCACTTTCATAAATCTTACCTAGAAGATTGTCTGCTCTATCATCCCAACTCTCTCATCCATCTTCAGTTTTTCCTTGGGTCAATTCCCTGCTGACTACAAACATGCCTTTGTGTCCATCATCCTCAAAAAACTCCTTACTTTATCCAATTATCCCCTTTAGTTGATATCCAATTTCTTTTCTCTTTCACTTTGGGGATAAAGTCCTCAAAAAGACTGCCCACAGTATGTGTCTGCTCTTCCTTTCCTTTCACTCTTTTTATTTCTTGGAAATTTGGTTTTCCTCATGTTATTCAATCCACACTACTCTCTATATAATAACTAATAATCTCCTAAAATCCAAAATTAATGTTTTCCCCTTTAGTCCTCACCCTTCTTGATTTCTCTGCAAACATTGCTATTGTCATTAAAACTTCAATTATCATGTTTCCTATAAGAGTCATCAAGAGGTTATCAGATCTATTTGTCCAACTATAATCTCTCCTCTGACCTCTAGTTTCTCTTCTCTAACTATTTTATATCTCAAACTAGATCTCCTTGATATCATAAACTCAACATAGCCAAAACTCAACTCATCTTTCCTCATCAAAGCTGTCTCCTCTTCATAACTCTCCTATTGTCAAAAATACTTCCATTTGAATTACCCAGTTTGGATTTCATGCTTGACTCCTTACTCTTTCTTATCTCGCAGATCCAGTGTGTCATTTCCCCCCTTATAACTTCTCTGTCCGTGTGTGTGTGTGTGTGTCTTTCTGTTTTTCTGTGTGTGTGTGCCTATCAATATCTATCAACATACATATATACATATACATATCTATGTATAGATAAACATATACATCTATATGTATGGATACACATATACATATATATGGATATAGATACATATATACACACACATATATACACACATATATATGTACACACACATATAAAATGTATGCTTTATTTTAGTGATGCTACCATTTGGATCTAGGTCCCCATTACCTCACATCTGGACTGGCAATAGCCTGCTGACTATTCTCCCTGACACACCCCATTCTAATTCATTTTCTACTCAGCAGTGAAAATGGTTTTCCTAAAATATAGATCTGATCGTATTACCTCGTATTCAATGAAATTAAATAGCTTCCTACTATCTCCAGGATCAAATATAATATACTATATTTGGTTTTTAAAGCACTTAATAATCTTACCCCTTCTTATATGTTCAGTTTTATTATACCTTACTCTGTGACATTGACCTTCTTGGTGCTCCTGACACATGATCCTCCATCTCAAGACCCTGAATGCTTTTTTACCACTTGTCCACCAAGCCTGGAATTCTCTCCCTACTTGTCACCATTTCCACAATTCCTCCATTATTACTCTAAGGTTTATCCTACGCAAAAATCCTTTCACAGTTCTTAATCTTAAAGTTTTCCTCTGGGATTAACACAAATTTATCATACACACATATCCATATCCCGCCCCCGCCTCCCCCACCCCCACATACACACAGACAATCTTGCATGCTGTTCCTTCCATTAGACTGTGAGCTCCCTGAAAGCATAGACCATGCTTTTATTTTTTTTTTATTCCTAGCTTTTAGCACAGTGCCTGGAACATAGTAATTACTTAATTAATGTTAATTGCCTGATTTGTAGAGGAGTAAATAGAAACTAAATGCTGAAGTATTAAAGTCTTTAAAGTTCTCTTATTTTAAAGGGGAATATCCTTTTCTAAAAGAGTAATTCATTTTGAGAATCTGGAATTTTAATTTACAGGGAGTGTACATTTTGCTGTCAATTCAATATCAAAAAGATTGTCAATAGTTGAATGAGCAGATTCGTTATTGTTATGCAAAATATATAGTAAATATAAAAATTATGTCACAATGAAAATAACTTAAAATTCATAGAGAATTATATGTTCTTGCACTGGAGAAAATTAAACAATCTGAATTACTTTTATGATAAAGGCACAAGCATATATTATATGCTTACTATATATCAGACACTGTAGTAAGCATTAGGGATATCAAGAAAAATATAATTTTGTGGCTTAGAATTTAAGTTCCTGGTGGAAACTATCACTTAAGCTGAAAAAAATGGAAGGAGGTGGAAGAAAAGGAAATTTGATGACCTCAATGTATTCGCTTAACCTCTCTGCAATGTACATTTTGTTCTCTGTAAGCTGGGAAGAATAATAAATATACCACATCTCAAAGAGGATCTATAGAAACAATATATGTGAAAGCACTTTAAAAACTGTAAGACTGTATATAATAAGTATAATAATAATTATATCTCCTTTGAAAAATAAACTTTGGAGATTATGTCTATGTATATGAAATAAATGGGCTTCAAGACAACTAATCCATCCAGTGTGACATGCTTATTAGAATCATAGAATGTTAGCACTGGAAATAATGTGGGATATTGTTTTGCCTAAGCCCTTCATTTTACAAATAAGGAAACTACTCAAGACAATATATGAATTATTCAATGTATTTTAGTTATTTAGTGGCAGATTAAGTATTAGAACTCAGTTCTCTTTACTCCAAGTACAAAGTTTATCTTGATAGTAGTAAGGAAAGATGACAAATCACTGGCTTCATGTAGAAAAAAAAAATAAGCTTTGAAAAGTGTTGGGAAAGGGAAGAAAAAGTCAAAAGAAGTTTGGAAAAATATTCTTAAATGTCATCTTGTTAACTGAGTGGAAAAGAAGTAAGAACAGTCTCTCTCACCCAAATCTTTGAACAAGGGAACTAACCAGTAGAAATTCTAAATGTTTTGTGTTTCTCTTTATTCTTCTCTAAGATGCATATGTTCCCAGGAGTGACTTGGCCCAAAGTCAGAAAGCAAGGAAAGTTGGAAGAAAGAAAAGTACATAACCTGATTACTAAATTGAATAGAATTCAGAGTTAAATTACTTCTGTCCTTATTGCAGAATAGGGACAAGTCATTTCCTCACCCTAGGCAAGGCCTGCAAATTACACCCCCTATTTGTGACTTTCATCTACAGGCTTTGTGCCTCCCTTGCAATGCATTCAAATTATATGATCACAAAAGAAGTAAGCACATGTCCTAGAGAGCATTCTTTTCCAATATAAAAAGTACATTTATATAAAAAAATTAGTACTCTTAAAAAACGTATCTTTGTTCACATGATCCTTGTGTTGTATAATTTCTTGCCTACAAAACTTCCTGTTATGTCTCTTTCTCTACATCTTCTGAACTTTCCTTATTTTATATGTCGTCCTGGAATAACACTCAAATCTGAGTTTGAAAAGAGTGCAGAGAAATTAAGAATGACAACTGTGAGAATTTGCATTATAAAATTTTAAAAATTCACTTTCTGATCTTGATCAAATACCTTAAGCTTGTTTGCCTCAGTTTCCTCATTTGTAAAAATGAACTAGAGAAGTCTTTGCCAAGAAAACCCCAAAGATCATAAAAAGTTGAACATGAATGAAATTAATAAACAGCAACAAATTTTCTAGTAAAAGCAGTTTTGTACACTAACAACTTTTTCTGTATTCTCCTTTTCACTTTTCAACCTTACATAATAAAAAAGGAGGGGTCAAGGAACACTGAGCTTTAAGCAAGAAATGAGCATTTTTATTTTATTCTTATTTTCCTAGTGAGGAGCATCGCACTCCGAAATAGAATATTGGGGAAGGGCAAGATGAGACAATGTACATTGCCATTCTACAGCTCCTGGGATTTAGAAGTGAATGAATAATAAGAAAGTTCTGAAAAGATTGTTTTATTACATGTAGTATTATTGAATAGAAAAGATTTATTCCAGCTTTCCTTAATGAAGGGAAAGATAATCTGGTTTGCTTTGGGGATCCATGACATTAGAAATTTGTCTTTTGCTTCTTACTGGTTCACATCCCCATGAGCTGGCTATTTAATTCTCATGGGGACCCTTCCTGTTCTTTCTATACTGAGTCATGTCATGTACTCATACATCAGAAAGACAACCTCATAGCACTATACTCCCTAGAGGATACTCTGGCTAACCTTCAGATAAAGAGAGGGAAACAACCATTCTTCTTGCTCCTCTCTTCTTTTTTTCCCAGACTTTTCTTCAATTCATATAGTGCCAAGTGGAAAATAAAGCAGTCCCTTGATTTCTTTTTATTCCCTGACTCCAACCATCATATTTCACATATTCAATAAAATAATAAAATATCCTTGATTCTTTGGGACTTTGATTTTTTTTCTGCTGATTCCAGATATTTTCATAAAGTAATATATGTCATTAAGTATTATTATTCATATCTATATTATAAAGCATTGGTGTCCTTAAAAAAAAAATAAGAAACAAAGAAAAAAGTACATTGATTTCTCCTTCAGGAATACATGTGTGTGTGTGTGTGTGTGTGTGTGTGTGTGTGTTTTCTCCAAATAAAATGGCTGAAAGACAGTACACCTAGAGATAGATTTTGCTTAAAGATCAGAATAATTGCAAGTCAGACTTCTTAAAACTTTCTCAGATATCAGAGTAATCCATAAGTGTCTCTATTCTTTTAGCAGATGTTTTGTGACATGAGAGTGCCAACTCAATTTACCAAGGACAAGAACACTTAGCAACTTTTGTCTACCTGTCTGCTTCCTTAAATACTCTGTTCTGGGGAGTACTCTGGAATCTCTAAAGAGCTATACGCAAAAGAGTCATTTCTGGCTAAATAAATATATATGAAATAATAGCTATCTAAAATACTCAAGAATTAATTTGGATGTTTAAGCAAGTTCTTCAAAGTTTTTCATAATTTTCTTTTGTTATATATAATAAATATAGGAAAGAAACTCAATTTCCCAAATAACGTAATAACTGCCAAAATTATTTTAAAGGATAACATTCAGAAAAGAAATTATTTGGGATTTGAACATGATTAACCAAGCAAGAAAGATTTTATTATGTCCCTACTCCATTCTATGCTTTATGCAATGATCTGAGTATATAGAGTTGTAATGAAAGAGTCCTTGACCTTTAGAAGCTTACAATCTATTAAGGGAGAGAATATGCACATATATAAGTATATATCAGATAAATAAATGTGCTTTTTTTTTTTTTTGAGAGGACACAAGCAGCTAAGCTAATTAAGGAAAGCTTCTTACAAAATTTAGTACTACTAAGGGTATTACCAGAATATAAGCTTTTTATAGACAGATTGTTTCCTGACAATTAGTGCAATACTTAATAGAGATTATTTTATTGAATTGAAGGAGGAAAATTGAATTGAATTTGACATACATTTATTTTCTGTATTATTTACATACCACGCACTGTATTAGACACTAAAGATAGAAAGATGAAAAACTATTTGATCTCTGCCCTCCAGTTTTTAATTTAATACAAGAAGGACAAAGGGAATGAAAAAAAAAACTACAAAAATACAATTAAAATAACTAAATTCATGAGAGTGGCATGAAGTATTAAAGGACAAAGAGATTGGTTCTAGTTGGAATTATTAGAGGAACCATCATGAAAGAGGGAATTGAAGAAAGAACATGATTTCAATACGTGAGATTGGGGAAAAGAGTCAAGTTTAGGCATGGAGAGTAGAGGAAGCATGGTTCGGGATATAAAATTAATGGAGGTAGGAGAGAACAAGTATGACTGAGGAATGATGAAAAGTTGTTTAGCTAAAGAGCATTGGGCTGGGAGTACTGTAAACTAAGGGTGAAAAAAACATTTTGAATCCATATTATAGGAAGCCTTGAATGTTTGCTTAAGGAGTTTATATTTCATCTGTGTTGGAATCCTTACTAACTGCTAACTAATTAGAGTTGATCTAATCTTACAAAAAGATGTTTTGGGCAGAACCTGAAACAAGGTTTGCAAAAGAATTATATGGGGGCTAGACAAAGATGCTCCTTTGGAGGAGATCATAAGACGCTGTGCCACAGTGGGCACAAATGCTTATTATGCCCAGACTATGATGAACATGGAAAAACAAGGTCCTTCTTGGCAAAGGAATTCTAGAGAAACTCGTCGATGTTTTCAGTGTGGAAAAGTTGGACATCTAAGAGCCCAATGTAGAAATGGAGATACAATGAGAAGACAGGGTGAGAGAAAACCCAAAACCCCATGTCCAAAATGTAACCGAGGCTTTCACTGGGCCTCTAAATGTATATTGACCCAGAGAAATGAGAGGCAGGGCCCAGCTCCAAAGTATCAATCAAAGGACAGGTGGGGCATGATAGCAGCTGAGGTTACACCCAGAGAGACTTTAGAAATTCAGAACTCTGATGTCAACCAACAGAAAAGCAATCAGGATTACAGTTGGGAAGAATACAGGCCTTTTAAGACAACAAGGCAATATCCAGTGCAAATAGCTCCAATGTAATTACCAGATGATGAGGAGAAATCCCAAATTTGGTAAATAGAAGGGAATTAGGTTAATTGCTTGGGGAAGAGGATCTGCTTATATTTCCACAGGTGGAAAAGGCTAACAATGAGACTGTCAAAAGAACTTTAAAATCTTCAGCTTTCAGTTCCTGGAAAACCAGCAAGAATCACTGGATTCCCTGAGGTGAAAAATTGTTGATGAGACTTTTTGCAGTACTTCAGAGCTTACAGGAATTATTAGATTCCTGGCACATGAACTAATGGACAATGGATTCCTTGTGGACTATTTCTAGGACTTATGGACACAGATAAATTTTCAGGTTGATTCATGTTATTTGTTACATTACTACTAGACTGTGTTATATTGCTATGTGCTTATGTAAATTATGTGTAATGTCTCCCATATTGATGGATTTATGTATACCCTGTATATCTGTTACAAAGTTCTGGCCCATATTGATGGATTTATGTGTACCCCTTCAGAAACCCACTAATCTGATTTGATTTCCTATTTCCTTTGGTTTTTCATCTAACAAAAGAAAGGGGGAGATGTTGGAATCCTTACTAACTGCTAACTAATTAGAGTTGATCTAATCTTACAAGAAGATGTTTTGGGCAGAACCTGAAACAAGGTACTAAGTAGAACTAATTAATACAAGGCTTGTGTTCACACCTTTACTCATTGGAGTTCAATGAGTTCACACCTCCCTTGAAGCTCTTTGGGCCAGAGAGCACTATGGGAGAAAACCCACAATCCCTCTCTTGAAGGAGCATAAACAGAGCTTCAATGGGCCAGTCAAGGAAGTTCTTCAGAGTGAAGAAGCTACAAGTCGAGATTTCACCGGAATGACATGAAGAGTGGAGCTGGCTGGAGGCTGAAGAAAGCAGAGGCAGAGGCAGAGGCTGAAGGACAAAACCTTTGGATTTGGAGACATTCGGAGGGAGCTCTTGGAACCAAGCAGAGAGATAGGCCTCTAAGCTAACCGGGCTATACTGGAGATAATAAAAGATCTGAACTTTTATCACCTGGCTGCGTTTTGGGAAGAAGATCACCACATTTTGGTGCCCAAACAGAGACCGACAAAATCCTGATTCCAGGGAAGGCACCCAGAGAGAACCTTTATAATATTTTAAAGAAGAACAAGAACCCAACATTTGAACTCCAACACATCTGGTAGATAGTTACTGAAAGGTTTTTGAAAAAGGAAGGAATGTATCAAATAAATACATTTTGAATATTCCTTCAGCAGCTATTGGAAGGATGGATTGGAGAGGGGAGAATGGAAGCAGAAAGGCTAATTTGAGTATTATTGTAATAGGTCTAAATAGATAATCTTAATGGATATAAGGGAGTGGATACAGTCAAAATACTAAGGATGGGAGAATGGAATGTAAGAAGTATTTGAAAAGTAGAAATAGCAACCCATTGGATGTGAAAAAGAAAGAAAAAAGTTTTATAAAATAATAAGTAAAAGAAGTTATTAAGTATTACATTTCTAAGTATTACATTAACTCTTTAGAAAAAAATATTATTAAGCTATTATGACATAGATAAAGTCTCAGTGTGTATTTATTTTATGTTATATATAATGGAATAGCACAATTTCCAAACCACTTAATTACAGTAACCCAATCAACTCCAGATTGGTACTGGATTAGTGTAATTGATCAAGGTAATGGATCACTAGACCCATATTTTTTGGTCTTTCTGGTTTGTGCAACTAAATAAAGAGACCGTGGCTGATCAATATGATTGAAAATCATCATGGAAATAATATCTTTAATTTGTACAGCACTTTATACACTGCTTTATTACATACTGTTTTTTAATTTCTGCTGTATTTTCATTCCTAGCACTTAGTATGATGCCTGGCATAAAGTCATTAATTTCTCATCAATGGACTATTTATTTGGACTTTTTCTACTGGATGGCAGATATCTGAAGCCATGAATAATTAAAAAGAGACAATAACTTTAGCTAAAAGTATCAAGTAAAAAATTCAGAAAAATAACAGCAATATTGGATAAATTAAGAAATTTTAGAAACCAAAGGAAAATAACTAGTCTCAAATCATTTTTCAAAGTCCCAATACATTTTTCCTTTTTAAAAAGGATGCTTAATTAGCTAATCTCTAAATCATTACATTGAGTTAATTCCCTTCAATAAATATCATTGAAGATAATTTAAGTTTCTTTGACATGTTTTAAGAGCAAGATCTTGTTACATTGCTAATTGAACATGATCATTATAATGTGGATAATGTTTAACAAAGGATGTACTGAAAAATCATTATATTGTATAAGTTCCAGGCTTTATATTTAAAATTCTTTAAGTAGTTTTTTGCATCAAAATAAGATTTTATTTTTTCCATTTAATACTATTTTATTTTTTACAATTACATGAAAAGATAGTTTTCAACATTTATTTTTATAAGATTTTGAGTTCCAAATTTTGTCTTACTCTCTCCCCTCTTTTCCTCCCTCTCAGAAAGCAAACAATCTGATATCAGTTATACGTGTACAATCATATTCAACATATTCCCACACGATGTTGTGAAAGAAGAATCAGAACAAAAAGGGAAAAAAAACATGAAAAACATAAACAAAAAAGTGGACATTTTGCTTTGATCTGCATTCAGAGTCTATAGCTCTTTCTCTGTGTGAAAATAGTATTTTTCATCATGAGTCTTTCAGAATTGTCTCAGGTCACTGTATTGCCAAAAAGAGCTAAATCTATCATAATTGATCACACAATGTTGCTGTTACTATGTATAATTTTCTTTCCATTCTCCTTATTTCCTTCAGCATCAGTTTATATGTCTCTCCAGATTTTTCTGATATCCACCTGCTCACCATTTCTTATAGCAAAATAGTATTCAAGGACATTAATATACCACAACTAGTTCAGCCATTCTCTAACTAATGGCCATCTCCTCAATTTCTAATTATTTGTCACCACAAAAAGAGCTGCTATAAATATTTTGCATATCTTTTTTATTATATCTTTGGCATATGGACCTAATAATAGTATTTCTGGACCAAAAGACATAGACCATTTTATAAACTTTTGGGCAGAGTTCCAAATGTTCTCCAGAAGGGTTGGATCAGTTCACAACTCTACCAACAATGCATTAGTACTCCAATTTCCTCCCTATTCCCTCCAATACATATCATTGTCTTTTCTTGTCATCTTAGCCATCTAATAAACATGAGGTAGTACTTCAGAGTTGTTTTAATTTGCATTTCTCATCAATATTTATTTAAAACACTTTTAAATATGATTTTAGATAGCTTTAATTTCTTCATCTGAAAATTGTCCATTGTCTTTGACCAATTATTAGTGGCAGAATTACTTGCATTTTTGTAAATTTGATTCTATTCTCCACATGTTTTAGAAATGAGACCTTTATCAGAAACACTGGCTATAAAATTGTTTCTCATTTCTGTTTCCTTATTAATTTGGCTACATTGTCTTTTTAAATTTAATGTAATCAAAATTATCCATTTTGCATTTCATAATTTAAACATCTTTTATTGGTTATAAATTATTCCCTTCTCCTTTTATCTAATGGGTAAATTATTCCCTACTCTCGTAATTTGCTTAATGGTATCATCCTTTATGTGTAAATCATGTACCCATTTTTACCTTATCTTGGTATACAGCATGAGATGTTATTCTATGCTTAGTTTCTGCCATATTGTTTTCCAAGCAGTTTCCAAGCAGTTAAATAATGAGTTCTTATCAAAAAAAAAAAAAAAAAAAAAAAAAAAGCTGGAATCTTTAGGCTTGTAAAACACATTACTATAGTCACTGACTACTGGATCCTGTGTACCTAACCTATTCCACTGATCCAGCCAGTACCAAACAGTTTCTGATAATTGCTACTTTATAGTTTTAGATCTGGTACAGTGAGGCCACCTCCTTTTCATTTTTCATTAATTCCCTTGATATTCTTGACTTTTTGTTCTTTCAGATGAATTTCATTATTGTTTTTTAGCTCTATAAAATAATTTCAGTAGTTTGATTAAATTAGCACTAAATAAGTAAATTAATTTAGGTTGAATTGTGATTTTTCTTGTGAGATTGGCCTGCCCATGAACAATTGATATTTTTTGCACTTGTTCACATCTAAATTTATTTGCGTGAGAAATGTTTTATAATTGAGTTCATATATAGTTCCTGGCTTTTCCTTAAGAATACTTTAACTATAAGAAGCTTGTCTAATACAACCATAAAACTAATCTAAATATCTTGTAGATTTTCATTTAAAATGATAAGACTTGCTTTTCAGATGTGAAATAAATATAATTAAATCTTTAAAGGTACAAACTATGCATAAAATGTCTTTGCATATAATAATTTTCAAAGCAGTTCTACATTTTCAATGACAATGTTATGTAATGGTTATTAGAAGCAGAAATTTATCATATATCTTTAGCAAAAAAGATGAAGGTATGTATCTTAATTCCATGAACATTCTTATTTGCATGGTAATTTAGCATATATTAATATAGTATGATATTCACTCATAATAGAGATTAAATTTCAATATTATGTTTGTGTGTATAAAGTACCACACAGAACATAAAATAAACTATAATAAAGATTAACTTTATGATTTTGTTATGGAGCCATGAAAAATAAACACCATAAATAATTTTTACTGTATAAGACTTTTTAGCAATATATTTAACTTTTTATCTGATTATTAGAATAAGAATGGTACATTTACTGTTGCTTTCAAAAATCAACCAGCTTAAATAAGCAAATAACTTGAAATGATCAACATGTTAATTACTTTACTGCCTAGCACCACCTGTTGGGCACCTGAAGAAAGAATGAGATTTTAAACCTATAATCATTTAAAGTGAGGAAACTGTAATGAGGTCCATTTATTTTTTCCATAAACCTAATAAGTACAGTTCTTGGACATTATTTGATGAAGAAAAATAATGTAGGGTATGTTGAATCAAAATCAATGGAATATATGCCAAGAAGGGATCCATTGTAGCTGGTTGGCATGAAGAAGAGGTAATGAGAAGAGTTAATCCTGAGTGTTTTTCTTTGTGTTTCACTACTAAGAATGCATATCAAAAATATTTAAATGTATTTGAGGCAGTCAAGGTTCTTGGCCTTTGCTATTTCTGTATTTCACCTATCAGGTGACACTGTGCAAAGTAAATATTGGAAAAGCTGTGGAATCAGATCCTGCCTTGCCCTCCCTATTTTAATCACACAAGTTCAGCTTGCTCAAATGACCCATCTAAAGTGAGTGCTCAGCAGCACAGAATAGTTGAAACAAAATCTTGAATCCATGATCTTAGTTCTTCCAAGTTTTTAGTATTTCCTTTCATAGATTTCCACCTCCTCCCACCCACCTCACACTATAAACCTTTAATTTCTTCACTTAATATAACCCGTTTGATTCCTTTAAAGATATATGTAGGCAAAGCTTGGAGCAGCCTATGCATATATATGTCAGGATTGCATGATGGATGATAGGCTACATCCTTAATTAAATTTAATATAATTCTTTGGTTGATAATGCTCTGGTCACAACTGCTATTATTTCTACAACCCAGAAAGCTATTTCAGTTGTAGTTGAGTGCTTTATTTATGTCATTCAGAGAAGAACTCCTAAAATGAGAAAAGTATAAGATTAGTAGAAAGTAAATTTTCCACTGTTTTAAAAATAAGTTCAAAAACTCCTAATATATTGAAATTGATCACCCAAATAAATACCACTAGGCCTCATCTCAAAAATTTACTAACATGTTCTCCCCATCTCAACTTCTATCTTCTTCACTCACTCTTCTCTATCTCTTTCTATCTCTTTTTTTATTCTTTTATATTTATCTCATTCTCTCACTTCTCTTCCCCTCCTCCCATTCAATCTGCTTATAACTCTCTTGCTCTTCTCTCTCCCCATACCAATCTTCATTTCATTTATTTATTTTTTTTATTTTGCCTATTCCTTTTTTCTATCCTAAATTTTATTTCATTTTTCAGAATGTAGAATTTAAGTTGTTTTTTGAATATTTCTTTTATATATATACATACATGTATATATATATATATACACACACACACACACAAGATAAATAAAATTGTTGTCAAGGACTGTCAATAGGGAAAAAAAAGTACCTATTCTTGGTTTTGAAACTCCTAAAATATGGTGATTAATAATTTCATACTAGTCATTAAAATTTTAATTTTGATAAAATATCTCTGAACAAATACTTCAGACCACTTAACCTGTGTGATGAGTAGCATTTTTCACAAATTGTCAAGATGAACATGAATAATTTTCTTATGTTCACAGTTTACCCTATTTTGTCTTAAACTTTCCTTTGGACATTATACTTGAGGAAAAGAGAAAAAATCAAGTTGAACATATTCTTTAGTTTTTAACCTTTTAAATCATAGCATTTGATCTGCCACTCATTTATTAACCCAATAAGTATTTATTAAAGGTTTACAATATTTCAGGCATTGAAATAACTAATTTCATTTTGCTTGGAATCATCTACACTTGTCTGTTTTCTGAACACATATTTAATTCAAAATACCCTCAATTATATTTTACTATATATATAGGAGTATTTTTTTAAAATAAGCCTATTCAAACTTTTCAACACCTTAAGCAACTTTTTAAGCTTGAGTAACAATCATTTTTTTTTATCTTGAGTAACAGAAAAAGACTAATATTGTTTATATATAAACTTATTAAGTTTAGTAATTACTTTTGAATGTGTTACACAATTATTTGTGAAATAAGAAGGTTGTATTCCTAATATTCTTATCTTTAAAAACATTAAGACATCTGAGCTGTGGTTCATTTTAAAACCTTTTTCACAAAGTTTAATTTATATACATAATCAAAAAGTGCCATTGCCTCAGTTTTAGAGATCCAAAAAGAGACTAGTCTCAAATTGCTTTGTTATAATCCTGTTATTGCTTTGTTATAATCCTTCTTTTGCTGCTTCCTTTGTGATCTTGAAGGTTATTTGGTAAGCTTTTTTTTTTTTTCCCTGAGGTAATTGGGGTTAAGTGACTTGCGTAGGGTCACATAGCATTAAGTGTCTGAGGCTTCATTTGAACTCAGGTCCTCTTGACTTCAGGGCTGGTGCTTTATCCATTGTGCCACCTACCTGCCCCTGTAAGCTTTCTTAAATTACATTGTCTTGTTGTTTTATTTTTATCTTCAGCATTTAGTAATAACAATGCTTTGAACATGGTTGGTTGATTGATTATTGTCCTTTGTTCCCAAGAGAACCAAAATGATAGTACTGTATTGGAGTCAAGTTACAGTTTTTCTAATTGTGGCTGATCAGATCAATACAAGGTTGGAACACTTTTCCACACAAATGAATCATATGAACATTTGGAATAGATTCTCTAAGTTTGTGAACTTGTTTTTTTTTTTTTTGTTGTTTGTTTGTTTGTTTGTTTGTTTGTTTGTTTGTTTGTTTGTTTTTTTAAAAACTACTTCAGTTCTGCTTATCTTATAGAGAACAGTACATTCTTTGATGAGGGCATGCCAGGCGTCATGCAATCAATTCCAAAGTTCTTCAGAGAGACTTGAGAATGTCCTTACATACCTTCTTCTGATCTTCATGTGAGCCCTTGTGAGTTCTCCATAAAATAATCTCTGGGCAACAGCTTTAGAGGTTTCACTGAGTTCAAAATTACTTTTAAACATAGTAAATATTCAATAAATGCATTTTCATTAATTTATAAGTGAATAATGTAGGATCTTTAAAACAAGAGTTGTTAATCTTTTTTGAATCATGGACTTTTTTTTTTTTTTTCTTTTTCTTCTTTTTAAGCAATTTGGAAAAGCCTCTGAATCTCTTCTCAAAATAATATTTTTAAACACATAAAATAGGAGTAACATAGGAAAACAATTAAATTTTAATAAAATTATCCAACTTGAAATTGTTTTTTAAAGAAATACAAATTCTAATGCCCCTGTTAAGAATTACCACTCTAAACTGACTCCAACTTCCCAGAAAAAAGATAGGCAAGAATTAGTTATCTAAATAGTAAAAGCATCAACATGCTTTTACTTAGAGAATCACCTATTCTTTCAGAGAGTATAAATGATTATTTCATTCCTCATTGTTATAAACAGCTTCTTGTGGTTAGCTGTGCAGATAAATGACAGAGGTTGGAAAGAATCAGAACTTAGTATATGTTATTAAAATGTCATTGCCATAGTAATCCCGAATCATCCTAATGACTTTTCTGAAATGGTTTTCCCAATTCCAGGTTTAGTTATTTTTCTTGACAGTATGGTATGGGGAATAAAACATTGGTCATAGAATCAGGAAAATGTAGTTCAAATCTTGCTAGATATTTTCTACCTAGTTAGATATTTACTAGTTAGATAACCCTGGCCAAATCACTTATTTCCTCTGGGAGTCTCTGTCTCTCTCTCTGTCATTGTCTCTGTCTCTCTGTCTCTCTCTCTCCCTCTGTCTCTCTGTCTCTCTGTATCTGTCTCTCTGTCTCTCCCTCGTTCTCTCTCTCTCTTTCTTTTTTTTTCCTTCCTTCCTTCTTTTCTTTCTTTTTCTTTTCTTCATTCCTTGATTCCTTTTTTCTTTCTTCCTTTCTCTATTTCTTCCTTCCTTCCTTTTTTCCATTCTTTCTTTTTCTTTCCTTCCCTATCTTTCTTTCTATTGAAGGGGTTAGATTCAATGATTTTTAAGTTCCCTTCCAATTTCAAATTTATAATTTGTAATATGCTAGGGATTAGACACCTGGGAAAAAAATCCACAACAGTGTCTTCAACATATATTCACTGATGATTATAATGAAGCTAATCTAAGACAAGTATCCTAAGAAATATAACACACATTCGCACACACACACACACACACACACACACACACACACACACACAAACACACATTTCAAATGGAAGATAGATGAAGAAAAAATGGAAGCATGATGAAGAAAAAATTTAAAATAATACAAGATGTTTAGGAATAATAATGTTCTTATAACTTCTTTTTTCCAAATTCATGTTACTCATTGTGTAATCTTTACCACTACTTCAGGTTATACTGTTTCATAACTATTCAGATATTATCTGCCAAAAGTCATGAATGTTTTCTTTTCCCCTATCTAGCCCAGGCAAAGTACCACGTTTGGAATGAGAGCCCTTTCTTAGCAACACTTCCCGTAAATAAAGGAAATGGTTGTATCATCCCAAGTGGTAGTAACATTTAAAGCTATGGAAAATCTGCAGAGGAAATCTTTTGAACCTTAATAATTAGTAGTTTTGGGTGGAGCACTGGAATAAGACATTATCTTACTATATTAATTTCTCAGCTCTGGACCTTGAGATTAGGTGCCAGGCAGAATACATTAAAATGCTACAATAGAAATATCCTTAATTTTTATATTTCATAACATTTATTTAATAAGATATACTTTCTGACACAGTTCATTTTCCCTCAGTATTGTTCATAATTTTCATAGTTCATATCATTTTTAAAAATGATAAAGATAAAGCATGGTTTAGTAATTTAGGAAAAAATCAAGACTTTGCTACCTCTTTAAAATATTCATTGAACCCTCCTTTATAACTAACCATGAGAGTGTTCCTCTAAATAATGAAAGAAGAAACTACAATCAAAATGATTTCACAATGATTAGGTGATAGATAGAACAATATGATCATAAACCTATAACTAGAATGGATCTGAAATCCATTTAATTCATTTAACTTTCTATTTGTTTCTAGCTGGATGACTCAGAAACATTTCATGAAAAGAATGACATTGAAAGTGGTCCTAAAAAGATAGGTATTTTTCTGTTTTGTTTTGTTTTTCATTTAAGGTGAAAAATAAGAAATTTCACAGGAGGAGAATGCTGAAGGAAAAACAACAAGGTGAAAAAACTCAGAGAAAGATCAAAGAATGCAATATTTGACAAAGAATAAAGGGTGTGAAAGTTACTAGTGATAAAAAATGAGAAAGGTAATTTGGGGACAGAAGATTAAAAAAAATGAAAGCTATGCAAAGGATCTGGGATTTCATTCTGTATGAAGTAAGAAATCACACAAAGTTGAAGATTTTGAAGTTAAAAATTGGCATGATCTTGCTCAATGCTTAGAAAACTACTTCAGAAAGTGTGTCCTACAGGTAAAAGTAGAAAAGATTATAGGGTAATTAGATGGCAAAGTAATCAGGAAGAACTGAGTTCAAATCTAGCCTCAGACACTTAATAGCTGTGTGACCCTGGGCAAGTCACTTAACCCTATTTGCCTCGTTTCCTCATCTGTAAAATGAGCTAAAGGCAATGGCAAACTTCTCCAATATCTTTGTCAAACTTGGGTCATGAAGAAGCTGACACAGAAAGCATTCTGGGAAGATAGTGAAATAAGGCAGAAAATATCTGGCTTTCTAAATTTTTCCAAATAACAAGATAAAATATCACCATAAAGTGAACTTTGAGCAACAGAAATAATTGAAAGACAGGATAAAGAGTTATCCCTTTAAGAGAATTGAGAGGTTCTCAGGAAAGAGTCCAGAGGTTTGGACTGATTGAAGCACAGATACCTTCAGGAACATTCCCAAATTAACATGCAAGTGCCATAAACTTAGGCAAACACACTTGCAAGCATTTGTAAGCCTTGTGAAACTGATCACCATAAACTTAGGTAAACACATCTCCAATAAATCAACTATATCGACTTGGCTAGAATTTAACAAACCTGTGCTACTTCCATCTAAGCAGGCAGTGAAAATTAACCAGATAAAGGGAGAGAGTCATGGATTCTTGTGGGTTCTAATTATGTAATCACCCTTCTGTGAAATAAGCCTCAGCTCTCTGAGACTTCAGTGAGTGAACCCTCTGCTTCTTGTAAGATTCTAATAAAGCTTCTAATTCTTCACTTTGAGAAATCTCTGAGTATTCATTTTGAGTTAGGACTTGCCGTACTACACAAGATGGATTGGGCAGCAACCTCTATCTCACAGAAAGGGTAGGAATCAAAAAGTTGAGTAGATTAAAAAACCCTACATTGTCCCTGTTTACAAGGCCCAGTTGTAGTGACCAAAGATGGTTTTAGGCTGCAGATGTGGATGAAAAGGAGAGTTTTTTTCTATAGCATTTCTAAGCTCTATATAGCTTTAGAGTGGACTTGGGAGCAAATTACTCAGAAGGCTTTCCATGCCCCATTTTTTAAAAGCAGGGATGAGATGATGTATGTTATAAGTAGGGAAAAACATGGGAATGGGAATGAGAAGTGAAAAAAGAAAGGAAAGACAATCAGAGGACAGAGGGGAAAAAAAGACTAGCCAAGATGGTCTGAGCAGGTTCAATGCTAAATTTGTACTAAGATCAAACATCAGAAAGAATAGCAATAGGAACCTCAAGTCTGGGATGATTGGAGCCATGTGAAGAATCAGAAATAATCCTTCTTTTTCTTCTAGATCCTCACAATTTTATTTTTCTCTTTTCTTATTAACTAGACATGCAGACTTGTTTGTTCTTTCATTTTCAATTTCTTTTAGTTTAGATTATATTTATCTATTTAAATAAAAAACTATGATAGTAGAAATACTATGCTGTATGCTCATATTTAATGTCTATAAATAGAAATGAGGTTAAAACTCTTAATAGACAGCAAAAACTTATCTTGGAAATTTGATGTTTTAATTTGGAATTGATAAGGGAAAATAAAATGCTAAATTCAATGTTATACTAAGTATGTTAAGGAAACCTAAGATCAAGATACCTGGGGGGCAAAAATCATGATCTAAAAAAAAAAAATCAGGGTCTGTGAGCCTATTGAAAACAATGGAGAAAGAATGCATATTTTGTTACTGGGTATAAAGAGAAAGCACTCCCTGCAAGGAGAATGAATTGCTGAGATATTTGTACTCCCATGAAGGGAGAAAGGAGAGAATTTCTCTCTAGAATATAATTGATAGCTATGACTACATTGTTAATTAGTTACAGATAAAATAGTTTTATAGAGAATCACCATAATGACCCAATATTCATGGGTGTAAAAAAGATGAGAAAATGACTACATGATTTTGAATTTAAGTATTAGGGTAGTTTATAACATTAAAGAAAAAGAATGATATACAGATTTGAATGAAGAGAAGATGGCTCAATTTAAGAAATGTTGAGTTAAACACTAGAAAACTATTCAGATATAAACACTCTGTGACGAGTTATAAGTTACATACAGAAGCTCAGGAGTAAGATTACATATATGCATTAAAGTGGCAATTGATATACTGTACAATTGATGAAATCATCAAAAAAAATAGAGAGAGAGGAAATGAAAAACTTTGGAATACTGATTTCTTCATTTTACATTTTATCAGGTTGAAGTGATATGTAAAAGCAAATTTTGTCCTCCATCTATGTCTAGGATCAAGGAGAAGCTAGCACATTTCTGATCAGTGTAATACCTACAGTAAGAATATTTTGGAGACAGCATGGCTGGGAGCTCTAACTGTGGTTTAGAAGAAGAGAGGAATCCCTGAAGTTGAGCCCCAAAAAAGAATTGCAAAAAATAAGAGTAAGGAAGACCTGAGGCCTAGCAAAATAATCCACAGCTCAAAATTAAAAACTGATTATAATAATAAACTGCTAAAAATAAAATAAAACAAAAATAATTAATCAAAGGAAAATGAGTCCAATCATAGATAATAATTTTAGAGTTAAAAAGATCTGGGTTCATATTCAGAAGAAGATAAATGGCTTAAGAAAAATCACTTCTACTCCCAAAAGCAATATCAAATGGTCACAAGCAAAACAGGAGTTCTGGGAAGTACTTCAAAAAGAATTCAAAAATCAAATGAGAGATCAAATTAAAAATAGGAAAAATAAAATAAATGCAAAAAAATTATGAAAAGAAAGTTAATTAATTGGAAAAAGAGATGCAAAATCTTAAGGAAGAAAATAACTCATTGAAAACTGGAAGTGGGCAAGAAGAATTTAATGATGTTATATGGCACCAAGAAATAATAAAACTAGAAAAAATAGAAAAGGATTTGAAACATATCATTAGAAAAACAACTAATCTGAAGAATATATCAAAGAGATATAATTAAGAATTATCAGAGTAAAAAAAAATTGTTACACTATCTGAAAGTTGTGATAAAAAAAGAATCTTGATACAATATTACCAAAAAAATTATTAAGAAAAACTATCCAGATGTTCTAGAATAAGAGAGGAAAGTAGAAATAAAAACAATCTAACATTCACCACAAGAAAAGGAAAACTTACAAGAATATCAAGTTTCAAAACTCCCAAATTAAGGAGAAAATACTGCAAGCAACAAGAAAAAAAACTAAATAATGTAGAAATACAGTCAGGATTTCATAAGACTTGCCATCTCCTACTCTAAAAGATCATAGGTCTTGGAACATTATATTTCATAGAGCAAAAGACGTGGGTTATGTCCAAGAATAACTAATCTAGCAAAGTTGAATATAATTTTGAATAAAATATAATTATGGACATTTGACAAACTGAAAGTCTTTTAGGTATTTGTGACAAAGATTCCAAAACTCAATTGAAAATTACATATAAAAGATCCAGAGGAAATATAAGAAAAACATTAAAGACTAATTATAAGGCATGCATTAAGGTCAAACTGTTCATATATGTGATGTTATCATTACTAAGGTAGTCCAAAAAGAAAATTTAGGGCTGAGTTAACACATAATGGGATGATTCTAAAAACCAAAATTGGGTAGGAAATGATAAAAGGGAGCAATTATAGTATAAAATGGGACATAAAATGAAGAAAAAATAATACAGAGGGAGCAGGGTGGAGTGGAAGGCTGATAATCTTAAAATCTTACCCTCCTTTGGGTTGAAGAGAAAACTAGAATTTATATATGTAAATATCTTTTGAATATCTCTACAAGATGTAAAACTTGGGGGATGGGGTTGGGAAAGAATGTTAGAGAGGCCTGTAGATTGGGAAACTGGGGAGAGAATGGGGGTCTTTCCAAGGGCTATGTAGATCAGGGTTGGGAGAAGAGACTCTTAGAGGAGTGGATGGGATGGGAGTAAGAGCGTTAGGGGAGAAAATAAGCTAATAAGGATAGGATAAAAAGAGAGGCTTAGAAACAAAATAGTATAAGATGGAGGGAAATTCACAAATAGTAATTATAATTTTGAATATGAATGGGATGTTTATGTTCTTTTGGAGGTAAAAAACTGAAAATTTCAGGGATCTGCCTCAATTTTTGGAAATAACTGAACAAGTTATGGTATATAGTTGTGATAGAATCCTGCTGAGCTAAAAGAAATAATGAGCACAATGATTTTAGAAAGGCTTGGAATGACTTACATGAAATGGTGAAGAGCAAAGCGAACAGAACCAAGAGAACATTGCATATAGTAACAGAAATATTATTTTAAGAATGACTTTAAGTGACTAAGTCATTTTGACCACTTTTAAGACACAATTGAAAAAAGGACACTATCTGGGTCCATAGAAAGCAATGATAAATGTATGTATAGAATTATTTTACAAGTACACGCATGCACATGCACACACGCATATACTTAGATGTCTATTTGTGTCTTATGATTGGCATCTCTAGGATGGAGCAGATGAGACAGAAGAAAAAAAAAAGAAATTTATATGATAACTTTATTATATATATAAAAATAACCACAAGTTGTATGTAATAGATTTGCAGAGTCCTATGCAAAAACTTTTTTTTTATTATACTATGTTATGGAAATACTTTATTTTATTCCATAAATTAAAAAAATACATATAATTTTTAAAAAGCAGATTCTGAAGGTCATTGGATACCAGATTCAAGGATTTGGATTTGTAAACAGGCAACTGAAAGTCATTGAGATATTTAAACAGTAGAGTTGTGTGATCATGTTCCTTCATTAGGAACATTCATCCTAAGAGTGGTCAATCCTAAGAGTAGTTAATAAACTGAGATATAGACTTAATGTCTAGATATAGGAACACTGGTTTGGAAGTCATTAGAATAATCTAGGCAAGATTCAATGAGAGCTCCAATTAGAGTGGTAGAAATGAGATGAAAAGGAAGAGACAGAAGAGAGAACTATGATGGAATACAAAAGACAAAATTTAGCAACTGATTAGATGTAAGGGTGGAAGAAGACAGAAAAGTGAAAGATGGTATAAAAGGTAGGAAGATAAATTTAAATAGAAGAGGAAACCCTCCTCATTGGGATGGGAGGTGGAGTTTATTATGAAATTTCCCTATAATAACTTCCTAGTCATATCTTTTTGGGATATAAAGAGATATGTGTGTATATATATATATATATATATATACATATGACATATTCCTGAGAAATCCAGGAGCCAGAAGGAAGCATAATAGGGGATGTTCAAGTGAAGATCAAAGAAGGGAGAAATAGGTGATTTTTTTCAGTAACATATATATCATAGACCACCTGAACAGAAAGAAGAAATAGATGTGTTTAGAAGAGAGACCACAAATCTGGCGTAGATGCCAGTATGTAATGGGGGATGTGTTTAAATCATTTAGACATCTGCTGGATCCCTCTGATGACAAAAATAAGTTAAGCTATTAATATAGCTTGAGTTACCTTAGTGATAAGTATGCCTTTCAAAATTGGGAGGAACTATCAAGGGGAAGATCTATTCTGAATCTGATTCTCACTAGTTGAAAAAGTACTGTTTTGCTTGTGTGAGGGATGTAGAAGACCCTTATCCAAAATGACTACTCAGAGATCACTCAGTAGAAGGCAGAAAAGTTGTTTATTAAAAACCTCCAGAGGATGAGCCATCCCATCATGAGATAAGAAAGAGAAAGCTCATGGTAGGAGGGCTAAAGAAGTAGTAAAAATACATAGTTTTTATACAAGAGATTACATCACAAGTAAGAGAGCATTGAGAAGCGGTGGTGGGGTTGGGGGGAGGCATATAATTGGTTGTTGCTATTGGGAGAGATTGGAATGGAAGATTTCTGTTTCCCTGAAATCTCCTGATTTCTAGGAAACAGAAAATCAGGCCTTCAGGCTTAATCAAGCAGATAGTGGTTCCACTAATAGACTAAATATCAATAAATGTCAAATACTGATAAATGTCATCAGCTCAGGTTAAGTAAATATGTTTATTGCTGGCTAAGGCTCAAGTAAATATGAGCCTACATATATTATACAAGTCATAGGGGAAACACAGAAATAATGAAAATAAAATAAAGAAAAAGAATTCATACATTCCTGTAAGTTCTTCACCTTATCTCTCTCTATTCCACACACTAGAGTGGAAATTAAAAGGCCCCCAGGAAAGAAGTAGACACTCCTTTCTAGAATCTGAGATAGAAAAGATAGAAATTTACATGTGTCAGATTTATATCCTATATTTTAGGAAAGCAGATTACAGGGTAGTTATAAGAAAAATAAATAGGATTTCATTGAAAGTGGCATTCATAAAAGAAAACAATTTTCAAGAAGAAGGAAAAACCAAAAAGATTTTTCTTGAGTAGACCTATGTGAATGCAAAGGGAAATCATCATGCAACTTAGATTTTCGAAAGAAATGTACATAGAATAGAAAAAAAAAGAATAGACAACAGAGATTTAATTAAAGGGGGTATATGATCCTGTCAGAATAATTCAAGGAATGCAAAAGCTCAGAAATGAGGTCATCAATGGAAGCTAAGAGCAATGAAAAGAGTATTTAGTTTATTGAAATTAAAAAGGGATAATTAAAAAAAAGGTATAGGACCTTTACTGTGAATGAATTGGAAAATAATTGCAGTTAACAGTGAAAAGAAAGATTTATTCATTTGTTATTTTGCCCCTCTTTTATCTGGAAAAGAGTTTCCTTTGTAAAAATGTGACAGAACAAAAATAATTGAGAGTAAATAGCCCAAATTAAACAATGAGGTAGAAAGAATCTAGCATCCCTTGATGAAATCAAATCATTTAACCCTAATGAACTATATCCCCTGGTACTGTATAAACTGGCAAACATGATTAACTAACCTATCAAAGGTATTTGCAAGATCATGAAAAAATGGGAAAGATACTTTAAGATTTTGAAAAGGCAACAATTGCCTCAATTTTCAAAGGAAGAAAAAAAATGAGGAAAAAGGAATAAAAGAAGGTGGGCAAAAAGGAAGGAAGAAAGAAAAATAAGAAGAAACAAAAAAGGAAGAAGAAAGGAAAGAAGAAAGAAAGCAGGAAGGAAGGAAGGAAGGAAGGAAGGAAGGAAGGAAGGAAGGAAGGAAGGAGGAAGGAAGGAAGGAAGGAAGGAAGAAGGAAGGAAGAAAGGAAAGAAGGAAGGAAGAAAAGAAGGAAGGGAGGGAGAGAGGGAGGAAGAGAGGGAAGGAGAAAGGGAGGGAGGAGGAAGTAAGGAAGAAAGGAAAGAAAGGAGGGAAAGAGGGAAGGAGGAAGAAAAGAAAGGAGGGAGGAAGGGACAGGGGGAAAGAAAAAGTGTGTAAGGGAGGAAGAGAAAGAGCAAGGATTAGAAATAGCCAGCATGGTCTAATGAAGAACAAGTAATGATGGATTAATCTCATTTCATTTTTAGATAAAAAATACTAATTAGAAAATAAGTAGAATTCTGTTAATATAGTTTACCTAGATTTTAGAAAAGCTTTTGAATAAGCACCACATACTATTTTTGTGGAGACATTAGAGTAGCATGGGTTATATGGGAATGCAATTAAATTGATGCATAGTTCATTGCATGACTGGATTTAAAGAGTATTTGTTAATAATTTTATTTCAATGTAGTAAGAGGTCTCCAGTGTAATAACCCAGAGATCTGTGCTTAGTCCTGTGCTATTTAATATTTTTATCAATTACTTGAATAAAAACAGATGGCGAGCTTATAAAATCAGCAGATGACGAGGCTGGAAAGGGTAGCTAACACCGTGGATGACAAATTTAGGATCCAAGAGGATCTCGACAGGCAAGAACACTGGGCTGAATCTAATAAGATGAAATTCAATAGGGGTAAATATAAAGGCTTCTGCTTGGGTACAAATTGTTAATTAATAGTTACAAGGTGGGGAAGATGTTTAGAAAGTACTAGTTCTGAAAAAGATCTTGGAATTTGATGAACAGAAGATTCAACTTGAGTCAGAAGTTGTTAAAGAAGGCAAAAAGGGTAACACAATCTTGGATGTCATTAAGAGAGTCACAGCTTCTGGGAAAATGGAGGTCAAAATCCCTCTGTGTTATTCCTTCATCATATTATATCTGGAGAATTGGGTTCACTTCTGGGCATCATGTTTTAAATTGATATTATTAAATATTTTAAAATAGGAGAATGTCAGAAAAAGTAAAGAGCATAAATCTATATCAAGTGAGGATATATTGAAGGAATTGTCCATGTTTAGTTTGGAAAAAGAGAACTTGTGTGGGAGTGGGATGGAGGGAGGTGATAACTATTAAAATATATGAATGGGATTATACTTATTCTGACATAAAAAACAGAATCAAAAGGCAGAGGTGAAGTGACTTACTTAGGCTATCCAGTTAATAAGTGAAGTAATTCAGCTTTCACTAAATAAAGATTCTGGGATAGTAAAACTAAACTAATTCTATACATTATAAGTACTCATGTTGGAGTATATTTGAAGATATAGGTACATGAATTCTAGGAGGACAATAGATGGGATATAAAATGTAACTTGTTATACAGAAGTTATATAAATGATAATTCTCACCAATAAGAGTTTAAACTCATTCTGGCAAATCAAAACTCATTCATATTCTGCATTTTCAATCAATCAGAGCAATACACAAATCATTTTAGTCTATTCCCCATTTAGTGCAGCCAGGTATTTCAGTGCATAGAATGCCAGACCTAGCTGCGTAACTCTGGACGAGTCACTTAACCTTGTTTTTCTGTTTCCTCATCTGTAGAATAAGCTGAAGAAGGAAATGGCAAAGTACTCTTTGCTAAGTGTTGGAATCTTTACAAACTATTAAGTCATTAGAGTTGATAAAGACAATAATTACCTAATTTAGCATGGTTCAGTATGATTGATCTGATCCTATAAGGAGATGTTATAGGCCGGAATTTGAAACAAGGTATTAAGTAGAACTAATTAATACAAGGCTTGTGTTAACACCTTTACTCATTGGAGTTCACAAGTATGGGTTAACTTTGTAACTTTGTGAATTCATACCTCCTTTAATCCCTCCCTCAGAGGGGAGGAGTAAACCTTTGGGAGATGATATATAAGAAGCAGGCTCAGTAGGGAGTTCAGCTGAAAAAAGATTGAGAAGGGAGCATCAGTCCAGTTCAGAGAGAAGCCCTCTCTTGGAGGTGCAACCAGATTCATTTCATCTCACACCACTGTGATGGCTGGACTCCTGCACTTCCCCCACTGAGACCAGGCTGGTCTGAAAGGCTCTCCAGAAAGCTAGCTGAGCCTCAAGTGAAGGAGACAAGAGAGTCATTCGATCTTCCACCTTTGTGCTGGCTGGAGGATGAAGAAAGCAGAGATAGAAGCAAAGGACAAAGCTGCAAGAGCTCTTAGAACCAAGGAGAGAGAGAGGCCTGTAAGAAAGCTAACCAGGCTGTATTGAAGGACACAATAAAAGATCTGAACTTTTAAACAAAGGCTGCCTCCAGAAAACCTCCCCAAGAAACCTCCTCCCAGAGAGAAACATTATTATTCTAAAGAAGAAAAACACCACAGCTAAGTATCTTTGCTAAGAAAACCCCAAATAAGATTCCAAAGTGTTGGATTTGACTGGAAAAACACTAAACAACAAATAACGTTAAGGTCAAACCAAGCCACAAATGCTTATTTAAGTGCTAATTATATGACAGACACTAAACTAAATATTAGGGATTTTTTGCTTTGAAAAAGCAAGAAGAAATTTAGTCCCTATCCTCAAAGAGCTTAAAAGTAAGGGGACATAATACTAATAAAAGTAAAATTTTAATTAATTTTATCTATATATGGTTTGTTCAATAGCATTATTTCTACTTACATTATCATTAATAAAAATGTTGATTTAAGGTATTTTTAAATTATAAATGACCCACAAAGCAACTTCCATTTCCTCATTCTAAAATTCAGGTCAATTTGTTGTGGGATTATGTAGCTTTTCTGTTTGTTATTTTGATAATGTCTAAAATTCTGGTGGATAGCTTCCCTAAGTCAAAATTCAAAGTCATATTAATTTAGATATGATAATTTTAAATATTTTTTTCCATGATCACTCTTCATCTCTCCAAAGAGGGAATTAATTCTTGTGTCATTTTTTAAGGACAAATTTTCAGATACTAAAAGATAGGAATACTTTCTTGGACAGCTGAGCTTCCTAGAAAGTAGGTTATCTGAATGATTCTTTAACAAGATTAAGTATACAATGGAAAGGTGAAAATAAAATAATCATCACCAACTAGAGATGTTTCCAAAAAAAAATCCAGAGAAAATAAACTTGCTAACTCCATGTATTAGTTCTTATCTTATTGTGAAGAGATGCAAATGATTGTGGCATAGCAGTAAGTACATTAGATGAATCATTTTACACCCACATATCTGTAGGACCATTAACTTTAGGTATTTCCAAGGTCTTACATTTTACCTTGAAGAGTCGTGTTCATAAAGAACTTTTTTCTTGAACTAAAACAAAGTTCCTTTCTTCACTGAAGTAAAAAATTAACTTTGAGACCAGAAAGCTAAAGAAATGTAGAATTATATTCAGTGCAATGCACATTAATCCATTAGCTATTCTATGCAAAATGCTTTACCCTATGTTGAGAAGACAAAAATGGGAAACAAAAATTATTCTCATATTCATTTTACAACATTGGAGCTTCATTTATCATCATTTATAACTAGATTTCTTAGATACATCCCAAACTCAGTATATCTAAAACTGAACTAATTTGCTTGTCCATACCCCAATCCCTCATTCAAACTTCTCTATATCTATTGAAGATATAACAATACTTCCAATCTCCCAAATTTATAATGTTAACATTGTCTTTAATTTCTTCCTCTCCTTTATTCCTTATATACAATCCATTGACTGATCTTCTCAACTTGGCTTTTTGCATGTTATCCTCTCTACTGCCAAACTGACCTTCTCTTTGCTCCTCACAAATTACATTTTATCTCCCATCTATGATCCTTCATACAAATTTTTCCAGCTACCTGAAATGTACTCCTTCCTTTTCAAAAGCTCATAAAATTCTTAAGTTTTTAAGAGTTTTTAAGATGTAGCTCAAATACTTCTACTTTCAGCCTTTCCTAATCTCCTCAAGAAGTAATGTTCTCCTTCACAAACTATTTTATATTTAACTACTTTGTTTTTATTTACATTTATTCATGTATTATCCTATATTTACATTAGATGGCAAGTTCCTTGTGAATGGGGATTATTTTGTTCTTTGTACTTGTGTCTTAAGTGCCCATCACAGCACCTGATAGGCACAAGGTTGAAATGAAAAGAAAGGTGAGCATGAGAAAGTACAACTGCTCGTATTTGCATGTAACATAAATACGAGCCATCTAATTTTTGGAATAATCATAAATTCATGCTTGATTTTAAAAGAATTTTTAATCAAAGAAATTAATGTGCTGTACAGTGGGGTGATTTGCTCAGCTAAGCAATATATGGACTTCTAGTATTAAATAACATTTATTAATTTAATCAAAGAACATTAAGGAAGCATTTATTTTTGCAGTATTGAAAAAAAAACAATTCAGCAATTATATTTACCATGTCTAAAGCCAGGAACCTTAGGAATGGTCCAAATACGATTGGTTTATCATAAACAAGTTATATTGAAAAGGAAGTATTCTGTGGAAATTGCAGAAACACTGGAGTAGTCTGTGATCTGAGGGCATTTCCTACCATTGTCATGACTTGCCAGATACCAGTTGACTTCCCAGTAAATCAAGGTCTTCCTAAAATGTCATGATAAGTAACATGTCTTTTGTCTTGATAGCTACACAATTGTCATCTCAGGCATATATAATTATTATGCTGTAATTTAGATTATGTGGTAAAGTTTCCCAATGTGTATATGTCTTTGGTATACGTGTGGGGTGGCGGAAGAGAAAGTATTTCTCCCACTGAAGCCAACAAGAAGAGAAAAACAACTAATTTAATGTTAAAGCCATTAACCTAATTCTCTCTTTCATGCCTTAGTGCAAGTAATTTCTGGGTTTCTCATTCTTAATCATTACAGTGGATTAAATAGAGAAGATGATTATTCATGTGCTTCACAATAAAAAAAAAAAATGATGACTCAATAATTAAAAGACTCCAGTGAATTATGTTTTTCACTAATGTGTTTCTTTTGTAGGGGGGAAAAATCACTAAATTGTTAAGAAATTTAAAATGACATTTTTTTTGGTGGTGTTGTTCCTGCTGCCTTTACTTCCTCTTGGTCAATTCTCCTCTTGATCCTTTAACAGAGCAGCAGCCTCTGCACTCATGGCCTTCTAAAAGGTAAACAATAGCCTCTTCATATTCAAAACCAAGAATTTCTATTCTCATTCTCCTCAACCTCCATATATATCTTCTGGTATATATAACTAATAACCTTTCACCTGAAAAACTTTTCTGACTATTTTTTTTTTTTTAGTGTTTCTAAGAATTTCCTTTTATTCTTTTTTTTTTTTTTTAATAATTTTAACTTTTTGACAGAGCCCATGCCTGGGTAATTTTTTACATTATCTCTTGCACCCACTTCTGTTCCAACTTTTCCCCTCCCTCCCTCTAACCCTTCCCCCAGATAGCAAGTAGTCCTATACATGTTAAATATGTCACAATATATCCTAGATACAATATATGCATGCAGAACCGAACAGTTCTCTTGTTGCACAGGAAGAATTGGATTCAGAAGGTTAAAAAAAAAAAAACCCGAAAGAAGAACCAAAATGCAAACAGTTTACATTCATTTCCCAGTGTTCTTTCTTTGGGTGTACCTGCTTCTGTCCATCATTTATCAATTGAAACTGAGTTAGATCTTCTCTTTGTCAAAGAAATCCACTTCATCAGACTACAGCCTCATACAGTATCATTGTTGAAGTGTATAATGATCTCCTGGTTTTGCTCATTTCACTTAGCATCAGTTCATGTAAGTCTTTCCAAGTCTCTCTGTATTCATCCTGCTGGTCATTTCCTAGAGAACAATAATATTCCATAATGTTCATATACCACAATTTACCCAACCATTATTCAATCAATGGGCATCCATTCATTTTCCAGTTTCTGGCCACTACAAACAGGGCTGCCACAAACATTTTGGCACATACAGGTCCCTTTCCCTTCTTTAGTATCTCTTTGGAGTATAAGCCCAATAGTGGCACTGCTGGATCAAAGGGTATGCACAGTTTGATAACTTTTGGGTCATAATTCCAGATTGCTCTCCAGAACTTTCTGACTATTTTCATTGAAGTTTTGTATAGGGAAACATTTTGAACTTAAAAGTCAGGAAACCTACTTTTGAATCTTGATTCTGACATTCATTAGTTATATAATTGTATAAAAAATTCAATCTTTCTGAGCTTCAGTTTCCTCAGTAAAATGAAAATAATATCTGCACACTCTGCTTCACAAGCAAGCAGATAAGCAAGATTCATTACATTTAAAACTGCATTGAGACTTTTGGGACACCTTATATGAAAGATTGCTATGCAAATGAAATTAAGCAACACTGTTCTCCACTCTCTAATTTAGTCAATTAGTGTGAAAGGTATAAGATCTTTGATGAGTTCACAAATATCTGCACAATTAACTGGTAATTCATTGTCTTAATTAGCATGGATTAGAAGCAATGGCTATTACTTAATGGTATAAACCCCCAAAGTAATTCAAAGAAAATTACTTGCCTCAAGGAAGGTGTGATAAATATTTTAAAATAAATTAATAAATTTGAAATCAATAAATACATTAAATTATCTTCCAAGCAGGGATATGCATGTGATAGGGATGAACCCTGAAGCTGTCCAAACTCTCTTCTGAAAGAGGCCTAAGGGGGAATGACATGAACTGAGATCTTTTTGGGGAACCAGATGTGTATCACCTTCTGGGGAGTTCCCAGGCCCTGGGAAAAGCCTGCACTCTCCCAGTTATTCAAGTGGAGATCTTGGTCAATCACTCTCCATTGAATTGCCATAAACAACTCTCAGCAATTCAAACTTCCAGTTAATCAAGTGAAGAGCTCTGATGGTCCTCTATTGAGTAGCCCAGCCATCTCCCAGCCCCAGGCCAAGACATAACCCATATAATCACAATTTGTCAATCCACCTCTCCCAAATTCCTAATCAGGACTTTTGCCCCTAAGAAAGCTTCCTTCTTAGTGAACAATAAAAATCCCTTTTTGCCACACCGATTTTGGTTTTGCAGATTCTTTCACATAAGACCTGTGCAGACCAGAGGGGATTCCCCACCTCAATTCTCACACCTCTTCACTATTACCACTAACCTCATCATTTGTACATCATTGGTAAATGTTTAACAATTTGCTCTCCTGTAAAAAGTTGAAGGAGAGGAGTTGAGAAGTATGCATAAAAATTT
Organism: Antechinus flavipes; assembly: GCF_016432865.1. Classification (NCBI taxonomy): domain Eukaryota; kingdom Metazoa; phylum Chordata; class Mammalia; order Dasyuromorphia; family Dasyuridae; genus Antechinus; species Antechinus flavipes. The sequence goes on from NC_067400.1 coordinate 400,001,881, forward strand.
TAATTTTAATTTGTATTATCAATATTTTCTTCATGACTTTCTTAAGTCTAGACAATCAACAAAACAATAAATCAACCTCTAATTTGTAATATTTGCTGATTTCTGAAGTGTAAATGTTCTCAATGAAAATTTAATAATGGGTTCTTATGAGCTGGTGAAAACTAACTCCAAACTAACCAACTAACTAACATATATAGAAGTTTATTTAGACAATAAAGACAACATAATTTTGGTGAGTGTTATGCTAGCAGTTGGATTGATTTAAAAAGGTTTTAAACCATGGGTTAAATAATTAGGGCCAGATTCATGATTGTGGTTACATACATGCAAAAGTTTAAATGACAATTAATGACAATTCTGATGTCTTTCTTATTGAAATTTCATTTTGTTTCATTTGTATCAAATACTGGCTCAAATTCCCTGTTTTCATATGTTATTTATGGCAAATCACTTAACCTCTTTGTTACTTAATTTCCTCATTTGTAAAATGAGGGAGTTAGATTGGAGGACTTCCAAGGTTCTTTCCAATTCTCAATCTAGCATCCAGTGACTTTTCATATTCACTGGAGTTATTTGAAATTTTATTTTCAATTGAGTCATTGTGGTAATGCTAAGAATTTACTGTGAAGTCAGTAAATTAATTGGGCTACACTAATTTTTTTCAGTCTCTTGGGGTTTTATGATGAAGTCTCTCAAGCTATGGGAAGTAAACAGTGAACAATGAGTCAACAATTCCTGAGGCTTCCTGGGAAAATAAAAAGGCAGAATTCAATGATGATGCTAAAAACCATCAACAAATATAACAAATTATCTATTCCTACTTGCTTGACTACAGGGATTCAACAGATCTCTTCTGAAGGTCATTACAATTTTGTGAAGATTCAAAAACATTCGTTTTATCTCTTTGCCAATTTAAAATCTCAAATCCAGAATTTCCACAGAGTTAGAAAGAAAAAAAATGAGTATCTGAGATAACATTTAAAAATGGATTCTCAGACTCCTGAGTCCATTATCTTTCTGGTATATCCTGAGGCAGTTGAGTGACACAGGGGATAGAGCTGTGTGACCTTGGGCAAGCCATTTAACTCTGTCTAGCTCAGTTTCCTCAATTGTAAAATAGAAATAATAATTGCACTTACTTCTCAGGATTATTGTGAGAACAAAATGTGATATTTGTAAAATGTATAGCATATTCCCCAATGTAGAAATGTTTAATATTTGTTTGTTTCCTTCTTTCCACCATACCATTAGTTTAATTAGACAATATCCAGTTTTGCTGATTCTAAGACTATATAAACAATGCAGTCTTATGATAAATTTAAATATCTATGCTTTTTTGGCTTTTCACTAATATAACATAGTCATTTATTTAATTTTTTTTCTAGGCTTAGTGATATAATAGATTAATTGTAATTTACCTAAGGGAAAGATGTAGATTTTATTAATTGAGCTGGAACTAGGTTGTGTTTACATAAAAGTGTACAGTATAAAGTCTTACATACAACCTCTCATTTATCTTCACAACAATCCTGCAAAGTTTGTTGCACAAGCATTATCATGACAATTTTATAGAAGTAAAAAAAAAATAACATATAGAAGATTTAAGTAATTGACTGAATTCATGGAACATGTAAGTGGAAAAGTCAATTTGGTCTTGTCTTTCCACTTCATGACCAATATCCTTTCCATCACAACATAGCCACTTCTCAAATGCTAAACTATACTTGGAATTTAGTTTAAAGATAAAAGCAAACAAAATATCACAATAACGTGTTATGAAATTACTTATCATGGATTAGTAGTAAACTACTTTCATGGATTAGAATCAGTATTTTTTTCTAAACTGTGAGAAGTTAATTTTCAGTTACCAAAGGAACCTTTTTAAATCCCTTTAAAGGTAATTACACATGCACGCACACATACAACCAAACTTCTAATATGTCAACATGAGAATTTCTCCCGACTTTAAAATTAAGTAGTAATTCACTACTTCACTAATTCACTAATAAGAACTGATAAAACTTTAAAAGTATCTTCTTAAGTTAATCCTGTGAAACAGGTGGTATTAATTTTATTTCCAGCTTAGAGATAAGGAAAGTGAGAGTCAAAGAAGTCAGATGTCTCATTTATGGTCACAAAGCTAGTATCAAATCCAGAAACTGTATTCAAAATTGTTAGCACTAAGTTCAGTGCTCCTACCACTCCACCATCTACCTGCAGTCCTCTTTTACCACTTTCTTACATCTCTTTGATCAATAAATATTCAAATGGGGATTCCATCTCATGGATTTGAATATTTCTTTCAATGCTAACCTATTTATGCCTGCATATTACAGCTCCTGTCCATACCCTACCATAAATTCACAACAGGGGGCTCATGCAATATCTTAGAACCTTTCTCCCTTGCTTTCGGCTAATATTTTGGCATGCCAGGAGGCAAGTACCCAAGAGGATACTTAGGCCTCAATCATTCATCTTTTGTCCTTATCTCATTTTTTTGCTTTATTCTACATTTCCCCAATAACATCATTTGCCATAGATGGAGAGAGGTATTCTATGAAAAAAATCCGTATGATTTTAAATTAAATCCATATGACTAATAAATTGCAATCCAATTTATGTAAGTTTGAAACATCAAAACTATAATTTTATAAGTGTTTCAATGGGTTTGTGGAAAAAACATAACATTAATAACTAGTATGGTCAATCATTTTATAGAAGAGGGCTTTTAAAAACAAAATTTATGTTGTTTGATACCATCATATTATAACATATACATTTTTGTGAAAGGTATTATTAAAAACATTTACCAGTACTTTAATACTTTGAAAATCTAAAAAAAAAAATCTTTACAAAGGGAATTATCTAAGAATAAAATATAAACATTTAATAAGTGACTCATATGTTATAAATTGTGCTACCAAAAAAAGAGGGAAAGATAGGCTCTGACCTCAAAGAACTCACAATTTAATGGATGAGACAATAAGCAAATAAATACGTATAAATAAACTATATATAGGACAATTAGGGTAAAAATTAAGCAAAGGAAGCCATGAGAATTGAGAGGGATGGTGAAAGGCATCTTAGAGATGGAATTTTAATTAGGACTTAAACGAAGTCAGGAAGCCTATTAGGTAGTAAGAAGAGAGAGAAAGAGAGAGAGAGAGAGAGAAAGAGAGAAAGAGAGAGAGAGAGAGAAAGAGAGAGAGAGAGAGAGAGAGAGAGAGAGAGAGAGAGAGAGAGAGAGAGAGAGAGAGAAGAGCATTCCAAGCATGCCTCTCATCAAGAAAAAAATGCTCTATCTGGAAAAATGGAGTGTTTTGTCACGAAACAGCCAGAAAGCCAGTGTCATTGTATAGAAAAGTATATGTCAGTGAAAAGATATAAGAAGATTGAACAGATTAGGGGAGTAGGTTATAAAGGAATGGCAGAGAATTTTGTATTTGATTATTCATGCAATAGGGATTTACAGAATTTTTTTCAATAGCAGCCTGGGATGTGTGATATGATTTGATCTGCCATTTAGGAAAATCACTTTAGTGGCTGGATGGAGAGTGAACTAGAGGGGGAGAAACTTAAAGCTGGCAGATCCACTATCAGATTATTGCAGTAGTTCAGGAATAAGGTAATAAGGGAACTCACCAGAGCAATAACAGTGTCAGAAAAGAGAAGGGAGCATATTTAAGAGACGAAAGGTGAAATTGTCAAATCTTAGCAAAATATTGAATGTGTGGTTGAGTTTGAGAGAGTGATGAATGCAGTATGATTCCTAGATTTCAAGCCTAAAGTACTGAGACAGTGGTGTCACCCTCTACAGAAATAGAGAACATAGAAAGCAAGAGAAGTTAGAAGAATAGAGAAAGGTGAAAATTGGGAAAGAGAAGGTTTACAACAGAAAACAATGAAGTCTGTTTTAGAACTGTTGAATTTTATTTTTTATTTGTATTTATTTTTGCTGAGGTAATTTGGGGTTAAGTGATTTGCACACAGCTAGAAAATGTTAAGTGTCTGAGATCCAGATTTGAACTCAGGTCCTCCTGACTTCAGGACTAATGCCCTATCTACTACACGGCTAGCTGCCCCAAACAGTTGCATTTTAAATACCAGCAAGATAAAAATGTCTGGCCAAAGAAGCAAAGTGTGACCTCTCTCAAAGAAGAGATTAGACTAAATATATAGTGTGGGGATCATATTGATAAGAGTAATTGAAGTAGGGATAATTGAAGGCACAAGAACCGGAGAAATGAATGAATCCATTTTTAAAGTATGTATTAAGCACTTAATTGTGCCAAACACTAAACTAAGTGATAGAGGTACAAATTGAAAATTTAAGACAGTCCCTACTTTTTAGGAGCTCACTCTAAACACGGGGCAAACAACATATAAAAATTCAAAGGGTGTGATGACTGCGTATTTAAAATCAGCTGGAGTCAGGAATTCAGGTTAAGGGAAAAATCTTCAATCTTTATTGAAGTGAAGAGGTGAAAAATTGCGATTGCAATATGGGCAAGAAAGATTGTGATAGCAATATGGGCAGCTGCGACAGGAAGCCAGCTAGCAGAGGGGGGTAGGAGATGAAAGGCCGTTGCAATAGCAATGCGTGCAGCTGTGTCAAGATGCCAGCCAGCAGTCTCTCCTTCCGCTTCCCTTCCCACTCCCTTGCCTCCACCCACCAAAAATGTCATTTCCTATACAACACATCAGGACTTGCACAAAGAGTGGGCGGGGCCATTCTTTCTCCAAGCATATATATTAATAGAGTATGGTCCAATTACTATTTAGCCTCATGTGCTTAGGACCTCTGTGCATCAACTCATTACAAGCCTCAGCCCATTACAAAAGGGTACGATTTAGGGCAGATGGAAAATTCAGAGGTCCTTTTTACATCAATAGGCCAGATGACAGTTCTAGAGATCTGGTGTTTTTCCATCTCATTAGAAAGAATGCAGCTCTATGAACAATCAAGCAGATCATATGGCTTCTGAACATTGCAGTTGGTAACAACAGAAGAGAAATGGTGGAAAAACAGGAGGAAGATATTCCCAGGAGTGACCGGCCTTCCTTAACTAATGGTCACCTCACATATTCAATAGAAAGAGGAAGAGATAATGAAAAAAGAAAAAAAATATCTAAAGCAATCTTGTAGGCATACTACCCTTAAGGAAAGGGGGAAGTTAATGAATACATGAAGGAGATCAAAAAGAAACTATGAAAAAATAACTTTGGAAGACTTATGAACAAGTTAGTGAACAAATATGACTTCTTAGAAGAAAAATAGTAGAAGTAGGTCTACCTCTTAGTAGAAAAGTGTTGAATTATGGGTGTACAATGAGGACTAAGACATTCATTCATTCATGGAAAGTGTGTTGACTTATTTTGTTTGACTAGCTTAATTGATCCTTTCCACTTGGAAGAATGAAGGGTGAGTTAGTGAGGACTGATGAAAATAAAAATAAAAAAAAAGAAATTCAACTAAGAATGGATCATCAGCAAAACATTTAAAATACACATGGAAGGAAAGAGAGACGCGGATATCTAAGGTTTATCTTATCACATTCCTAGTTTCTATTTGGCATCTACAGTAGGGAATGGATTTTCATTTGTAGTATTGACTCTTAATGGAGGCTGGAGTCTCTGAGATCAATGCTTCAGGATCAGATATATACTCTAACCAAAAGTTTTTAGATTTCAAAAGGTCTGCCCACAAAATTATTTTATAATTTGAATATTCTTCATTAACCAAAAGTGTTTTTTTTTCCTTTTACTTAAAGCCAAAATTTGTTCTTTACAAAAGCATGGTAAGCACATTTGTCTTTAAGGTAGTTTTTTTTTTTTTTAACTCCCTTTGTATATTATGGACCATTCAATTTTTAAAAACAATTCAAGTTTGCATGAGTATTAAAGAAATGAAACTAATTCATATTCCTTTATGTTGAGTAGACTACAAAGATTTTCAATTGAATAAAGCATCACTTTCAAATTTTTTCTTGAAATTACATTGCAGTTCATCATCTCCTAATTTAAAATATATTTAACTGATATTCTTTATTCTATATACTAATTGTCTGTTCTTCAATGAATAAGGAAAATGTACATATGCTTTTTGTGTGAATTTTTTCTTTTTTTGTAGGAGAAAATGTATTCTCAAGAAGCAAGTATTTGTCTTAAAATGCATATTTTAACCTTTAGTCCAGCTAAGTTGTCTTCAATATACTACAATGACAAAGACTATATAGATTTCACTTTCAGCCTAACATTTTTAATGCTAAAGATGGCTTTATAATTGGCAAAAAAAATTAATGCAGCTCAGTGCAATGGCAGCTTCCTAAAATGGGGGGAAAATACTTTCTAAGAGAGAACTTATTAAGAAAACTCCACATAAGACCAAAAAAAAATAATTATCTTGTTTCCTACAAAAGTGAAGGAGTATAAATAATCTCAAACATTTTAAAATTTAAAGTTTTTCATTTGCATTGAAATGTGAAATTGACTATGATAAAAGAATGGGAGATTTACTTAATACATAAATGACTCAAACTTATTGTTTCAAACTATGTTGGTCTCATTGCCAAATGACTTTTTAATGACTGCTTTTTTATTGATTGAGGTTATGATTTCCTCAGCTGAAAGCCTTTTACTGGGCCACTGTGGACAAGGATTCAAATAGAAATAAGGACTTCTAAACTATACATAAAAATCCCTGTAAGATGCATACTGACTTAGAAACATGCTAACATTATTTTTAATTAAGTTTTTATTTTGTTTAATATTTCCAAATTAAATTTTAATCTGCTTCTCTGCACTTAAGAATATTGGGAGGTAGGTGGATTCAAGCCAGGTCTTTGAGCACTTCCTGGCTTCCCTCAGAATCAACATCATTTCATCAAGCCTCTGAACCAATTTTGAAGCGACACAACCCAAAAAATATTTTCAGTATAATACAGCAGAAGATATACTGGAAGTCCAGGAAAGGTCTGTCTTATTCAGGTCGTATGGGAGGATGTAGCACAAAGAGGCAGGTAGAGAGTACGCTTGGGTAGGGAATCTAGTTGGAAGTGCTTAGCCAAAATACAGCAGCATTGGCTACTCTGTCCTGGTTCAGAAGTGAGTGGATCAACGGACTAGCTGTAAGACCTCCAATGCAACAACAAATGGCAAATAATGGGTACCTGAACCCCAGCATAATCAGCATTGGCTATGCCCAGCCAACACAAGAAAGAAATCAGCAGCCCCAGCTCCAGAGTAGCATGAAGCCACTGGAGCGTGTAGAAGAAGCTTGGGACAATCTCCCCTTTGCTCTAAGAGAAAAGCTGAACCTTTAATTTGATCAAAAAAAAAAAAAAAAAAAAAAAGCAAAAAGAGCTCTGACCATAGATAGCTTTTATGGAGACAGGGAAGAACAGATCTCAGACTCTGAGTATATTGAAGGCAAAATGTCTCCAGATGAAGCTACAAAGGATGAATAAGTTGGTCTTCATCTCAAAAAATTCTCTGGGAAGAATTAAAAAAAAACTTAAAGGATAGTTGGGGGAAAAATGGGGAAAGGAAATTAGATTTTGTTAGAGTGTTTGAAAAGGAAACATGGGAATTATCTGAAGAAAACTGGAAAAAAAATCATATAAATCCTTAAAAAATAGATTTGATGAAATAAAGAAACCAGCTCATTAAAAACAAAATTTGTGAAATGGAAAAAAAAATCCAATGAACAAAACAACTGATTTAAAAGTATAATTGGCCAAATGCAAAAAGAAATAAGAAAGCTAACTGAAGAAAATAATTCACTAAAAATTAGAATTAAACAAATGAAAGTGAATTGACTCAATGAGACATCAAGAATCAGTCAAACAAAACAAAACAAAAAAATACAAGACAATGTAAAATACTTTATTGGAAATACAACTGACTTGGAAAATAGATCCAGGAGAGACAATCTAAGAATTATTGGACTACTTGGAAGCCATGATGAAAAAAAAAAAGAGTTTACACAACATCTTTCAGGAAATCATCAAGGAAAACTGCCTGACACCCTAGAACCAAAAGGTAAAATACTCATCGAAAGAATTCACCAAATACCTTCTGAAAGAGACCTCAAAATGAAAACTCCAAGGAATATCATAGCTAAATTTCAAAATTATCAGATCAAGGAGAAAATATTGCAAGCAGCTAAAAAGAAACAATTCATATATTGAGTCACAATCATGATTACCCAGGATCTAGCAATTTCTACTTTAAAGAATCAAAGGGCCTAGAATATGATATTCTGCAGGGCAAAGGACCTTGGTTTGCAGCTAAGAATCAACTATCCAGCAAAATTAAGCATTATCTTTTGTGGGAAAGATGGATATTTAATGAAACAGGTGAATTTAATTTTATATCTGATGAAAATACCAGAGCTGAACAGAAAATTTGATCTTCAAATACAGAACTCAAGAGAAGCATTAAAAGGTAAAAAGGAAAAAAAAATTAACTGTTTCTTTTAAAAGTTAAAAAGTTTACAACCCTATATGGGAAGATGACATGATTAATTCTTGAGAATTGTATCTCTGTTATGGGTATACTTAGAGAGTGTAGGTATAATTTTATTTTATTGAGAGGATATAAAAAAGAAATGAAGTAAAAAGAAAGTTGTATTGGAAGAAGAGGAACATGGAGGCAAAATTGGATAAATTACATCTCATGAAGAGCAAAAAAGATCTATTACAATTGAGGGGGAAAAGGAAAGGGGGGTAAGCATTATGTAAACGTTATCATTGGATTAGACTCAAAGAGAGAATATCAGACATATTTAGCTTCACAGAGAAACATCTCTCACTCTATAGGGAAGTGGGGGGGGGGAGGAAAGGGAGAAGCTAATAGAAAGGAGAAGGGGAAAAGAATAAGAAAGGGGAGACTGTAAAAGGTGAGAGCTTTTTGAGGGAGATAGTGGTCAGAAGAAAAATAATGAGGAGGAGGAAAGGAGGAAAAAGAGAAAATTTTAACTTGGAAAAAAAAGATGGTGGGAAATCCAGAGTTATTAATTTTAAGTGTGAATGTGAATAGGATGAATTCTCCAATAAAATATAACAAATAGCAGACTGGATTAAAAGCCAGAATTCCACAATGTGTTGTTTACAAGAAACACATTTAAATCACATACAAATGTGCCAAAATGTTTGTAGCAGCCCTATTTGTAGTGGCTAGAAACTGGAAAATGAATGGATGCCCATCAATTGGAGAATGGCTGGGTAAATTGTGGTATATGAATGTTATGGAATATTATTGTTCTGTAAGAAATGACCAGCAGGATGAATATAGAGAGGACTGGCAAGACTTACATGAACTGATGCTAAGTGAAATGAGCAGAACCAGGAGATCATTATATACTTCGACAACGATATTGTATGAGGACATATTTTGATGGAAGTGGATTTCTTTGACAAAGAGACCTAACTGAGTTTCAATTGATAAATGACGGACAAAAGCAGCTACACCCAAAGAAAGAACACTGGGAAACGAATGTGAACTATCTGCATTTTTGTTTTTCTTCCTGGGTTATTTATACCTTCTGAATCCAAATCTCCCTATGCAACAAGAGAACTGTTCAGTTCTGCAAACATATATTGTATCTAGGATATACTGCAACATATCCAACATATAAAGGACTGCTTGCCATCTAGGGGAGGGGGTGGAGGGAGGGAGGGGAAAAAAATTGGAACAGAAATGAGTGCAAAGGATAATGTTGTAAAAAAAAAATTACCCTGGCATGGATTCTGTCAATATAAAGTAATTATTAAATAAAAATTTTTAAAAAAAAGGAATATATTTTAAAAAGCAAAAAATAAATAAATAAATAAATAAATCACATACAAAGTGAATGTAAAAAGTTGGCCCAGAATTGACAATGCTTTAGCTGAAGAATAAAAAACAGGTAATCTCAGGCCAAGGAAAAACATAAATAGATCTAATTAAAAGAGATAAGAAGGAAGCCACATTTTGCTAAAGGGAACCAAAGATATAAAATCAAAGATTCAGTTCAGGCTGAAATTCTGAATAGGTGCACTTGAATAAGATAGAGCACTTAAGGCTAATTACCTATTGGACAATAACTCTATTAGCATGTTTGGAATTTCTCTTCTCACAGTTAATGCTAGCTCAATGTTTGGGGTTTAAGAGAATTGTAGGTAAGGATTAGGGATGGAGTGAGAAAGGTGAGAGAACTTCACTTGACCTCAGGAGGAGGAGGAGAAAAGTGTGGAGATTCTGAACTTTAGATCTTTGGCAAAACTCCTAGAAGTTTTGTCCATCTCCTGTATTCTTCCCCCTAAAGACCAAGGACTTTTGCTTATTCTGACTCTGGCTGATCCTGAAGCCTCCAGGGAGCTAGCCCGGACTTTACACATAGATATGAAATAATATCAATACTAAACATATATGCACCAAGTGATATAGCAACCAAATTTCTAAAGAAGTTAAGAGAGCTGCAATAAGAATTACACAACAAAACTATATAGTGGGGACTCTCACATTTGCTATATCAGAACTAGATAAATCAAACAAAAAATAAATAGGAAAGAAGGTAAGAAGATAAATAGAATTTTAGAAAAGATAGGTATGATAGATACACTGGAAAAAAATTGAATTGCAACAAAAAGGAACATCCTTTTTTTTTTTTTTGTGGTACATAGGACCTACACAAAAATTGACCACGTTAGAGCATAAAAATCTCAAAATAAATGCAGAAAGGCAGAAATAGTAAATAGATCTTTTTTTTTTCCAGATGGTGATGCAAAAAAAATTGCATATGATAAGAAACCAGAGGAAAATGGACCAAAAAATTAATTTGAAACTAAATAATCTAATCCTAAAGAATGAATGGGAAAAACAATAAATCATAGACAGAACTGATAATTTCCTCCAAGGGAGTAACAATGATGAGACAACATACTAAAATTTATGGAATGTAGCTAAAGCAATTTGTAGGAGAAGTTTATATTTCTAGATGCTTCTTTGCATAAAATAGAGAAAGAGAATATCAATGAATTGGGCATGCAACTAAAAGAGCTAGAAAAAAAAATTTTAAAAACCTTAATTTTTGAAAATTTGAAAATAAAAACCAGTTTTTGAAAATAAAACAGTAAATTAATAAAACTGAAAATTAGAAAACTATTGAACTAATAACCAAAACTAAAGTTGGTTTTATGGGGGAAAAAAACAACAAAATAGATAAAATTTTAGTTAATTTAATTAAAAAAGAAAAGAAGAAAATCAAATTGCTAGTATCACAAATGAAAAGGGTGAATTTCCCACCAGTGAAGATGAAGTAAAGCAAGAATTAGGAGCTATTTTGTTTAACTGTATGCCAATAAATCTGATAATCCAAATGAAATGATTGAATATTTCTAAAAATATAGATTGCCCATATTAACAGAGGAAGAAAGAAATTACTTAAATAGTACCATTTTAGAAAAAAAAATAGAACAAGCTATTAATCAACTTCCTAAGAAAAAACCCCCAGAACCAGATGAATTTACATGTGAATTCTACCAAACATTTAAAGAACAATTAATTCCAACACTAGATAAATTATTTGAATAAATAGGGAAAGAAGAACTCCTATCAAATTCTATTTATGACCCAGATATGGTACTGATACCTAAACTAGTTAGGATGAAAACAGAGAAAGAAAATTATGGATGAATTTTTCTAATTAATATTGATGCAAAAATCTTAAATAAAATATTCCCAAAGAGATTACAGAAAGTCATCGAATACAGGGCTTCTACAATATTAGGAAAACTATTAGCATAATTGACTATATCAATAACCAAACTAACAAAAATCATATGATTATCTCAATAGATACAGAAAAAGCATTTGATAAAATGCAACACCTATTTCTATTAAAAACATTAGAGAGTATAGGAATAAATGTACTTTTCCTTAAAAAGATCAGTATCATCTATTTAAAATCATCAGCAAGCATCATATGTAAAGGGGACAAACTAAAATTATTCCCAATCAAATCAGGGTGAAACAAGGTTGCCCACCATCAATATTACTATTCAATATTGTATTAGAAATATTATCTTTAATAATAATAGAAGAAAAATAAATTAAAGAAATTAGAGCAGGTAATCAGGAAACAATATCATCACTCTTTAGAGATCATATGATGGTATACTTAAAGAATTCCAGAGAATTAGCTGAAAAACTATTAGAAACAATTAGCAACTTTAGCAAAGTTGCAGGATACAAAATAAATCCACATAGAATATCAGCATTTCTATGTTACAAAGTCCAGCAGCAAGAAATACAAAGAGATATTCCATTCAAAATAACTTGATGTTCAGTGCCATACTAAGCAAACTGCAAAAAAAAGAATTTTATAGAATTACAAAAAATAATAACAATTCATCTGAAAGAACAAAAGGTCAGAAATATCAAGGGAATTAATGAAAACAGTACAAAAGATGGTAACTTAGCAGTACCAGACCAAAAAGTATATTATAAAACAGCAGCCATCAGTATCATTTGATACTGGCTAAGAAATAGAATGTTGGAGAAGTGGAATAAATTAGATACACATGGCACAATAATCAAGGCCTTTAATAATCAAGTATTTGATAAACTCCTAAACTCCAGCTTTTGGGATAACAACTACTTTTCACAAAAATTACTGGGAAAACTGGAAAATAATGTCAGCATATACCTATCTCTCACAAATCATATCAAAATAAAGTTGAAATAAGTACATGATTTGGGGATAATGGGTGATATCAGATGCAAATTAGGAAAGCAAGGAATAATTTCCCTATCAGATCTTTGGAGAAGGGAGGAATTTATGACCAAAGAAGAACTAGAGAACATTATGAAAAGCAAAATGGACAACTTTGATTACATTAAATAAAAAAGTTTTAGCACAAACAAGACCAACAGAAACAAGATTAAGTGGCAAGTACAAAGCTGGGAAAAAATTTTTACAGACAACATTTTTGATATAGGTCTCATTTCTGAAATATATAAAGAACTGTATCAAATAAGTCATTTTCCCAGTTGATAAATGGTCAAAGGATATGAACTGACAATTTTCTTTTTCTTTTTTTTATTATACTTTTTATATACAAAACATATGCATGGGTAATTTTTCAGCATTGACCCTTGCAAAAACTTCTGTTTCAACTTTTCCCCTCCTTCCCTCCACCCTCTCCCCTAGGTAGAACAGATAATTTTCAGGTGATGAAATAAAAGATATCTCTGATCATATGAAAAAAATGCTCTAAATCACTATTGATTAGAAAAATGAAAATTAAAACAACTCTGAGGTACCACCTCACACCTCTCAGATTGATTAAAAGGACAGGAAAAGATAATGATAAATGTTGGAAGGAATGTGGGAAAATTGGTATTTATGAATGCATTGTTGGTAGAGTTGTGAAATGATCCAACTATTCTGGAGAACAATCTAGAACTAAGCCCAAAGGACTATAAACTGTGTAGATGCATTTACCTAGCAATGCCACACTACTAGGTCTGTATCCCAGGAAAATCATAAAAGAGGGAAAGAAATAGAATAATTGATCAATGGAATATGTTAGGTTCACAAGATATAATAGTAAATGATTATGGTAATTTAGAGTTTTATAAACCCAAAGACTCCAGCTTCTGGAATAAGAACTCACTATGTCACAAAAATTGCTGAGGAAATTGGAAAATAGTATGGCAAAAAATAGGCATTGTCTGGCACCTAACACCCTGTACCAAGATAATGTCAAAATGACTTCATTATTCAGACATAAAGAATGATATTCTAAGCAAATTAGGAGAACCTCTCAGATCTATGGAAAAGGAAGGAATATAGGAGATCAAAAAAGAACATTATGAAATGCAAAATGGATAATTCTTATTATATTAACTTTAAAAGTTTTAGATAAAAACAATGCACTCAAGATTAGAAGCAAAGGAAAAAACTTGGGAAAAAATTTTTATATCTAAGAGTTCTGCTAAGAGAATTTCTAAGAGAACAGATTCAAATTTATAAGAATACAAGCCATTCTTATATTCTTGTTTTCCTTCTCAGATTTTTTTCTTTCTGTCTAGATCCAATTTTTCTTGTATGACAAGATAACTGTATAAATATGTACACATATATTGGATTTAACATATACTTTAACATATTTAACATGTATTGGACTACCTGTCATCTAGGGGAGGGAGTAGGGGAAAGGAGGGGAAAAGTTGGAACAGAAGGTTTTGTAAGGGTCAATGTTGAAAAAATTACCTATGCATACGTTTTGTAAATAAAAAGCTATAATAAAAAAATTTTAAAAGATTTAAAAAAGAAATACAAGCTCATCCCTAGTATTGTCAAAGGAACAGACAAATTTCAGATAAAGAAGTTAAGCCCATTTCTAATCATTTAAAAAATGCACTAAATCATTATTGATTACAGAAATGCAAATTCAGATAACTCTGGGGTATTACTATACATCTCTGAAATTGGTTAAAATGACAGGAAAAGAAAATGATAAATATTGGAATGGGTGTGTGAAGACTGAGACATTATTATTACATTGTTGGTGGAGTAGTGAACTGGAGAACAATTTGGAACTATGCCCCAAGGGCTATAAAATTGTTTATAACCTTTGACCCAGCATTGCCACTACTGGGGTGGTATAGAGAGCTGGAATTTTGAAGAAGTATACTTGAAACAAGGTGTTAACTCAGTGGAACTGATGAGATACTACTACATACCTATCAGCTTGGCTATAGTGACAGGGAAAGATAATGTGGAATGTTGGAGGGGATGTGGGAAAACAGGGACTGTTGGAATCCTTACTAACTGCTAACTAATTAGAGTTGATCTAATCTTACAAGAAGATGTTTTGGGCAGAACCTGAAACAAGGTACTAAGTAGAACTAATTAATACAAGGCTTGTGTTCACACCTTTACTCATTGGAGTTCAATGAGTTCACACCTCCCTTGAAGCTCTTTGGGCCAGAGAGCACTATGGGAGAAAACCCACAATCCCTCTCTTGAGCATAAATAAAGCTTCAATGGGCCAGTTGAGGAAGTTCTTCAGAGTGAAGAAGCTACAAGTCGGGATTTCACTGGAATGACATGAAGAGTGGTGCTGGCTCTGGAGGCTGAAGAAAGCAGAGGCAGAAGCAAAGGACAAAGCAGCAGGAGCTCTTGGAACCAAGCAGAGAGATAGGCCTCTAAGCTAACCGGGCTATATTGGAGATAATAAAAGATCTGAACTTTTATCACCTGGCTGCGCTTTGAGAAGAAAAAGCTCACCACATTTTGGCGCCCCACGTTGGGCTAGACATTTGGCTAAGAAAAATGCCAATGAGGTTTGCAAAAGAATTATATGGGGGCTAAACAAAGATGCTCCTTTGGAGGAGATCATAAGACGCTGTGCCACAGTGGGCACAAATGCTTATTATGCCCAAACTATGATGAACATGGAAAGACAAGGTCCTTCTTGGCAAAGGAATTCTAGAGAAACTTGTCGATGTTTTCAATGTGGAAAAGTTGAACATCTAAGAGCCCAATGTAGATACAGAGATACAATGAGAAGACAGGGTGAGAGAAAACCCAAAACCCCATGTCCAAAATGTAACCGAGGCTTTCACTGGGCCTCTAAATGTATATTGACCCAGAGGAAGGAGAGGCAAGGCCCAGCTCCAAAATATCAAAGGACAGGTGGGGCATGATAGCAGCTGAGGTTACACCCAGAGAAACTTTAGAAATTCAGAACTCTGATGTCATCAACCAACAGAAAAGCAATCAGGATTACAGTTGGGAAGAATATAGGCCTTTTAAGACAACAAGGTAATATCCAGTGCAAACAACTCCAATGTAATTACCAGATGATGATGAGAAATCCCAAATTTGGTAAATAGAAGGGAATTAGATTAACTGCTTGGGAAAGAGGATCTGCTTATATTTCCACAGATGGAGAAAGAATCAGATGGCTGACTATGAGACTGTTAAAAAGACTTTTAAAAACTTCAGGAGTCATTGGATTTCCTAACACAAGATGAAACTGTTTCAGTTCTTGAAAAACTAGCAAGAATCATTGGACTCCTTAAGATGAAAAATTGTTGATGAGACTTTATGCAGTACTTCAGAGCTTACAGGAACTATTGGATTCCTGGCACATGAACTAATGGACAATGGATTCCTTATGGACTATTTCTAGGACTTATGGACATGTGTAAATCTTCAGGTTGATTCATGTTGTTACATTACTACTAGCCTGTGTTATATTGCTATGTGCTTATGTAAATTATGTATAATGCCTCCCATATTGATGGATTTATGTATACCATGTATATCTGTTACAAAGTTCTGGCCCATGTTGATGGATTTATGTGTACCCCTTCAGAAACCCACTAATCTGATTTGATTTCCTATTTCCTTTGGTGTTTTCATCTCCTTCCTGAGGTGTCAGGAAAGGCATGATCACCTTTTTTGGAGGTTCGCACCTCCTTGAGAAATCAGGGAGGTCATGACCATCCTATGTTCCAAAAACAAAAGAAAGGGGGAGATGTTGGAATCCTTACTAACTGCTAACTAATTAGAGTTGATCTAATCTTACAAGAAGATGTTTTGGGCAGAACCTGAAACAAGGTACTAAGTAGAACTAATTAATACAAGGCTTGTGTTCACACCTTTACTCATTGGAGTTCAATGAGTTCACACCTCCCTTGAAGCTCTTTGGGCCAGAGAGCACTGTGGGAGAAAACCCACAATCCCTCTCTTGAGCATAAATAAAGCTTCAATGGGCCAGTCGAGGAAGTTCTTCAGAGTGAAGAAGCTACAAGTCGGGATTTCACTGGAATGACATGAAGAGTGGTGCTGGCTCTGGAGGCTGAAGAAAGCAGAGGCAGAAGCAAAGGACAAAGCGGCAAGAGCTCTTGGAACCAAGCAGAGAGATAGGCCTCTAAGCTAACCGGGCTATATTGGAGATAATAAAAGATCTGAACTTTTATCACCTGGCTGCGCTTTGAGAAGAAAAAGCTCACCACATTTGACACTGATACATTGTTGGTGGAATTGTGAACACATCCAGCCATTCTGGAGAGCAATTTGGAACTATGCTCAAAAAGTTATCAAACTGTGCATACCCTTTGATCCAGCAGTGTTTCCACTGGGCTTATACCCCAAAGAGATATTAAAGAAGGGAAAGGGATTTGTATGTGCCAAAATGTTTGTGGCAGCCCTGTTTGTAGTGGCTAGAAGCTGGAAAATGAATGGATGCCCATCAATTGGAGAATGGTTGAGTAAATTGTGGTATATGAACGTTATGGAATATTATTGTTCTGTAAAGAATGACCACCAGGATGAATATAGTGAGGACTGGCGAGACTTACATGAACTGATGCTAAGTGAAATGAGCAGAACCAGGAGATCATTATACACTTCAATAACGATACTATATGAGGATGTATTCTGATGGAAGTGGATTTTTTTGACAAAGAGACCTACCTCTGTTTCAATTGATAAACAAGGGGCAGAAGCAGCTACACCCAAAGAAAGAACACTGGGAAATGAATGTAAACTATTTGCATTTTTGTTTTTCTTCCCGGGTTATTTTTACCTCCTGAATCCAATTCTTCCTGTGCAACAAGAGAACTGTTCAGTTCTGCACACATATATTATACCTATGATATACTGTGACATATTTAACATGTATAGGACTGCTTTCCATCTGGGGAAGGAATGTGGGGAGGGAGAGAAAAAGTTGGAACAGAAGTGAGTGCAAGGGATAATGTTGTAAAAAAATTACCCAGGCATGGGTTCTGTCAATAAAAAGTTATAATTTTAAAAAAGAAAATAAAAAAGCCATTATCAATAAAAAGAATGTTGTGGAACAGCAGGATGCATGTTGAACTCCTCAAGAAGAGGAAACATTTGGCCTTGTATTTAAGTAGAGTTTGTATGTTGTCCATTGTAAAGTTCAGACTATCTTCTGGAAGTCCTTCAAATGGGCTTTGGTCTCAGCAGGATAGACACCATGAGAATGGTCAGGAAGAGAGTCTAGAGTCTATTCTGGCCTAGTTTTGATCTTAGTGGAGGAGTGCAGGAGGTAGGACAGCCACCAGGAGGATGGTCAAAAATGGAATGTCCCATTTTCAATCCTTCCTTAGTCCTTATTGTAATTACATCATTATAGCATACTGATTATGTGTGAACTAGAGAACCATTACATCACCACATTAAGTACTAAGTATATGTATTACTAAAGAACCATCATCTCATCAATTCCACTGAGTTAACACCTTGTTGTAAGTATCCTTGTTTCAAGTATACTTCTCCAGAATTCTGGCCCTCTACAATCTGTATTCAATGGTTGAAATCTCTCTAATGTGAGAAGAAAGATGGACTCCTAGATAACAGTTATTATTTTAAATAGTTCTAACTTCTCCAATAACATTTTAATTTCATTGAGGCACTACATTTTATATTTTGCTTCAGCCCAGACTTCTTCAGCAGTGCCAAGTATGTAATAGATGCTCACTAAACAATGTTTTATTGATTGTATAGGAGTATATTTTATGACAATTAGTGTTGTCTCTCTCCAGAACATTCTGCATAGTATGGAGATACAAATTTCTGACTTTGACTCTATTAATTATGGTTAATAAATAAGGCCATTAATAAGCTGCTGCCACATCATCATAAATCTAAATTCACTTATTAGCTATGTAGTTCTGAATAAATCACATAACCCATTTATTTCTATATTTTCTTATATATAAATTTAGGGGGTAAAAACTGACACCCTCTGAATTCTCTCTCTCATAGCTAAAATTATAACCCAAAATTTGATGTTATTATTTATATCTTACTCATTGACTGGCTACTTATGTCTTATTCTCATGCATCACTGTGTCCTATAGTTAACTATATTCTCAAAGATTACACAAGTGAAACATAAACTCTGATAGATCCTAGCAACTTGAATATGTATCCAAATGTGGAATTGGACTTAGTGATTGTGTGTCTTTCATTCAATGACAAGACCACCTAATTTTTAAGAAGCATGTCAATAGAGATCTGGTCCCCAAAAGAGCAATGACTTTTACCGTAGCAAATTGCAAAAACAACATACTAAGCAATGAATTGGCTGTGTTCTATATTGATAAAGGCAACAGACACTGAGAAAGCCATTGATCCTTTAATAGTTAAGAATCACACATTTACTATTATGAAAGAAAGTTTGAAAATTGTGGTATTGTGGTGAACATAAATCCTCTACTGATCCTGTGTAATCCCTATGATTTTTCATGGCTTCCTTTCCCCTTTTGTCCTTTCTACCAAGATGCTATAAAATGTCACATTTTTATGTACTGTTAAAAGACTTGTTTTTATATCACAGTGCTTTCCAGAAATACTACCTTTTGCTTATAACAAGTAACAAATTTGTTATAACAACAACAAATAAATACTTATGCAAACTTATACACCAACTTTCTCTCAAAGCATATGAAACACTCTACACTCATGGTCCCCTAACTCTCCAGCAAATGAGAAAGGCAAATATCTTCTCTAAGAACTAAAGTTAATCCTTATAATAACACAACATTACACTACTTTTTACTCTTGATTTTGTTTACATTATGGTATTCACAGTCTATATTGTTTTGCTAGCTCTATTTATTCTGCATTGTTTCATTTAAGTCTTCTCATATTTCAATTATTTATTTATTATTTATTATTTCCAATGTCACAATAATAATTCATCATATCCATATATTTCATTGTGTTCAGTGTTACTCAGTTGATGGGCACCCACTTTCATCTGAGCTAATTGTTACCACAAAAAAGTGTTCATATAAATATTTTAGCATACATGATCTATTTCAGTCTGTCTTTGACCTCTTCAGCATGCATAGCTAGCAGTAAGATGCTAGGTCAAAGTGAGTGTATAATTTAGTGACTTTTTACTATAACTTCAAGTACAACCATTTATTATTTAACTGATGTTTTTAACTTAACCTCATCCACATCTTTTTACTGCATTATATGGATTTACATGTCATTTTTGTGTTGTAATTAGGATTTTTTTTCTTAAAATGGAAACTGCTTATAGATCTGGGATTGAAAGTCTTAACTTGTATTATATATTATTTTCATAAGACATTTGTTGAATTTTAAGGACCTCTACAAAGCAAACTAATAGGGCTACTTCTAAGGAGTGAGAGGGCAATGCTGCAAAATATGTTATTCAAAATCAAAAAAGGGACAGAAATATTCATAAAAGATAAATTAAATGATTTTAGTAGCATAAAATCTAAGGTATTTGTTGTTTTCTATTGTTTCTTGTTCAGGAATTTTAGCAGTGTTCAACTCTTCATGACTACATTTGGGGTTTTCTTGAAAAAGATACAAAAATGGTTGTCTATTTCCTTCTCCAGATCATTTTATAAATGAGGAAACTGAGGTAAACAGGATGAAGTGACTTGCTCAGGGTCACACAACAAGTAATTGATGCAAATTTTAACTCAAGAAAACAAGTCTTCATATATATATCAATCTTTTTTGTGATAGCAAAGAATTGGAAACTGAAAGGCTGACAATCAAGTGAGAAATGGCTAAACAAGTTATTGTATGTAATGTGATGGGATATTATTGTGCTTGAAGAAATGATGGAGACACTCTCAAAAAACCCTGAAAAAATACATATGAACTAATGTAACATGAAGTGAATAAAACCATGAAAACAACTTAAACAGGACTAGCAATATTTTAAAGATAATAAATTTTGAATGATTTAGTAACTGATCAATACAGTGATCAACAACAATTCCAGTGGTCTCATACTGAATTAATCTATCCCCCACAAAAAAGAGAACCAATAGACTCAAAGTACCACTTGAAACATATTTTATTTATTTCTTTCACGTCTTTTTTTTTTTTTTTTTTTTTTGGTAATGTGGGCTAATAAGGAAATTTGATTTGTTGTCTATACAAATCTTTAATGGGTTTTATTGTTCTTCTCATCTTAATGAGTAAGGAAGAGGAAGAAAAAAGGACAGAATTTAGAACTAAAAATAAAATTTTAATTCAAAAAATATTTTTCACAAATAAATGGGCCGCAATTAGAAGTAAAATAGACAAATGGGAAAAAAATCTTTGCACCAACTTTCTCTTAAAAGTGTCATTTTCCCAAGATTTGTAAGACATTTATTCAAATCTCAGAATTATTACTCAATTAATAAATGGTAAAAACATGTTGACAGGCTGTTTTCAGAGGAAAAATTGAAATGATTGATATCCATGTGTAAAAAAATGATTCAGAATATGAACAATTAGAGAAATGCAAATTGAAGTAACTCTTTGGTTTATTCACTGAAGTTCTATATTACATTAATTAAATTAGCAAGATGACAAAGCAGAAAAATTACCAGTGTCAATAATAACACTAATACACTATTAATGGCATTATGAATGCTTCCAATCATTCTGGAAAACAACTTGAAACTATGTCCCAAAAGTTACTAAATGATGCATAACTTTTGATCCTGCAATATCTCTTGTTGGAATATGGGAGTTGTTGAAATACACAGGAGCCACCAGTGGCTGCTGGAGATCCAACCCAGACCTGCAGAATGGATCTCCTCTTGTGAGAGGATGATACAAGGAGACTGAGAGGCCGTTGCATTGTCTGATCTCTCTCCTCTTCCTTCTGCCTCCAATTTATCTCATTCTCAGTCTGCAACATCTGTGTCAGTAAAGGTTGCCTTACAACTCTTTCAGATGCTATAATCCACAGCTGTGGAAGCTCTCAGAGAATTGACTTGTCCCTTAACAATTACTAATATATTTATATCTCCAAGAGATAAAAAGAGGCAAGGCACTTACTTATATGTAAAAAAGGGGGTACTTACCCACTGTGTAATGATTAAGAAATTATCGTGTGTGAAAAAAATAGAGTACTATTGTGTTATAAGAACTGATGACAGGTATATTTTCAGAGAAATGTGGAAAGAGTTGGATGAATTGGTATTTAGAGAAATGAGCAGAAAAACAACAAATAATGACAAAGTCTATATAAACACAATCACCTTCAAAAATTTCTAGTACTCTTATCAATGTAATGACCAGACATTATAGCAAAGAACCAATGAAAAACCCTATCCATTTTTTAATACAGATGATAGATTCAGGGTCAATAGTAAGACACTTTTTTGTCTTATTTGATATGATATTGTTTTGAGGGTTTTGTTTTTTCTTTTTTTTTTTTCAGTAAGGAAGTCAATTAGAAGAGAAAAACTGTTTTTTGTTCATGGAAAAAAATATATGTTATTTCTGATACCCCCATTGTTAGTGTACATCCCTTTCCCCTAGAATTTATTCCTACTTTCAACTTACTTTGGATTTACTTCAAAATTATTTTGTAATTTCTATTGTATGTACATCCTCTCTTCCCTGAAGATTTATAGCATTTGAAAGTTGTAAGGAATCTCAGTTCAAATCTAGTCCAATACATATATGATAAGAATTCACATTATAATGTACTTGACAATTGGTCATCTGCATGAAGAGGAGGGCAGCTCATTATATCTGATGGCAGCCCATTCCACATTTGGTCTGTTTTAATTGTAAAGATGTTTCATCCATCCCAGTCCCACTCTCTTTCAAGTGTGTCTTCTTTGCAGCTTCAACACATTGGTTAGGATCTTCCTTCAAGTGAGTCATTTAGTCCTTTACTATCTGGTGCACTTCTGATGTCTACCAGTTATCTTTTTATCTTAACTATCTACTAAATTATCATCTCTGTAAAACAAAGAATCATGTATTTTTCTACATTCTCTATTTCCCTCAGTGCTTAAGCACAACTTTAGTTTAATAACTATTTTTGGATTGGACAGTTTTTGTTTTTGTTTTTATTTTTGTTTTTGTTTTTACCAAAATCCAGTTTTAAGTATTTCATCATGGTGTGCAACTGGGTTCTCAAAGAATTCCATCAGATTTCTCAAGCTTTGAAAAGTTCCACCCAACTGGAAAGTCTTTGTTCGTGGCTAGACATTAATACTGCCATACAAGGACCTAGCCTATCTAAGTTCAAGAGTTCACTAGCTACTTATTAGATATAGAAAGAAAAGTAACACTGCAAGTATCTATGGCCATCTAGCAACTGGATAGTTATATTTTCCTATGGAATATCATGATACCCACACAGATGGAATTATGGTTCTGTGTAATGTTATCCTGCATTGCATAAATTCAATTAAAGAAAATAGTGAAAGACAAGAAGCAGTTCAATAGTGCTCTCTCCCACTGAATATGTACAAAAAAGGTAAATATGCATTTATATGATAGCCAGAGGAAGAGAAATATGTCAACTTCTAACAGATGATAATAGTGAGATAAATTGCATGAATAATTATTCAACCCTTTTATGCCCATAGTTATCACTCTTACAAAGATAGTCTAGAACAATTTCTCTTTTGAACTATATTTTTAAGATTCATTTTTATGTCATTTTTGATTATATTAATATACTTTTTCATTTTAAAGTACAGAATAAAAACAATATGCCCCAAATAATTTACCATCTTGGTCTCAATTTTTTCCATAGTTCTCTCTCACCATTTCAGTTTTCAATTTCCGTCATATCAGGCAGCAAAACAGAAATGTAGAGCACAATAATAGTGAACTTCAGATGAACTTGTTAAGGAAATCTATACCAAAACCAATATATAGGGATGACTAGAAGGGATATATTTTTATCTCTACAGGATTCTAAGCTGAAAGGAAATAATGAAGAATCTGTAACATAGCAAAAGTTAATTTGTTTTCTCAAGTTTAAAAAACTACATTATCTATCAGGAAATGAGGTTAAATAACACATCAAACTAATCTTACAAGATAGACAAGAACATAATCTTACAAGAAGAATATGATTTTCAACATATTAAGAAGACAGCGAAACAAAAAAAATACTGGTAAAGATTTTTTTTTTTTTGCTTTTAGCCAATATAAAATATTTTAAACCATGATTTTTTTAAAAATGATTTCTTCCAAGGTTCTTCAAAAAATGACTCTTGGCTCAAATAAGCAAATTGGTAGAAAAATACTGATTCTCAAACATGTTCTATAGATAAATATGAGGTTAAATGAGATGTTTAAAAGGGTTCCTCCATCAATGCAGATAAACACAAGGAGTGTTCACTTTTCTGACAAAGATCAAATTGAGAATCATGTATATATTTTTAAATTAATGATAAATATGTATATGGAATTTTAAGAACAGCACTTAAAACTTAATATAAATTAAATTAAAAATTTAATGTGACATTTACTAATATTAACATAGCATTTTAAAGTTTAGAAAAAACACTTTCCTCTCATGCCTATGAGGTTAATGAGTAGTCTCATTAACAGACAGACTCAGTTAAAGAATTTGACTTACCCATGATGCATGCAATTGTAATTTCAAAATTATGGAATGATTTTTAAAATTTTAAATGTCATAATAACATTTATGTAGTGCTCAATATTTTTCGAGACATTTTTCTTACAATAGTAAATAGTACTATGATATAAATAATGCCAATGATATTATTGTTTTATAGATGAGAAAATTTAGATCTGAGAATATACTGTGAGGGAATATTGAGGCAGGACTATGATTCCAATTCTATTGACTCCAGGTTCATTACACAAACACGCACACACACACACATATATACACATTTATATATTTATATTTATAAAACATGTATATAATGATTATTCATTTATTATAATATAATTATATTATATAAGAGTATATGCTATATATATTTGTCAGCATATAATTATTACTAATATATGTTTATATATTACTATATACATATGTTTCATATGTATATACATATATATCTACTTCCAATAAAATAATGTTATGCTTTTATTATTTAAAATCTTAAGCCAGACACTACTTTTTGTCTTCTAAACATATAGAACTTATACATATAAAATCATCATAAGAGTATTATTTAAGATAAAACATTTTATGGACTGAAAGCAATATTATATATTTAGTTTTTATTTCTCTTTTTAAAATAAATTGTTCTTTCCTATCCTATGATAATTATCTTGTATTAGTGTCCCAAAAAATACAGAAATGGAAAAAATGCATTTTGTTCATTTCACATTATTATAAGAGCAGGTGTATGTAAAAAAATTTTCAAAAAAACAAACAAACCATGGGATATCCTTTACTACAAAGATAAAAACTTCGGACTGTGAAATGGGATCAAATATCTTTCAATTAATTTGTCCTTTCCATTCATTATGCTGTTGTCTGTGGAAAATGGCTCCCATTCACGCAGATACAGAGCTATAAATCACTTGAAATAGGAAATGTAGCCTCGATCCATTTATATAGTGCAGCTGCAATAATAATCTTTTAAGAATGAATACTCTGGCATTTTTTAGTTCACAAACAAATGAAATCATTAACACTTAAAGTTCAATTGAAGTTTTGTTCTAGAATAGTCAAGAAGCATTTCAGTTGTTAGATATGAAAAACTAGTATGACTACTACTACATTTAGGCTTATTTATATTGCTTGGTTTAAATTGGTAGAAATTTAAAAACATAATAACCATGAAAGTACAAAAATTCACATTTATAACCATAGGGTCCTTTTCAGTAAGCCCTTGATACAACCATTTTGTGAATTACTGAATCATATGGTACAGCCCTTGACCTCTTAGAGTTTACAATCCACTGATATTATATTTGATCCACTTACATGGTATTTATTCTATAACATCTAAAATTGAACTTAACTATTTATAGATCTGATTTCCTTTATTAGATAGCCAGATCCTTAAGGCAAGGAATATTATCTTGGACTATGCACTTTTGTCTCCACACCACCTGTCACAGTGCTTTGTATATCATGTATATTTATTATTTTTTAAAATGATGAATAAATATAAATGAAGTTCAAATATAAATTAATGTAAGCATTCAAATGTTGAATACTAAATAACATTTTAATTACTATAACAATGTAAAGTACCAAACATATTAATTTAAAGCTCCACACAAATACATGTGCCATTTAACTTGCTGAGAACAAAAACTGTTGCTTCTTTCAGTACACATTTGTTAAGTCAATAAAAATAATAAAAAGGAGCTTGCATGTTGTAATTGGGTAATACAAAGAAAAAAATTGCTTCCTCCTTCTTTTAGTGGCTAAAGGTAAGTATTTTTAAGCAAACGTATAATACATAATTTGGGGGGTGTATCCAAAAGAATAATGATCTTAGAATGATTCGGTATCAAGTATCAACTACAATTGTGGTGAGTTTTTCCATTTAGTTAAATAATTGTGAAAGGAAGCATACTCACCAGTGTGAGTGAAATATGTACAAAAGATTTTCTGACTGCATGCTTGATTCAATGGGTATTCATCAATGACCTTTTAAAAAAAGAAAATAGGCTCCTGTGCTGGAGCCAAGATACAGTGAAGTCAGAGAATTGCTCAAGCTTTCTACATTTCCCTCAAAAACCACATGAAACCAGTCCTCTGAACAGAGTCTGACAGAATGAAATCACTCTACAATTTGTGATACACTGGAAAACTTCAAGAAAGAGCAATCTCACTGGGGTGAAAATGGAGTTCAGCCCAGCTCAGATAAACTCTGGGAAAACTGGTGAGAGGATCTAAGACCCTCAGTCCTGGCTTAATAGAGGAGCAAATCAGTGGGGCAGTTTCCAGTTCCACCTCAGAAGGCAAACTCTGGAAAATTAAGCTGTTTTATGAACAGTGCATGCAAAGCTACCCCTACAAACACAAGGGGTCCCTGTGCTCAAAGCCAAGGCTCAGAGCTGCATAGAAAGCTTGGGACAGCACCCTCTTTATCACAGGAGCAGAGCTCAACCATAAAAAAAGAAAGAAATGTTGGAATCCTTACTAACTGCTAACTAATTAGAGTTGATCTAATCTTACAAGAAGATGTTTTGGCCAGAACCTGAAACTAGGTACTAAGTAGAACTAATCAATACAAGGCTTGTGTTCACACCTTTACTCATTGGAGTTCAATGAGTTCACACCTCCCTTGAAGCTCTTTGGGAGCATAAATAGAGCTTCAATGGGCCAGTCGAGGAGTTCTTGAGAGGAAGACGCTACAAGTCGAGATTTCACCGGAATGACATGAAGACTGGAGCTGGCTGGAGGCTGAAGAAAGCAGAGGCAGAGGCTGAAGGACCAGACCAGTTGGATTTAAAGACATTTGGAGTGAGAAGACAGGGTGAGAGAAAACCCAAAACCCCATGTCCAAAATGTAACCGAGGCTTTCATTGGGCCTCTAAATGTATATTGACCCAGATCAATCAAAGGACAGGTGGGGCATGATAGCAGCTGAGGTCACACCCAGAGAGACTTTAGAAATTCAGGATTCTGATGTCACCGGGCTATATTGGAAACAATAAAAGATCTGAACTTTTATCACCTGGCTGCTTTTTGAGAAGAAAAAGCTCACAACATTTTGGCGCCCGAACAGGGACCGATTCAGATCCATCTGAACTAGATCACAACATTTTGGCGCCCTGAACGTGGGACAAACAGACCCCTCAGTGGATTTCAGTGGAAAAGCTCCGATTCTGATTCAAGTGGAAAAGCCTCTGATCCTGATCCAGTGGAAAAGACTTCAACCCAGAAATTAGGGTGAGTGCAACAAAGAAATTTTGTTAAAAGAGTTAAAGTAGAATTTCAGCTAAGATGGGACAGATATTTAGAAAACAGTCTGTTTCTGTTCAAGGAAAATGTTTAGAGAGCATTGTCAAAGTTATGGAAAGCCAAGGTTTACGTTTACAAACAGCTGTAATAAGAACCATTGGAGACAATGCAGCAACAGAAATAATGACTAGTCATTTGGCTAAGGAAAATGCCAATGATATTTGCAAGAGAATTATATGGGGGCTAGACAACAATGCTCCTTTAGAAGAAATCATAAGATGCTGTGCCACAGTGGGCACAAATGCTTATTATGCCCAGACTATGATGAACATGGAAAGACAAGGTCCTTCTTGGCAGAGGAATTCTAGAGAAACTTGTCGATGTTTTCAGTGCGGAAAAGTTGGACATTTGAGAGCTCATTGTAGATATGGAGATAGAGTGAGAAGACAGGGTGAGAGAAAACCCAAAACCCCATGTCCAAAATGTAACCGAGGCTTTCATTGGGCCTCTAAATGTATATTGACCCAGATCAATCAAAGGACAGGTGGGGCATGATAGCAGCTGAGGTCACACCCAGAGAGACTTTAGAAATTCAGGATTCTGATGTCACCGGGCTATATTGGAAACAATAAAAGATCTGAACTTTTATCACCTGGCTGCTTTTTGAGAAGAAAAAGCTCACAACATTTTGGCGCCCGAACAGGGACCGTATTCATCAATGACCTTTTAAAAAAAGAAAATAGGCTCCTGTGCTGGAGCCAAGATACAGTGAAGTCAGAGAATTGCTCAAGCTTTCTACATTTCCCTCAAAAACCACATGAAACCAGTCCTCTGAACAGAGTCTGACAGAATGAAATCACTCTACAATTTGTGATACACTGGAAAACTTCAAGAAAGAGCAATCTCACTGGGGTGAAAATGGAGTTCAGCCCAGCTCAGATAAACTCTGGGAAAACTGGTGAGAGGATCTAAGACCCTCAGTCCTGGCTTAATAGAGGAGCAAATCAGTGGGGCAGTTTCCAGTTCCACCTCAGAAGGCAAACTCTGGAAAATTAAGCTGTTTTATGAACAGTGCATGCAAAGCTACCCCTACAAACACAAGGGGTCCCTGTGCTCAAAGCCAAGGCTCAGAGCTGCATAGAAAGCTTGGGACAGCACCCTCTTTATCACAGGAGCAGAGCTCAACCATAAAAAAAGAAAGAAATAGCTAAACCAAGAAGAGCCCAAACAGAGAACAAAAATTGCAGACAAATCTCCCTAATGAATATTGATGCAAAAATTTTAAATAAAATATTAGCAAAGAAATTTCAGCAACTTATCAGCAGGGTAATATACTATGATCAAGTAGAATTTATATCAGGAATTCAGGATTGGTTCAATTTTGGAAATTGAACCCACTACTACCACAATTGACCATATCAAAAACAAGAGAACAAAACAAGAGAATAACAAAAACTAGAGAAATCACATGATAATCTCAGTAGATGCAAAAAAAAGTTTTTGACAAAACCCAATACCCGTTCCTATTAAAAACACTAGAAAGCATTGGGATAAAGGGAGCTTTTCTTAAAACAATAAGCCATATCTATCTTAAACAAACAGCAAGTGTTATTTATAATGGAGAGAAGCTGGGAGTATTCTCTGATGATTCCCATCATCACCCCTATTGTTCAACATTGTATTAGAAATGTTGGCTTTAGCAATAAGAAAAGAAAAAAAGAAATTAAAGGAATTAGGATAGGCAATGAGAAAATAAAACATATGCAGATGATATGATGATATACTTAAAGAATACTAGAAAATCATCCAAAATCCTACTGGAAATGATTCACAGCTTTAACAAAGTTGCAGGATATAAAATAAACCCACACAGATCATTACCATTTCTATATATTACTTAAAAAGCCTATCTGCAAGAGATAGAAAGAAAAAAACTCATTTAAAATTGCTGTAGAAAAAATAAAATACTTGGCAGTCTACCCACCTAAATAAACCCAAGAATTATATGAACACAATCACAAAACACTTCTTACACAAAAAAAGTCAGATTTAAACAATTGGAAAAAAATCAGTTGTTCGTGGGTAGGTCGAGCTAATATGATAAAAATGACAGCTTTGCCTAAATTGGTCTACTTGTTCAGTGCCATGCCAATTAAATTGCCAAAAATTATTTTATAGAACTAGAAAAAAATAACAACAAAATTCATCAGGAAGAATAAAAACTCATGAATATCATGGGAATTAATAAAAAAAAATACAAAGGATGGCGGCTTAACAGGACCAAACCTAAAACTATATTATAAAGCAGTAGTCATCAAAACCATTTAGTACTGACTAAGAAATAGAGTAGTAGATCAGTGGAATAGATTAGATACACATGACATAATAATCAAGACTTACAGTAGTCTAGTATTTGATGAAACCCTAAACTACAACTTCTGGAATAAGAACTCACTATTTGAAAAAAAAATTGCTGGGAAAACTGGAAAATAATATGTTAGTAACTTGGCATAGATGCATATCTCACACCCCATTCCAAAATCAGGTCATATTGAACACATGCTTTAGACATAAAGTATGAAACCATAAACAAATTAGGAGGGCAATAATAATTTTCCTATTAGATCTTTGGAGAAGGGAGGAATTTATGACCAAAGTAGAACTAGAAAACATAATGAAAGGCAAAGTGGAGAACTTTGTTTACCTTAAATTAAAAAGGTTTTCCATAAACAAAACCAACAGAAATAGAATTAAAAGATAAATACAAAGCTGGGAAAAAATCTTTACAGTCAATATTTCTGATAAAGGTCTCATTTCTAAAATATATAGAAACTCTGTCAAATGTATAAGAATACAAACTGTTCCTCAATTGATAAATGGCCATAGGATATGAAGAGATAATTTTCAGATGACAAAAGTAAAGCCATCTATAGTTATATGAAAAAATGATGTAAATAACTATTGATTAGGGAAATACAAATTAAAACACCTCTGAGGTATCATCTCACACCTTTTAGATTGGCTCAGATGACAGGAAAAGATAATGATAAATGTTGAAGGGGCTTGCCTGTGAAAACTGGGGCATTAATGCATTATAAGTGGACTTGTGAAAAAAATCCAACTGTTCTGGAGAGCAATTTGGAACTATGAGTGAATGGATATAAAACTGTGCATACCCTGTGTCAAAACACAGCAGTACCATTCATACATCTATCTCCCAAGATAATCATAAAAGAGGGGAAAAGACCAACGTGTTTGTAGCAGCTCCTTTTATGGTAGCAAAGAATTGGAAAATGAGTAGATGCCCATCACTTGGGAAATGAATGAACAAGTTGAGGTAAATGAAGATAATGGAATATTATTGTTCTATAAAAATTGATGCACAAGTTGATTTTAGAAAAGCCTGCAAATATTTACAGGAACTGGTGCTGAGGGAAAGAACCAGAAGTAGGAATGCATTATACACAATAACAGCAAGATTGTGCGATGATCAACTATGAAAGATTTGATTCTTCTCAGTGTTTCAGTGATCAAAAGCAATTCCAGTAGACTTTGTACAGAAAATGCCACCTGCATCCAGAAAAAGAAATAAGGAGACTAACTGTAAAATCAACACATACTACATTTACTTCTTTTTTCTATATTTTACCTCTCTTCTGTTTTTTTTCCCTTTTTCTCTGATTTTTCTCTCCCAACATGATTCATAAAGTGATGTGTATTAAAAATAAATCAATTTACTGGATGCAAATGCAACTAAAATATTTTTTTAATTAATACCTATTTTATGTCAGGTTCTGTGATAGGCATTAGAGTTAAAGAAATTAAAATTGAATCCTTGCCATCAAGGAATTTTATTCTACTGGGGTTAGGAAAATTCAAATTGCATCCAGAAAAGCTTCAATTTCAAGACACATAATAGTTAAATTTAACAAGTCAACACAGAACCAACTATTTCTTGAAGAAATCATAGGACAGATATTACAGTATCTAAAACACTCTAGATAAAAATAGAGTACTAAAATATAAATAACATAAGACTACTATTACACACCCAAAAATGCAAGAGAGAATGGAATAATTTTTCTAAAAGCAATGGAATTAAAAATGCACTTTGAGATGACCTATTCTGCAAATTTCACCTTGATCATTAAGAAAAAAGGATATTCAATAATAGTCATTTGAAGCATTCGTGAAAAAAAAATTCTCTCTGCAGACTTATTTGCTGTTTTAGCATCTCAGAAAACAAATACATGAGAGGTGTATGGATGTAGTAGCCAAGTAACTATTAAGAGACTTCTTTCTAAATGTGCATAAGAAAAAAGGGACAAAGGCAATAATCAGATGGAGATAAATAGAAAGGTAAACCTAGAGCATCATGGATAGAACTTCGAGGCTCCCTTCCTAGATGTAAATCAATTTTTGTTGCTATTGTTGTTGTTCTTTGTTGGGGGGGGGAGGGTTTATTGAAAATAATAAGGTGCATAAAAGATAGAGTAGAAAAGTAGAGTCAGTATAATCCATTTCAAATTAAGGTCTAGTAATGAGGAGGTAGTCTCTCAGATGGAAAAAAAGCCTATAGGGAAGTGGATAAGAATGAGGTGGGGAAGGAATGAATAAGAATAAAAAGGAGGCCTTTGATGGTGGGAGAAGTTTCCATCAATGAACGTTCCTATGATCAAAGACAGATATTCCTTAAAGAGAGATGGGGAATTTGTGCTGGGAATTATCTGAGGGATAAGGGTCTTCAAAAGACCATTCATCCTATTTCAGGAGGTAGTAGAGTTATAACTGTTGGGATACCTGGCACCTGGAGGAGTGGAAGATCATGGACCCAGAGAAAAGATTTTAAGTAAAGAAGGTAACCAGAGAAAGGTGTAAATCAGTGATAGGCTGCATAATCAACATCATGGAAAAGTCCTAACAGAGATCAGTGTCTTCTTTGTCACTTGTAAAAATGGACGCAATTTTTTTTTTTTTTTTCTGGGAATGAAGTACCACGAAAAATCACAATCCATGGGGCAAACTCCAAAAGGCAGTGGCAGAAACTGTCTAGAGAAAAGGGCCTAGAATAGCTATTTCTAAATTCTTTATTCCAGCAAGAATATAAAGAACAGAAGGGAAGTAGATATTTATGTGAATTAGAGACTGAAGGTCTAGAGTAGACAGAAAGAGAATGTGCATAGCAAAGAGAATTGGAAAATTCTCTCTAGAAAGAGAAACAAAAATGAAATTTTAAAAGCTAATAACAGGGCAATCTACTTGATTGAGAAAAATTAATGTGACTAGATAAAATAATGATTGAGATTCTGATGCAGTAGATAAAATACTGGATCTGAAGTCAGGAAGCCCCGAGTTCAAACCCAACTTTAGACACAACTGAACAAGTCACGTAATTTCAGTCTTCTTCACTTTAATATTTGTAAAATGTAGATTTTATATCTAATACCTATTAGTCAGGTAATAGCCCTCCCTAGTGCCTGAGTTTTTGAAGGAATAAAATGAGATATCTGTAAATGACATTGCAAACCTTGCACAGCACTTAATTCTCAAATTTTTGTTTTCCTAGCTACCTCAGTCAACCCTTTTAACCTTTTCTTATTCTATTTTCCATGTCTTTAATCATGTCTTTCATTTAACTTTGACTTTTTTCTTGGCTTATCACATGCTCTTTTATAATAAAGATACCAGCATTGAACAAATTATTTAAATAAAAAAGTATTTGAGAGGAAGAGAATATTTTGATTCAAAAGATTCAATTGATTCCCTAGCCTTTCATGTCATTCTGGTGTTAAGATATCCCACATGGTTCCTTTTTGCTTTTCCATTATAGAATGAAATATGTGTTTATGATCCAGTATTAGTTGTAGGCATTTTTCAGTCTTTTCTAATCATCTATATGTTGCTGTTTTCTTCCATTTGTTTTTTTTTTAAACTTTTGGTTTTTCTTATTAAACATCTAGCTTTGTCAATTATTTTAATGATTTTTCCCCATTTGTGTACCACAAGGAGTCATCTTTGAATCCTTTGTTTCTTCAACTAGATTCAACTCAAGTGCTACCTCCTACATGAGATTTTTCCTCATTTCCCAGATTACTAGGATGTTCTCCCCTCAATAAATGATTTTGTATTTTTGCATATATTTTTTATTGTTTTATCTGTGTACTTTTTGTTTCCCCTTTAAGAAAATAAGTTGTAATGCAGTTTACTTTTTGCATTTTTTCCCCAGCAGTAATACATTTCTTGGCATACAGTAAATAAATGTTTGGAAATGAATGAACAAAAGCAACCTAACCTAAATGAATAACATCTGAAAGCTTGATAAGTATAATCTCAATTTCATCACTCAGATCATTAATCAATACATTAAAAAAGTTAGATCCAGAAATAATTTGGTCTTGCTTTTGATAAGCTTGCTCTCTATTTATTTTTCCATACTGCTTTTCTTCCATTTTTAGCCTGGCTAGGTAACAATTGTCATAAAAATTTAAAGATGAAATTTAAATTCATCTTTATATTAAAGTTCATTGAAAATTATCTATTTCCCCTCAGTTTTTGGATGGAAAGCTAAAGTCCAGGAAGATTAAATGTATTTTCCATGGCTTCACAGTCAGTTAGTAATAAAAAGTTGTCATAAGAGCATGGATTTTGATCTGAAAGCAATATTAAAGTTTCCTGTTCCTAAACTGCTGCTACATTCCTCATGTTGCCATTTCAACTTCTTAACTGGTTTTCCTGATTTCACTCCATTATGAATTTATTTTTAATCTTAAATTAGTGCTAATATCATATCACTCCTTGTCCCCAAATTATCAATGGCTCCCTATTAACAATCTCTAAAAAGAGTCCTAAAGCTGGCATTTGAAATATTCATAACCATCATTTGAGCTGGTAATTTTTTTACCTTCTTGCTCACTGCTCCCCAATATAAACAGCTGTTCCAGAGATTCTATATTCTTTGAAAGGCAAAAATAAAAAGCCTAAAAGAATAAAAATGAAGGAAAAGTATGACTGAGCTGAAAGGCTAGAAACAGGCCTTTGGGAGTCTAAAGTTGAGTAGCCTAAGGAAAGATCTCCAAAGATGAGGCAAAATAAGAAAAGAAATTTGTTCTCAATGCTGAGAACAAATTTCACCTTTACAAGTTTATCAAAAGATCACCTAAAATCATCTAGGATCCTTTCTTGTCTTTTCTTTTGTAACTGGTAAAAAGAATAAGACAAATGTTACAGCTGCTTCTTTTGTTTCAAGATTCTAAAGGAATTAGAAAAATGGAAATTCTTAAATGAGCAAACATTTGAAAAAAAATTATTTCTAATCCAGCTGTGACTTTAAGGAAAATGATTATATCTGCATCTATCCAAAATTTGTGAGTAAAGGAAGGAACGAAGAAAAGTCTAAGTACCTTCCCAAGGAGGCCAAGTTGTATATGTGAAGGTACTGAGGGAGGGCTTGGGATAAGTGTTCTGTGGGAAGTAGGAGTTGCCTGATGTTGTACAGTGATTAACTGTACTGATTAACATTCAGATGATATTTCAATTTTGCATGTCTGAAAAGCAAAACCCCTTAACATAAATATTATTTCAATGTGAACTGTGGGATCTTGTGTGAATCTTGTTAGTTGCCATGACCACCTTCAACTATTTTTCTCTATAAACAAACCCAACCCAGTTGTTCAGCTGTGAATTGTAGACAATCTCCTAGATTACTCATCTTTTTCATCTAAAAATTCAGGAGAAATATTCACATTGGCATTATGGTTTCTTTTGTAGTAATTGACTACTGAGGAGTAGGAAAATCTTCTAAATGTGAATTTGTTAAAATTATAAAATTAGAGAAGAATTTTCTCTCACACATAAGAAAATAACTCCATTAAAATGTCCTTTAAAAAATCTCACAATAAGAATTTCATTCAAAAGTCATATTTAATACCTGAGGTCTTGTCAGTAACAACCATCACTATTTGAAATGTGATGCTTTTTCCCCTTATCTTTTATTCATACATTGTAGTTATTTCTTACTCTGTTCATTAGATATAACAAGTATTTTGAACTGACCTGCATCCTTATTTCAACTTGCTTCTTGGCAGTTGCTCAATTTCATGAATTAATTGTATTGCATATTAATGTAACCATAGAAATATTATAATATGATGATAAAAATCATCTCAGAACTTATAGCTTCAAATAAGCATAGTCCCCTTCATATTATTTATGTTGGAAAACTATAAACTTTTTTCTAATGTGACACCATCCAGTTTTTTTCCCCAAGTTTCAAATTTTGGCTATCTTGTGGTACACCACAAGAAAATGAGTCTTCTTACTTTATTGTTCCAAATCATAATTGAATCAAATTATTAAAACTAAACCTAATAATGATAAAAATAAAAAGACTACAAGAAGTATTTTAAGCTACATCATATATGAATATGCACAATGCCTCAAAAAAATATCAATATGGACCACTAATTTGGATTCATATAAATGCTCTGGTCTCCAATCAATCTATGATCTCACTGAAGTAACTGTGGGTTTGCTGGATTGTTGTTTTTTTTTTTTAAATCACTTCTATTGTATGTGTGTATTTAGTATTAGCCCTTTTATATATACATACACATATATATGTATATGTATACATATATATTCACATGTGAGAAATTCATTCTTTGCTATGGTATATTATTGTTCTGTAAGAAATGATCAGCAGGATGATTTCAGAGAGACCTGGAGAGACTTCATGAACTGATGCTTAGTAAAGTGACTTAGAACTAAGAGAACACTGTACACAGCAACAACAATATCATGAATGATCAATTCTGATGGACGTGGTTCTTTTCAGCAAAGAAGTGATTCAGACTAATTCCAATAGACTTGTGATAGATAATTGTAGAAATACATATAGAATAATTGCACATGTTTAATATGTTACTTGCTGTTTAGGGGAAGGAGTGGTGGGAAAAGAGGGAGGAAAAAAAATTGGAACACAAGATTTTGCAAGGGTGAATGATGAAAACTATTGCTGCATATATTTTGAAAATGAAAGGCTATTATTTAAAAAGATAAAAACAAATCCATCCTTTTTCAGTTTTCTTTACCAACACATTCAGTTTTATTAGTATTTTTTAACTAGGAGAACCTGGGAATTCTGATTGGCTTAAAATCATTAGATTGTTTAATATTCATGAAAGTAAAAAGTACATCTACTTCTCAATTCACCATTTTGATGCAAGTGACACATTGGTCAAATCCTAAATGATTGATATCTTTAAAAATAAAGACAACATCTTCTGGGCCTGTATCCTAAAGAGATCACAAAGGAGGGAAAGAGACTCACATGTGCAAAAATGTTTGTGGTAGGTTTTTGTTTTTTTTTTTTTTTAGTAGCAAGAAACTAGAAACTGAGCAAATGCTTATCAGTTGGAGAAAGGCTGAATAAGTTATGGTATATGAATGTTATAAAATATTATTGTTCTATAAGAAATGATCAACAGGATGATTTAAGAGAGGCCTGGAGAGACTTACATGAACTGATGCTAAGTGTAGTAAGTAGAACCAGGAAATCACTATACATGGCAACAGCAAGACTACATGATGATTAATTTTGATGGATACGGCTCTTTTCAACAATGAGATGATTCCAATAGTTTTGTGATGAAAAGAGTCATCTGCACCCAAAGAGAGGACTGTGAGAATTAAGTGTGGATCACAACATAGTATTTTCACTCTTTTGGTTTTACTTGCATTTTGTTTCTTTTTCATTTTTTCTTTTCGATCTGTTTTTTCTTATGCAGCATGATACATGTGGAAATATGTACAGAAAAATTACACAAGATTTTGTAACATATATTGGATTACTTGCCATGGGGGGAGGGGAAAAATTTGGAACACAAGATTTTGTAAGGGTGAATGTTGAAAATTATCTATGCATATGTTTGGAAAATAAAAAGCTTTAATAAAAAAATACAGACAACTCCCCAATTATCTGGGTGCTTATACTAAAGTTATATCATCATTTCTACCTTTGGCAGACTACATATACTAGATTTTAATAATATATAGTCTGTTAATTCCTCTCAATTCCTATGGTTATATGACCATATATTTAGATGCTCAGATACATCTGTAATCTTGCAGATATGGGTATTCTCTCCACAAATACAGGAAGCAATCTTCCCACAATTTCTCATTGTGATGTCTT
The DNA here is from genome assembly GCF_016432865.1 of Antechinus flavipes. Lineage (NCBI taxonomy): Eukaryota > Metazoa > Chordata > Mammalia > Dasyuromorphia > Dasyuridae > Antechinus > Antechinus flavipes. The sequence goes on from NC_067400.1 coordinate 400,039,744, forward strand.
TTCTCATCTTTTCACAAATTCTGAAACATTTAATATTTGTCATCTTCTATAGCACTTACATATCATTTTTCCTCCTGAACCCTTCTTCACAGTTAGTTGCATTAAAAATGAAGTTGGAAATAGCTTCTGGATCTCTCCAAATATTAACAGAAAATATTTTAAGAACATAATATATACCTATAATACCTCCCACTGGAGAGATTGGAATGTTAAGTTTAGTTTTGCTAAGCTATAGTAGGTTAAGGAAACTGGTTGTTCATACTAAGTCCAGCATTAATATGTCATGACAAGAAAAGCTTGGAATGAGCAAGTGACCTAAGGAGTGGTAAACCAGCTCTTTTAGAAAGATAAGAAGTTAGAAATTGATCATTATTGATTATTGACTGGTAATAAGATCTAACCATGAAAGGCATGTGTGCATATATACATATGTATCCATATATAAATATGAATATGTATATACATATGTATTTATGTGTCTATGTACTTTTATATATATATATATACATATGTATATGTATGTAATATATAATATATACACATATATGAAACTGGATAATTTCAAAAGAATGGAAAAGCTCATAGATAGTGAATAACATTTTTTTTTTAAAGAAAAGGCAATTAAAGAGTCAATGAATCAAGAAGCATTCATTCTACTGTTTATTAACATTACTCTTTGAGTAGTAATATAATAAATGAAATAATACTGTTTCACAAAGATGTTTAAATTTAATTTGTATGAGAACCTTGGAATATATAAATATTTGCAGCATGCATATAAAGAGAATTAATTGATGTAAAAGGTAATATCCAAGCCATACCATGTCTATGAGGCAGATGAAGAGGTAATTAATATATTCCTGGGATATGAGGCAATCAACTTAAAGACACAGTCTTGGGAGACAAATTAATATGAGAGAAAAAGAGAGAAGGCCAATTTGCCAGGATCTCAGCATGTAAAAGTGAGAGTAATATACAACTGGAAAGACAGAGTGGGAACAGATTGTATAGAGCTTCAAAAGTTAAATGGATAATTTTATATCTGGTTACAGAGGCAATAAATGATAGATGCTTAAAAGAATAGCACTTGATAGAAATGTGTAGAATGGACTAAATGGGTAAAAAACTTGAGGCAAGGAGAATAATCAAAAAGTCATTATTTAATTTAAGTAAGAAATGATAAGGGCTACTTGAATGGAAATTGTATGAGTTGGGAGAAAGGATTGTATGTAAGAAATGGTAAGTTTTAACAACTGATGGGATATACATGACAAAAGAAAATAAGAAGTTGAGGAGAGATCTAAGTTCAACAAAAATGACATGGAGGGGAGGAAAGAATGAGATAAAGGGGTTAGATAATGATTCCTATTCTAGATATGTTCAGTTTGTGATATCTGCAGGATATCTAATTTGAAATGTCCAATAGACAAATAATAATGCAAAATGCATGTTTAGGAGAAAGAGAATAGAGCTAGATATCTAGATATGAGAATCATATCATTAGTTATAATAATTAAACGAATTTATAACATCGTCAAAAAGTAAAAGTGTGAAGAGAAGAGAAAGAGACTTAGGTTAAAGCTTTGGGAAACACCACCAAGAAAAGAGCATGATAAGAGTTGTGAGCTAGGAAAAGAAACTGAAAAGGAGCAGCTCCACAGGTAGGAGAAATACAAATAAAGCAGTGTCTTGAAAGCCCAAAGAAGACAGAATCCAAATGTAGAGAGGTCAATCATGTCAAATGCAGTAAATTAGGCAAGAAGTATGAGGACTGAAAAAAGACTACCAGATTTAGTAAGTAAAAGATGAATGATTGCTCCACAAAGAACAGAGTTTGGTCTACTATTGAGACTAAAAGCCAGATTACAAAAGGATAAAGAGTAAAAATAGAGGAAGTGGAAGTAATGAGAATAGATATGGTATTTCAAGGAGTTAGGTTTAAAGAGAAGATGAGACAGCACTGCAGGTAAATTAATAGGTAATGTAGGCAGCTTTTATAGGTAAAAATTACGAAGAGACCCAGACTTGTTTCTCTGAGGAAGGGGCTTTATTATCATAAAAGCAACCAAGGAGAAGCAGGGAATCCTCAGGTCTGAGAATTTTGCCTGATATTTATAAGACAAGGATTGTCTCAGGGGAGCTAACCTTTCAAGTCATTGGTTGAAACTAACAACCATCTTCTGGGGGCCCAGCCCTTGGATCACTCAGCACAACCCAAACTTCCTACACCTGGCTGAGTGAGCAATAGCATCTCCCTGTAATCAGCCACCCATGCAGAAACTAATAAAGACTCTGTGGGGCCCATTCCAGTTTGAAAGGATGCTATGGATCTAATGCAGATTCTTTAAGATGTGGGAATATACTTGGAGGAGGTTAAAAACAGTCAGAAGGGAATCAATACACAGGAAGAGGTTGAAGTTTAGAAGTGAAGGAAAAAGGAAACAAGCAGATGTTTGACATTAAAATCTTTCAAAGAAGACATGAATGAAAATTACAAAGGACAAAGAGACTCTTCTCTTTGTTTTCAGAGATTAGGAAAAAATGAAGCCATATTAGGAAATGATACCAAGACCTTTCAAGACAAAAAAAAAAAGAATGATGGAGTTCATATTAAATGGCTTCAATTTTCTAAATAAGAAAGAGATAAAGACCTCAGCTAGGAGGGAGAAGAGAGGAAAATATGAAAGCAATGAGAGGCTTGGGAAGGAAAGTTTTGGGAAAATATCTGTGATGGGTGAAATAAAGAATCAATTATGGAAGAATAAAATTATTATTTTGTTACAATAAGTGCTGAATTGAAACTGATTAATACAAATTTATAATATACCTAGTCAGCATATTTTGATTTTCTCCTGTATTGTTCAACAGTATATGAATAGAAACAGAAGAAGTAGATGGGGGGGAGGGGAAGGGTGGACATTCCATGGCTGTAGTTTGCCATGAAATAAGTAACAATAGGACAGGAGGCAATAGCCACCAGTTACTATTGACTAATGTGCCAGCTATAAAATCTTTAAAATACCTTCATGAGAATGGTCATAACATAGACCAATAGAATCCTTGATGAAAAGATGATAAAGGAAAAAGCAAGCTTACATAGATAATATTTTATAGCAAATCATATCTTCAAAATTTATTTAAGTGACTAAAAAGTTTAAGGGACATTCCTGCTGAGTGTCAATCTAAGAATAAAAAAGCAAGAAATCATGTGAAAGTATTGTTTCTTTCACATTTGAGTAAAATGTTATATATAAGACTTAGGAATTCATGAACTTGGGCACTACTAAGACTAAGGGAAACATTAAATTCACTGGAAATCTGTAAAAAAAAGCCAACCTATAATCAGTCACCTGAAGCTGTTTTCTTGAGAATAACACCAGAATCACTAAAGCTAATTTTAATTAGGTTTAGAATCAGCAATTTGCTTGGCTTCCATTACTTGGGGCTTCATTAATTAAGCCTAAAATTTTGACCAAATTATGTTAGGATACTAGAGTTATTTATCCCTGAATGTCAAATTTTAATTGTCATTTTGGTTCTCTTAGGGTAGGTTCGAAAATATTCCACCATATTATACAATTTGTACAAATTGTACAAATACAAATTATACAATTATACAATTGTACACTATAATTATAGTGGCAATGATATCAAAGAGAAAACTCATTTTTCTCCAGTAAACCAGATTATTTTGAATTTAGATTCTATTTGAAGATATAAAAGATAGACATCATAAAATACATATAAATAAATATAAATGATAGACATAATAAAATGCTAACAGACTACAAAATCATGATAAAAAATTCAAAATTTCTTTTTAGTCCATTATTGGAAATCAGACTCCATTAAAATATGCAGTAGCAGAACTGCTTCAGACGTGTTCTAAATATAAATTTTAGTCAAACTATCCCCATGGCAACTAAAATGATTAATAATTTCAGATCTTTGCCGGTCATGTTATTATATAATTCAAGCTAATTGGTTTGACAAGAAAAATTTGGCCAGACCAGTTTTAAACTGTGTAGATACTAAAAAGTTAATGTGCCACTGAGGTTATCATAGCCATGTTCCCAGGCAAAGTACACATATAATCAGAACTAGAAGGGATCAAAGAGGTCATCAGGTTGAACTATAAATAAATTGATTAAGATCATTCAAAAAATAAAGTTTAAGTCAGCTCTTTTAATCCAAGAGTCCATGCTTTTATTGCTCTTCTATGTTGTACATTTGACCAGACTTTAATCAGCTCAACCAATGAATAAAGAATGGCATTTTTCAGAGATCTGGAATCTAAATATAGTAAACTAGTAACTGCAAAGATAGATTAGTAAATATTCTGACTAATAAAATTGTTATGTATACCCTATACAGAGAACCAATTTTCAAAGAATTGAAATGCACTAAAATGCACTTAGCACTAAGACTGTTCTGAACATAATGAGATCATTCTTTGATAATAAGAAAAACTTAAGGAGTTGGCAATGCCTCAAGGTCATTGTTTTAAACTGCAATAATCATGATACTAATATTTAGGTGGAAATACCCAGTTACTGGCAATTTCCGGTTGACAAATATTTTACAGTAAACCCATTCATACTCTTGGGAGAACAATTTTTTAACACTTTTTTTATTATTATTACTTCAACACATCTGAAGTCTCATGACAGACTAATTCAATATGCATTCGAGATTACTCAAAGAGCCAAGGAGTATTTTGAGCATAATAATGTCGATAAATTGTAAATTAGTCAGCAGAAATTATTATTTAACTATTACTTAGAGAAGGTCTGGGAATTAAGATTTGGTTTGATTCACATTTTATCTCATTCTTCTATCTCAATGGTGCTTATTACTTGACTATTCAAAACAGCATTTATAATAAAAGAAAGGAAAATGGAACTAATTCTTTAACATCTTTAGCCAATGAATTAATATGCATTGGTGATATAAAAATAAAAATAAAACAGTCCTTGCCCTCAAAGAGCTAACATCTTATTGGAGCAAACAACACATATACACATAAAATTCAATATATACAATTAATTAAATTAACTATATATACAAAATAAATTATTTGGGGGGAACGCAAGAAAAATGTCATCTAGAATGTAGTGTTTGAGATGAGCTTTGAAAAAAACTAAAATTTCTAAAAAAAAAAAAAAACAGTGTTGAGGAAAGAGTACCTTATATATAGTTATGAAGAGCATCTTTTGAAAATATAAAATTGGGGGAACTACAATGTCTTGTGAGAAGACAAGAAGCCATTTCAAAATGGATTTACCACATTTATTTTTTTTAATTCCCCAAATTTTGCTGTCATATAAACTTTGTGTAAATTAACTAATTGACAGCTCTGCAGGATAGAATGCTTGGTCTGGAATAAGGAATACTACTGAGTTCAGATCTGATTTTAGACACTTGCTATTTATGTGACTCTGTGCAAGTCACAACCCTATTTGCCTCAGTTTTTTCATCTGTAAAATGACCTGGAAAAGGAAATGGCAATCCATTGTAATATTTTTTTTATCAAGAAAACCCCAAATGGGATCATGAAGAGTTTGACACAATGGAACAATAACAATAAATTGAATTAAAACTTCAAGGATAGTTCAAATACCTGATAGTCAATATGTAAGTAATTAACAAATAAGTAACCTGGGCATTATAAAGATAAAATGTTTGAAAGAAGGAATATTAGATTTTTGAATCAATACCTAACCGTGTGATCTTGAAGGATTTATCTATACTCTCCTCATTTACTTCACCTATGGAACAAGGAAGTTTATACCAGATTTCCTTTTAGCTATGTGCTTCTTTGACCTTTTAACTAAATTATTGAAAAATACTACACATTATTTAAAAGTATAATGTTTGGGTAAATAATGAACCAAATCTTTTTTTTTTTGGAACACCTAATTGTATGATTATCGATAAGGGCAAAGAACATAGTGTACGAGCAGTCATGATCTTCTTTGTATTGAAACACTTTCCTCTAGTCCTGATATAACTGCTACCAATTTTTTTCTAAGAAATGTGGAACTAGCCTAGGAAAATTACGGAATTATTCTACTATAGAATTGTTTCTTTCCTCAGATATATTTATATTATGACATTTTCTATTGGTCTTGCCAATACACAAAGGAAATCCAAAGGAAATGATGGCTTGTTGACATAAACCAAAACATTCTTATTCTAACCTTCTAATGGGATATTGAGTTCAAGTCATATAATTGGGGTAACTTAATTACAGGTTCCTCTGACAATAGAGGTTTTTTTTTTTTTAATGACAAGGATTAAGATATAATTTGCCTTACTATAGACGTAATTAACCTATTGTCATATAAGTTTTCACTGTATGACAAAGTTTGTATTCACTAATTTTCCAAAATTGAATAAGAGTAATATGCCTTTCACCTATTTCAGTTGGCATTCAACTGCCCAAAAAATAGTTTATCTTGTTGAGGTACATATTTCTCCTGGTTAATAAAAGTAATAATGTAGATAGAGTCAGTATTTTGACAAAATAATGAATATTAAGATTCATCAAACAATTGTTAAGAAAGCAACAATTCATGAAATTTTTATATAAATGACTATCAATGAAGAACCAGGAACCACATGGTAGAACACTTACTATCACTTTGGTAGGAATTATATCACTCTGGTGAAGTGGTCTGGACCTTGATCACATCTATATAAAAAACCATTATTTAATAGCTCCTTCAGCCAAAGCAAATCAACAGTTTTTTCTGAAACATATGTTAGAGATTTGCCTTGGGTACTGAAAGTGATTTGTCCCTTGACATCTAGCTAATATTGTAAGAGAAAGAACTTGAATGTATGTCTTTGTGACTCCAAAGCTGATCTTTTACCCACTTGGCTAAGTTATTTTTCATGATATTTTGTGAATAATGAAACAATAATAATCTTAAATCTTCAAGATTTTAAAATCAATACTCAAGCCATCTTTTTTACAGATGAAAGAAATTGAAACCCAGAAAAGTTGGGCAATAGTTATTAAGTAATAATAGCTAACCTTTATATAACATTATAAGATTTATAAAATTCCTTTTTATGTAGTATCTAATTTGATATTTCTGACTATCTTGTGAGGTATATGCTATCATTTACCTCATCTTACAGCTAGAAAAACTGAGGCAGTTTAAGTGATTTACTTAGCATCACACAGCTAGGAAATGGGTAAGACAGAATTTGAACTCAAATCTTCCCATCTTTGATTCTAACACTAAATATTGTACCATCTAACTACTTTAAAGCTTAGTACCACTCAAAATTCTGCAAATCCTAGCAATAATAAAAAACTTAACAAATTCTTGTAAATTTATTAAAATTAGCATCAGCTGGATTCAAACACATACTTTCTAACTCTAAATACAGTATTCTTTTCATAGCACAATGTTTCATACCCTACTATAGAAAAAGACAATGAACAGAAGTTTGACTGTTTGGTAATGAAATTGCTTGATCATGGCTATTCACCAAAGCCACCTACCAAGTTACAAATACATTACCATTTAAATCAGTGCAAGTAGTATCCTACCAACAAAATCTCAGATCTGTAAAATGTTGAAATATAGCTTACAATCTAACTGGAACTTTATTTCACCCTCTAATGGTAAAGTTATTCACTTTCAATTAATAGCATTCTGTTTTGCTTCACTGAATTGCTATCAATCAAATGTCTATTTGAAAAAAAGATAAAGTAAGCTTCAGTATCTTCTCTCCCTGATTCTTATTCTTACTTTGTGAGTGCTCTTTTATGATGGAGAGATGTTATCTTTCTCTCTCCCTAAAATGTCAGCTCCATATTCTTTGAAGTATATCAACCCCCTCCTCCAAATCCCTCTATTTAGCATTTTCATTGCTGAGTTTCATCCTACCTGGTTTTTTTTTTTTTTTATTACATTTGACAGCCTTTAACTATTATATCAGCACTTCTAAGGGACTTACTTCCAGTATTAACTGGAAAGCATTAGACTGGCATAATAAATGCATCATTCAGTTGTAAAATCATTAAAATTCTTTCTGGGGCTGGAGAGAATGCTAACCTTGATGGCTGGCCTTTTGTTATTCTGCATCCATGTGTGATATACCTTGTGATGTTAATGCAGTTCTACCTGATTGTGAAACAATTCATCATTATAAAAAAAGTTTGTGATTGATTTTCTTGAATCTTTCCAATGTTTCATGCTATTTTTTGGGAAAAGGATGACCAGGCCTTTGCTGAATGGAAAGGGACTGAAGATATTAACCATTTGTCAGCAAAAAAAAAAAAAGTGATTAAATCATGTTTCTCACCCCACTAACTCTACTCCCTTCAATCTCCAAAATTATGTATCTCTAATAATAAACATATTAAAATATGTATAAATATAACAACTCTGTCCTTTGAAAATCAAAAATGAATCCAATTTTCAGATATAATTCAATATTAGCTTTGGATTCAGGGCATATGCCTACATGAATGATTTTAAGTCAGTCAACTAAAGACTTAGTTTAATAAATAGATTACTGGAATTGTAATCTGAAAAATCTGGGCTTATGACCCATCTCTAAAAATGGGTATTAATATGTGAGTTATTTAAACTTTCTCCTCCCAATTTCCTCATCTGTAAAACACAAGGATTAGACTCTCTGGCCTCTACAATCCCTTTGAAATCTAAATCTATGGACCCATGAACCTATCTGGTCCTGCTTCCTTATTTGTCAAATGAAGTAGTTAACTTAGACAAATACTAAGATATCTGTTAAGTTTATTTTCATAATATGTTCAATAATTCCATTTTAAGGAATGGAATTCCTCTGGCAGCATAATCAAAAAAAGCTTCCTGTTCAAAGATTTTCATAGTAGCATTTTATGTAATTGTAGGGAGAGGGAAGAGTGAGCCCGCGCGCACGCACACACACACACACACACATAAAACCCAACTTGGAAGCAACTATCTCATTTGGTGATCTCATCTCATCAGTTCTCCTGGGTGCAATTATCTCCTCTATGGAGATAATTTTTAGATCTATCTATCTAGCCTTAAACTCTTTCTTGAATTCCAGTCTTGCCTCATCAATTGCCTATCGGACATCTGGAACTGAATGTCCTTTAGACATCACAAAGTCAACATGTTCAAAATTGAACTCGCTTTTTCCCCTCTTTTTTCTCTCTCCCCTTTTCCAAATTTTCCTATTACTGAGAAAGTCACCATCATCTCAGTCATCCAAGATCAAAATCTTGGTGTCATATTCAACTTTTCCCTTCCATTCACTCCACATGCTCAAACCATTGACCAATTTTGTCATTTTTTTTTCACAACCTCTCTCTTATACAGGATGTCCCCTTCCCTCCAATCACACAGTCTCCACATTGATGCATAGTCCTGGACTATTATAATAATATTCTGATGGTTTGTCTCCTTTTCCTCAAGTCTTTCACATGTCTCCTTTTCCTCAAGTCTTTCCCATTTCCAGTCTATTTTGTATTAAGCTGTCAAAATGACCTTCATAAAGTATAGGACTGAATATGTCCTTTCTACAATTTGATAAATTTTGGTGGCTTCCTATTACTTCCAGAATAAAATATAAAATTGTCTGTTTGACTTTTAAAGTCTTTCATAATTGGGCTTCTTTCTTTATTTCTAATGTCTTTACGATTTATTCCTCTCCAAATACTCTGTGATGCAGCAACACTGGCATAGCACTTAAAGTTATGTTTTTCCACTGAATGTCTCCCATGCTTGGAGTACTCTCCCTTTTCACCTATCTTACCTGTTGGTTATCTTCAAAACTTGGCTCAAATCCTTCCTTTCTCAAGGTCTCTTTTCTGGTCCACAAAACTGCTAATTCTTTTCTTCTGGGATATTTCCCATTTATACAAGAAATATCTTCACCTTGTACATACAGAATTGTTTGCCTTTGTCTCCCCAATTGAATAAATACTATTATCCTTGGAGAATAGTAAACATTTAACAAATATTTGTGAATAAATTCATGAGAGAAATGATCCAATAAACAATAGTACACTTTGTATAATATATTACAGTATCAAAATTTAAGATGAGAACTCTAAGGTATACAAAGAAATATGGAAAGATATTTATGAAAAAGTGCGAATTGAAAAAAATACAGAAGCAAGCAAAGGAAATACACATTAACTTATCATATAAGTAAAAGTGAATGCTAATGAATAAATAAAAATTCTTCATAGAAGTAAGAAAGAAATGAAAAATGTTATATTTGTATTGAAATTAATTTAAATGTAAACCATTATTAAGTGAGTACATGTATATTTATTATAATTATGTTTATTACTATTGTATGTTTATTGTTGCTTATGATAAAGCATTAACAAATAAACACTCTAATGTGACTACTAACACAAAAATATTAACAAATAAATTGCAATAAATTGCAAGCAACCCAAAACCTTTTAACTCATAGGTTAAAAAATGATTATTACCTATGAGATCATAGGCAAGTAACTTATCCTCCCTGGATTGCTGTGTCTTTGTCCATAAAACCAGACAATTAGATGAAGATGATCTCTCTCTATCGTCTTCTGTGTTTCACACATATGAAATATAAACTTTCCAAATCCCAAGTCTCCCCTGCCATATGTCTCTCTAAAAACTAAACTGTCTTGCTGCTGGTTGAAATATCCTTGTATATCCAAGAATTATGGAAAAGTACTGTGTCAAGAACTTTCACTTTCCTCTTTGGAGAATGATGAGAGAATGTAGGATCTCAGTTAATAAATTAAATGACTACTTTCAAGCTTTGAGAGACAGAAAAAAGTTTTGCAGAAACTGAGTCCAAAATTCGCATAATAGGAATCATTTCCCAAACTCTAGGTATCATCTCCAAAAGACCATAGTTGAAAATTCTGGCCACAATAAAAGAAGACACTGAAGAGGCTCTCAGCAATCAATTTTCACTCCATGAATACATGATAGTGAAGGAATGAATTCTGCCAGTACAGTTTGATAGGTTGGCTGGAAAAAAGATAAGATAGGTCTGAATAGCAGGAATGAGGCATGAGGATACTGGGTGTAGGAGGACAGGTGTGGGGTAGGACAATTCAAAGCAATGACTGATTTGCCTGTTGTATTAACAGATTTACTTTGAGTTGGATTTTTATTTAGTCCACCCATGACTGACCAGTGGATGGAAGACCAAAAGAATTATTTTGCCCAACTTTATTCTTGCCATTTTCAGACAATCTAGAAAAATATGTAACTTTTAAAAAGTACAGTTAATCAGCCAGAGAGCTACATATTTACTATATGAAACACATTTGCTTTAAATATAATGAAAAAGGGAGTCAGTAATAAAGTATTCTTAACAAGAATGAATGCACAAAGATTGAAAGGGATATTACTCCTGCTTTCACATGAAATTAAAATTGCATAAAATGCCCTATATTTTCTGCCATTGTAGCAAGTGGTCCTCTTTCTCTAAAGTAAGCTTATTAAGAACATTAAAATATTTACGAATCTTGGAAGAACTGGAGATCTAATATGAACATAAAGGTAGCTCTTACCTATATAACTTTTCTGAAAATATGGTAGCCTGATTACTAGACATATGTTCACCTATCTGTGGCCTTTAAGACAAATCAGTTGTTTCAGAGTACTCATTTGGGTGAAAGCCTGTTTGTACTGAGTTTAAGAGAGGAAAACAGAGAGATAGACAGAGACAGACAGAGACAGAGACATACAGAGAGAAAAGAGATGGAGAGAGAAAGAAAGAGAGAAAGATGGAGGGAGACAGACAGAGACAGGTAGAGGGGGAGGGAAAGAAGGAGGGAAGAAGGGAGAGACAGAGAGAGAGAGAGAGAGAGAGAGAGAGAGAGAGAGAGAGAGAGAGAGAGAGAGAGGAGAAGAGGTGAAGACAGGCAGAGAAAAAGAGAGAGAAGAAAATTAGACATTTAGAAAAAAATAATCCAGGGGTAGTTATTTGGTATAGTGGATAGAGTACCAACCCTGAAGTAGGAGGACCTGAGTTCAAAGCTGGCCTCAGATACTTAACACTTACTGGCTAGGTGACCTTGAGTAAGTCACTTAATCCCAATTGCCTCAGCAAAAAAAAAAAAAAAATCTAGTCAGGAAAAATTCAGTCAGCATTCTTTCCTGTTGACTTAAAACAGCAGTTATATCCATAGAAAAATAGTTAAGGTCATGTTTTTAACAATTCTATTTACACATCAGGATAGAGGCAGCTGAGTAACACAATGGATCAACAAGAGATCTTAGTACAAATCTTGCCTCACACGTTTAGTAGCTGTGTGACCCTGGACAAGTAACTTAACTCTCTAAGCCTGTTTCCTCATTTGAACTTAAAGTGAGGGTTGAATTCATTAACATTTAAGGTCTTTTCTGTGATCTAAGTAAAATCCTATGTATTTTACATCTCTATCAATTCCCTCCTGATTTTGTGCAAATCCTGAAAATTGAAAACAAAAAGAGCACACAATTCCTTATTTATTCTTTACTTATGAAATAACAAAGCCAGATATAAATAGGTATGTAGATATAGATATATGAAAAACCCATTAATTTCTTTCTATTCTATTTGGAAAATTTTATTGAATTATTTCAGAAATAATCCACATTTAGGTAATAAACATCATTAAACTATGTTCCAAGAAAATTCCAATAAATTTTGGGTAGAAAAAAGTAATGAAATTATATTTATTTGAAAAGAATTCTCATTAAGAATGCATATTTTCTGAGATTAAAAAAAATCTCTTCTATACCACCACCCCTCAGTTCAAATTCATAAAGTTTTACTTTATTTCCATTGCTGTTTTTTCTACTTACGAGATTATATCTTTAATAGTAGTCAGTAGCTTTCCTTTCTTTTGTAATTCTCCTTTTCTTGTATCCCCATTACAAATGTTATTTTACATATAGAAATAAGATATCATTTTCTCATATCAAAAATTATTGGGTAATAAAACAAGATAATTGATAAATATCTAATTCTTTCAAAACTTCCTACCATTTACAAAAATGTCAATAATGAATCTTTTATCTTTTTTCATTTCTCAGTCAGAGCTTGGCAATAAGTGACTCATTATAGAAAACACTGGACTTTAAGTCAGCAAGACCTGAATTCAAATTCTGTCTCAGATCCTTCATAGATGTGTGACACTAGCAAAGTCATTGAACTTATCCCTGACTCAGTTTCCTTCTCTGTAAGATTATATTGATCACAGGTAACTGTATTTAAAATTTAAAGAGTTGCTTTGTAAACTTTAAAGTCATATAAATGCATGCAAAATATTCATTCTATAAGCATTTATTAATCAATTACTATCCACAAATCATTCTTTATGGTGTTATAAATGCAAAGACAAATTAGATTTCTTGACATCAAGGAGCTTATATTCTACTGAAGGCATCTAAGAAATACATTAAATTTATAAACATGAAACACATGAAATAATTTCTGGTGAGGTGCAAAGTCCAAGTTAGCTCCCTGTTGACCTCAGGATCAGCTAGAGTCAGGATCAGCAAAAGTGCTTGGTCTTTAGGGGGAGAAGTAAAGGAGATGAACGAAACTTCACAAGACTCACCACCAACCTCCCTTCTCCTCATCCTCCTCCAAAGTGACTCCAGCTTGTCTTACTCCACCCCTTAATCTCTCCTACAATTCTCTGTATACACCAAAAGACTGAGTCAGCACAGAAGAGTGAGAAGGGCCATTTTCCAAGCATATGCTAATAGAGTATTGTCCAATAGGTAATTAGCCTTAAGTGCTCAGCTGTCTAATTTCAGTGCACCTATTCAGAGTTTCAGCCCTTTACATTTCCCACTTTCTTTTGTTTAAGAACACAGGTGGTCACGCCATCCCTGACTTCTCAGGAAAGTGAGAACCCCCCAAAAGGAGGTGATAACATGCTCCCTGAATTCTCAGGAAAGGAGGTGAAAACACCAAAAAGGAGGTGATCATTCCCCCTTCTCTCCCCCGACTTCTCAGGAAAGGAAGTGAAAGCACTAAAAAGGAGATGATCACACCCTCCCTGACTTCTCAAGAAGAGAGATGAAAAACACCAAAAAGAAATGGGGAGTCAAGCCAAATATTGCTAGCAGATTTCTTGGCTGAAGGGTCTTACTAGAAATCAGCATGGGATATATTACACAAGCACATAGCAATAAAGCACAGGCTATTAATGATGACTCTCCCTACAGCTGGTGCAGGCTCAATGTGGTCTAACAAACATGAATTGTACATGCAAGTAGTGATATAACAAACAATATAAATCAACATGGTATTGTAAAAGATTTCCAGAAGTCCTAGAAGGAAAGTATGTAAACAGCAATCACACACATGCCTCCTTTAGCAGCCAAGAGATAGTCCAAAACCAATCTATTGTCCATTGCTTCATGTGTCAGGGAATCCAATGAACCCTGGAAGTTTTTAAAGTCCTTCAACAATCTTTTTATGTGCTAGGGAATCCAATGATTCCTGAAGATTTTGAAGTCCTGCAACAGTCTTATCATGTCTCAGCGAATCCAATGTTTCCTGAGGGTTTTGAAGTCCTACAACAATCTTATCATGTCTCAGAGAATCCAATGATTCCTGAGAGTTTTGAAGTCCTCAACAATCTTATTATGTCTCAGAGAATCCAATGTGCTACAACAATCTTTTCATGTCTCAGGGATTCCAATGATTCCTGAGGGTTTTGAAATCCACCATTTTTTGATGTCCATGAGTCAAATGCCATAACTGCTATGCTCGTTCAGTGGTGGGCATAGTCAGTGACAGAACCACCCAATGTTTCTTGGGTCTTCTCCTTCATTTCAAGGGTCTGCTCCATCTCTCTCTGATGGACAAAGCAAATATGACTTGTTGGCACCTATCTGATTCCTTCTCCATCTATGGAGATATAAGCAAACCCTCTCCCCCAAGCATTTAATCTATCTGGTCCCTTCCATTCACCACTTTCTGGGTCTCTCCATATCACCTGGTGATTATCTAAAGATAGTGGAGCTACTCGCACTGGACATTGCCCTTCCAGTGGGTTATAAAACCTCTCTGCTGGAGACAGTGGATCTTTGTCAAAAATCAAGAAGTTAATTGTATAAAGAACTAGATTTAGAAGTTCTCTAGGGTTACCTGTGGCTCCCCTTTTCTTTTGTTTTTGGAGGTGCATCTTAATATCTCAGTTTCTCCTCTCTACTATTGCCTGTCCTTGAGGATTAAAGGGTATGCCAGTGGTGTGTAAAATCTTATACTGTGCACAAAAGTGTGCAAAATGTTTAGAAGTATATGCAAGTCCATTATCTGTTTTTATGGCTTGTGGCACACCCATAATTGCAAATGCTTGGATAAGGAATTCAGTGACCACTCAGGCTGTCTCTTTTGCTACTGGTATTGCAAAAGTGAATCCTGAAAAGGTGTCTACCACAACATGGATAAAAGACAGATGACCAAAAGATTTATAATGGGTCACATCCATTTGCCAAATTTCATTGGGTCTCAAACCATGAGGATTCTTCCCTGGAGGGAGTGTAGGAGCATGGAAAGAAAGGCAAGCTGTACAGGCTTTTACTATGCTCCTAACTTCCTCTCTTGTTATTCCAAATTGTAAACATAAAGTTCGAGCAGCCTGATGATATTTAGAATGAGATTCTTGGGCTTCTTGAAATAAAGGAGTATTGGCCAACATGGTTAGAAGGCTATCTGCCTTTGAATTACCATCAAAAATAGGACCTGGAAGTCCACTATGACAGAGGACATGCATGATATAAATCTTAACCTGGATGCTTTCTCACTTGCTGTGGAAGTTCCTTAAAGAATTGATATATATTAGAGGCTACAAATTTTATTTGGGCTGTGGCAATTCTTTGTACCACACCTACTGAATAGGCCAAATCAGATATTATATTTATATCTCCTGGATAATAAGAAAGAGCTAGCATGATTGCATACAATCCATTCGGCTGAGTGGACTGAAAAGGAGTTCTGACTACTCTCTTTATAGTTAAATCACAAGAATATACAGCACAAATATTATGTTTGGATGCATCTGTAAAGATAGTTGGTCCTTTAAGAGGAACTTTAGAAACTTTTTCTTCAAGAATCCACGGCCAATTACATAATAGTCAGGAGACCCGTGTGTAAGATTTGGAACTGTGGCCAATAAAATTTGCCACTCTGAGATAGTTTTACAGTATACATTAATTTGTGCTTTAGTATAAAAGGTGTATGTCTTGTCAGGTCTTATCCTAGATATTTGTACTGCTCGCTTAATGGCCTTTAATAAAATTCTACCCACAAGTACTGGGTAAGGAGTAAGGCTTTGTTCTGGTTGTGCTGGAAGGTTCACCCACTCTATCACACTGTCTCCTTAATGAAGGACTGCTGTGGGTGCCTTTTTTGTAGCAAAAACTAATATTTCCAAGGGTTTTTGAGTGACTCTTTCAACCACATTAGATAAAGCCAGTTCAACTTCTCTCAAAGCCTCTTGAGCTTCTTTTGTAAGCTGGCATAATGAGTTTAAAGTACTGTTTCCCCTTAAAATGTCATATAATGGTTGAAATTGATAGGTAATCAAGCCTAACACTGAACACATCCATTGGATATCTCCTATTAATTTCTGAAAGTCATTTAAAGTGTTTAACTTCTCTGTTCTTAAGGAAAGTTTTTATACTGTGAGCACCTTAGGGTCTACTTCATATCCTAAATATTGAAAAGGAGCATGTCTTTGAATTTTTCTGGAGCTATGTGCAATTTGTAGTTCTTTAGTGTTTCTATGGTCTTTTGTAGACATGCGTCTAATATTTGTTCCTCAGGTGCACATCCCAATATATCATTCATGTAATGTAATAACATTTTTTTGGAAATGCTTTTCTTATTTAAGAGTAGCAGCAACATGCATTTGGCACATAGTAGGACTGTTTTTCATTTCCTGTGGCAAAACTGTCCATTCATATCTTTTATAATGCTCAGCTAAGTTAACACTGGGCACTGAAAAGGCAAATCTTTTCATATCCTCCTTATCCAGAGAGATAGAATAGAAATAATTCTTCATGTCTATAACCCAAAGAAGCCATTCTCAAGGAAATTGAGTAGGAGATAGAAGTTCAGGCTGAAGAGTTCCCATAGTTTCCATCTGTTCATTTACCTTTCTTAAATAAGTCAACATCTTCCATTTTCCAGATTTCTTTCTTACAACAAATACTGGGGAAGTCCAAGGACTTAGATAAGGTTGTAAGTGTCCTTGATCAAGTTTCTCCTGTATTATATATAATAAGGCCTGAATTTTATCATTATCTAAGGGCAACTTTTCTATCCATACTGATGTATCAGTTTTCCATTGGATAGGAACAGGTGAAAGTGTTGGCAGGCCTTCAACAGCAGTCCCGCCTAAAAAATCAAAGTACTCATTTGTAATCCTAATTGTTGTTAAAATGTCTCTTCCCCACAGATTATGGGGGTTTTATCAACTATAAAAGGAGGATGCCAGTTCATCTCAAAAGAGTAGCACTAACTTCAGCTGCAATAGCAACTCCTCCTATGCCAGACATGTAGGTGTCTGCCTTAATCTTTGGCCAGTGACTGGGCCAGTTGGCACCTATAATGATTGTACAATCTGCACCTGTGTCTACCAGTCCTTCTAATGGTGTGCCATTTATATAGATAGTGAGCCTAGGTTGGTCAGCTGTCATAGCTGCTGTCCAGTGTATTCCTGGATTTTGTTGCTTGGAGTCAGAATCTGGGCAACTATCACCAAATTGCTTATTAGGAGTCTGTATCAGTAAACCTGATGCTACTACTTCTCCTGGTTGATGTCACACATTGTCTACCTGTATTAGTGATTGGGATATTATCTACACATTCCCCAGTTTCCTACATCAGTCTATGGATGAACACTGTTTTTTAAATACTCTCAGGAGGTGAAATGATCAAATCTATTGTGCCTGGAGGCAAGGGATCCATAGGCCTCTCCAAGAGGTATCTCAGTTGTCCCAGCTACATACAGCTCTATTCTCTCCAACTGTAATCCCTTTCTCCCATCAGATTGCTTCCTGGCTGATTGGTCACGTCTGGTTATTGAACTTCTAAAGGCTCTCTGGGTGTAGTATCAGCTGTCATCATGCCACAAGTATTTTTTGTTTTGGACCCCCCATCCCGTTTCCCTGAATCAGCTTACATTCTGATGCTCAATGGAAGCCTCTGTTGCATTTTGGTCATAGGGTTTTGGGTCTTGTTCTCCCATCTGTTTTCTCACTCTGTCTCTATGCCCATATTGAGCTTTTAGATGCCCTACTTTACTACATTGAAAGCATTGACAAGTCTCTCTGGAAGTCCCTTGACAAAAGGGACCCTTTCTTCCCATGTTTGGATCTTGGGAAGTCTGTGTCATAGCCTGGCTGTAAAAGGTATTTGTGCCCATTGTGACACAGCATCTTATAATCTCCTGTAAAGGAGCATCCTTGTGTAGTCCTAGGACAATTCTTCTACAAACCTCATTAGCATTTTCTTTAGCAAGTTGCTTTATTATAATTTCTGTTGCTCCATTTTCACTAATAGTTTGTTTGTCAGTAGTCCTTAAGCATCCCACAAAATCAGCAAAGGGTTCAGTTTGCCCTTATGCTATTTTTGTGAAAGCCTCTCCCTTGTGTATTTACCGGGGATAAAACCCCATGCTTTGATAGTAGCAGCAGCAATTTGTTCATATGCTGCTATGGGGTGATTAATCTGTACTGAAATGTCTGTATAAGAACCTCCACCTGTTAGTTTTTCATAGGTGATTGGATTTAACTCCACTTTGACTATTTCCTTGGGATTGTATCCTACAGCGCTCACCATATTTGGGAAGCCACAACAAGTTTTGTCCAGGTTCTAAGCATGTCCTTGCTATAGATTTCCAGTCCCTAGGAGTTAAGACTTCATAAGCCAAATTCCGTAATAACATCTTAACATAAGATGATGTAGACCCATAAAGAGTGCAAGCCTTTTTCAGGTCTTTAAGGATTTCTAGACCAAAAGGAGCGTATCTTCTACTTGCTTGACCTGAAGAGTTCAACTGTTGAATCACAGGATACATTTCTATTCTCAAATCAACTGTATTCTCCCCTTCTTCTGTGACTCTAAGTAGTGTTTTTTGTAATCTAGTCATAGGAGGGGATGATTGTTAGGAGGGAGGTGTTGGTGGTATCACTGTCCCTCCCACTACTGCTCCTCCCTCCATTCAGGAAGGTGGAGTTGATGGGGGCATGTCAAGGGCTTGCTCCATAGGCGGAGCTGAAGCTGCCTCCTAAGAACGAGAATCACCACGCCCTTCAACTTCACTTAAGTCTTCATGCCCTCTGGTGATATTGCCATTAATGTGTCCTTTGTCTTTCTCTTTTTTCTCATACATCCTCATCTGCCTGTTCTTACAACTTTTCTTTTTTCTATAACTTACAGGATTCTTTAAGGCCAATTATATTATGTTTTATATATATAGAATGTTTCCTTGGAAATTGAATCAGGACCTTTATCATTGTAGTATTCACATAGTTGATCTCCTACTAGTTTCCAATTATCTGCCTCTATATCTTCTTCCTTTAAGAACCAAGGGGACATGCATTCTAATGTACCCAAGAGCCTACCGATCTGCTCCCAAGTTACAAATAAACCTTGTCCCTTCAACAACTTAAGTATGTTTTCTATAGTGCCCCCTCGGGGAAGGGATGGGGTGGAGCTGGGGATGGGGGAAAAACTTTTCCTAATATCTGCCCCCATTTAAGCTAGAAAGGGTTACTAGTTTAACCTTTAACAAAGTAAGTTCCCTGCTTGTCTATTACAATACTCACCCTATTTCCTGATCACCAGGGACTTCTTCAGTGAAATTAAGGTCCTTGATTCACACACTGGGCACCAAATGTGAAGTCTGAGTTAGCTCCCTGTTGACCTCAGGATTAGCCAGAGTCATGATCAGCAAAAGTCCTTAGTCTTTAGGGGGAGAAGTAAAGGAGATGGATGAAATTCCACGAGGCTTGCCACCAATCTCCCTTCTTCTTGTCCTCCTCTAAAGTAACTGGTTTGTCTAACCCACTCCATAATCCTTTCTACAATTCTCTGAATACACTAAAAGATCAAGCCAGCACAGAAGAGTGAGAAGGGTCAATTTCCAAGCATATGCTAATAGAGTATTGTCCAATAGGTAGTTAGCCTTATGTGCTCAGTTGTCTGATTCCAGTGCACCTATTCAGAGTTTCAGCCCTTTACAGCAAGGGATCAGTTAAGCCTTGAATGAAGCTAGGTACTCTGAGAATAGAACCTGAAATATGGTTATATCCAAAGGGTATTATTACTTAGATTCAATGGATATTAAGGTAGTATAAGATCTGACACATAGTCTAGACTAACTCGTTCATTTTAAAAATAAGAAAATTAATCTACTACTTAATGACCTCATCAAGGGAACAGCGAGTGACTCCCTTTCTGTTCAGGTATTACTTTCTTTTAGTTTGAGAGCCAGAGAAGAATAAAATATTTTTACTGGAAGGTATGCATGACAATAGATTTCACCCTCATTTTGAATAAGGATACTGACACTAAAAGAATAGAGAATTCAAATGGTATCTTGATCTGGTAGACAAAATGGCCATCCTTTGGAATTGAGAAAGGTGAACATAGGAGGGAAAAAAATGCTGTTCTTCTCTCATTGTGATTGAGGGGGATGAAGTAATTCTACTAAAGGTTCTTCTCCAATATGAGGTGATGACTAGGTATTAACATACATCGTTGAGACCAGTGATTGCTCATTCAGGATATCCTTTTAATGATCCTTGTTTTTGTAATACTGTGAAAGGAAGCTTACAAACAGAGGGCTGGTTTGGAGTACATGGAAGGTCATGTTTGTATTTTCCCATATGTATCAAGATATATTACTGACATGAAATAAGTATAAAATTTGTAATTTCTATACATCACAATAGATGAGATTTTGTGAATCTCCTTGACATAATCAATTCAAGTGTTTATTATCTCCCCCCCATCCTTTTACAGAGAAGGAAACAGGCTCAAAGAGATAAAGTGACTTTTCCATGATGATATAGTTAATGTCAGAGGAAATATTTGAACCCTCCTGTAAGAGACAGTAAGGTAGGACAGTGAATAGACAACTGGGTTCAGAGTTAGGAAGCCCTGAGGTAAAATCTGGTCTCACATAGTAACTGTGTATCATAATCTCTGCTTGCCTCATTTTCCCTATCATCAAAATGGGGATAATACCTTCCAAGGTTGTGAGGATCAAATGAAGTAACTATAAAGTAACTAGCACTGTGCTTGACACATAAGTACTGTATAAATGTTAGCTATGATTATGATTATCATATTGATAATGAAAATAATGATGACTTTCTGACTCCAAGGTTAGCATTTTTTCCATCACTTTTTCTAAGGAAAATCAGAGGACTACCTTATCAGCTGTAGCATTAGTATCTCAGAAAAAGGACCACTGCATCAAAATAACTTAAAATTTATTAATTAGGCATATACATTCAAACATTTAAAGCCAAAAAAAAAGAGAGAGAGAGAGAATGAACTGTATCCAAAACATTCATAGCAATACTTTTTGTTGATCAAAACCAAAACAAAACCAAAACAAAACCCATAAGGAAGGAATAGTCCATCAGTTGGGGAATGGCTAAGCAAATTATGGTTGATGAATGAAAAGTTGCTTCATATTAAAGAAAGAAAGGGACAGATTGTGAAAAACAAAATTTACATGAATGTAAATGAGTAGTACATGAAGAGCAATTTATATGCAAAAAATCAACTTTGGTAGATATAAAAACTCTGAATTATGTAATAACAAATCAGGATTTTATATGTTATATGATAAAATATACATCCTACCTCTTGTTAGAGAGATAGTGGACAGCTTTGGAACTAGTGTGTTGAAGTTATAATATATTTTTTAAATGTACATAATTGGGAGAGGGGGGAATGGAGCCAAGATGGCAGAGAGCAGACTTGACTTTCTGTGACTTCTGATATTCTCTCAAACCAACAGAAGATTCAGCCTTTAAAATGACTTTGGAGTCAAAGAACCTACAAATATTTGGAGTGTAACACGCTTCCAGAAGAACTTTGGAAGAATTTCAGAATAGATCTATTTCAAATGGGCAGGGGGACAGTCTGCCTGAGTCTAGACTGCAGCACAGGAGAACCAGGACAAGGAACTGGGGTGAGGAGTCAGAGCGTTACAGCTTCCATGCACCTATGAATCTTCTATGAGCCTCTTAGGCTACTCTGTTCTGGTTGCAAGCAGATGGTTTGGCAGATTTGCCATAGAAGTCAAATTGTAAATCACTGAGCCCCAGAAGAACATGGCACCTAGCCAGAATTGCCCAGAACCAGAAGTCAATCAGCAGAACTGCCCCAGAGCAAACTAAAGCAACTGTCTCTCCTTTTAGTTAAGAGCAGATCTCAAGCCTTTAAAAAATGAACAACAAAAAAACGAAAACAAAAAGAACTCTCACTATAGACAGTTTTTATGAGGAGAGAAAAGAACAGACCTCAAATCCTGAGGTTTTTAAAAGCAAATCCAGATGCAGTCACAAAGGGAGCTATGAGCTGGCTCCCAATTCACAAGGCTTTCTTGGAAGATGTCATAAAGGATCTTAAGAGTTAGAAGAAAAATGGGGAAAGGAAATGAGATCTTTGCAAGAAGGGAAGGGAAAAGCATATAATTACCTACAAAATAATTTGATTGAAATGGAAAAAAGCATATAACTCCTTACAAAATAGATATTGAAAAAATACCAATTCATTGAAAAACAAAACTTGTGAAAGGGAAAAAAAATGCAATGAACAAAACAATTCAATTAGCCAAGTATAGGAGAAGCTAAAAAAGATAACTGAAGAAAATAATACATTAAAAATTAGAATTGAACAAATGAAAGTGAATGACTCAATAAGATTTCAAGAATTAGTCAAACAAAAAGCAAAAAATGAAAAAAATAGAAGATATGAAATAACTCTTAGGAAAAACAAGTGACCTGGAAAATTGATATAAGAGAGACAATCTAAGAATTATCGGACTTTCTGAAAACCATGATGAAAAAAAGAATCTAGATATTATCTTACAGGAAATCATAAAGTAAAACTGCCCCGATGGCTTAAAATCAGAGGGTAAAATAGTCATTGACAGACTTCACCAATCACCTCCTGAAAGAAACCCTAAAATTAAAACCCCAAGGAATATCGTGGCTGAATTTCAGAACTATCACACCAAGGAAAAGATATTGCAAGCAGTCAGAAATTAAATTAAATACCAAGGAGCCACAATTAGGATTACCCAGGACTTAGCAGCTTCAACTTTATAGGATTGAAGGGCCTGGAATCTGACATTCCAAAAAGCAAAGCAACTTGGATTACAGCCAAGAATAAGCTATCCAGCTATGATGAGCATTATATTTCAGGGAAGAAGATAGACATTCAATGATAAAGGTGAATTTCATCTATTTCTAACGAAAAGACCAGAACTGAACAAAAGATTTGATCTCCAAATAAAGTATCAAGAGAAGCATAAAAAGATAAAAAGGAAAGAAGTCTTGAGAATTGTATTTCTGTTATGGGTATATGTAGAAAGTGCTGGTATAATTTGATTTTATGATAATAAAATGAAAAAGAAACTAGAGATGGAAAGGGTATCATGCTGGAAAAAAGGAAAAATAAAGTAAAATAAGAGAAATTCATCTCATGAAGAGGCAAAGAAGACCTATTATAATTGAGGGGAAGAAGAGAGGTAGATGAGTATTGGATGAAACTCACATCAGATTTGGCTCAAAGAGAGAATATCAGATATATTTGATTTCACAGAGAAACTTGTCTCATCTTATAGGGAAGTGGGAGGGAAAGGGCAAAAGAAAGGGAAAGACTAATAGAAGAGAAAACAGAAGTATTAGGGGAAAGGTATAAAAAAGGGGAGGGGCTTTAAAGAGGAAGGGCTGTTTGATGGAAGTGGTAATCAGAAGTAAAATACTGGGAGGAATAAAGATGGAAAGAAAGAGAAAAGCATAACAGGATAAATAAGGTAGCAGGAAATATAGAATTAGTTATTTTAAATGTGAATATGAATGGGGTGAATGCTTCCATAAAATGGAAGTAGTTAGCAGACTAGATTAAAAACCAGAATCCTACAATATGCTGTTTACAAGAAATATATTTAAAGCAGAGTTCACATAGAGTGAAGGTAAAGGTCTAGAGCAGAATCTATTATGCTTCAGATGAAATTAAAAAAAAAAAAGCTGGAATAGAAATCCTGATATCAGACCCAGTAAAAGCAAGGATAGATCTAATTAAAAGAGATAAGGAAGGAAACTATAGCTTGCTAAAGATGCACCAAGTATCAAAAGTCCTAGAGGAGAAGTTAACAGGGCTGCAAGAAGAAATAGAAAGCAAAACTATACTAGTGGAGGATCTCAACCTTGCTCTCTCAGAACTAGATAAATCAAACTACAAAATAGTTAAGAAAGAAGTTAAAGAGGTAAACAGAAGATTAGAAAACTTAGGTATGATGGATCTTTGGAGAAAACTGAATAGAGACAGGAGTACATTTTCTCCTTGACAGTTCATGGAACCTATATAAAAATTGACCATGTATTAGGCACAAAAACCTCATAATCCAATGCAAAAAGGCAGAAATAGTAAATGCATTTTTTAAAGATCATGATGCAATAAAAATCACATTCACTATAAGGCCAAGAGAAAATACAACAAAAATTAATTTGAAATTAAATAATCTAATTCTAAAGAATGATTCAGTGAAACAACAAATCATAGACACAAGCAACAACTTCATCCAAGAGAATGACAATAATGAGACAACATAAAAAATTTTGTGGGATGCATCCAAAGCAGTTATTACAGGAAATTTTATATCTCTACATGCTTGCTTGCATAAAATAAGGAAAAGATAAGTGAATTGGGCTTACAAGTAAAAAAAAAAAAGCTAAAAAAAAAACAAATTAAAAACCATCAATTAAATAAAATATTTGAATTTCTGAAAATAAAAGATGAGATTTATAAAATTGAAAATAAAACTATTGAATTAATAAATAAAACTAAGAGGTTGTTTTATTTAAAAAAAAACACCTTTAGTTAATTTGATTAGAAAAAGGAAAGAAGAAAATCAAATTGTTAGTCTCAAAAATGAAAAGGGAGAACTTTTCACCAATGAAGAAGAAATTAGAGCAATAATTAGGAATTATTTTGCTCAACTATATGCCAACAAATTTCATAATCTAAATTCAATGCAAGAATATCTACAAAAATATAAACTGCCCAAGTTAACAGAAGAGAAAATATATTATTTAAATAGTCCCATTTTAGAAAAAAGAAATAGAAAAAGCTCTTAATCAACTCCCTAAGAAAAAATCTCTAGGGCCAGATGAATTTACATGTAAATTCTACCAAATATTTAAATAACAATTAATTCCAATACTATATAAAATATTTGAAAAAATAGTGTAAGAAGGAGTGCTATAAAATTCCTTTTATGACACAGACACGGTACTGATAGGTAGAATGAAAACAGAGAAAGAAAATTACAGACCAATTTCCTTAATGAATATTGATGAAAAAATCTTAAATAATATATTAGCAAAGAGATTCCAGAAAATCATCCCCAGGGTAATACACTATGACCAATTAGCATTTATACCACGAATCAGGGCTGATTCAATATAGCATAATTGATTATATCAACACCCAAACTAACAAAAATCATATGATTATCTCAATAGATACAGAAAAAGCATTTGTTAAAATCCAATACCCATTCCTATTAAAAACACTACAAAGTATAGGAATACATGGACTTTTCCTTATAATGATCAGTATCACCCATTTAAAACCATCAGCAAGCATCACATGTAATTGAGAATAAACTAGATCCATTCCCAATATGATAAGGAGTGAAATAAGGTTGTCCAGTATCACCATTACTATTCAATATTGTATTAGAAATGTAAGCTTTGGTAATAAGAGAAGAAAAAGAGATTAAAGGAACTAGAGTAGGTAATGAGAAAACCAAATTATTATTCTTTGCAGATGACATGATAGTATACTTAGAGAGTCAACTAAAAAACTACTAGAAACAATTCACAACTTTAGCAAAGGTGCAGGATACAAAATAAACCCACAGAAATCATCAGCATTTTTATATGTCACCAACAAAGTTCAGCAGCAAGAGATACAAAAAGAAATTCCATTCAAAAAAATTGTCAATGGTATAAAATGTTTGGGAATCAATCTACCAAGGGCAAGTCAGGAACTATATGAACACATCTACAAAACACTTTTCACACAAATAAAGTCAGATCTAATCAGTAGGAAAAATATCAAATGCTCATGGGGAGGCCAAGCAAATATAATAAAATTGACAATACTACCTAAATTTATCTACTTATTCAGTGCCATATCAATCTCCCAAGAAATTATTTTGCAGACCTAGAAAAAATGACAAAGTTCATCTGGCAGAACAAAAGGTAAAAAAATTCAAGGGAATTAATGAAAAAAAAATCCACTGAAAATACTGTGCCAAACCTAAAACTATATGGTAAAGCAGTAGTCATTAAAACCATTTGGTACTGGATAAGAAATAGAGTAGTCGATCAGTGGAATAGGTTAGGATCACAGGACAAAATAGTCAATAATTATAGCAATCTAATGTGTGACAAACCCAAAGCCCCAGTTTTTGATATAAGAACTCATTATTTAGCAAAAAATTACTGCGAAAATTGGAAATTAGTATGAAAGAAACTAGGCATTGACCCATATCTAACACCATATACCAAGATAAGATCATGATTTAGACATAAAGGGTGATATTATAAGCAAATTAGAAAAACATAGTATAGTTTACTCAGATCTGTGGGAAAGGAAGGAATTTGTGTCCAAAGAAGAAGTGGAACTCATTATTGAACACCAAATAGATAATTCTGATTATATTAAGTTAAAAAGGTTTTGTACAAACAAAACTAATGCAGACAAGATTAGAAGGAAAGCAATAAATTGGGAAACCATATTTACATCCAAAGGATCTAATAAAAGCCTTATTTCTAAAATATATAGAGAATAAGAATTCAAGACATTTTCCAATTGATAAATGGCCAGATAATTTTCAGATAAAATAAATTAAAACCATTTCTAATCATATGAAAAGATGCTTTAAATCACTACTGATCAGAGAAATGCAAATTAACACAAGTCTGAGATACCACTACACACCCACAGATTGGCTAAGATGACAGGAAAAGATAATGTGGAATGTTGGAGGAGATGTGGGATAACTGGGACACTAATACATTGTGGGTGGCTGTGAATGGATCCAGCCATTCTGGAGAGCAATTTGGAACTATGCTCAAAAAGTTATCAAATTGTGCATATCCTTTGTCTAACAGTGTTTCTATTGGGTCTATGTCCCGAAAAGATCTAAAAAGAGGGAAAGGTACCCACATGTGCAAAATTTTTTGTGGCAGCCCTTTTTGTAGTGGCAAAAAAAAGTGGAAACTGAGATGATACCCATTAGTTGGATAATGGCTGAATAAGTTATGATATATGAATATTATGGAATGTTACTGTTCTATAAGAAATGATCGGAGGATGTTTTTAGAGAGGTTTGGAGAGACATATATGAACTGATTCTAAGTGAAATGAAAAAAATCAGGAGATCATTGTACACAGCAACATCAATATTATAGATCAGTTCTGATGACTATGACTCTTTGCAATAATGAGCTGATTGATGCCAGTTCAAATGATCTTGTGATGAAGAGAGCCATCTCCACCCAGAGAAAGGACTGTGGAAACTGAATGTGGATCACAATATAGCATTCTCACTCTTTTTGTTGTTGTTCCTTTGCATTTTGTTTTCTTACTCATTTTATTTCCTTTTTCATCTGATTTTTCATGTGTTGCAAGAGAATTATATAAATTAGTTTACACATATTGGATTTAACATATATTTTAACATGTATAATATATGTTGGATTGCTTGCCATCTAGGGGAGGGGATGGGGTAAAAAGAGGAAAATCTGAAACACAAGGCTATGCAAGGGTCAATGTTAAAAAATTATCCATGCATATGCTTTGAAAATAAAAATAAATAAATAAAAAATATATACATAATGGAGATTTGAACCTTCATTCATGGACTTCTTTTTATATTCATTGCATATGGAAGGTCACTTAACCTGCAGTCCAAGGAAAGATTTCAGGGGGGGTCTGTGAACTTGGAGGGAAAAAAATCTTTATTTTCACTTGCCTCTTACATTTAGCATTTAGCATTTCTTCCACTTATAAACATTATTCTGAGAAGGCTTCCATAATCTTCATCAAACTATCAAAGGGGTCTATAATACAAAAAGTTAAGAACTCCTGGTATATGTTTGTTGATGTTTTCAATGTAGGAATTTTTAAAAGTTAAAACTTCAACTTGGTATTTTCAGAACTCTATTTCCAACTACCATAATACTTTTAAGTTGAACTAGCAGAAGTTCAAAAGATATGCATATTACAGATCGTTTAAGTAGTCACATGCTGATTCATATGTTTATCAGACTTGTTATTAGATTTTTTATGTATACTAAATTAAAGGATTGGGATCTGTCTCTTAAAACAAAGGAAGCAGTACTTCTCATTCCCATTCACTATGCTGTTGCTGAAAGGATAGTAGCCATCAAGAAAGAACCAGTGAGTAATGACAGAATCAATCACCCTACAGCCAGAATGCTATTGGCAAGGAATGAATGGTTTTTTTAATGAGGCTCTGCCTGACCTTTGAAAGGTGATTCCTGCCACCAGAGTAAACAGAGTAGACCTTAGCTACTACAAAGTTAGAACAGCTGACTTTCAGTTAGTACAAAAAGAATGGCAGGAAAATTGTGAGATTGCAAAAATTATGCTCTTTTGAAAAACATTTAAACTGAGCTGAGAGGAACAATTGATGCAGAATAGGGAACTGGCCTGAAGCAATTCAAAACAGTATTAACTACCGAATTGGTGGAGTTTTCTCTCCAAGGACTTTCTAAGGCACCTGAAATCACAGATCTATCTATCTTGTAATAAATCCTCTGGTTTTTATCCAACCATCCAGCCAATGAAGGAATCCCTACAAAATCATTCAATAACCAATAATCAACCACTGCTTACACATTTCCAATAATAGAAGATATGGCCTTGGAGAAGGAAACTTTTCCACTGCTAGTCAAGTCTCAAGTCTCACAGCCCAACCCAGTTTGAAAAATTGGCATAATTAAAGTCTGGGAAGGTAATATGAAGATCACAGTAGTATTAGAACCAGAGAATAAGGCTACAAGCTCAATCTTTCATTAACTGTGACCAGATGATCTCTGAGGCCCCTTCCAGCTCTACACCTATAGTTGGCCAAATAAGGCTCAAGAAAATCTCAAGTTCTTTTTGTTCTTATTTCCTAAGACTATGCTGGGTGAAAATGGATAATATGTATTTTTCCCATTTCCAGGGCCTTGAAGAATTACCATTGGTGTTGGGAGTCAAGTTATGGCAAGTCTTTCAAAACCACTTTGAAGTGCTGCAGAGCCTAGAAGTCTCTCTCAGGACAGAGTAGCTGAAGTCATGGATGAATGATTCCCACCTGCTCCAGCCCTAGAGAAAACAGGCCACCCTGTATTCCCCAGAAGATATCACCACTGTGGGAGCTTTGGACACAGTACGTTAATTTCTTCTAAGGGAATCTTTGCTGGGAAAAATCACTCTGCAATTCTAAAAAGCTGGAGAGAATTGCTGAGATTCTAGCCACAAACAAAATAAAACTGACTGTTATTCATTTTCTTGGCTAGGAATTGAAGGGTGAGGGGGAAAAGATTTCTTAAATGATATACAATCATTGCCATCAAATATTGTCATACTATTCCCATTCCAGTTAATAATGAACACAAAGTTCAGCTTAGATAAACATTCAATATCGTAAAACTTAAATGACATGAAGATTAGTTACCTCTCTACAGGGAACATTTTCTTTAGGGAAAAGGATTTTCCTACCTTCAAAAAATTAGGAGACTAATGGCAGTTTGAGTCACATTAATCTGTCAATTATGCAGAACTTTATTTATCTTTTCCCTCTTTGGCTTTCTTCTTTTGTAGGCTGAAACTTCTCTCTCCTGGCTTTTTATATATTGGATTATTCTCTTATAGGAGGTAATGGGAGACAGTGTAAAAGAGTAGAAAAAGACAATGAAATAAAGGGGGCTTAAAATTATCCATGAATATTCTTCAGTCTTTCTATTCTATCAGGTTGGATGAATGGAAAGCCAATTAAATATTCATTTGTCAAATTAATTGACTGTAAAAGAAAAATGTTGGCAAGTCAATATTTTCCCAATTAATTCCCTGGATTTCCCATGGAGAAAAATGTATTTTTAAAAATATTTTTATCAGAAGACATCCTCAAAGAATACGATTATGATTTTTTTAAATGTTGATTCAAGAACTATAGTAGGAATCTAGCAATAAACAATATAAAATATTGGTATTTATTTTGCATGTTTCAATACCTTAGAAATAGTGTTCAATTTTCATTTCTAACTATTTTAAAACTATAATTTCAATACAAGAAACTTAGAATAAAGGATTTTTTTCTGCCACTGCAGATCAGTATCTTCTCTGATCTTTGACATCTAGAACAAAGCTTCTTAAACTATGGATTATGACCACATGTGGGTGTAGTAACTGAATATAGGGGTTGCAAAATTATGATTTACTGTCAATAAATATTTTATTTATATACATATATACCCAGATATCCAGTTGCCACACAAAGATTTATCCAGTGAAAACAGGTCACAAGTGGAAAAAGTTAAGTCTTGGTCTAGAAAACTGAGAGTTTAAATGACTTGTTTAGCATCATACAGCTAGTATGTGTCAGAGGCTAGACTGGAATTCAGTTTCTTGCTATCATTGAGAATAGTAACTTATCCATGACACTATGCTAACTCTCCAGTTTGTATTAAGAGAAATCTCAATTCAAAAAGTGGGAAGAATTTTTTTTTCATTCTTATCAGATTACAAAAATATCTAAAGATATTAATAGCTTACATTCATAAGGAATTTTTAAGTTTGCAAAATAATTCAAAAATATTATTTTATCCTCACAATAATTCTGGAAGGTATTACTGGTATTTCCATTTTACAGTTGAGAAAACACAGGCACAGAAAGATTAAATAAATTGCCTGTGATCCCATAGAGAGTAACACTGGCTACAGCCTCTAGGTAGAAAATTACCGTGAAAAAGCCTGCCTATTATCTTCTTGTATTTTTATCAAGGATGGCTTCTACAAGTTACATGGATTATTCTAGCAGTTGTCTTATTAGAACTCTCTTGTTTTTCTTTTTTTTTAAGGGATTAAAAAGCTTTGAGCTTTTCCATTCTTTTGCTTTCTAGATGCTCTGTTAGTTTGTAATTGCACATATTTGCAGTATAGAGCATGTGATATAATCATGGCTATAAATGCATATAAAAATGAAATGTGTCAGACTGCACTTCTGTTGTATAAGATGTGATAAGTGATATGACTGACTTGAGTCTTTACTTTCCAGAATCTCATTAATTTTCTAATATAATATTCACTATAACTTCTGAACCAGGCTGTACACAGTGGGTACTCAATGAATATCTGTTGAATGAATAAATGAACATCACAGTTTCTTGGTTAGGACACATATAGGAAAAATAAGAGAAATTTATTGCCCTTACTCTAAACATAAATCCACATACATGCACATGCACACACATGCATACACACATGCACATGCAAGCACACACACCCACAATCTTCCATATGGAACTTCCAGATTTATAATAAACTATCATTGGTCACTAAAGCTAATATATTGTAATACAGCAGATAGAATATGATCATGCCCAAACTTTCTTGGATATTCTGGAAAGTTAATGAAATTTGAAAGTTGAGACAAAGTTAGAAAAGAAAGACTTCCTGTCAAGGAAGTTAGTGATTCCTTCTCTCTGAGTGTATCTTAGCTAGAGGACTTTCCCTCACCCTCGTAAGTTTATTCAACATTGCCCAGGATATTATTGATAAGGGTGCCCTATGCCTGTAGATCTCAATTTATTTATTTATTCTCATCCTGTGACATTCTTTACTGTGTACTCTTATTGTGTGCCTATTAACACCCCATCTCAGATCTGCCCTTTTTGCTAGGAATTTTAACATTGTTTGGGTACTGGCTGTACATATGCTATTGCATGCAAAATTTTTATATAACTGGCTCCAAGAATACATTTTGAATTGAAATATTTTATATTTATATCTTTTTTTTGTATATCAGTTACCAATGCTGATATTCTGTAACCCCCACCCCTCCTCAGAGATCCTTTGAGCTATCTGCAATTTTTTTTTTGCCTAGTGATAATGATTTATTGTCACAAATTGCCATCTAGAGAACACTGACATTTTTTTTTAATTTTGTACTATCCAGTGAAAACAAGTCACAAGTGGAAAAAGTTAAGTCTTGGTCTAGAAAACTGAGAGTTTAAATGACTTGTTTAGCATCATATAGCTAGTATGTGTCAGAGGCTAGACTGGAATTCAGTTTCTTCCTATCATTGAGAATAGTAACTTATCCATGACACTATGCTCACTCTCCAGTTTGTATTAAGAGAAATCTCAATTCAAAAAGAGGGAAGAAATTTTTTTTCATTCTTATCAGATTACAAAAATATCTAATTAATAGCTTACATGCATAAGGAATTTTTAATTCCTTATGAGCATCTTGTAATCATTTAAAACATTACAAAAATTCCCAAATACAATTCATCATACTCCTTTCTTCATAGATAAAGATCATTAAGGGGCAGAGCCAAGATAGCGGAGATGACACATGTTTCCCTCTGACCATCTCTACCACCCTCACACTAATTATGAAACCCAGCCTCTGAATTAGCTGTGGACCAGCAGAACCCATAAATATTGGGAAAGCAACAAATTATCAGCAGAAGCTAATTTTGAAGATCACCAAAAAAGTCTGTTTCAATTGGAAATGGGAGGGAAGCAACCAACACAATCAGCTGAGTGCAAATGCCAGCACAGACAGTGCAGAGTCCAGAGACAGTGGAGTCTCTGTATGGTAATGCAGACTTTGAGTGGCAGAGAATTTATGGAAGGAAACATACTATAAAAGGTCTGTTTCAATAAGAAAGGGGAGGGAGGCAGCCTAACATAAACAGCTGACCAGAAATGCTAGCACAGACAGCACAGGATACTGGCGTATTGCTGACTCCTCATGGCAGAGAATCTACAGGGAGGAATCTACAGCAGTGTTGGCCACTCTGTCCTGGTTACAAGCCAGTAAATCAGCAGAGAAGTTATAAAACATCTAACACAAACAAAAAATATCAATAGTGAACACCAAAATGACAGAATCTCACAAAACCTGGCCATGCCCAGCCAGCATTGGGAGTGAATTAGCATTGACCCAGCACATTGCAGCCACTTGGAAAACTTCCCCTGTCCTATAGGCAGATCTTAACTTAAAAAAAAAAAATGAGTAAAAAATTTAAAAAAAGATTGACAATAGACAGCTTTTATGGCAAAAGAAAAGAACAGATTTCAAACCCTGAGGAGACTAAAGGCTGATTGTGTCCAAATGAAGCCGCAAAAGGCAATATAACCTGATCCCTATCACACAAGGCTCTCCTAGAAGAAATCAAAAAGGATCTTAAAAGAGACCTAGAATAAAAATGGTGAAAGGAAATGAAAAATTTGCAAGGGCTGGAAAAAGCAACATAGAAACTATCTGACAAAAGTTCACTACAAAATAGGCTTAGTGAAATGGAAAAAGCATATAATTTATTAAAACATAGATTTGATAAAATGGAAAAAGAAAGCAACTCCCAGAAAAACAAAATTTTTGAAACAGAAAAAAGGAAATAACTCCTTAAAAAACTGAATTTGTAAAGTGGAAAAAAAATTCCATAGAACAAAACAACTCATTTAAAAATTCAATTGGACAAATTGGAGTAAAAAAAAAAGTAAATGAAGAAAATAATCCACTAAAATTCAGAATTGAACAAATGGAAATGAATGACTCCATGAGACAACAAATATCAATCAAGCAAAACCAAAAAAAAAAAAAAAAAAAAAAAGAAAAAGAAAAAAAATAGAAAAAATGCAAAATACCTAATTGGGAAACCAACCAATCTTAAAAATAGATCCACAAGAGACAATCTAAGGATTATTGGACTCCCTGAAATACAGGATGAAAAAAAGGAGCCCAGGCACTATCTTTAAGGAAATCATCAAAGAGAACTGCCCAGATATAATAGAAACAGAATCTAAAATTACCATTGAAGGAATTCACCAAATGTCTCCTGAAAGAGACCCCAAAATTAAATCCCCAAGGAATATTGTGGCTAAATTTGAGAACTATCAAATCAAGGAAAAATATTACAAGCAGCCAGAAAGAAACAATTCAAATACTGAGGAGCCCCAATATGGATTACTCAAGATCTAGCAGCTTCCACTTTAAAAGATTAAAGGGGCTGGAATCTGATATTCCAAAAGGCAAAGGAACTTGCTATGCAGCCAAGAATAAATTATCCTGCTAAACTGAGCATTTTATATCAGGGAAGAAGATAGACATTCAATGAAACTGGTGAATTCAATTTATTTTTGATGAAAATACCAGAGCTACACAAAAAATTTGACCTCTAAATATAGAAATCAAGAGAAGCATAAAAAGGTAAAAAGGAAAAAAAAAACTTTTTAGAATAGTATTTCTTAGTGGCCAGAAACTGGAAACTGAGTAGATGCTCATCAATTGGAGAATGGCTGAATAAATTGTGGTATATGAATATTATGGAATATTATTGTTCTGTAAGAAATGACCAACAGGATGATTTCAGAAAGGCCTGGAGAGACTTATACAAACTGATGCTGAGTGAAACGAGCAGGGCCAGGAGATCATTATATAGTTCAACAACAATAATATATGATGATCAATTCTGATGGACTTGGCCATCTTCAGCAATGACATGAACCAAATCAGTTCCAATAGAACAGTAATGAACTGAACCAGCTATGCTCAGCGAAAGAACTCTGGGAGATGACTAAGAACCATTACATTGAATTCCCAATCCCTATATTTTTGCCTGCCTGCATTTTGGATTTCCTTCACAGGCTAATTGTACAATATTTCAGAGCCCGATTCTTTTTGTACAGCAAAATAATGGTTTGGTCATGTATGCTTATTGTGTATTTAATTTATACTTTAATATATTTAACATCTATTGGTCATCCTGCCATCTAGAGGAGGGGGTCGGGGGAAAGAGGAGAAAAATTGGAACAAAAGGTTCAGCAATTGTCAATGCTGTAAAATTACCCATACATATAACTTGTAAATAAAAAGCTATTAAAATTTTTTTTAAAAAAAGAACTATATTTCTGTTATGGGTATACATTAAGAGTACATGTATAATATGATTTTGCTGTTCTAATATAAAAAAGAAACTAGAATTGGAAAGGGGACTGTAACAGAATAAAAGGGGGAAAGTGGAGGTAAAATGAGAGAAATTGCATGTCAGGAAGAATTAAAGAAAACATAATTGAGAGAAAGAAGGTAGGGTGACAAATAATGTGTGAATCTTACTCTCATCAGATTTGACCCAAAGAAAGAATATTAGATATATTTGGTTTTACCGAGAAACATCTCTCATCTTACAGAAAAGTGGGCAGGGAAAGGGGAAAGGGAAGGGATAGGCTAAATAGAAGGGAAAAGAGAAAAAGGGAAAGTCATAAAAAGGAGGGAGGATAAAGGGGGAGGACTCCTTGAGGAAAGTAGTGAGCATAAGTAAAGTACTGGGGAGGAAGGAAAGGGGAAAAGAAAAGAGAAAAGTATAATTTGGGGTTAATAAAAATTGCAGGAAATACAGAATAGTTTTAACTACAAATATGAATGGGGTGAACTCTCCCATAAAATGTAAGTGGATAGCAGACTGGATTAAAGCCAGAATCCTACAATGTGTTGTTTACAAGAACTACATTTAAAGCACAGCAATACACACAGAGCAAATGTAAAAGGTTGGAGCAGAATCTAGTATGTTTCAGCTAAAGTAAAAAAAAAAAAAAAAAAGCAGAGGTAGCCAACTTGATCTCAGATCAAGCAAACACAAAAATTGATCAAATTAAAAGAGATAAGGAAAGAAACTATATCTTGGCTAAAGGGTACTATAGATAATGAAGCAATATTAATATTAAACATATATATACCAAGTGGTGTAGCATATAAATTCCTAAAGGAGAAGTTAAGAGAATTGCAAGAAGAAATAGACAGCAAAACTATAATAATGAGAGATCTCAACCTTCTCTCTCAGAACTAGATAAATAGAACCATAAAATAAATAAGAAAGAAGTTAAAAAGGTAAATAGAATACTAGAAAATCTAGATATGATAGATCTTTGGAAAAAATGGAATGGAGACAGAAAGGAATACACTTTCTTCTCAACAGTTCACAGAACCTATACAAAAATTGAACATATACTAGGACATAAAGACCTCAAAATCAAATGCAAAAAGGCAGAATAATAAATGCATTTTTTCAGATCATGATGCAATAAACATTACATACAATAAAGGGCTAGGGGAAAATAGACCAAAAAGAAATTGAAAACTAAATAATCTCATCTTAAAGAATAAATAACTGAAACAGCAAATCATCAACACAATCAATAATTTCATCCAAGAGAATGACAATAATGAGACAACATACCAAAATTTGTGGAATGCAGCCAAAGTGGTAATAAGGGGAAATTTTATATCTCTAGATGCTTATTTGCATAAAATAGAGAAAAGATCAATAAATTGGGCTTGCAACTAAACAATATAGAAAAAGAAAAAAAATTAAAAACCTAATCAAATATTAAATTTGAAATTCTAAAAATAAAAGGAGAGATCAATAAAATTGAAAGTAAAAAAAAACTATTGAATTACTAAATAAAAATAAGAGTTGGTTTTATGAAAAAACCAACAAAATAGATAAATCTTTAGTTAATTTGATTAGAAAAAGGAAAGGGGAAAATCAAATTGTAGTCTCAAAAATAAAAAGTGAGAACTATCTACCAATAAGAGGAAACTAGAGCAAGTATGAGAAGCTACTTTGTCCAACTTCATGCCAATAAATTTTACAATCTAAGTGAAATGGAGGGATATTTACAAAAATATAGATTGCTCAGATTAACAGAAGAGGAAATAAATTACTTAAATTGTCCCATTTTAGAAAAAAGAAATAGAACAAGCTATTAATCAACTCCCTAAGAAAAAATCCCCAGGACCAGACAGATTTACATGTGAATTCTACCAAACATTTAAAGAACAATTAATTTCAATGCTATATAAACTATTTGAAAAAATAGGGAATGAAGGAGTCCTTCCAAATTCCTTTTGTGACACAGACATGGTACTGATACCTAACCAGGTAGGACAAAAACAGAGAAAAAAAAATTATAGAACAATCTTCCTAATGAATATTAATGCAGAAATCTTAAATAAAATATTAGCAAAGAGATCACAGATAATCACCCCCAAGATAATACATAATGATCAAATAGGATTTATACTAGAAATGCAGGGCTGGTTCAATATTAGGAAAAATATTAGCAAAATTGACTATCAATAACCAAATTAACAAAAACCATATGATTATCTCAATAGATGCAGAAAAAGTATTTGATAAAATCTAATACCCATTTTTATTAAAAACATTAGAGAGTATAGGAATAAATGGACTTTTCCTTAAAATAGACAGTTGCATCTATTTAAAGCTATCAGCAAGCATCATATGTAATAGAGACAAACTAGAA
Organism: Antechinus flavipes; assembly: GCF_016432865.1. Classification (NCBI taxonomy): domain Eukaryota; kingdom Metazoa; phylum Chordata; class Mammalia; order Dasyuromorphia; family Dasyuridae; genus Antechinus; species Antechinus flavipes. The sequence goes on from NC_067400.1 coordinate 400,077,622, forward strand.
CCATTTCCAATAAGATCAGGAGTGAAACAAGGTTGCCCACTATCACCATTGCTATTCAATATTGTATTAGAAATTCTAGCCTTGGCAATAAGAGAAAAAAAAAAAAGAGATTAAAGGAATTAGAGTAGGTAAATTTCACTCTTGGCAGATGATATGATGGTATACCTAGAGAATCCCAGAGAATCAATTAAAAAGCTATTAGAAATAATTCACAACTTTAGCAAAGTTTCATTAAATACATATAAATCATCAGCATTCTTATATATCACTAACAAAAAATCCAACAGCAAGAGATAAAAAGAGAAATTCCATTTGAAATAACTGTTGAATAATATAAAAATATTTGGGAATTTATCTGCTAAGGAAAGTAAGGAACTATATAAGCAAAACTACAGAACACTTTCCACACAAAGTCAGATCTAAGCAATTGGAAAAATATCAAGTGCTCATGGATAGATTAAGTGAATATAATAAAGATGACAATACTCTTTATACTAATCTACTTATTTAGTGCTACACCAATCAAACTCCCAAGAAACTATTTTACTGACCTAGAAAAATAACAACAAAATTCATCTGAAAGAACAAAAGGTGAAGAATTTCAAAGGAATTAACGAAGAGAAAAGCAAATAAAGGTGGCCTAGCTATACCAGATCTAAAACTATATTATAAAGCAGCAGTCATCAAAACCATTTGGTACTGTCCAAGAAATAGAGAAGTTGATTAGGACAATTGGTTAGATTCACAGAACAAAATAGCCAATGACTATAACAATCTAGTATTTGACAAACCCAAAGGCCCCATCTTTTGGGATAAGAATTCCCTATTTGACAAAAATTTCTGGGACAATTGGAAATTAGTATGGCAGGAAGTAGACATAGACTTACACTGAATAGTGTATACCAAGATAAGGTCGAAATGGGTTCATGATGTAGATATAAAGAATGATACTATAAACAAATTAGAAGAACATAAGATAGTTTTTGTTTGTTTGTTTGTTTGTTTGTTTTTTAAATAGCTTTTTATTGATAGAACCCATGCCAGGGTAATTTTTTACAGCACTATCCCTTACACTCACTTCTGTTCCGATTTTTCCTCTTCTTCCCTCCACCCCCTCCCCCACATGGCAAGCAGTCCTTTACATGTTAAATAGGTTACAGTATATCCTAGATACAATATATGTGTGCAGAACAGAACAGTTTTCTTGTTGCACAGGGAGAATTAAATTCAGAAGGTATAAATAACCCAGGAAGAAAAACAAAAATGCAAGCATTTTATATTCATTTCCCAGTGTTCTTTCTTTGGGTGTAGCTGCTTCTGTCCATCTTTGATCAATTAGAGTTCTCTTTATCGAAGAGATCCACTTCCATCAGAATACATCCTCAAACAGTATCATTGTTGAGGTATATAATGATCTCCTGGTTCTGCTCGTTTCACTTAGCATCAGTTCATGTAAGTCTCGCCAGTCTTCTCTGTATTCATCCTGCTGGTCATTTCTTACAGACCAATAATATTCCATAACATTCATATACCACAATTTACTCAACCCTTCTCCAATTGATGGGCATCCTTTCATTTTCCAGCTTCTAGCCACTACAAACAGGGCTGCCACAAACATTTTGGCACATACAGGTCCCTTTCCTTTCTTTAGTATCTCTTTGGGGTATAAGCCCAGTGGAAAAACTGCTGGATCAAAGTTTATGCAGTTTGATAACTTTTTGAGCATAGTTCCAAATTGCTCTCCAGAATGGCTGGATGTGTTCACAATTCCACCAACAATGTATCAGTGTCCCTGTTTTCCCACATCCCCTCCAAAATTCCACATTATCTTTCCCTGTCATTCTAGCCAATCTGACAGGTGTGTAGTGGTAACTCAGAGTTGTCTTAATTTGCATTTCTCTGATTAATAATGATTTGGAGCATATTTTCATATGTTTATAAATAGTTTCAATTTCTTCATCTGAGAATTGTCAGAACATAAGATAGTTTACCACTTCAATTTGTGGAGGAGGAAGGAATTTGTGACCAAAGAAGAACTAGAGATTATTTTGATCATAAAATAGATAATTTTGACTATATATAAAATTGACTTGAAAGGAACTTCAAACAAAACTAATGCAGACAAGATTAGAAGGGAAGCAATAAACTGGGAAAACATTTTTACATCCAAAGGATCTGATAAAAGCCTTATTTCTAAAATACATAAAGAATTGACTAAACTATTTCTAATCATATGAAAAAGTGCTCCAAATCATTGTTGATCAGAGAAATGCAAATTATGACAACTCTGAGATACCACTACACACTTGTAAGATTGGCTAAGATGATAGAAAAAGATAATGACCAATGCTGGAGGGGATGTGGGAAAACTAGGGCACTGATACATTATTGATGGAACTGTGAATGGATCCAACCATTCTGGAGAGAAATTTGGAACTGTGCTCAAAAAGTTATCAACTTGTGCATATCTTTTGATCTAGCAGTGTTTCTACTGGGATTATATCTAACAAGATCCTAAAGGAGAGAAAGGGACCCACATGTGCAAAAATGTTTGTGGCAGCTCTCTTTGTAATGGCAATAAACTGGAAACTGAGTTGATGCCCATCAATTGGAAAATGGCTGAATAAATTGTGGTATATGAATATTATAGAATACTGTTGTTCTGTAAGAAATGACCAACAGGATGATTTCAGAGAGGATTGGAGAGACCTACATAAACTGGTGCTAAGTGAAATGAGCAGAACCAGGATATCATTATACATTTCAACAAGACTATATGATGATCAATTCTGATCATGGCTCTCTTCAACAATGAGATTATTTAAATCAGTTTCACTTGCACAGTGATAAAAAGAGCTATCTACATTCAGAGAGAGAACCATGGGAACAGAGTGTGCAACACAACATAGCATTCTCACTCTCTCAGTTGTTATTTGTTTACATTTTGTTTTCTTTCTGTTTTTCTTTTTCTTTCTTCTTGATCTGATTTTTCTTGTGCAACAAGATAACTGTATAAATATATTGGATCTAACATGTATTTAAACATATTTAACATGTATTGGACTATTTGACAGCTAGGGAAAGGGGTAGGAATAAAGAGGAGAAAATTTGGAATCAAAGGTTATGCAAGGGTCAATGTTAGAAAAATTTCCCATGCATATACTTTGTAAATAAAATGCTTCAATTTAAAAAAAAGATCATTGTCCATCTGTAGGCCTTTACAATATATACTTACTTATAGGTATTATGATGTTTAACTACATGCCAAAAATAAATCACATGATTCTTTTCCATTTTTAATACTTGTATGGATTATAAGTAATGTTTTTTTTTAATAAGATCCTGCATCTAATTAAGGAAAGATTGAACTATTCTGCATTTAGTATTCAAGATAACCTGGGAAGCCTTTTTCCATTTGGGATTTGTACATGACATTGCCTATAGGTTTACTTAATATTCCATTTTTTATAATTTGCTTCATATTGATAATCAGAATATAGGTAAACAGTTATATCTGTGACTTTTTTATGAGCAATCTTTTATGGTCTCATCTGCAAAGGAGATGATTTATTGGAGGAAAGAACTTAAAGAAGCATTTTGTTAACTCTCCCATAAAGAGGAAGCGGATAGCAGAATGGATCAAAAGTCAGAACCCTACAATATATTGTTTACAGAAAACACATTTAAAACAGGGAGATGCATACAGAGTAAAAGTAAAAGGTTGGAGCAGAATCTATTATGCTTCAGGTGAAGTCAAAAAAACAGGGGTAGCCATCCTTATCTCAGATCAAGCAAAAGCAAAAATTGTTCTAATTAAAAGAGATAAGGAAGAAAACTATATCTTGCTAAAGAGTACTATAGACAATGAAACAATATCAGTATTAAACATATATGCACCAAGTGGTATAGCATCTAACTTCCTAAAGGAGAAGTTAAGAGAGTTGTGAGAAGAAATAGATAGCAAAACTATAATAGTGGGAGATCTCAATCTTTCACTCTCAGATTTAGATAAATCAAATCACAAAACAAATAAGAAAGAAATTAAAGAGGTAAATAGAATATTAGAAAAATTAGGTATGATAGATCTCTGGAGAAAACTGAATGGTGACAGAAAGGAGTATACTTTCTTCTCAGCAGTTCATGGAACCTACACAAAAAATGACCATATATTAGGACATAAAGACATCAAAATTAAATGCAGGGAGGCAGAAATAGTAAATGCTTTCTTTTCAGATCACAATGCAATAAAAACTACATTCAACAAAAAGTTAGGTGTAAATAGACCAAAAACTAATTGGAAACTAAATAATCTCATCTTAAAGAATGATTGGGTGAAACAGCAAATTATAGACACAATTAATAATTTCATTCAAGATAATGACAATGGTGAGACATCATACCAAAATTTATGGGATGCAGCCAAAGCAGTAATAAGGGGTAATTTTATATTGTTAGAGGCTTACTTGAATAAAATAGAGAAAGAGAAGATCACTGAATTGGGCCTGGAACTTAAAAAGTTAGAAAAAGACCAAATTAAAAACTCCCAATCAGTTACTAAACTTGAAATTCTAAAATTAAAAGGAGAAATTAATAATATAGAAAGTAAAAAACTATTGAACTAATAAATAAAACTAAGAGTTTGTTTTATGAAAAAAAACAATAAAATTGATAAACCTTGGTAAATCTGATTAGAAAAAGGAGAGAGGGAAATCAAATTAGTAGTCTTAAAAATGAAAAGGGAGAACTTTCCACCAATGAAGAGGAAATTAAAGAAATAATAAGGGGTTACTTTGCCCAACTTTATGCCAATAAATTTGATAACCTAAGTGAAATGGATGACTACCTGCAAAAATATAAACTTCCCAGATTATCAGAGGAGGAAGTAAATTGCTTAAATAGTCCCATTTCAGAAAAAGAAATAGAACAAGCTATTAATCAACTTCCTAAAAAAAAATCCCTGGGACCAGATGGATTTACATGTGAATTCTACCAAACATTCAAAGAACAATTAGCCCCAATGCTTTATAAACTATTTGAAAAAACAGGGAATGAAGGAGTCCTACCAAATTCCTTTTATGACACAGACATGGTACTGATACCTAAACCAGGTAGGTTGAAAACAGAGAAAGAAAATTATAGACCAATCTCCCTAATGAATATTGATGCTAAAATCTTAAATAAGATATTAGCAAAAAGACTACAGAAAATCATCCCCAGGATAATACACCATGATCAAGTAGGATTTATACCAGGAATGCAGGGCTGGTTAAATATTAGGAAAACTATCAGTATAATTGGCCATACAATCAAACTAACAAAAAACATATAATCATCTCAATAGATGCAGAAAAAGCATTTGATAAACTCCAACATCCATTCCTATTAAAAACTTTTGAGAGTATAGGAATAAATGGACTTTTCCTTAAAATAATCAGTAGCATCTATTTAAAACCAGCAGTAAGCATCATATGTAATGGGGACAAACTGCAACCATTCCCAGTAAGATCAGGAGTGAAACAAGATTGCCCACTATCACTGTTACTATTTAATATTGTATTAGAAATGCTAGCTTTGGCAATAAGAGTTGATAAAGAGATTAAAAGAATAAGAATAGGCAATGAGGAAACAAAATTATTACTCTTTGCTGATGATATGATGGTATACTTAGAGAACCCCAGAGACTCTACTAAAAAGTATTAGAAACAATCCACACCTTTAGCAAAGTTGCAGGATAGAAAATAAACCCATATAAGTCATCAACATTCTTACATATCACTAACAAAACCCAACAGTTAGAGTTACAAAGAGAAATTCCATTTAAAGTAACAACTAATTGTATAAAATATTTAGGAATCTATCTGCCAAAGGAAAATCAGAAACTTTATGAGCAAAACTACAAAACACTTTCCACACAAATTAAGTTTGATCTAAACAACTGGAAAAATATTAAATGCTCTTGATTGGGTGAGCAAATATAATAAAGATAACCATACTACCTAAACTAATCTATTTATTTAGCGCTATACCAATCAGATTCCTAAAAAAACTATTTTGATGACCTAGAAAAAATAACAACAAAGTTCATATGGAAAAACAAAAGGTCAAGAATTTCAAGGGAATTAATGAAAAAAAAATCAAATGAAGGTAGCCTAGCTGTACCAGACCTAAAATTATATTATAAAGCAGCAGTTACCAAAACAATTTGGTATAGGCTAAGAAATAGACTAGTTGATCAATGGAATAGGTTAGATTCAAAGGACAAAACAGCCAATAATTTTAATAATCTAGTGTTTGACAAACCCAAAGACCCCAGTTTTGGGAATAAGAACACATTATTTGACAAAAATTGCTGGGAAAATTGGAAATTAGTATGGCAGAAACTAGGCATTGACCCACACTTAACACAGTACACCAACATAAGGTCAAAATGGGTTCATGACCTAGGGATAAAGAATGAGATTATAAATAAATTGGAAGAGCATAGCATAGTTTACCTCTCAGACCTGTGGAAGAGGGAGGAATTTATGACCAAAGAAGAACTAGAGATGACTATTGATCACAAAATAGAAAATTTTGATTATAACAAATTGAAAAGTTTTTGTACAAATAAAACAAATACAGACAAGATTAGAAGGGAAACAATAAACTGGGAAAACATTTTTATAGTCAAAGATTCTGATAAAGTCCTCATTTCCAAAATATATAGAGAATTGACTCTAATTTATAAAAAATCAAGCCATTCTCCAATTGATAAATGGTCAAAGGATATGCACAGATAATTCTCAGACAAAGAAATTAAAACTATTTATAGACATATGAAAATATGCTCCAAATCATTATTAATCAGAGAAATGCAACTTAAAACAACTCTGAGATACCACTACACACCTGTCAGATTGGCTAGAATGACAGGGAAAGATAATGTGGAATGTTGGAGGGGATGTGGGAAAACAGGGACACTGATACATTGTTGGTGGAATTGTGAACACATCCAGCCATTCTGGAGAGCAATTTGGAACTATGCTCAAAAAGTTATCAAACTGTGCATACCCTTTGATCCAGCAGTTTTTCCACTGGGCTTATACCCCAAAGAGATACTAAAGAAAGGAAAGGGACCTGTATGTGCCAAAATGTTTGTGGCAGCCCTGTTTGTAGTGGCTAGAAGCTGGAAAATGAAAGGATGCCCATTAATTGGAGAAGGGTTGAGTAAATTGTGGTATATGAATGTTATGGAATATTATTGTTCTGTAAGAAATGACCAGCAGGATGAATACAGAGAGGACTGACGAGACTTACATGAACTGATGCTAAGTGAAATGAAACAAGAAGATCATTATATACCTCAACAACAATACTGTTTGAGTATGTATTCTAATGGAAGTGGATCTCTTCGATAAAGAGAGCTAATTCAGTTTCAATTGATCAAGGATGGACAGAAGCAGCTACACCCAAAGAAAGAACACTGGGAAATGAATATAAAATGCTTGCATTTTTGCTTTTCTTCCCAGATAATTTATACCTTCTGAATCCAATTCTCCCTGTGCAACAAGAGAACTGTTCAGTTCTGCACACATATATTGTATCTAGGATATACTGTAATCTATTTAACATGTAAAGGACTGTTTGCCATCTGGGGTTAGGGATGGAGGGAGGGAGGGGAAAAATCGGGACAGAAGTGAGTGCAAAGAATAATGCTGTAAAAAATTACCCTGGCATGGGTTCTTCAATAAAAAATTATTTAAAAAAGAAGCATTTTGTTCTATAGAATCCAGTGGTGGAATGTTTACGGGATTTTTTGTCTTGTTTTGTAATCAACAGACAATAAACCTAAAAAAAGTTTTGGATTTCTTATATCTTTTAATAATTTGGGAGATGGTAAAAATATGGTACCCTATCATAGGATTACATATTCCTTTCTTATATTTTCCTAAGGATATTCTTATATTTTAAATATTCTTTTCTTATATTTTCCTAGACATATTATTGAATACATAAGTTATTCTCATAGAGATTTTTATTGCATCTTAAGATAATTTATGCTCACAAGAGAGGGGAAAAGTGTAAAGAGAAGTAAAAAGTCTAGTAATAGCATAATTTTGGATAAATCTTGAAAGGAACAAACAATACAATTGTATAGAAAGAGGGAAGGGGAAGAGAAAAAAGTGTCTATTTATGGATATGTGTGTGTATATATAAATGTGTACATATATACACACACACATATATAACATGCTTGATATTTTGTTTTTTTCTTGTTGTATGTTAAAAGTTAAGGGATTTGGGTAAAATTTTGCCAATTTTTTCTCTGTTTATTATTAAATTTATTAGGAAATTATAAATTTCTTTTTTAAATTGCATTATATGGAGATAGTAGTAAGTAAATGATTTAGAAGTTGGTAATATTTTCTCAGTTGCACAGTACTGTTGATATTAGTCATAATTTCCCCCATTCTTTTTCTATATGATCTTCCTTAAGATTTTGAAGATCAGTCCCTGAAGAACAGATTTCTTCAGTAAACACCTCTTCTTGCTCGTTCTGATTTCATCTTCCTAAATGTGACTTTCCCCCCTTTTTCACCAATCACAAATTATGGATACATGATAATAATGCCAATTAAATTTCTGTATACATTTTCTCCCAGAAAACTGGTTATTTAATATTTACCACCACACCAGTAATTAAAGGAATAGTTATCAAACATAGGACACAGAGTCAGCAAACATTTGTCAATAACGTATCACATGGACACAATTCATCTTTGCCAAAGTTATAAAAACAGAGAAACCCTATAAATATTATTTACATAGATTTTATCAGAGTATTTGCCAGAATCTCTCTTATGGTTCTTATGGAGTGATTTGAATTAGATGCAAAATAATTGGTTGAATGACCAAAATTAAAAATAGTCATAAATAGTTTGAAGTCAACTTGGAATAGTGTTGTTTGTTTGTTTGTTTGTTTGTTTGTTTGTTTGTCTATTTGGTTTTGTTTTTATAGTTAGGTAGCCTTGGGCTATGCTATTTAACATTATTATCAGACATACTTATCCAACTTGCAGAATTACAAAGTAAGAGAATTCATTTCAAGATTAGAAAGCATCTTCATCAAAACATATCTTTAGAGGCCTCTTTAGAGGCAAAATATATCTGTAGAACACTGGGATAAATATAAAATGATGAAATATAACAAAGATAAATATACAGTCTTTACATTTAGATTCAAAAATTCACTTTTATAATTAAATATTTCTTTTTTATTTTCTTTTTATTATGACTTTTTATACACAAAACATATGCAAGAGTAATTTTTCAACATTGACCCTTACAAAAACTTTTGTTCCAACTTTTCCCTTCCTTCCCCTCACCCCCTCCCCTAAATAGCAGGCAATCCTATATATGTTAAATATGTTAAAGTCTATTTTAAATATAATATATGTATACATATTTATCCAGTTATCTCGTTGCACAGGAAAGATTGGATAAAAAGAAGGTAAAAGTAACCTGAGAAGAAAAAAAAAATGCAAGCAAAGAGTAACTGAAAGAGTAGAAATGTTAAGCTGTGGTCCATACTCATTTCCCAGTGTTGTTTTTCTGAGTGTAGTTGGTTCTGTTCATTACGGATCAATTGTAACTGATTTGGATCCTCTCAGTGTTGAAGAAAGCCACATCCATCAGAACTGGTTATTCTGTAGTATTGTTGTTAAAGTGAATAAATGATCTCCTGGTTCTGCTCATTTCACTTGGCATCAGTTTATGTAGGTTTCTCCAAGTCTCTCTGTATTCATCCTGCTGGTCCTTTCTTATAGAACAATAATATTCCATAACATGCATATATGACTATTTATTCAGCCATTCTCCAATTGGTGGGCATTCCCACCAATTTCCAGTTTCTAGCCACTACAAAAAGGGCTACCACAAACATTTTTGCACATATGGGTCCCTTTCCCTTTTTTTAATATCTCTTTGGGATATAAGCCAAGTAGTAACACTGCTAGATCAAACTTTTTGAGTATAGTTCTGTGATGACCATGTTAGCATCCTGGATACCTTAGAATCAGCCAGAGTCAGGATAAGCAAAAGTCCTTAGTCTTTATTCTTGGTTTTTACAGGTAGGATTGAATTGGATGGAAGCAGAATCTCTACAACCTTCCTTCTCCCTCATCTACCACCAAAGTGTCTGGCTAATCTTACTTATACTTACTATACTTACCCCCTAGTCCCTTCTACAATTCTCTGTATACACCAATCATCAATCCAGCACAGGATAGTGGGAAGGGTCATTTTCCAAGCATATTCCCATAGAGTATTGTCCAATCGGGAGTTAGCCTTAAGTGCTCGGTTGTCCTGACTTCAGTGCATAGACTCAAGAGTTTCAAGCCCATTACCTAGTTCCAAATTGATCTCCAGAATGGTTGGATCCATTCACAACTCCACCAACAATGCATCAGTGTACCAGTTTTCCCACATCCCCTCCAACATTCATCATTATCTTTTCCTGTCATTTTAGCCAATCTGACAGGTGTATAGTGATATCTCAGGGTTGTTTTAATTTGCATATAATTAAATATTTTATAGTATCAGTTCACCTGCAAAAGATCCTGGGCTTTCAGTGAACTATAAGATAAATATGACTTAGTTTGATATGATAGTCAAAAAAGTGAATGTTCTCTGAAGATGTATGGAAAAATGGCATAACAAAGAATGAGGGAGGGTTTACTATACTCTGCTGGGGTCAAAACTTCTCTGAGCTATTGTTCATTTGTGTCTAATTCTGCATGTTCCAATTTAAAGTTTTCTTGTCAAAATACAGGAGTCATTTGACATTTCCTTCCCCAACTCCTTTTATAGAGGAGGAAACTGAGAAAAACAGAATAAATTGACTAACCTACGCTAGTAAATATCAAAGCTGAATTTGAACTCGCAATGATGAGTTTTCCTGACTCCAGTCCCAGCACTCTATCTGTTACTCCACATAGCTCACCCATTTGGGTTAAGAGTATTTTGTTCTTGGCACCAAAGTTAAAGGATATGAATAATCTGTAAAGTATCCAGAGGAGGATTCTCTGAGGATGGTAAAAGGGTCCAGTGTTATGCCACATGTAGATCATTAGGATTAACTGTGGCTGTTTGGCTGGATGAAGAGAAAAAATATATGAATGTGACAGTTTCCTTCAAATATTTCAAGGGTTATCATGTGGAAGCTGTATAAGATTAAAGATCAGAGGATAAGTGATATAACTACCAGAGGGAACCTAAGTGATCATCAAGTACTATGTATTCTCAGAGAGGGGAAGTAATGTCCAAGGCCACACAAGTAGTAAGTGTGAAAATGAGCCTTTGCTGTCTCTACTTTTATAATGGGATTTGAAAGCAGATAATATAAGCTGTTTTTTTTTTTTTATCATATTATGTTTGCTGTAAATGAATAGGTTACAGTTTAGGGAAGGAAAAATGAGAACCTTCTGATAGCTTTAGACTTAATGGTAAGCCTGTATTAAACCACTCCCCTGGACACAAAGGAATTTTAATTCTATGGTGAAAGTATAGATCTAAATCACCTACTAGGAATTCCCTACATCAATGAAATCACAAATCCAGTTTTAAAAATTCCATGTGTTATGGATATAAATACAAGAATGAGAAAAACACAAAACAATAACTTAATGAGGCAAGGATAAATATTTAAATGGAAACAGTAGATCAAAAAAAAAGAATATAATATAAAGAATATAATATTAAAAAAACAATCAAACTGGAGAATAGTCCAAGAAATCATTTTATTTATTTATTTATTTTATTTTATTTTATAATAACTTTATATTGACAGAATCCATGCCAGGGTAACTTTTTTACAACATTATCCCTTGCACTCGCTTCTGTTCCAATTTTTCCCCTCCCTCCCTCCCTATACCCCCTCCCCTAGATGGCAAGCAGTCCTTTATATGTTAGTTATGTTGCAGTATATCATAGATACAATATATGTTTGCAGAACTGAACAGTTCTCTTGTTGCACAGGGAGAATTGGATTCAGAAGGTATAAATAACCCAGGAAGAAAAACAAAAATGCAAATAGTTCACATTCGTTTCCCAGTGTTCTTTCTTTGGATGTAGCTGCTTCTGTCCATCATTTATCAATTGAAACTGAGTTAGGTCTCTTTGTCAAAGAAATCCACTTCCATCAGAATACATCCTCATACAATATCGTTATCGAAGTGTATAATGATCTCCTGGTTCTGCTCATTTCACTTAGCATCAATTCATCTAAGTCTCTCCAAGCCTCTCTGTATTCATCCTGCTGGTCATTTCTTAGAGAACAATAATATTCCATAACATTCATATACCACAATTTACCCAGCCATTCTCCAATTGATGGGCATCCATTCAATTTCCAGTTTCTAGACACTACAAACAGGGCTGCCACAAACATTTTGGCACATACAGGTCCCTTTCCCTTCTTTAGTATTTCTTTCAGATATAAGCCCAGAAGTAACACTGCTGGATCAAAGGGTATGCACAGTTTGATAACTTTTTGGACATAATTTCAGATTGCTCTCCAGAATGGTTGGATTTGTTCACAATTCCACCAACAATGCATCAGTGTCCCAGTTTTCCTGCATCCCCTCCAACATTCATCATTATTTTTTCCTGTCATCTTAGCCAATCTGACAGATGTGCAGTGGTATCTCAGAGTTGTCTTAATTTGCATTTCTCTGATCAATAGTGATTTGGTACACTTTCATGTGAGTGGTAATAGTTTCAATTTCATCATCTGAAAATTGTCTATTTATATCCTTTGACCATTTATCAATTGAAGAATGGCTTGATTTCTTATAAATTTGAGTCAGTTGGAAATGAGGCCTTTATCAGAACCTTTAACTGTGAAGATGTTTTCCCAGTTTGTTGCTTCCCTTCTAATCTTGTTTGCATTAGTTTTGTTTGTACAAAGGCTTTTTAATTTGATATAATCAAAATTTTCAATTTTGTGATCAGTAATGGTCTCTAGTTTATCTTTGGTCACAAATTTCTTTCTCCTCCACAAATCTGAGAAATAAACTATTCTATGTTCCTCTAATTTATTTATAATCTCATTCTTTATGCCTAGGTCATGGACCAATTTTGATCTTATCTTGGTATATGGTGTTAAGTGTGGGTCCATACCTAATTTCTGCCATACTAATTTCCAGTTATCCCAGCAGTTTTTATCAAATAATGAATTCTTATCCCCAAAGTTAGGATCTTTGGGCCAAGAAATCATTTAAGAATCATTTAACCACTTTATATTTTGAAACATTATATTTTGAGAAATCATGAAGGAAAATTGCCCAAATCTGTTAGACTCAGGAAGAAAGTGAAAAATAAAATCTACCACTCAGTTTATTAAACAAACTCCACAATGAAAACTCCCAGAAATATATGTCATCACAAAAATTCAGTTTCTAGATCAAATAAAAAATACAGCAAGCAATCAGAAAGAATTATTTAAAGTACCAAGTAAGGATCACAGAAGATTTTTTCAGGTGCCATTATGAAAAAGAGGAAGGTTTGCAACACAACATTCCAAATGGCAAAAAAGTAAAGGTTTACAATGAAGACTAATTATCTTGCAAATACAAGACTAATTTTACAAAAGAAAAGGCAGGATGGAGAACAAACTTTTAATGTACACATGTACTTAGGCAAAGAGGCTTTTAGTTACTTAGGTAATCAGTTAATGGGTAATTAAATATCTAGGCACTTAGTTAATTAGTTAGGAGCTCAGACAATTTATTTAGGCGCTTAGGGGCAAAAGTACTAATGCAATTAAGCATTTAGGGACTTGGCACTGTAGTACTTAGTTACTCAAGTACATAGAAACCTAGGGATAGCTAAGTGATACGATGGACAAAACTCCTGCTTCATGAAGACCTGATTTCAAATGGGCCTCAGACACTTATTAGCTAATGAGTCTGGGCAAATCATTGTACTTTGTTTAGCTCAGTTTCCACTTTAGTAAAATGAGTTGGAGAAGAAAATGACAAACTATTCCAGCGTTTTTACCAAGAAATATCAAGTAGAATCAAGAAAAGTCAGACTACTGAAAATGACCAAACAACAATTGATTACAGAAACGAGGACTATTTCTACTTCACCATCTAGTTGCCTCTAAGAAAGATAACATATAATCAAATAAGAATAAATCTATGAAAAAATAAGACTACATAATATAAAATTAACAATTTTGAATATATAAAATTTAAAAGATTTTGTAAAAACAAAAGAATGGGGGCAGCTAGGTGGTGCAGTGGCTAAAGCACTACCCCTGAAATCAGGAGGACCTGAGTTCAAATCTGGTCTCAGATATTTAACATTTCCTAGCTTTGTGACCCTAGGCAAGTCATTTAACCCCAAATGCCTCAGAAAAAAAAATGCAGTTACCTGTTGGAATCCTTACTAACTGCTAAGTAATTAGAGTTGATCTAATCTTACAAGAAGATGTTTTGGCCAGAACCTGAAACAAGGTACTAAGTAGAACTAATTAAGACAAGGCTTGTGTTCACACCTTTACTCATTGGAGTCCACAAGTATGCTAGCTTCACAAAGTACACTTTCTAACTTCAAGGGAGTTCACACCTCCCTTAAAGTCATTGGGCCAGAGAGCACTATGGGAGAAAACCCATAATCCCATTCTCTCAGAAGAGGCAGATAAAAAGCCAGCGATGAGGGATCTATGGCAGAATACATTTTTTCCTCTTGGCTGGCTGATCGCGCTGGACTCGAGAGGAACGACTCTGGTGCAGAGAACACTTTTGACGGATTTCAGTGGAGCTACGCCAGAAGCCCTCTCTCCGCGGCAAGTTGGTGGCTGGGCTCCCCAGAAGGAGATAAGAGAGACCTTCCATCTCTGTCTTGGTTGGAGGCAGAAGAAAGCAGAGGCAGAGGCTGAAGGACAGAACCTTTGGATTTGGAGACATCCGAAGGGCTCTAAGCCTCTAAACCGGCTGTGCTCTGAGAAGAACAAACTCCAACATTTGAACTCTAACAGTTACCATTAGAAGAAAAATCAGTAACTGGAGAAAAAAAATATGAGAAGCAAGTTTCTTAGTTAAAGGTTTCATTTCCAAAATATATTAGGAAAGTCAGATATATGACTGAGTCTTTCCCAAAAATAGTCAGAATTAATGCATATTAGGAACTAATTCAGATGTATGACTAAGAGTCATTTCCCAATATATCATCAGAGTGTATAAAAATAATTTTCAAAGGAAGAAATGCAAAATATCAACAACCCCATGGAAATCATGCCCTAAACAATTAACAATTAGAGAAATACAGATTAAATCAACTCTGAGTTTTCTACTTCATACTCATCAGATTGGTAGAAATACAAAAGAAGCAAATGGAATGGTAGAAAGGTTTTGAGAGAACACGTACCTTCACATATTGATGGTGAAACTATGAGCTGGTGCAGCCATTTTATAAAGCAATTAGGAATTATGACCCCTCCCAAAAAGCAAAAAAACAAAAATTAAAATCAAACTAAGCTGCATACTCTGATCTAGCAGTACTACTTGACTTATTAAAAAAAAAATTATAGGGAGAAAAGGCCCATTATATGAACAGAAAACTTTAGAGAAACTTTTTACATAGTAGTTGTCTTTTTTTTTTTTTTAACGAGTTGCTTTTGTACTAGAGAATGGCTAGGCAATATCTTTCTCTAATATACATATATATACTAATCATATACTAATCACCCCTCCCTTACCCCTATCAGAATGTTCTTAATTTTAGATACAGCTCTCCAAGTCGTTGCTTAAAATATTTATAAACTATTCTGTTAAAAAGGGACAAAAATTGATATTTCTGTAACTATTTTTAAAGAAGTAAACCTGCATTTTACCTCTTTCTGACTATAAATGTAATTTCTTTTCAATATATTTCAACATATAGTTACAATACAAATTTAATTTCCTTAAATTTAGGTGGTCATCTAATTTATATTTCTAGGAATAATACATTTAACTGTTTGTTGTGGTTTTTGAAAATTTACATTATTTGTCAAGATTGAGAGATACAGAATTATACATTTTTACAAGGACACAAAAATGAAATTGTAAAGTACTGATAAGAATTAAATATATTTCTTAATAATAACAATTTGCTTACTTAATTGCAACTGTCTCATCATTCTATCAAAATAACTGACTTTTAGCTACTTAAGAACAATTACAATTATTTGGTGACTTCAGAGAGTGAAGATGACTAAAGTGAGTAATTCATACCAATCTCCATCAGCTCTTTTCATCCATGTTGACTTTTTATACTACTTCGGCTAATCAAACCATGACCATAAACCCTCCAATTCATTACTTCAGCAAATAATGTCATGTTGAAATAAATAGTAAGCAGGGTAATACTGCTGATGGGTTAAAGTAAGTTTTAGAAAACTAAGAATAGAATATCTAAGCAAATCCTCACTACATTTTTTCAGTACTAATTGCATCCCCTATGGACACACTTGGCTAATAAGGTAGCTATCCTTTGCCACTGAATTTAGCTCAAGGAAAAAAAAAAAAACAGATGTTCTTTTATAATAAATCTATCCCTAATGATTTGTTGTTGTTTAATTTCTATTTCACCTCCCCCTAAAAAGAGCCAAATTACAGGAAGCTTCTTCCTGGCAATACAAATAAGCCCTCATCTGCAAAATGACTGCAATTCACACTCATGAATAGAAAACATCTACTGTGGGTGGAAACTAGGGAATTAAATTTTCATTTTTTTGTAAAACCAATATTTTAATCAGGACAATGAAAAAGTAACTGTGTAACATTTTTTGGCATCTAAGGTAAATAATTACCTATAAGGAACCAACTTCAATGTCAATGTCAATGTTTTGTAGTTTATTATAAATGATTAACTTCATTAGTTCTCTTATAGACCACTTATATCAGAATATTTAAATCTTCTTTATTTTCTTTTACTTAAAAGAGACAAAATAGTGGAGAAATCAGTAGAACTTAAGGCAACAAAAAATAGTCTAGTTGCTGACGGTCTATGGATTTAAAATTGTCAACATATAGATAGAACTAAAGGTAACATCCACTTACAAAGACCTTCAGTCAGGGAAGTCTATTATCTCTCCATGCTATCTTTTGAAAGTTCTAATTGTGAGAAAAAGTTTCATTATATTAAAGGCTGGACAATTGTCAGGTATGGAATAAAAGTAATCGTTTTTCAAGTATGGATTAAAGAGTACTTCAAAGAGCCATTCCAAATGAAGAATCTGAGATTCCCTGAATATCAAAGTGAAACATTGTATGACCTTCATTTGTTTTGGTCTTTTGAGTCAGATGATTAATGCTGAGCCATGAAAACATAGTTTGGGATATATAATCCACAGTCAATTACAAGGCCAAATAGAACTACATAATTTTTATAAATCATTAATAAAATATTACAAACCAATTTCTACAATATATGTATTTCTTAAATGCATTTTAAATAATATAGCAATTATGTATTACTAAAATAATATTTAATGTACTAGGTAAACTTGCTATTTAAAAAGTCATCTGCTGAGTTTGAAATGCATATAATCATCTCATCCTGCTCTATGTGAATTTTTTTATTGATACACTGAGGTTGCTAAGAATTGAGGCATATCTAAATGTCTTAACCTTTTTATATTTATGGTGTTTGGATGCTGACAATTAAATAATTCTCAATATTCTGAAATGGATTTCAAAAATGATCATGCTTTTTAGAATGTTAAGTCTATTAGCAAATAAATTATGTCCTGGACTCTTTTTTTCCAAAGAAATAACAGATGGTCTGGCTAGGGAACAAAATTCATATACATATAATGATTGAATAGGACAAATGTTGTGTCCCAGTAGACAATGGGAATTATACTTTATTCCCTACTTCCTTTAGTTGTAAGAAATGACCAACAGTTCCATTTTAAAACCATTCAGAAAACTAAAAAAGTTGCTAATTTATTAATACTGTAAAGATTGTTAAGATTTATGTGATGTGTTTTTGTCTCAATGGGACCAAGATCAAGTCATGCAAATCCCTACAGTCAATGTGTCATTTCTTGCCTTTTTTTCTTAATATCAATCATTTGAAGATTCAAAAAGAATAAAATTTATTATTTGTTAAATCCAATGTAGCATAAATCCCAAATGACTTGAACTCCTTACTATACCAGGATCTGGAAGGGATACTTTAAATTATCATAATCATGTGAATAAATCTCAAATACCAATCCAGTGAATTCTCTATAAAAAATTAGGGAAAATCAAAAATTAAATAGCAAAATACTTAATTGAAAAAATGGATAAAGAAGAAATCCATCTATATTATTACTCCCAACACATAAAGTTATACAATCTCTCACAGACTCTAAGCCAAGAAACAAAGGAATATTCCAGAAATTTCAAGTTCAATAGGGGACACTTTTGTTACATCTCTCAGACCTTCATTTCTCCAGGCAATTAGGTGGCACAAAGAAAACTCAAGTTCAAATGTGGTCTTAAATACTTGCTAGTTGTGTGACTCTGGACAAGTCACTTAATCCTGTTTGCCTTCAGTCATTCAACTTTAAAATGAACTGAGAAGGAAATGGCAAACAACTTTAGTATCTTTGTCAAGAAAATCCCAATATGGATCACAAAAAATCAGACATGATGGAACAAGCTCCCCTATCAATGCCCTGGGGTACTCTTGTCATTCCATCCCACTGCTATAGTTATTTCTCTGTCACTGAATCCAATGAAATTCTATCCCTGTTGCTCTGCCAGAGTTCTCCTGATACCCATAAAATATGTGTATTAGAATGGTCCTTCTATCATCATATCTTGTCGCTGCATTGAATATTTTACATGTTTTTCTTTGTCGAAATGAATGATTCAATCTGCAGAAAGGAAATTACTTTTCTTACTCCTTCCATCCCCAAAATGAGCAAAAGGAAAAGGCATCCACAAAGCATTCTAAAAAAACTAAACAAGCCAAAACACCTATTAAAAACAGAAAGTACCCTTCTTAATGGAAGGGAATATTTCTTTTTTTAATCTTCAGTGCCTACCAATCATACAGGAAAGAGAAAATTTATTTGCTAATAGATTTAACATTCTAAAAAGCATGACCACTTTTGAAATCCATTTCAGAATATTGAAAATTATTTAATTATCAGTATCCAAACACCATAAATATAAAAAGGTTAAGACATTTAGATAAGCCTCAATTCTTAGCAACCTCAGTATATCAATGAAAAAATTTACAGCAGGATGAGATGATTATATCTAACATATTCACAAATTCCCATGGCAAAATTACAGGAAAACAAACATAAAAGACCCACACAATTTGCAGGCATGGGTGGGTTATGATCCCCATTGTTGAAGGCACCTTTGCAAAATTGATAAGATTTGAGTAATTGAGAAAATACAATGTCTTGCATAGAGGAATCGCTTAACAAATATTTCCTGAATTAAATTGAACTTCAACTGCATATATAGGAGTTATAATTTGTTGTTATGGCACTTCATTATTATTTTTTTGAAGAATTATCAGGGCTAATATGACTCATGGGCTAACCATCATATGTTCAGATCTTTTGTAAGAAAGGTCTTAACACACATTCTTATACATAAAGTCATAGGGTCAAAGGCCTAGAGTTAGAAGAGATCTTTTTAATCCAACTAAATGAGATAAATGAGGACAATAATGGTTAGTGACTTGCCTAAGACTATGTAGGTATCAAAAAGCATCAGAAGTCCTCTAAACCCAGTTCCAGTGTTCAGCACAATACAAGCATTGCAAGCACCTAGAAAATATGGTAAGTGTATATCGACTATCTGCATATTAATAGTTAACAAACATTTTATTTTATATTTAATTCAAATCATATTTTCATTTGGTTCAAGTTCTTAGGCCCACAAAGAAGTTCAAAATTTTTCATAAACTTCTCCTCCAAAGGTTGTGTCCCCATCTCTTTGTTTTGTAAGTCTTTCTAGTCAAGTTTATGATTGATGCTAAATTGTTTTGTTATTGAGTTGCTTTAATTCTTTTTACTACTTTAACCTTTGATTTTCTGTTTGTGCCCATGGAACCTAGAATCCCCCCCCCCCCTTTTTCTCCTTCTTGGTTTTGCTTTTAATTGGGCAATGTTACATTCAAATTTTTCACTTCATTTTCCAACTAGAGGATTATACAATCTTTCAGTGTTCTTCTTTAGAGTTTCAATTGATTTCTCAAAATTCTTCAGTCATGATTGGAGCCCTTCCTTAAGAATATTCATTGATAATTTTTCTTTTTCCTTCTGATTCTTACCCTAGTAATGATCATTAAATACAAAGTTTTATGGTCATTGTGATATGTTTTTACACTTTTTGAAAAATATTATACAAGAATTTGTTCATTCATGATGGTTATACATATACTAACTTTAGGGAATTACTAAGTTTGTTGCATTTAATCTGCCATTTGGATTCATGCTGTTAAATAAAAAAGAAATTCTAGTCAAAGTTTATCCCTATCCTCTTCAAAATTATTTGATAATCACTCTTATATTTGCTCTCAGTATTTAGCATCATGTCTGGGATATAATATGTGCTTAATAAATGCTTGATGATTTGGCTTGCTTCTGCTTTGTTGTAAGGAAGTTTTCTGGAATTTGTATTAAATGAAGATTTGCAATTATCTCTAGCTCTTCAATGTTTTTTTCCTTCAGATTTTAGCAGCTTGTTTATTTTAGCTCTTGTTGTTGATCAGTCATTTCAGTCATGTCCAACAACTAGATCCCATTTGGGCTTTTCTTGGCAAAGACACTGGACTGGTTTGCTATTGACTTCTCCAATTCACTTTCCAGATGAGAAATTGAAGCAAACAGGGTTAAGTAACTTGCTCAGGATCATATAGTTAATATCTGAAGCTAGATTTGAACTCGAAATATGATCCTTCTTGATTACAAGCCCAGTAATCTATCTGTGGTACCATTTCAGCTCTTATTTCTAAGTCAGCCTTGAGGGATGAAGTTATTTCTTATGTTTATCCAATATTAGTCTGTAATAAGTTATTGGATGACTTAGAGCAAAAACCACTATTGACCAGATGTAATATAAAATCATTGTCTATACATGATAAAATCTGTTTTCCATAGTGTTATTATATAATAATACATAAAGAAAACATATTTATATCTTCAGCTTCTTTTATGGGCACTTGTGCTTGACTTAAGTGATCCATACCATCTAAACTAAAGTAAGTAAAATATGGTTGTTTCTGATTTGCTTTGCAGGTATATCATATGTTCTTTGGAGAAAGAGGTATTGCGGGAGAAGGGAGTATAACAGTAGTTATTAAATGCCTTCTATGTGTAGGTTCTTTGTTAAACACTTTACAAAGATTATCTCATTTAATGAAAGAACACAAAGAAATATCTTTCATTCCTCTGTACCAAAATGATCAACCTGACAGTTTTAAGTAGGCCTTAGCCTACAATACTTTATTACCCATCTATTTATTGAATTTTGGAGAACAGTTGTGACATATTGAGGTCACTGATATCACCAAGTGATATTTGCAAGTATATTCTGGCTCCTAACAGTCTTTTAATCTAGAGCACACTACATCTCCACCATACACCACCCACTCTTTCTGGCCCTTCTATTTTTCCCATTCCCCTCAGTTTCCTATCATGACATGGACAATGAGTTAGGTTTTAATGAGAGTATAAATTTATTATATTCATATTCATTTTGCTTGGGCAAACTCTATCATATATTATCAATTAATCAAAAACCATTTATTTGGTACTATATGTCAAGTGCCATACTAAACATTATGGATACATAAGGGGAAAAAAATAGTCCTCCTATTACATTTTTCTATAGCATGGAAAGAGCATCTTAATGTGAAGGCAGTAGTTTTCATTTGTTTTTATTTGTTTGTTTTTTTGAGTTCATATTGAGAGTTTACCTGTCTTAATGATATTAAAATCCTCATGAGCTGATAGAAAATTCTGTATTTCTAACTAGAGGATTGAATGTAGGGGAAGAACAAGTGTTTATCATGACCCACAGGGAGTGGTGAGCCAAGATGCTATGAAATAAGCACAGAATAGCTTGACTTAACTACCTCTTTCCCCTTTTGATATAGATTTATAGTAATTTGCATTAACTTTCAATTAAAAAGTAAACTGACCAGAAACCCAGTTATAAACTATTTCTATAATTTGATCAAGAAATATCTGAAATTTCAATGAACCTCCATAAGAATGAATTTATCTGATTCAGAATGGTTTTTCCTGGGGATAGCCTAATATATTCTTAGTAATTTAATTATTTATATGAATCCTCAGGTTCTAAGTGGCCTGTCATATTAGAATTGGAACTCATAC
Source organism: Antechinus flavipes (assembly GCF_016432865.1). Taxonomy (NCBI): domain Eukaryota; kingdom Metazoa; phylum Chordata; class Mammalia; order Dasyuromorphia; family Dasyuridae; genus Antechinus; species Antechinus flavipes. The sequence continues at coordinate 400,100,003 of NC_067400.1, forward strand.
AAAGATAGGGAGAATATCCCACTATCAGATGAAGCTCCCCTAACCAGTTCTTTTACCACAAGATATTGCTTTCCTTGCGTATGTAAATAGATACATAGCATAGAAAGAGAATTATTAAAAACTCTAAAGTTCTACAGTCATATCCTTATTTCCAGAAAACTCCTTTTCTTGGGGGAATATATGCCAAAACCTATGCCAAAAACCCTAGTCACTACCAACTATGAAAAGCTTAAAAGAGAAGAGAACAATATTGTTCAATGCTCATGGTATCTCCCATTTAGAGGGAATGAAACATTCCAGTGGTGAGGGCAATCATGAGTATGGGAGATAATATATTCTTGAAAATAAAGAGTAGTCTGAATAGGATTCAACTGAGCAGAAAACCAAGGCTATGTTGGAAAAGAACCAAAATTTCTTGGAAGAACCAAAATCCAAGAGACTAAGATAGAAGTAGAAAGCCAAATGAGACACATGACATACATAGTGGATAGCATGCCAGACTTAAGAGAGGAATTCAAATGCCATTCTCTGTGTGACTTTGGACAAATCATATAAACTTCCTCATATATAAAATGAGGAGTTTGGATCAAATGACTTTTAAAACCCCCTTAAGCTCTAAATCTATGCCTTTATCTATGATCCTAAGCATGAAAGTATGATTCAAGTTAAGGAAGTCAATCCCAGATTAGGAGAGAATCAAAAATTAATAATAGGGAGCAAATTATTTGATTCCATCTGTACTTTGGAGTTCTGTACTAATATTATAATGCTGTGCATTCTCTACTAACTTACTCTGACCTGGAGATAGGAATTGCAATGATATATGAGTCAAGATAAGTTCTTGCCTTGCTGCTTAAAATGGAGAAACTGTGGGAATGGACAAAGATGTTCATACCCAGACTCAAAGGCCTGCCTCACCCATTAGCTTCTGCTTTTCACTGTCATTGCCTTTCTGCAGGTCAGTGACCCCATCCTACCACATCACAAGAGACCAAAAATTACTGCTTTCTATATACAGCATGTCATGACTATGCTTGGTGGCCACAGTACAGGGATGGATCAAAGCCAAAAATCTGTGAAAGAGAATGTAGCCTGTCTTTACTCCCAAGATAGAGCCCAAGATTCCCCACACTAATGACTGGAAATTTCAAGTTCTGTTTGAAGACAGTTTGGAACTTTATGTATCAAGAAAACTAAAATTGGAAAATATCCAAAGGATGTCAAAAAAGTGATTTAAAATTATAGACGCAGAAATGACAAAATTTAAAGTAACCAACATTATTTAATCTATACAAAGTAATGGTATATTAGGGCAGCTAGGTGATGGATAGAATCTTAGGCTTAGATTCAGGAAATCTGATCTTCATATGGGACCTTGAGCAAATCATGTAACCCCATTTGCCTCAGGTTCTTCATCTATAAAATGACCTGGAGAAGGAAATGGAAAACCACTATTCCAATATCTCTACTAAGAAAACTAAAATGGGGTCACAAAGAGATCAACATGACTGAAACAGCCAAAAAATAATAAGTGAAGTTTGAGGAGTTACACCAAGATGGATTTCAAATATATGAAATGTCTTAACTATATCTCCCTTATAATAGATAAAATTGTCATAAGATACAGGATCTCAGGATATAAATTGCACTTGACACTTTTCCTTACTTATATAGGCAGTCATTCTATGGTAACATAAAATTTAATGGGCTCAATACTTCTTGTTTTTTGGATGTCTCCCCACCACACAAAACAAATTGCTGATAATTATTTCAGCTTGCAAACATGTCCTTTCTTAATTCATAGATGTACTAGTTATTGACAATTATTCTTGGGATATCTATAATGCTCATTAGAAATACCAGGAAGCCTGGATGGTATTGTCAAAACATATGATTATAAGAAGATAGAATTTTTTTTTTTTTTTTGTGGAGAAAGACAAATTATAAAAATAAGTCCTATAAGATAAAAGCAGAGTTTCTTCCCTTCTACTGAAGTTACCACAATTACCACACTTTGTTGGAATTTCTGATCCTATTCTTTTTTTGGAATTGTTTTCTCCAGATATACAAGTGAATGCTAACTTCATTACATTCACTCATAAGACTAGCCTTTCCCTAAATTATGTGTAACCAAAATCTGAAAAAATTTATTCCTTGACATGGAATCTTATTAAAATCCATATCTTTCTGAATTTTTGTGGTAAAAATGGTATTTCCTTTGTTTCTAATTTTGCTAACTATAAGAAATGGACCTTAATCAGGTGTGCATAAGATAGCACTAGTTACAGGACCTTCACTACTGTTGTTGTTGATGGTATTTACATATAATCGCATCAGGTTGATAAATAAGCAGGAATGGCAGCTTCAGAGAGCTTGATGGAAGCAATCTAAGACAACCAGAACCAATTAAAATGGCAAAATAATGGAGCTCACAGGGTAGTCAGAAGCAAAGTTGATGACAGGCAGGGTTTGAGCCAAGGGAGAATTACAAAGAAAACAGAAACTGTCAGGATTGTGTTCAAGTCATTTTAGGTCTGAAAAACAGGTAGAATCATTTTACAAAAAGAGCAAATGAAGGCAGATTCCAAATGCTGACTCAAGAATGGGGAAGTCATGTATGATGAGATCAGGATAAAAAGGACTTCAGAGGCCAAACTATGTCTGAGTAAGAATGTCCTTTATAAGTAGTCACCCAGTCTCCATTTTACGTCCTCTACTGAGAGAGAAATCCCAGTGTCCCAAGGCAGCCCATTGTACTTCTGGAGAAATTTAACAATTAGGATTTTTTTCCCCTTAACTGTAACATGGGAAAGATAATGGTGCAAGAGATAGAAAGTTGGACCCAGAGTTAAGAAGACCTGAATTTAAATCCATCTTCTGACACTCACTAGCTATGTAATCTTGGGCAAATCAATTAACCTCTTTGTCTTAACTTTAAAATGAGGATCATAATAGTATCTACATTTCAGGGTGACTAAAGTCAAATGACAAAATATAGCTAGTGTCTGGTATTATTAGAACTAATTATCATTACTATGACTATAATGACTATTACCACTGTTGCTACTGCTGTTCTTGCTACTACTACTACTATTACAATTACTACTACTACTACTACTACCATTCCTATTACCCCTACTATTTACTGGAATCTGACCCTCTGCTGCTTCCACTATTATTCCTACCTCTTTCTTTAAGAATTGAGATCTTGATGGTGAGCATATTGTTTCCATGGCATTTTTCAAAGAATTGGAGGCATATAAGAATCCATCTGGGCATAGAACCAATTGACTATATTGTGTGGTAGGTAAGCTTAATGGTGATAAAAGGCCTTTATCTCTTGCAGTCTTAGCATCTATTAGGATACTGTTGTCAGCCTTATCTCTCCCTATAGAAGTGACAGAGGAATGTCTTCAGGTCAAATGGCAATAGATGGTGGAAGGGAGATACAGGCATATGAATCAGACCCCTAAGGCAGACTCTCCTATTATTCAGTCTTCTATTTTTTTGCTTTTGCTTTTGCTTAGCAAAGCCTAAAGATGAAGCAGAAAACCAGAGATGCTATATTCATTTATAGATTTGAAGCTTTTGCATTTTTGGTGATCAGCTTTTGAGGACATTATTTAATTTTGTTTGTTTGTTTTTACCCATAATGTTTTCCTCAGGAAATGGGGTTTGATTTAGGTACATGGGAATGAATTCCATTGTTGTTTAAATGTGTTATATTTCTCTCCTTTATCCATAAGGAAGTCAGAATTTTACATACACAAAAAGAAAACCCCGCAGATTAAACTGTGAGTTTATATGTAATCCTGATACCTAATTTTCAAATGAAAAATATAATCAGTAATTATAATTTCAAACCTAAACTATTGCTAAATCAAAATTTTGAAAAATAATATAAATCCAATAAAATTTCTTAGGTCACTGAGGCAAATGCCATAAAATGCATCACTGAGATTATTCACTATTCAAAATTTTGTTCTGTAATAATTTTGCAAAGGGAAAAATCTGTATATTTGAAAAAATTAAATGATTCTGATGTATTTGAATCTATATTTTAAAAAAAGATAACATTGACTAAATATTTTAAACCACAAATCCTTGGCTCTGATTCACTTGGAAGTTAGGATACCTAGAAATAATGAAAGTTTAATTCAAATTTATTTGGCAATTTTTATCTAAAACTGGATTCTGAGATTTGAATTGGGAACAGAGTTTTTTTTTTCTTTTAGAATTTTTTCACTCCCAGCAATCTTGTGAGATTCATGAGAATAAATTTTATTTATTGTATTTTATCTTATTTTTGTGAGGCTCTCTGGGTTAAATGACTTGCCCAGAGTCACACAGCTAGTAAGTATTAAGTGTCTGAAGTCAGATTTGAAATCAGGTTCTCCTGGATACTGTGCTATCTACTTGCTCCAAAAATAAATTCTTAAAATTCAAGGATCATAAGGTTTCTAATATGATCTTTGTCCAACTACCTCTTTTTAAAGATGGAACCTTGAGGTTCTCAAGAAAAGGAAGGACCTCCTCATGGCCACACATTTTAGTGTCCAGAATTTGAAATCTAGTATTTATTCCATTCCAGTGCAATTTTATGAGGTTTTTTATATTCCCTGCAGTATGGTCTTTTTTCTATTAAATTGCTAAACATGTTGCTGAATATTTAAATAGAAACAAAAAAAATGGAAAAAATCTTTGTGTGACAATGTAATGCTGATTTTTCAAGAAAAGTTTCCTAGACTCCCCCTTCCTCTTTTCTCTTTCCCCTTTTCCCCCCAAATCCCCATCTGTTTTGCTAATGTGCCAATATCTGGGGTCTGTTTTTCATAATATCATTTTGTTTGTGAGGATGTCTGTTCCTAAGAGTTCACATGCTGGCTGACAATGAAGTAGTGATCGACAGGGAGGCCAGCAAATAACCCCCAAATAAGCTGAAAGCCAAGAAAGACACTGCTCCCTGCTGGCTGGTTTGGTTGGGAACCTTATTAAGCTATCATTGACAACATCATTGCCTCAGGCTCTGGGATTACCCTTTGGCTGGAAAATCCATTTTAGAACTGAGCCAGTATCACAACTGCTGCAGCTCCCAAAAGGATTCAGAAAAGTTACCACATGTGGAGAAACAAAACTGCATCTTGCAACAGAAAAAAAAAATAAAATGGAAAATGTCATGGTTATCCTTTTCATCCTAGTAAAGTGGGAGAAAGCAACATGCCAAATTAAATTTATGTTATTTTATTAAACATTGGTGTCTCATGTTCTAATCTTTAAACCAATAGAGAGTCTATAAGAAATAGTCTACAATACAAAGAAATCATGTTTTCCTATCCTTTTCCAATACTTTCTACATATCTATTGACAATCCTTCCTGATTTATTTTAGCTTCTTACCTGGGGATGTATGTGAATGCACACACACACACAAACACACACACACACACACACACACACACACACAAATATGAATGTGTATGTATTTTGTGTATCAGCATGTGCATAGTGTATATCATAAACCAAATTAGATTATTTAAATATATGTGTGTATACAGACATTTATATATCATATATACATAATTGGCTATATCAACACTAAAGATCATATATATGTACTTTTTTACATTAAATATCTATATGATATATAAACAAAAAAAGAAGAATATGCATTTTCTCTTGGCCCCAAAGGCATGTATCTAGATCTAAGATAGTATCAAACTCAAATAAAAACTGAGCCATTAAACCACACATACAGATTTCTGAAATCCTTATTGAATTTGTCACATTTTGATATTATCCATGTACTGTTGCATTTTTATCTATTTTGTTAAATATTTCCCAGTTAAATTTTTATTGATTCACAAGTGTTGTGTTCATGCTTGATGTTTCTGATCTAAGATATTTAGGAGAATGTTAATATTTCTTAGATTGTTGTATCTAGTTCGGAGTTTGGATAAGCCTCTACCAAGTTGTGGATGCTCTGAGTCTACATATATCCAGATCTTTCTTCATTTATAAAATCTGCTGATGAAATGTTTTTTTTTCTTCTAACATGTTATGAATATATTCATCTGAGAATTCCCACTCACTGTGCTAATGGAGTAACAACCTTTTTATCAGACACCATACATTTCTCCTTTGATGCTGGGATAAAGAATAAGAATGATATAAATTTACATTGGCATTAAATTAAGGGAAAGACTGAAATCAGAATTTTCTTAGTGATGAGAAATAGGAGAGTACTTAATTGTTCACCACTGCTCCCTACCCCCACTCTTCCCAACTCCTGTCAGAATAATATGACTGTATTTTTGTTCCTTATATTATGTGTTGATCACAGTACAACATTATTCCTACAAAACAGTCCAAGCAAATTCCCATGATTCCAGACTGCTGCTAGGCAGAGTTTCAAGATCCCTCTGGCTCTTCTTCACATTCATGCCTACTACTGGATATGATCTCTAAAACTAGAAGCTAAGGTGGGAAGGGTACTTAAATGAATCCTGGGCTGAAAAGGAGATGGGCTGCCATTTATAAAAGAGAAATGAAGTCTTCTATATCTCTATAGATGTGTTCTCTGTTGGAACGAATGAAAGAGATATAACACTGTGGTAAAGGGTGGGGGGGAAGGAGGAGGGGAGAGACAGAGAGAGACAGAGAAAGAAAAAGGAGAGGGAGGAGTATAATTCAGGATAAATTTTAACCTCACTTGGGAGGGCACTATATTTCTCAGTTGGACATATTAAAATAATAATTTGTTCATTAGTTATGGTCTCAGTGTATTTCTGTAAAATTCCATTTTCTCTGAAGATGTCATGATGCCCCACATCCCTTTCCCCTCCCTTTGGCATTCATTCAGGTGACAGACAGGAAAAGGAGAGTTCCAGAATCCCGCCTTTTCCCAGCTACAGACATAGCTTTTTCAGCTTGAAGTATAACAATTGTAGGAAGTGGTGGAATGATGGAAAATTTTTCCTAGAAGGGAGCTTTGAAACCTAAGAGAATCACGCCTATTTGAGCCCTAACTACTTACAAGGCCATGAATCGGAGGAAACTTGCCACATTGAGTAGACCTAATAGACTAACTTGACAGAGGACTAGACTGTCACTTCCTGAAAATGATGGACAAATACACTCCCAGGATGCACCTTCCTCTGACATTTCCTGAGCTTTTCCTCATTTTTTACCCACTCCCAGGATTAAGTAGAATGGGTTACAACCTACACTTTAAAAAGAAAACCTTAAAAAAAGGCAGCTGCTTGTAATAACATTCTATAATAAGGATTAGATGACTTTTATTGGTATTTCTCAAGTCAAACTGCCAAGAAAATAATTTAAAGATGGCTATGCAACAGCCTAAAATTAAAAGAAAAATATTAAGTTCAGATTTAGACCAAAGAGATTCTTATATTCTATATATGAATTTCTTGAAATTAGTCCCTAATTTGAATTTAATTAAGAGTAACAGTAAGGATGTCAGGAGTTTTAATTCTATAATGGTATAGAGTACTTTTAAACTTTCCATTTGTATTCAACTTTATAAAAATATTGTGAATATAAAGGATTCAGTCATCTATGGGAAGTTTTTTTAAAGTATGATTTAAAGTATGAGAGTAAATGTATTATTTCCCTATTCAATGAATTCCAATGGCTTCCTAATGCCTCTGGGATTAAATATAAACTCCTGTGTTGGGCATTTAATTCCCTTTACACTGTGAACAGGGATTTTTGATCTGGTGTGTTTGTTTCTTTCCTTCCTTATATGAAATTCTGAATAATTCCATTATGTTTTTCATGTTATTATGACTATCAATGTAATGAAAAAAAAAAAAAAGATAATGATTTAAGTATTTCCATCCTCAATGGAGGAGAAAGTTTCCACACCAGAAGTTCCCAAGAGATGAAATCATAAGTCTGTACAAAACAAATAAATATGATAAAAAAAAACTGAAGTCAGATGGTTCCCTATATATGCTATTTAAATTTTGGAATGTTGACAACACTTCATGAAACCAATGATTCATGCAAAGAGGAATGAATGGTGATCATATTTCATATTTAGTTACTCCAAAGGTGAGGTGAATATTTAAGAGGCTCCTCAGGAAGTATTAGATAAATTCAAGTAAGGGAACCATAATTAAATAATAACATAGAGAATATCAGGCATTTTCTGGGATTAAAGGCAAATTGGGAGGAGCTGTTGATAGCCTCTGGCTAGACTTAGACCATTAATTGTAGCCAGGATTTAATCCCCAGGAAAGTGTGTCTTAATCTTGCTCCCATTCTAAATTACAAATAAAAACTTTCCATAGAGTCTGGAAGAATTTTTTCTTAAAGTTCAATATTATTTCCATTGGTATAAATAAGGATTTTCTAGGAGAAGTGTTCTTCACATGCCTTTAATGTCCAGTGTGTTACAAAAGCCTTACTTAGTTCAGTAACAAGATTAAGGTGTTAGAGTTGGAAGAAGATCTCAGAGACCAATCTTTAAATAATATATATATATATTTTCCCCTGATTACCTTTCTGTGGTTCTTTTGGGTCCTGTGTTTGTAGATTGATTTTTCTATTTAGTTCTGGTTTATTCAATAGAAATGATTGTAAGTCTCTTATTTCATTGAAATTCCATCACCTCCCCTGAAAGAAGATAGTCTCACTGCTTAAATTAATTCTTGTTTGTAACCCCAGGTCCTGTTTACCTTCAGGAATATGATATTCCAGGTCCTCTGATCCTCTACTTTAGAAGCCATCAGATTCTAGGTAATCCTGACTGTTGCTCCTTGATATGTAAATTATTATTGTCTGGGCTTGCAGTATTTTTTCCTTGAGATTATAGTTTTAGAGTTTGTCAACAATGTTCCTTAGAGTTTTCCTTGTAGAATCTCTTTTTGAGGGGGATCAATGGATTCTTTCAAACTTTTTTCTAGAATATCAGCACAGTTTTCTTTGATGATCTCTTAAGGAATGCTATCCAGGATTACTGTTGTTGTTGTTGTTGTTGTTGTTATGGCCCTCAGGTGGACGAATAACTTTTAAATTGTCTCTTCTGGATCTATTCTCTAGGTCAGCTGCTTTTCTAATGCAGTATTTAAGTTTTTCTTTTATTTTTTCATTCTTTCTAGCTTATTTTGACTTATTCTTCATGTCTCATAGCTTATATTTGCCCCTTCTAATTTTTAATGTGTCATTTTCTTCAATTAGCTTTTGTATCATTCTTTACTTAGTTGCTTAATTCTACTTTTGAAGATGTTGTTTCCTTCAATGTATTTTTTTTTTTTTTTTTGCATTTGGCTAATTGTATTTTTTAAGGAATTGCCTTCCTTTTCCAAGCTGTTGACTCTCTTGCATACCTGCCATTTCCTTTCTCATTTTTTCTTCTGCCTCTCTTATTTGCCATTTAAAGTATTTTATGAGCACTTTCAAGAACCTTTGGTCTTGAAACCAATTCATATCATCCTTTGAGATTTCCTCTGTGGACAATTTGTCCTTGTCTGAGTTAGTGTTTTGTTCTTCCCTGTCACCATAGTAGCTTTCTATTGTCAAGGTTCTTTTCTGTTTCTTGTTCATTTTCTTTCATTTTCTTTTGGTATTTCCTCTTTTTTACTTTTATGGTCAAGCTCTGCTTCTAGGGTAAAGAAAGCAGTGTCCCAAGCTTCCTGTGCACATCTGAGACTTGGCTTTGAACACAGGGGTCCCCTTGTGTTTGCAGGGGGTAGCTTTGCCTACTCTTTTCATGAAATAGTCTGGTTCCTCAGAGTTGGCCTTCTGAGCTGGTTTTGGAGGCTACCCTATAATGTTTTTCTCTAAATTATAATGTTCTCTGGGAGGATGTTTCTTGGGGGGCTTCTGGGGGCAGCTTTCCTTTTAGTTCATAGTAATAATCACCTCAAATAAAGCCAGGAGTTAAAAGTCCTTTTTTTCTCTTTCCAAGTATTATCTCCTTCCTTGGGCCTAGTTAGCTTTCTCAGAGGCCTATCTCTCTCCTTGGTTCCAAGAGCTCTTGCCACTAGTTCTTTGCCTCTGCCAGCTTCAGGCTCTCATCCTCCCAATGTCTCCAGCCAGCACAAAGGTGGAAGTTGGAATGAATCTGACTCCCCTCCTAGAGTGGACTTGTGGATTAGTGGGCTTCCCAAAGTGCATCCTTGTTGAGGCTCCTAGCTTATATATGCTCTCTTAAAGGTGTGAATCTTGTGGAACTCTTAACAAGTACTAAGTACATTTAGAGGACTGTTCAGCCATTGTCTCTATCAATTTCACTGATTTAGCACCTTTTAAGACTTCTAACACTATCCCACTTATCTGTTCCTCTACTGAGCCAAGACCAAGGGTCTCAATGATTGATTTGGTATGGTTAAGATCCTCTGACCAGCTTTTCCAGAGCCTGTCTGAGCTGGGATAACACTCTTTTTACCCCAGTGAGAACTTCTTGAAGTTTTTCCAATCTATCTTGACCTGAAGAGTGATTTCATTGCATCAGACTCTGTGATGACCATATATTTAAAATCAGCCAGAGTCAGGAATTCAGGTTAAGGGAAAAATCTTCAATCTTTATTGTAGTGAAGAGTTGAATAAGGATTGCGATAGCAATATGGGCAAGAAAGATTGCGATAGCAATATGGGCACCTGTGACAGGAAGCCAGCTAACAGAGGGGGATCTGCGCTAAAGAGCCGTCGCAATGGCAATGCGAGCAGCTGTGTCAAGACGCCAGCCAGCAGTCTCTCCTTCCGCTTCCCTTTCCACTCCCTTGCCTCCACCCACCAAAAACATAATTTCCTATATAACACATCAGGATTTGCTCAAAGAGTGGGCGGGTACATTCTTTCTCCAAGCATATATTTTAATAGAGTATGGTCCAATTACTATTTAGCCTCATGTGCTTGGGACCTCAGTGCATCAACTCAAGCCTCAGCCCATTACAAGACTCTGTTTAGAGGCTTGTTTTTCAAAGTTTTTGAGGAACTAGGAGAACTTAAGCATCTTCCTGTAATTAAAATAAAAGAAATAATTTGATAAAAACTTTGGAAACAACTGGCAAACCATACCACTAGAATTAAGAATAACTATCTTATATTGTAAATTAAGATAAGTACAAGGAGTACATGACTTATACATAATAAGTGATGTCATTATTAAATCATGGAGAGCATGGAATAATTTCTAAGATACATGTTACATACGTAATTTTTAACAGAAAATTTAAAAGGCTTTGTACAAACTAAATCAATGTGATCAAAATTAAGAAAAAGCAGTAAAACTTGGAGAAATTTGCAATTAACATATCTGATAAAGGTATTTTCAAATATATAGAGAACTGAAATAAATTAATTAAAAAGAATACAAGTCACTTCCCAAATGATAATTGGTCAAAGGATATGAACAGGGAGCTATAAGACAAAGAAATTTTATGAAAAATGCTCTAAATCATATTGATTAGAGAAATACAAATTAAAACAACTGTATTACCATACACCTATCAGATTGGCTAATATACCCCCCCCAAAAAAAAAAAGGAAAATCATAAACATTGGAAAGGATGTGAGAAAAACTGGAACACTAATACATTGTTGATGGAATTATGAACTGATCCAGTCATTCTGGAGAACTATTTGGAACTATTCCCAAAGTACTATAAAAGTGTGCATACTCTTTAATCCAACAATATCATTGCTACATGTATATCCCAATGGCACCCAAAAAGAGAGTAGGGAAGAATCTATTTGTGAAAAAATATTTATAGCAACAGAGGATGCCCATCATTTGGAGAATGGCTAAATAAGCTGTGGTACATGATTCCATATATTGTATGGACTATTGTCCATTGAGCTGTAAGAAATGACAAGCAGTATGATTTCAGAAAAACCCCTGAAATGCTTACATGAACTAATACAAAGTGAAATGAGCAGAACCAGGAAATATTGTACATAGTAACAGCAATACTGAAGAGTGACTTGGTTATTCTTAGCATTAAAATGATCTAAAACTGGTTATATCAGTAATAACTTTGGGGAGAGTAATTTTGGCCTAATAATAAGATCAAAAACCAGATTGCAAGAAAAAAAATAGTGTGAGAGGAAATAAAGCAAAGGCATCTATTGTAGACATCACTTTTCAAGGAAGTTGGCTATAAAAGGAGGGCCATCTTCTGATCTATATCTCACCACTGCACACCACACTAGAGGAAAAAGTGAAGCAAGTGATTTTACACAACCCCCCCTCAATTAATCCAACTCACTTGCCATGAAGCATCACCTCTGTGAAGTTATGGTCCCCTGAGAATGAAGAACAAAAACAACTACAAAAGAGAAGATATAGAGGACAAAAGAAAAAAAATGAAAGGATAAAGTGAGAATATTTTTTAAAATAGCAAAGACATGACCACGCTTGTAGGCAATTTATTACAGAAGATGAGATGGAATAGAATCACTTGAGAAAGTAAAAATACTCACTTTGGTGAAGAACAAAGACCATTTCTTCATGTGAGATAGACAAAATGATTTAGAATTTAGCTTCTTCATGTCATGAACTCAATGGGCAATCTCTTCTAAAGATTAATGTTTTTAATTTAAAAAATTAAAATATATAAGATTATCAAATTTGTATTTAAATGTAATCATCAAAACATGTTTTGATAATTTAAAGCAATATGGGATCAGTGTAGCAATTTTTAGTGAGGGAGTGATGTGACCAAATATGTTCTTTGAAGGTACTTGGTGATGAATAATGAAGAGAGCAGAAATTTGAGTCTGGGAAAGCTGAAAATTCCTTTTCTTCTTTATCATAACATCTTTAAGATGCTAATAATAGTGTGACAAGGAAGGCTTTCTCTTTCAGTGCAGGCCAGCCTAACCTTGTATTCAATAGTGACAGAGGATAGACACAATTTCCAAAGCTGGATATGGGATCTGGGAAGACTGTGGTAGTTAATAATAGTCAATGACTAGAGAGTGTGAGTTTAGATGAGGTATTAATTTGCCTAATCACTGCAGAATAAAGCCAGTCCACAAAGGGGAAAAAAATATTGGGCATTCTTAGTTATCAGCAGCATCAGTAACAAAGTAAGTTAATTATCACATTATGCTTATATTTTGTTTCCATATAGTTTTCTTTCTTGTTCCAGGATATTGTGTATTTTTTTGAAAAATGAAATAAAGCATGCATACTGTTGCCATCAGATCTCAAAAACATCTGTTGACTGGAAAATCATGTCTCTTCAACTAAAAGAAAATAGCTGCTGTTACAGATGTTTATCATAGAAAATACATTCTCCCAGAACAGAGAGCCCTTGGGAAAAATAATAAATTGGGGGCAGAGGGAATCCTTTCAAATAAAAGCTTCTATAGTATTTTTGTGATCATGACTCCAGAATAAATGGATATAAAATACTCATTAATTGATCCCATTCTCTTCCCTCTAGCCTTCTCTTTAGCCACTCCTCTATGGATTCCCTCCTTTCTGCCAACAATAAATGTTCATGTAGATTCTCTCTCTCTCTGTCTCTCTGTCTCTCTCTCTCTTTCTCTCTCTCTCTCTCTATCTCTATAATATGTATATATTATACATGTGTATAATGTATATATGTATGCATATATGTGGTTGTATTTTTGTTAGTATGCATAGGTATGTGTGTGTATATATATGTATATATATACACATACACACACATATATATATACACATATATACAAATACACAAATATCAATATCTTCAATGTGTCAAAGTATTATACCCTTTTTCTTTTCAGTCGTAAACTTCTGGAAAATATTGGGTCAAAAGAATAGGGACCATCTTATCATGATGGGAGCTTTAGTGTTAGATTAGGGCTAAGAACCTAGATATGCCACATCTCCTATCTGTGTGACTTTGGATCATTCATTAAACTTCACCCTGTAACTAAAGTATTCATTTATAAGCAAAGGAATTTGGAGTAGATGACCTCTAAAATCCCTTCTTGCTGCCAAGGATTACCAACAAAAACCATGTTAAACAAAAGCAACAGAGAGATGGTTTGTGTTAACGTGAAAGGGAATTATCTTTATCTCAAGATTCTCCAGAAGTATACCAATGCAATCAGGGGTCCTCAAACTTTTTAAATAGGGGGCCAGTTCACTGTCCCTCAGACTGTTGGAGGGCTGACTCTAGTAAAAACAAAAACTTTGTTTTGTGAGCCTTTAAATAAAAAAATTTCATACCCTGGGTTAGGGGGATAATCGTCCTCAGCTGCCACATCTGACCCGCAGGCCGTAGTTGAGGTTGTATCTTTAGGGAAATTTTATCTTACTAGCTACTAAGTGGGTCAGAAGTCATTAGAAAAGGAAATAGAACCCAAGAAGATTCAGTATACTGAAAGTAGAAGACTTAAATATCTCCCAATAGAGATTTTTATATCCCCAAAGTAGGTGCTAATGGTGTTAATTACATACGTGCTGAAGAGAATAGACTAGGGGCTGGGTCAAGCTGCAGTCCTATGTTTTCTTTAATTTTTCTCCCTTCCCCTAACTGGAAATTAGTAAGGCAGAAATTAGGCAAGGACCCACATTTAACACCATATACCAAGATAAGATCAAAATGGGTCCATGACCTAGGCATAAAGAACGAGATTATAAATAAATTAGAGGAACATAGGATAGTTTATCTCTCAGACTTGTGGAGGAGAAAGAAATTTGTGACCAAAGATGAACTAGAGACCATTACTGATCACAAAATAGAAAATTTTGATTATATCAAATTAAAAAGCCTTTGTACAAACAGAATAAATGCAAACAAGATTAGTAGGGAAGCAACAAACTGGGAAAACATCTTTACAATTAAAGGTTCTGATAAAGGCCTCATTTCCAAAATATATAGAGAACTGACTCAAATTTATAAAAAATCAAGCCATTCTCCAACTGATAACTGGTCAAAGGATATGAACAGACAATTTTCAGATGATGAAATTGAAACTATTACCACTCACATGAAAGAGTGTTCCAAATCACTATTGATCAGAGAAATGCAAATTAAGACAACTCTGAGATATCACTACACACCTGTCAGATTGGCTAAGATGACAGGAAAAAATAATGATGAATGTTGGAGGGGATGCGGGAAAACGGGGACACTGATGCATT
Source organism: Antechinus flavipes (assembly GCF_016432865.1). Taxonomy (NCBI): domain Eukaryota; kingdom Metazoa; phylum Chordata; class Mammalia; order Dasyuromorphia; family Dasyuridae; genus Antechinus; species Antechinus flavipes. The sequence continues at coordinate 400,115,111 of NC_067400.1, forward strand.
GTTGGTGGAGTTGTGAACGAATCCAACCATTCTGGAGAGCAATCTGGAATTATGCCCAAAAAGTTATCAAAATGTGCATACCCTTTGATCCAGCAGTGTTTCTATTGGGCTTATATCCCAAAGAGATACTAAAAAAGGGAAAGGGACCTGTATGTGCCAAAATGTTTGTAGCAGCCCTGTTTGTAGTGGCTAGAAACTGGAAAATGAATGGATGCCCACCAATTGGAGAATGGCTGGGTAAATTGTGGTATATGAATGTTATGGAATATTATTGCTCTGTAAGGAATGACCAGCAGGATGAATACAGAGAGGCTTGGAGAGACCTACATGGACTGATGCTAAGTGAGATGAGCAGAACCAGGAGATCATTATACACTTCGACAATGATATTGTATGAGGATGTATTCTGATGGAAGTGGATTTCTATGACAAAGAGACCTAACTGAGTTTCAATGGATAAATGATGGACAGAAACAGCTACACCCAAAGAAGGAACACTGGGAAACGAATGTGAACTATTTGCATTTTTGTTTTTCTTTCCGAGTTATTTTTACCTTCTGAATCCAATTCTCCCTGTGCAACGGGAGAACTGTACGGTTCGGCAAATATGTATTGTATCTAGGATATACTGCAACATATTTAACATATATAGGACTGCTTGCCATCTTGGAGGGGGGGGTGGAGGGAGGGAGGGGAAAAAAACGAAACATAAGCGAGTGCAAGGGATAATGTTGTAAAAAATTACCCTGGCATGGATTCTGTCAATACAAAGTTATTATTAAATAAAAAAAAATATTAAAAAAAATTTTTTTTCTCCCTTCCCCAATACAACTAAAACAATTTTTTTTTTGCTTTTTTCACCAACCTTAGCTCATTTGGAGTCTTAGTGCTCTTGATGTGAATCTTAAAAATTGTGCAATAATCAATTTTTTTAATTCAACCATTCCCTGTCTTTGCTTTCAATTTCTGTATGTCATTAAAATTGAAGTTAAAAGATAATGAACCTGTGAAACCTCTAACTTTTCTTCCTCATTGAATTTTTTTTTTTGCTTTATCTTCATAATTTCAGTCTAGAAAACTTCTCATTCCACTCTGGGTATTTTTGTTCTGTATATTTTTAGTCCAAGGAAGCCCATCTTTCCCTCCCTCCCAAAAAATGTCTAGAAATTGCTTTATCAAAATCATAGGCACATGGTAGTGAATCTTTTTCTCCTTAATCACAAAATCTAAAATAAAAAGATCCATACTCTATCCCTGCCAAGATTCCTATAATTCCTGCTTTTTATCAGGGAGCTGAAGTAGTACTAAAATTTAAATTATCATTACTAAGGAGTTTAGAACTGAAAGATAACAGTTGTCTCTAAGAATGAAAGTACCAAAATGAAAATTATAAGCCAGATATTATACTCTTAGATTTTTTTTAATTCAGTACTTTATTCATTGAGATGTACTGCCTCCTCTAAGATAGGCCAACAGGAAATTACTAAGTACTAGAACATGCCCTAACAAAGTCCATTAGGAGAAAACTAGGTTTCACTGAATACCAAAAAAAATGGGAGGAATGTAGAAGAGATAGAAATGGCAGAAATGGAGGCTCAGCATAGTGAAAAGGGACTATACAGGTGAGAGCTAAAATCCAAATTAGGAGGATATTTAGTAATGAAATAAGGTAAAGTGAGGTCAATGACATTTTAAAATCACATAGTATTTGAAGCATTAGAATGAATGTTTTGCCTCTTAGAAAAGAACACTTTTATTAGATCTCTTTGGGATATATGCTTAATGTATTTTCAGGGAGATATAGTTTAAATAAAAAGATAACAAACAGTAAAATCCAAAGACTTGGATTTTATTTCTAGCTCTGTCACTAATCGGCTCTACAATATGGGACTAATTGCTTTTTTAGCTTGAAAATTTTATACAATAATGAGAAGCTAAACCTTACTTGCCTCATCTACTACTCGTTGCTTCTCTCTCTCTCTCTTTTTTTTTTTTAAATTTATGTTTTTCTTTGCTGAAACCAGAAATTATTTGCTTTCATATTTAACCAGCTTTGTTAATATGGCTTTAAAATTGAATGTCACTCGATTTCTGAATATCTCAAACTAGAATACATTCTTCTTCAATGGATGTAGCCAGACAAGGAAACACATTAAAATAAAGTCTTGTTCCTTTTGCTAATATATAGTCTCCAAGTTAAGCTGTGCAAAAAAATACAATAAGAGTCATAGGGGGTAGAGCGATGGGATTCCTTTATATTAAATCCACAGCTGTGGAAGTCTTTAGTGCTTCAGCTAAGCCTAACAACACACAATCCACTTTTGTGCTGATTTTGAATAATATGAGCATATTGTTTGGATTCTTAAAGCAAAATAGAAGTGAAAGCATAGGAAAATTTTTCTCCCCAACTCCTGTTAAAAAATAAAATTCTACATACTTAATGAAACTGTTGGAGACCATGGTGACAAAAGCCAAGGATACTCATATATAAAAAGTGAAAGATCTGTTATTACCAAATGATGTGTTAATAAGCCAAAAATTAGAAATAAGATAGAAAAATAAGCTACTATGGGAACCAGGAAACATTGAGACAGCAATTGTCCTTATATTTGAGATGATGTCAATCATATATATATGATTTACATATATATATGATTTAAATTATGGAAGAATAAAGAAATAATAGTTTAATCAAGTAAAAATGATTACTATATTAATATATATACTATCCTATATACTATAGATCTTTGGAGAAATAAATTTCTGTGTATCATGTAATCACACATGGAAAATGAACTGGAGCATTCAATAAATATTTTTAGACTGATAATTCAGGCTTGAAAAGAACACAGAGTTTTCAGATTTGTTTTCATTCATAGACTTCCTTCTGTGTACATATAAAAAGTGATGTTCAGAATTGAGAAATTGAATCAATTTATATCTACATTAATATCTAAAAGTACATCAATTCCCCACTTTGCTTTGGCTTAGAGGAGGATACACAAAAAACGATAACAACAAGAAAAACCACTCATATCCACTAGCACATATATCCATTTTTTTTAAGTGAAGGGTTTTATTTTAATCTAATAAATTACCTTATTAAAGAATGGGGGTGGAGGGGAATACCATATTCTTTACAGCCTCCCATGCTGAGAAATTCCCTAATTGTGCAAACTGTCAATAAGGATGAATTCTATGCATTTCCCATATGTTCTTTATTATTCTCTGAGTATAAAACAAATGCTGAAATACTGAAATTGTCAAAAGATACTCCCCCAAAATATTGTCTGCTTTCAATGAACAGCCTTTCCCCTTAGCTGAAGATTGAGCACTACAATGAGTTCAAAAGATAGCAATATGGATGTAAATCTTCAAGCACAAAGTCAGAGCCTGATTTTATTGTTTGTTTCCTTTCTCTTCTGCCACTCTCTAAGCCTTACTTTGAGTTTTTCCTCCTTGCTCTCTAGAGAAAAAGGGAGACATTGACTTAATTACAGATGTTTCTCTTTTACTTGTCAATCAAAGAAACTTCTCTGGCTAGATGAATAACGCATGCCATAAAAATGATAGGCAAGCAAATAGCTTTGTTTATGATATTGACAAACTTGAAGATAAAATTAAAAAGTGCACTTTATATAGTATAAGGACTATAAATTATAAATGAAAAAAAATACAGATTCAAGTAAAGGGAGAGCGTGGTTAAAGGTTTTAAGCACATATGTTAAAATGTTATATTTCATATATTACATATAAAATATATGTATTACATATGTTTAAATGTTATATTAATTCTTTTCTTAAGCTAATAATGTATTTCCTCAACTGGATACTGCTATATTTATTTTTTAAGCTTTTTATTTTCAAAATACATACATAGATAGTTCTTTCCTTTTTCTAATCAAATTAACTAAATATCTATTTTGTTGTTGTTTTTTCATAAAAAACAACTCAGATTTGTTTATGTTTGTTTTAATAGTTTTTGATTTTCAGTTTTATTAATCTCCCCTTTTATTGTCAGCATTTCAAACTTAGTATTTAATTAGAAGTTTTTAATTAATTTAATTAATTATATTTCTCACCATCTTGTTTTTTCCAAGTTATACTTTTCTCTTTCCTTTCTCCCTTTCTATCTTCCCCATGTTTTGCTTCTGAACACCACCTCCTTCAAACAGCCTTCTCCTTTCATAGCTTCTCCCCTTTCTCATCCCTTTCCCTTTCTATTTCTGTTCTCCTTTCTATTAGCTTCCACCTTTGCTTTCCCTGTTCCCCTCCTTTTCCCTATAAGGTGAGATGAAACCAAATATATCTGATATTCTCTCTTTGAGCCAAATCTGATGAGATTAAGATTCACACAATATTCATTCCCTCTCTTCTTTCCCTCAATAGGAGTTGATAAGTCTTCTTTGCCTCTTCATGAGTTGCAATTTCCCTCATTTTATCTTCCATTTCCTCTTCTTCCAATGCAATCCCTTTTCCACCTCAGTTTCTTTTTTATATCATTACAATAAAGTCAAATTATACCTACACTCTCTAAGGATACACATAACAAAGATACAGTTCTCCAGAATTACCCATATCATTTTCCAATATAGGGATGTAAACTTTTTAATCTTAAAAAATATATATAGTTTTTGTTCCTTTCCTTTTTACTTTTTTATGCTTCTCTTGAGTTCTGTATTTGAAGATCAAATTTTCTTTTCAGATCTGTTCTTTTCATTGAAAAATAAATGAAACTTTCCCTATTTCACTGAATGTCTATCTTTTCCCTTGAAAGATAAGGTTCAATTTTGATGGATAGTTAATTCTTGGCTGCAGTTCAAGTTCTCAAATTTTACTCTGCTGTTGATATCCTATTCCTAGAGAGCATTGTTGGTAAAAATTCACTGTTTCATTTACTCTTTACTACCACCACTTAGAATCCTCTAGCTTAATTCAAAATTAAACTCAGGTAACATCTCCTGCTTGAATCCTAATCTACCCTAGTTGATATTATTCTCTACTTCCTGAAATATTTTTATATATTGTATACACTTTCCAATAGAATATAAAGCCCTTTAGGGTAGGGACAATTCCATTGTTTTTGTTTTCCAAGCAATAGAGGCTTGTGCATAATGCTAAATGAATGCTTCTTGACTGGTTGGTATTTTATTTTGTATTTACTTATCAAGGTACTTATTTTATTCTTCAATGGAATATAAATTCCCAGAGAGCAAAAAAACTTTGAATGTTTGTTTGCTTTTAATGTGTCTCTGTTATGTACAAGTCACATTATGAAATGAACTTCATTGAAATCTGTTCTTAAACTTTCCTTCCTGGGGTTGATTTTTAGGACAATTGACCTGAATTACACTATGACCTTTGATACTCTGTGAATGGAATGAGATTTATTTAATCTAATTGGGGACCAGGATCCTGCTGTGGCATATTTCACTAAAAACTCTGAACTCCTCATGGTTTTTAATCCCATAAACTGGCTAGTCAATTTAGAAATGAACTCTAGTACACCCACTGACATCAGGATCCAGCCTAGCTGATATCACTGGGTGTGACAAGAAACATATCAATTTGTGAAACTAGTAATGTCACTTTTTTACTAACAATGTAAGAACATAAACACTTGTGGTTATTTTTTAAGAAGAAAAAAAATCAAAGAACTTGGAGAGACTCCATGATATATTTTTGGAAAGGAGATAGAATTTTCTCTTTTGGAGAAAGAAAGTAACTTTTGAAGATATAGTTAAAATCTGTCTTATTTTCTTTTCTTTGGATTTCTTAATTGTTAGCATTAGATTAAGCTTTAGAAAACTTGAATTTCTCAAAGACTGTATACATTTAAACTCTCCAAATTAGGAAACTGTTTCCTAAAATTAGAGGCCTCTTATTACTCTCTTACATGGATGGTATTTTCTCATCAACTAAAGAAATATATTAAATTGGTCTCAACAAAATAAAGATGATAAAATCTCCATCCCATTGATGTGGGTCTAGTGGTAGTGGAGAGCTGTGAGAATTGAGGTGGGGAATCCCCTCTGGTCGGAGCACAGGTCCAACATGAGAGAATTAGCAAACCTGAAAAGTCTGAATGGCAAAAGGGATTTTTAATTGGTACTAAGAGGCCAGCTTTGCTAGGAAGACAGACTCCTCGGTGGCAAGGTCCTGCCAGAGAAATAACAAAGGTTATCATTGAGAAGAAGGTATCTTCACAGCGGGCAAGAGTCCTTGTAGGCAATTGTGCGAAGAAGAAAGGTTCTTTGGCAAGGCACTTCTGCAAAAATATGGGATTTGGAATTGTCTTTCATTGGCAGTCTAGGGCTAGGGCTTCCATTGAATGAGATTCCGTCAATGTTGTCAATGTCCCCAGGCCTAGATTTCAAGTTGAAAAGAGAATACTTACCTTGGAGTTTCAAGCCACTTAATAGGAATATCAGGCCCAGATCTCCAATTGAATAAAATCATTTTGAAGGCTTTTTCCCAGTCTTGGCAATTTCTTGAAGGGAATCTGGGCCACCCCCAAAAGATCAATGGAGAGTGATTTGACCAAGATCTACAATTGACTGAAGCCACTTAACTTGTCTGGGAAGATATGCTTTTACAGAGGAGGACCTGAGACTCTAAATCCCCTTTCTTTTATAGATTAAAGGGGACACAGTTTCAGAGTTCACCCCCATCACCATTTGTAGTGTAATCATATATTAGCGCTTCCCTAAGGCAGATTATTGATGGCTAGTAAGTGATGAAGTTCATAAAATGCTGGACAGGATGAGATCAGTTCAAATATGGTCTCATCCACTTTCCAGCAGTATGACCATAGCCAAATCACTTATTATTTTTTTTTATGTAGCTTCTTCAGCTGTAATAAGGAAATAATAATAGCACCTACATCATATGAATATTTTGAGAATAAATGAAATATTTTATAAAGCAATAGTTACTGTAAAAAGTAAGTGCTTAATAAAAATACTTTCTTCCCCTTATTTGTATTCTCTTCCAGAATCTCATCTTCTTCCTGCTACCAGGACAAGGTAGACAGGTAGACAGACAGACAGATAGATAGAAGGATGGATAGACAGACAATAGATGGAAAGATAGATGGATAGAAAAAATAGTCAAAAAGATATATAATTAAATAGATAGATGATGGATAAATGGATACAAAATTAGATAAATAGAAAGATAAATAATAGGATAGATTGAAATATAGATAGTATAAGTAGATAGATGATAGAAAAACAGATATATCGATATAGTTTTTCTCAACACTCTTTTTAGAAAGGACCTAAATCTCAGCAACACAAAAGCACCTTTCTCTACAAACTTTCTCTTATTTGTGGAGATAGGGAGGGGTGAGTAGACAATATAGGTGAAGATCATGATTTTATTCAATACCAGGAACTTAGGGTTTGCAAAGGCATTGTTAGTGGAGGTAGAAGTAAGGACTATTCAACAGTGTTTTTCTCCAAAGTACTTTGAGCTCAGATCTTCATGACTTCAAGGCCAGCACTCTATGAACTGTGACATCTAGCTGCCTATAAATTAATGTTGTTCTTCAACTATGTCTTCTCCGTGATAAATATTTTCTAAAGCTTCTCAAGTATTCGAGTATTCCAGCTCTCTAATCACCTTTTAGCTCTCTGTTGAACTACTCTTGCAGTGTGTACTAATTTTAATAACATAGTACAGAATTGGATCTAATGTTCTAGTAAATGTCTTATGAATGTTGTGTAATCACTTTCTACTTGGCATAATCCTATTCTCATTTGTTGACTCCTAAGCATTTTGTTTAAAAAAAACAAACAAAAAAAAAAAACCTGCATTGTAATTATTTGTGAATATTAGAATATGGATATTTTAACTGAATCTTTTAGGCCAAGGTCAGAGAAGTAACATATTTGGCAATGGTGTTTCCATTTCTTTTCTTTACTTTATTTTTAATTGGCTGACAAACTTCCAATAATATATAAAAAGAATTGTTCTGGCATTTGAACTTTTGTGAAGTAGAAAGAAAGAAAAGAAAAGAAATCATATGGTTGAAAGATGGGACTGCAACATAAATTAATGATTTCTAATACATATTTTTATATTAACTCAAAAAACAGTTTTGATTATCAACCTGTTTGAGATGTGTTAGTCTGATATGCACTTTCATTTTATATTTGTTGAAAGTAGAAAAGTAGTAAACTTGAAAATCAGGTTAGAAAATTAGAATCAATAGCGGTTATTTAGTTCCATTTTTGAGGTCAATATATTCCTTAAGCAATGCTATTTTTCCTCCCTTTCTACATAAATGGAGGTAGGGAAAATAAAATATTTGCATATAGAAAGTTGTTAAAGGATTTAAGCCAACAAAAGAAAGATAAAATATCAGCTAAATCTTCATATGGGAATAGTTAACTTTTTGTTGGATATTTGTAGAAATATATCCCATTTTAAAACAGAAATATAGAGTTTTATGTTTTATGTGATTATTATGTTGATATCCAGAATTTAAATGACCAGATTGTGTAGTCAGAGAGGGATAAAGAAAAACTTAAAAAGATTCTTCCTGGGAAGACTGTTGAGAACTAATCAAAGATAGAACAAGGTGACATAGGTTCTGTAAGATTAAGGGGAAAGGTCAAAAGGAATGGAAGGTTTGGAGAGAAGGAGAACAAGCTTAATTTCAGATAAGTTCAATTTTATTGATGATAGGAAAAAAAAAACAATTGATGATGGTTGAAGGAGGTTGGAGAAGGTGATATGGAATTCAGAAGAGAAATCAAGCTTAGAAAAATAGATATGAGAGTGAGTCACCTGCAGAGCAGTAGAAGTTGAAGCCATAGGTATAAATAATATTGCTAGAGGAGAAAATGGATCATAGACAAGAATATAGTTTCATGAGGAAAATCAAACAAATATATAAGTAGTTTCATGAGGTATATGTAGAATTAGGAAAAGAGTTTCATTGAGGTGGAGGCCATTTTGTCCCTCACCATTTTGTGTACCACAAAATGTTATGAGATTTATAAGCCACCCATGATCTCTTCATTATTAGCTCCACTTTCCAATCTTCCTCAAAACCTCCTTAATAATATCCTTATCCTAATAGGGAAAGTACTTATCCCTGTGATGCTTCACCAATCTCTCACTTCCCAGGTGTGCTAGTGTAGTGACTAGTGGAGATGCAAAGTGTTTTTCTCTTATTTTTACTTCCAGATATAACCTTTGGGATCACTGAACATCATAATTTCCTGAGAAGGATAAATGACGGAATGAGAGAAGCAAGGAACAATTTCACTCTTTCTTCTCTCCCGCCCCATGGCTGCTTTTTATATCTTTATTTGATCTATTCTCATAGCATTGGCTAGATTCTATGAAATGTAGATATGCAAATTTCCCAGAATTCAAGAGCCTACCCCTCTACAGAAAGGTCTATCTCTACAGAAATAATTATAGCTCATTATTTAAGAAGTTTCAGAAAAGAGGTTAAGGCTTCCTTGGGATTTTTTGTTCTTTATTTCCTATATTTTAAGAATCTATGAACTGAATGAACAGGCTATTACCACATGGCTATAATAGCAACCTACCACAACCAGGCAAGCCTGTGTCTTCCTTCCTAACCCTGTGCTGAGTTAGTATCAGGTATCACTATTCTCTCTCCTGAACCACTAAAATCCTATGAATTAACCTGTATTCCCAGGCTAGAGTTTGGTCGGCTATTTCCCAGATTTTGGTTCTGTTCCATCTCTGTCTCTTCCTGAGTTTAAATCTGGACTTATATTCTTACTAGCTATGACTAGCAAGTCATTTAACCTAGTTTCCCTCAGTTATGTCACCTAAAAAACGATCTAGAGAAGGAAATGGCAAAACACTCCAGTATCTTTGCCAAGAAAATTCTGAATGGGATTACAAAGAGTTAGACATGACTGAAAATAACAACAACAACTGCCTCTTCCTTGAAGGAATAAGGCCTCCATTTGTCTTGCCCTGGGAAGAAAGGCCCTGCCAACTCATCCTGTTTGTATTACTAAATTCTACTTTTAAAAAAATCTCCCCAAAGAAACAAGAAAATTCTCTACTTTTGACAACAGCTACATTTCCTTTTCTCAGTAGTCCAATTAAACACGGTCATGATACATTGGCTTTTCTTCATAATTGCTAACAATAGATCTCATTCCTTCCAGACAGCTCTCTTGGGTTTTTTCAAATTACAGCACAATCAGCTCCCATCTAAATACATCAGACTTAACCACAAGAAATATTTCTGAAAATGATTAAAAAATATGCCCTCTTACCTCAGTCACCATAATCAGTCAGATCTATTCAAGTCACTATGGTATGAAACAAAGCTGTGTGCTTGTTCCCATGCTTTTTAGCATGGTGTTTTCAGCCATGTTGCTAAATATCTTCAAGGAGGATGAATACTGTATCAAGGTCAGCTACTGCACTAAAGGTAAATTATTCAACTTGAAAAAACTACAAGCTATGACTGAAGTTTTGGTGTATGATTTCTTGATTGCAGATGACTGTGCTTTCAATATAGCCTCTAAAGCTGAGATACAACAAAGTATGGATTGATTCTCAGCTATTTATGGTCATTTTGGTTTTAGAATTAGCACCAAACTAACACAGATACTCCATTGGCCAGCAACACACCATCTATACAAAGGACTATATTACAGCAAATGAAGAAGTTTGGGATCTTATGGATAAATTCACTTATGTTAGCAATATATTTTCCAGGGATATCCACATTGACAATCAGTTGATGGAAACATCTGATATTTGTCATTCTCAAAGGAAAGTGTGGGAAAAAAGAGGGATTTTTTAGTCTGACTACCAAAGTGAAAGTCTATAGATCACTTGTGTTGACTTCATTGTTGTATACCTGTGAAACCTGGATAATGTACCAGCCCCATGCCAGGAAACTGAATTGCTTAGATTTGAATCATTTTAAGAAGACTCTGATGATCACCTGGCCATGTAAAATCAGACATGGAGGTCCTTTCTTCAGCTAAACTGCCAAGCATTCACCTACACCCAAAGAAAGAACACTGGGAAACGAATGTGAACTATCTGCATTTTTGTTATTCTTCCTGGGTTATTTATACCTTCTGAATCCAATTCTCCCTATGCGACAAGAGAACTGTTCGGTTCTGCAAACATATATTGTATCTAGGATATACTGCAACATATCCATCATATAAAGGACTGCTTGCCATCTAGGGGAGGGGGTGGAGGGAGGGAGGGAAAAAAAATAATCAGAACAGAAACGAGTGTCAATATAAAGTAATTATTAAATAAAAATTTAAAAAAATTTAAAAAAATAAATAAATAAATAAATAAATAAATAAATAAACTGCCAAGCATTCAAACTCTATTGCAGAGAGTGCAATCCCAAAGGGCTGGTAACATTGTTTAAATGCCAAATGTACACTTGTCTAAAAGACTATTTTATGAAGAATACAGGACAAGTGGTCATAAAAGATACACTCAAGGTCTCCCTTAAAAACTTTGGAATTAATTGGACGATATGGAAGACACTGGTGGTAAACCTCCAAGCATGGTATGTCATCACCACAGAAAATGCTATGCTCTATGAGCAATGCAGAATTGAAGTAGTTCAAGAGAAACACAAGATGAACTAATTTAGAGAATCCACTCCAAATGGTCACATGCGCTTTTTGTAACCTACCTGTGGTAGAACATTGAGTTCATGTTGATCTGATCAGCCGTAATTGGACCCACTGTAATTTGACTCTGAGAATGAAGAATAACAACCAAGATAAAGTTCCATTACTTAGAGTTGCTATCAATCAGCTGATAACCTCAACCATAGGATAAGACACAAGTCTAATGTAGACAATTAGCAAATTTTCAGTTGCTATTCTCTTTCCTCATAAGCAGAGCATTAATTGGCACAGAAACTGTCAATCAATCAGAATGCAACTCTATTAAGTTCCAAATAGCCATACCAAATTGTATATAAGCTATATTTAAATTTGATTCTAGTATATTTGAATATACTAGATGTGAATTCTTTTTCTTTTTTAAAAAGGCAGAGAATTAGGTGCCAGAGTGGAGAAATACTGGCTCTGGAGATAGAAAGACTTGACTAGAAACTTAACCTAAGGTGGTTGTTGTGAAGATAAAGAAGATAGTGTTTGTAAAGTACTCTATACTATTCAAAATACTATTTAAATTCTGACTATGCAGATTAGTTGAAATTTTTATTTGTATTTGAGTGTCATTTTTCATTGCTTTTTAATCTTATTGACCTCTCTTAAAAAGATATCAGTTAGATCCTTACTTAAGAGTTGTTTCAGACTCGATTCATTCTTTGTTTATTGCTATTCATAGAATCTAGAATTGGCAGCAATAGAGTACTGGTAGAATTTAATGTTTTTTATAAACATTTTCTGTATCACTTTTTAAAGTCTAGATAATCAATAAAATAATAAATCCAGCCCTGATTTGTAATGTTTACAGATTTCTGAAGTGTAATGCTTTCATAGGGGTGAATCCCCTGGAGTCAGATTTAAGCAGACTTCTTACCTTGCATTAAGCTGAATAAGAAGTCACAGGGTCTGGGACCAGATTTCAATTCTGGTACCTCTTCTTATTAGCTATGTAAGCCTGGAGTAGTCACTTAACTTCTCCACATTTCAGAACCTTGATCTATTACATGAAAGTATTGGACTAGAGAGTTTCTTAAGACTTTTTAGTTTTAGTTCTATCCAGAGATTGTGAACTATATATTTGACACATTATTTTAAATTATTTTTATGTTTTATGTGCTATACAATGATTCAGTGATAACCTACATTTTGCAAGGGAAAATGACCTCAGTACTTTTGAAAGAAAATATATATTGCTATCACTGTAAAGAGATGGTATTATTAACATTTTTATGCATAAACAGTTTTTATGTCCAGGAAATTCTTGCTATGGCTTTTAATTATAATATTTAATTACATTAAATTTGAAATAACTCAAAACTTTCACAATCCTCTTATCCTGTGAATAAACAAATACTAATTAGTTATGTGTTCTGAGCAATTAATTAAAAAGAGAAATTAATTGCATATTTCATATTCATACAATAACACTAATAAGTTGCTACAAAATCAATTAAATTGTAATTCATACAGATCTGTCTTCAATGCACATACTAAAAATTCACAAAACAATAATGGGTGTTTACTCACTAATAAGATACAAAAAAAAAACAAAAAACTTCAGGCCAAATCTAAAAATTATTTCTTAGAGTTCCTCTTGATTTATATATAAATTATTGATTCAAACTACCATCTATGTGATCTGGATATTGATATCATCAAATACCACACAGATTATATGGGAACTATTTTAATGGTTATATACAGACACAGTTTAATTGCATTAAAGTGGAATACTATGCAGCATACACATAATGATAATTGGGACACTCTGATATTTATAGGATATCTTTTAGTTTCCATTTATTCAACTGAACAAACATTACTAAGCATCTGCCATATGATATCACACAAATACATCTTTTAAAATAATATAAAGGTTCTCTCTGGTGAGAAAGCAGATTTCTTGGGGAGGTTTTCTGGAGGCAGCCTTAGTTGCAGTTGAAAGGAATAATCACCCAAAATGCAGCCAGCTGGTAAAAATGCAAATGTTTATTTTCTCCTTCCAAAACAACCCTGTTAGTTGAGGCCTATCTCTCTGCTTGGTTCTAAGAGCTCTTGCAGCTTTGTCCTTCAGCCTCTGCCTCTGCTTTTTCCAGCCTCCAGAGCCAGCACCAAGTTGAATCTGTCTTGCCTCTGAGAGAGGGCTTCTGGCTCTCAATCTCTCAGAGTGCTCCTCTCCAACCCCAGTCAATGTTCCAAAGTAAAACTCCTCACTCAGAGAGGGCTTCTGGCTGAACTCACTTGATACTCCCCTCTCAATCAAAATTCAGCTGAACTCCCTTGACTGGGCTCACTGAAGCTCTATTTATGCTCCTTTGAGAGAGAAGGATTGTGGGATGCGAGAGAGAGGGATTATGGGTTTTCTCCCAGAGTCTCTCTGGCCCTAAGAGATTCAAGGGAGGTGTGAATTCAGATATCTCATACTAAACCCTGAAATCTCCCAAACGTTTGGGACTCCAATGAGTAAAGGTGTGAACACAAGCATTGTACTAATTAGTTCTCCTTAGTACCTTGTTTCAGGTTCTGGCCCAAAACATCTCCTTGTAAGATCAGATCAATAATCTATCAACTCTAATGAGTTAGCAGTTTGTAAAGATTCCAACACATATATATGTATATGTGTGTATAAAATGTACATATATAAATACATGTTTGTATATATGCATATGTATATAGCATACTAATAATAAAATATGGCATATTGTGTATATATATATGTGTGTGTGTGTGTGTGTGTGTGTGTGTGTGTGTGTGTATGTGTGTGCTTGTGTGTGTATATGTGTGTATAGGCAATTAGGTTACCCAGTGGACAAAGTGCTGGGCTTGAAATCAAGAAGAGATGAGTTCAAATTAGGCCTCAGAAACTTACTGTCTGTGAACCTGAGCAAGTCACTTAATTCTATTTGTTTCAGTTTCCCTATCTGTAAAATGAGCTATATAACGAGAAAGTAAACTGCTCCATGATCTTTGCCAAGGAAATCCCAGGGTCAGTAGGAGTCAGACATGACTGAAATGACTGAATGACAGTCTTATATATATATATATATGTGTGTGTGTGTGTGTGTATGTGTGTGTGCATATATATTACATACATATAGATATGTATATAAAATTATAAGGTATATATGTATATATAAATATGCCTCATCAAGAGAAGTTTAAAAGGGACCAAAAACAGGATCTATATGCACATATATATGTAATATATATGTATGTATGTAAGTATATTATATATGTATATATGTACATCAAGGAGAATGGAATTAGCAATTTCTGAGATATGGAAAGATTTCCTATGAGTAGTGGGATTTCATCTAAGTTTTGATGGAAATTAGTAATGATGTGATTCAGAATTGAGGACTACTTTCTAGGTGTGTTGCACAGCCTGTACAAAGATGTGGACATAGAAATTACTATTTTACTTTTTGTTTTCAGTCATGTCTGACTCCTTTTGAACTTACTTGACATTTTCTCGACAAAGATACTAGAGTAGTTTCCCACATCCTTCTCTATCTCATTTTATAGATGAGGAAACTGAAGCAAAACAAGGTGACATGGCTAATAAGTATATCAGTGCAGATTTGACATGAAAATGAGTCTTTCTTACTCCAGGCCCAGCTGAATCACCTAGCTTCCTAGGAGGTAGAAATGGAATTTTATAAATGGTTGTTCAGAGGAAGTTCAACTGAGTTATATGTAAATGACAGGAATGTTCAATAAGCCTGGCAATTTTGACTAGAGACAGACTATAAAGGACTTTAAAAATCAAAGAGAGGAGCTTATATTTTATCCTGGAAGTTAGGAAATCACTGGAGTCTCTTGAGCAGGGAAATGATAGATCAGATCTAGGCTTTAGGAATATTTTTGATAAATGGCATTTTAAAGCTTCTAGGTAATAAGTGGATAGTGAAAGACTTTGAGTAAGGGACTTGAGTTCAAATCTAATTTCAGATACTTAGTAGTTTTATGATTCTAGGCAAGTCACTTAATTCCTTTGTGCCTCAGTTTCTTCATTTTTAAAATATTAGTAATAGTAATACCTACCCTCCCAGAGCTATTCCAATGATAAAATAGTAATACCTAGCCTCCCAGAATTATTCTGATGATAAAATGCAGAAAATGCATTGCAGTTCTAAAAGTGCTATATAAATTCTAGCTATTATTGTTAGTTGAGTAAAGGAGGGAATTGAGTGGAGAGATATTAAGTTATAATAAAGAAATTATTGCAGTAGACTAGCCTAGAAGAAATGAGGCCTGAACTAGGGTGGAGAAAAGGTAAAAGGTAAGAGATATATTGTAGAGATGTAATACACAAGACCTGGCAACTAATTGGAATTGAATAGAATTGACATACATATATACATATATAATATACTTACATACATCTATATTACATACTAACATATATATATATATATATATATGTGTGTGTGTGTGTGTGTGTATAGATCCTGTATTTAAATCTTTTAGACTTTTGGTCACTTTTAAACTTGTCTTGATGGGGCATCAAATTGAAATTCTAAAGCTGCAAATTTGAGTGAATGAAAATATTGTATATTCTTAATGGATAAATTTATATTTTAATAACTTCATAAATTGTTTTTAAAAGGGGAATATTATTGGATTTAAAATTATAAATTAATATCCTGAACACAAGCCACTTTATTTTCAATAAGACTGTTAATCATAGCTCAGAAAGCAATGATTTAAGTGTAAACCAAACTGCTTTTAATTCACGAGTCTTCTAATGGAAATTTATTTTTAACAGACCCATTCAAAGGTTTTACCCTGGCAAAATAAATATTTGGATTGTTTTACTTCTACTTTGGGTTTTCCTAATAATATTCATATTTGACTCATATCTAGGTCTTTATAAGAGGGGAAAAAAAAACACCTCTTAGTTCCCATGAAAAGACAAAGATTAACAATCTATAAATTATAGGAAGGGTTTTGTTTTTTGCAGAAAATGTGAAATACATGCATAAATTGATAAAGAGTCTCTAAGAATACTGAGATTAATATGTCTGTTTTCTATGAATTACTTTACCAGGCATGTACATTTCATATAGAAGAAGCCCATTTGCTGAAAGGAACCAATCAGAGCCTACAGTGAGCCAGTTTTACTAACTCCCAAATGCTTTTGTTGTGATTCTCTGGCTGACCCTGCTGAGCTATACACCTTAAACTGAATTAAACCAGTGTTGTGGTCAACTGTTTCTGCAAAACATCCTGCTTCTTTGTCCAACCTGTTCCTGGGAAAAACTAAGCTCTCCCCAAACCTGTCCTTTGTGGTTTTCAGGCAGAAATTGCCACTGCCCCTCCTCAGTTAAGGGCTCCATTACCTACCTGGCTGCCCTAGCACTAGTGTCTAATTATCTCTTTAGTTAAATTTTTTTTGTTTTAACTCAACTTTGTCTCCTCTGTATGTAAGGGGTAGGCTTCACCTGGTACAACAAGTCAAAATAATTCTCCTTCAGTCACTGGTACACCTCATCTTTCCAGGAATTAATATAATCATCTAAAATTATTGTGTTCTACTATAGGATTAAGGTTCATGTCAAATCACTGAATCACTGAATCACTAGAAGTTGACACCTCTATTCCTATGACCCCTACCTTCTTATTCCAGGATGCTTTTTAATCATTTGTAAAATTATAACTCTATCCTTGTTTAATGATTGCCAGCTCATATGCTAGCACAACACACACTATACAATCCTTTCTTTGAGAAAGTCCTATATGTTCCTCTAGACTCATAGCACTTTCTTAATTGAAACCTTTCAAAAAGAAAAGGAAAAAAAAAGACTTTGGGATGGTATGGAGTTGGCCCTAGGAATAATTTGGAACCAGCTTATATAAGCTCCAGAAAACCCAATTATTAAAGTTATAGTGTGAAAACTTACCCAGTGGAAATGAGCAAATGTTACAAAAATAATGTTTAACACCTTGACACAAGATAGCAATGTAAAAAATTTTAATAATATTGATTAAACTTAAAAGAAAATCTTACATTTTTGGAGGACAGGATTAAACAATTTACTAACCACCCTGGGAAGACTACCTGCCTGGCACATTCTGTTTAATTCATGAAAGCAATAATGGCCAAGTTTCAGGTATGGGTATCCATACTGTAGCATCATCCCTTGCTGAACTTCAATTCTGATTTTAAAATTCTAGTAAGATTCCCCAAAATGCTCTTCTGTGTCCAAGAGGCTTGGACTTCTGCTTATCTAGGACCTCTTCTGATGATTTGCCACTACCATTCCAATGTTTCCAATATGATATTTTTTATAATTTCTTTATTTTCTTCAGGGCCTGAGTACTCATTGTAGCTCTACCATTGCCTCTGGAGAAATTCTTAACACCACATAGGTTTTAGATACATATGGTTGCCTTTAAAGCCACAACAGTGTTCTACCAATGTCCTGCAACTCATAGCCAATAAAGAACTGGTTTCTCTCTCTCCATCTAAACTCAGAAAGCTATTTTTGCCTTGTGGTGGTGGTTGTTGTTTAGTTTTTTTCAGTAGTGTCAGTTCCATTTGAAGTTTTCTTGGCAAAGATTTGGAGCAATTTGCCATTTCTTTCTCAGCTCATTCAGATGAGGAAATTGAAGGGAAAAAAATGGGTTAAGTGACTTACCTGAAACCACACAGCTAATAAGGCTGAGGTCAGAGGTAAATTCACAAAGATGAGTCCTCCTGACTCTACACCCACTAACACCTTATCCCCTATATCACCAGATGCCCTATCCTTATTTTGTCTGCCTGGTTACCTACAAACCACATCTAGACAGACCCATGTGGATACATATAACCTACATGGGCAAACAATAACTACAGGGAAAAACTACACATCTATACTAGTATGGATTTCTTAAAGTGCTTTTTTTCATTCTTACTTCTGATTTAAGACACACTGAAAGGTAGCATAAGTGTATGAATTTGAGAAGAACATATTTGTAGAAGACAAAGTATATTATTTATTTAGCTCATAAAATCTTTCCAGCTTCCCTTTCATCTGTCACCCTTTGTTCCATCTGAGGATATGTTTAGCGAAATAATCTAAGTGTGCATTTTCCAGAACACAAGGTAAATTCTTGTTTAGAATATAAATAGAAAATGTTTTTCATGTAGGGACTGGTAGAACAGATATTGATTTCATGATAGCTTTTTAATTATCTTTCAGAACATAGATAGAGGTTCCTTTTTATTTGTTTGTTGTTTTTTTCTTTCCAAAGGTTCATAGAGGTGATGTTTGTGCTTGTAAAATAATTAGCTAATGAATATCTTAAATAATTATTTTCAGAGGATTACTGATTCTTAGATTTAGAACTGGAAGGAACATTAGAATTCAACCTTTTCATTGTACAGATGAGGAAATTGATGACAACCTGGAGATTTAATTGATTACTGCTTTAATCTAAAATATTTCCTTCTTAAAAAACACACATATAGTAGAAAAGGTATTGATTGTTAAGCAAGATGGAATTAATGTAAAAATATTCTTATGCATTTACCATCTTGAGTACTTGTGTCTCTTCAATTCCGTCTGGAGAGAATCATCTAAGAAGAAAGGAGAGAGAGTAAATGTCATGGGCCAGAATTCTGAACTTGAAACAAAGAATTATTACAAGGTACTAAGTCAGCGGAATTGATAGAAACAATAGTTATCTAATTTAATATGGTTCAGTATGATTAATTTAATCCTACAAGGAGATGTTATTGGCCAGAACTTGAAACAAGGTACTAAGTGGAAATGAGGAGACAACAGTTAAATCTAATTTAGCATTGATTTAATCGTACAACAAATAATGATTTCCTAGTGATATAATGATTGGTGTATACTCAGTGTGAAGCATATAAGCTAGAAGCTCTCAGGGCCAGAAAGAACAAGAATGTTAGAAGTTCAGATTTACTCCATTGTCCACCTTTGTGGGCTGAAGCACAAGCCTTTGGATTCGGAGAGATTCAGAAGGCAGAGAAGGAGGCAAGAGCTCAAGCCCATGGAACCAAGGAGAGAGATAGGCCTCTAAGAAAGCTAACCCGGCCCCAGGAAAGGAGACAAGACTTTGAAAAAGATAATAAAGGATTTAGACTTTAACACGTGGCTGCACTCGTGGTGATTACTGAACTGAAAGGAAAGCTGCTCCCAGAGATCTCCAGGAAGCAGAAATAGAGAACATTACAGGTAAATATAAGAGAAAGGAAGGAGGAACAAAACACCAACAGAGCACAGGCATACTTTATTTGTAATTTCTATAGTTTTGTGCCAGACTCAAGCTTTATACCATTTTCTTTCTCTAGCATTTCTGTGGCATAGCATTCACCACATACAGAGAGTATGCAAGGAACACTAGGTTATTAAAAAACACAACTGATATAATATATCATAAACAAAGTGTTCTGCATCTTTTTATTTATATAAAAATTATAATAGTTTTTATTTAGTCATCTGACCAATAATTATGTCTTTATAAAAGGAAAAAGCCAAAATGTGCTTCCTTGAAAAATAGAAAGCTGTTCAATGATATGGAAACTGAAGAAATAAGAAAACTAAGAAAAATATTTGGTGTTAAATATTCCTTTCTGTGTATTATACTACTAAATTTTCTACTTTTTATAATTTCAGCAATTTAGGTTCATTATTTTCCAGAAGAGGCTCTTTCAAATATCAATAAAAACACTGTTATATCGGTTTTCTTATAAACAATTACCATTTTCCCTTTTTTTCTATTAGATGAGGAACCAAGAGTGCCCAGACACCATTTATGGATCACAGTGATTCTTAGGAAATGAGGTGTTCATTGCTTATTATATCTGGGGTATGTCCATCACTTCAACTCTACCAATGAACTGGGAATATAGAAATACCAGAAGTTGTAAATGAATAGAAAAGTTTATCACAGATGTTGGTTTTGAATAGGAAGAAGCTTAGCTTGGAAGAGTACTGTTATGCATCAGCATGGGAGCACTTGGAACTAAAAAGGAGGTTCATAGCAGCTTAGACCATGTAGCTCCAAGACTACAATTATTTAAATGAAGAGAGGGTCCAGAAATCAATATAAGTCAATAGTACAGCTTCACTTAAAAAAAAAAATCTGTTATAAATCATCCACAGAGAGAATGTGTTAAATGAAAAGGATAGATTTACTGCTCAAGTGCAGTCTAAGGGAACTGATTTTCCATATAGGCATGAAGTCCAATAAAACAAACACAGAAACAAATTTATCTTAAGGAGGGATATGAATAAGGAAAAAAGTTTTTTTTTTTTTTAAAGATAATAACTACAGACTTATGTCCCTCCCCAAACTGGAACCCCAAATGGGGAGGCAAATCCTTGGAAGATCAAGACACCCAAAAGTTTTGCCAAACTAAGACTATTAAGTAAACAGCAAAACATTTACCTAATAATACAATTGGGACAAAACTTGACTGAAATAAGATCAAGAAGAAGAGAAGGTTGACAAAAAGAACTAAGAAAATGTAAGATATGAAGAAATGGTTTTCTTCCATGTTTGCAGGTAAAAAAAAATACTTGAGATTTATATATATATATATATATATATATAATATATATATATATATATATATATATAAGCATTAATTCTTACATGTGGGTCCCAAGAAAACTACACCTGTTTCAAAATCATTTTTTTTTCTGTGAGCTATCACTCATTCATACCACTGCTTATAAGACTCTTTGGTTTACTTTTTATCAGTCAGCTAAATAATATATTTCTTCAAAATAAAAGATATTCAATCAAACAATACAGTAAAAATAGACATCCTAAAGAGCTTGTCCAACAATATGTAAATCTACAGTTAACAATACAGATATACAATAATCTAGGACTAGAATTAAAAAGTATAAGAGAGGGCTGGATTATTTTTGGCAAATTTTAAGGCCATTTTACTTTCCTTGCCATCGGAGGCCTATATATATATATATGTGTGTGTGTGTGTGTGTGTGTGTGTGTGTGTGTGTGTGTGTGTGTGTGTATGTGTGTGTGTATATATATATATATACATATATATATAATATATATATATATATTTTGCTAAATCCTTTGCTTTTAAAAATATAATATTCCAAAGCTTGCAATTCTTTAATGTGAATGCTGCTAAATACTATGTAATCCTGACTGTGGCTCTGGAATTAGGTAAGTTTTCATTTTGATATTTGTAAGGCAATAGCATATGGAATACCATCCTTCTGAAGAACTAAAAATGATTCTCAAACAGGATGCAGCTGACAGACTCATAATGAATGTGAGTATGCTACAATGTATTATCAATGCAGTACTCTTAAGGAAGTGTAAGAGTAAAAGATGTCATCAGAAAACTATAACAAAAAAAGAGATAGACTGGTCTCATAGTGAGAGAGACATGATAGATGGATGGCCAGAGTGGTCCACAACCTTTTTGATTCCATAAGCAAGTGAAAGAGGCTTCTGAGCAGACCTCAATGAATGAACTTTTGGGTGGACATGGAAAAAATCATGCAAGACAGTCTTGAATGAGTTGTGATCAGAAATTGTTAGAAATATCAAATCAATAAGGTAATATATCCATTAGATTCAGCAAGTAACGTGAATAGTAAAGGTAGAAGCTTCTTTCCCCAAGTATACATGGGAGTATTCTCTTCTATTGGTTACCATTCTGCCAGTGACAAAAGCATATCTAGACAAATAAAATTTATTGCCAGGGGATATGCATGGCCAGAAACCATATGTGAAGAGGCACACTCTAGGAATCTACATGACCAGGGCAAGAGAAACTCAGACTTTCAGTGTTGCAAAACTGTTGATTTTTTAAATATCATCACGCCACTCTCTGCTGCTATACACTGAGTACTGTGTCTCTTTTATCTAGGAAAAATACTTATTCTGGGCATTATTCTGCTTTATAACTGCTATGCATCTTGCTGGTGCTTGATGGTTTTGTTAATCTTATGGACATGAAGATCCTAATATATAGGGCACTATATATTATAAAGGGATAACATATTTCATAACTCTATCATATCATAATATATTGTATATATTTCTTTCATTCCTCTTTAAAATGTTTTTCTCATTTTTTTCTCCCTTCTTCCTTCTATTGCATCCCTCTTTCTTGCCCATCCATTTTATGTTTCCAAAATAACCCCATCATAATCAGCTCCCACTATTGCTCTTATCTATGTACATTCCTAACTAACCTAATAATGTATCATCTTTCCTTATAGGAATATAAACAGTTTAACTTATTGAATCCCTTGCCCATCAATTGGAGAATGGCTGGGTAAATTGTGGTATATGAATGTTATGGAATATTATTGTTCTGTAAGAAATGACCAGCAGGATGAATACAGAGAGGCTTGGAGAGACTTACATGAACTGATGCTAAGTGAAATGAGCAGAACCAGGAGATCACTTTACACTTTTACAACGATATTGTATGAGGATGTATTCTGATGGAAGTGGATTTCTTTGACAAAGACTCAATTTCAATTGATCAATGATGGACAGAAGCAGCTACACCCAAAGAAAGAACACTGGGAAACGAATGTGAACTATTTGCATTTTTGTTTTTCTTTCCGAGTTGTTTTTACCTTCTGAATCCAATTCTCCCTGTGCAACAAGAGAACTGTTCGGTTCTGCAAACATATATTGTATCTAGGATATACTGCAACATATTTAACATATATAGGACTGCTTGCCATCTAGGGGGGAGGGTGGAGGGAGGGAGGGGAAAAATCGGAACAGAAGCGAGTGCAAGGGATAATGTTGTAAAAAAAATTACCCTGGCATGGATTCTGTCAATATAAAGTTATTATAAAATAAAATTAAAATTAAAAAAAAACTTATTGAATCCTTTATGGTTTATTGTTCATGCTTCTCTTGAGTCTTATATTTGAAAGTCAAGTTTTCTACTTTACTTTGTTTTTTGGGGTTTTTTTTCCCAATTTGGAATGCTTAAAATCCATTTTCCCCCTGAAAGATTATATTTAGTTTCACTGGGTAGGTTATTCTTGGTTATCATCCTAGACCCTTTGCTTTTAAAAATATAATTTTCCAAAGCTTCCAGTTCTTTAATCTGAATGCTGCTAAATGCTATATGATCCTGACTGTGGCTCTGGAATTAGGTAAGTTTTCATTTTGAGATATCTGTCAGGAAGTGATCATTGTTTCAAATGCTGAACATCTACCTCTTCCTCTACCCATTGAAAAGGCAACCAGTATGATATCAATTATGTATGTGAAATCATGCAGACTTATTTCCATATTAGTCATATTTCCAAAAAAAATAAAGTAAGAAAGGTATAGTGCAATTTGCACTGAGTTCATCAGTATTCTCTCAGGAGGTAGATAAGCATTCTTTCAGCATAAATCTTTTCAGTTCTGTTTCATCATCATATTGATCAAAATACTCAAGTCACTGATCATCATTAGAACTAAGCACAATGATCTTCCAGTTCTCTTTGCATCATTTTATATAGATCTTGTCACTATTTTAAACCACCCCTTTGTCATTTATTATGGCACAATAGTGTTCTATCAAATAATATGCCATAACTTGCTCAGTCATTCCCCAATTCCCTAAGAGCTGCTACTAATATTTGTTCAGTCATTCCCAATTCATGAGCACCCCCTCAATTTCCAATTCTTTGTCACAACAACAAAGAAAAATTTGCTGTGCAGTCCGGATTAGCTCCCTGGAGGCCTCAGAATCAGCCAGAGTCAGAATAAGCAAAAGTCCTTGGTCTTTTGGGGAAAAAGTGAAGGGGATCGACAAAACTGCCACAAGTTCTCCATCAACCTCCCTTCTCCTCGTGCTCCTCCAAAGTGACTCTGGCTTGTCTCACTCCACCCCCTAATTCCTCCTATGATTATCTGAATATAACAAAAGATCGAGCCAGTATGGAATAGTGAGAAGGGCCATTTTTCCAAGCATATGCTAATAGAGTTATTGTCCAATGGATAATTAGCCTTAAGTACTCAGTTGTCTGATTCCAGTGCACCTGTTCAGAGTTTCAGCCCTTTACAATTTGCTACAAATATTTTTGTGCAAATAGATTCCTCTCTTGTTTCTGTCTGAGTTTATGTGTTTCTTTGTCTCTCTCTGTCTCTCTCTCTTTTGCTTTTTCATACAGGCCTAGTATCTTTTCTAAGAGCATTTCTCTCATCCTCCTTGTCCCTTATTCCTTCTCCCAAAGTATCCTTCAGTCTCTCACTTTCATTTTTTAAAATGATTCCCACATAATTGATTCATTCCCATGCCCTTTGTCAATGTAAATTTCTGTCCCCTGTAATAATGATGGAGTTCTCTAAAATTACATGTATCATTTTCCAGTCAATTCAAAGTATTGTTATTCCCTGCTCTGCTAAAATTTGGTGTTTTTTAAAAATTTTATTCAACATTTAAACCTGTGTAGAGTTCTCTATATGCTTAATAAAACACCTAAAAGAGACATTGTATGCTTTCTCTAAGGAACAAGGCAAAATAGAAAGAAAATCCACTTTTATCTTCCAGAAATTAGCTAGTAAGAAAGTCTACATCCAGAAAAAAGAAATAGTAGGAGCAAGAAAATGAAACCCTGGCAAGGAGCAAGCTGTGAGACAAGCCCTGAAGCTTATAGATGGAAGAAAACAAAGACACTTATTGCAGTTATAGTTGACCTTTGTTACTTAAGAGGGAAATGTGAAAATCTATATTGAAAGATTTAAATGACAAATCTGTTCCTGATAGGTAACTGAACATGTAGAGTTTAGATAAGAATATTTATATAATCACTATTGTTTTACTACAGGTATATGGAGATTGGAACAGAGATTTTCACTAACTTTGACAGTCCCAGTCTTCTCTTTTTCCATTAATTCTTGACTGTGTATTTCTTAATGCTGTCTTTATAAGAACCAATTAGTATGAAACTCTTCATTGAAAATCTTTTCAATATGTTCTTAATCTGCCACAAAGTGAAATGGCCACTTTCTTATAATAATGACTCATCTGGAGTCACTTAGGTTTTCAATTTCACAAAATATAATAGCACCAAAATTCTTTAATTAGAAAAAAATTTAAATCCTTTAAATCCCCAAAAATAAACAAAAAGAGCTAAGAAAATGCATTTACTGGAAATAAACCATTGTGCACAATGCTTAGCTTCCAATTCAATTTCAGATTATTGACAATTTGAAAGCAGCAATGAAAGTTGTATTCTCATGCCAGCATATAAGAGATGGAAGCCTTTCACTCTAGTTTCTTTCAGTTTATTTCACTGTAATACCAGAAAAGATGGCCAATAAAGAATAGAATGACTGTTAACAAGAGTACTATATGTACTGTTAGCTATTCTAGTCAGACACACACAAAAAAATCATGCTTTATGCTTGTCTCTTTGTACTTAAGTAAGGAAGCTCTTCATTATATTTAGATAGATTAAAACAAAAAAAAAAAAAAAGGAGGGAGAAAAAGCCTCTCAAAGAAGGAAATGGAAATTTTCAGAATTTCAGATTCATCCAATCAATACATTTTAGATTCAAAGACTACATAGTCCATCCATGTCCCAAAGTAAAATCCCATTACATGCAGCGTATCTATTTAGTAGCCATCTTGCCTTATTTATATACCTCCAAATCAGTTAACATACCTATCTATATAGTCTATTCCACTTGTGGAAAACTTAATTATCAGGTGATTTTGTTTTGTTGTTGTTGTTGTTGTTGTTGTTGTTGTTGTTGTTGTTTTCCCTAAATTTGTCTTTTTTTTTTTGCAACTGCCACCATTTTTTTAGTCCCAATCTATGAGAATTAATAGAGTAAGCCCAATTTTATTTCTACATACTTACTTTAAAATGCCTGAAAAAAACTATCTCTAAGACTCTTCTAAACTAAACATAACCAGTTCTGATCCAATGACACTGGAGCCTCCTTGCTGCTCCTCACACAAACATTCCATCTCTTTACTTGTCAGTATCACAGGCAGTCCTCCATACATGGAATGTTCTTCTTTATCCCTGCCTCCTGGCTTCCTTCAAGTTGGAGCTATAATTTTCCCTTCTATGGTAGGCCTTTCTTGATCTTTCTCAATCTGAGTAACTTCCTTCTGTTTATTTTCAATTTATTCTGTACTTACTTTGTTTGAACATAGTTATTTGTGAGTTGTCTCCTCCATTAGATTATGAACATTTTGCGTTCTTATTGTTTATCACAATGACTGGCATATAATAAGTATTTAATAAATGTTTCCTGATTGGTTAAATACTCCCTCACATTATATGATCTCAAATCTTAGTTTTTTACTTTTAGTTATTCTCCAGCTTTTTCACATCTCTCCTAACCTATCTAGATATCTAGAACTTCAGCTGTAATCTAACCAGGGCAAAGTATAGTGGCACAATCACCTCCATTTTCTTTGATGTTAGAGCACTTTAAATGCAATCTAAGATTATCTGAGCTTTTTTAGCTGTCATATCACATTATTAATCAATTCAAGCTTCCTCTCCCCTAAGCTCTTTAGATCTTTTCCCAGACAAATTTCTGGGTAACTATGCATTTCCTGTCCAAATTCTACCAATTATTCAGTCACTCATATGATTTTGAGCAACTCAAGGTTCCTGAAATTTTGTTTTCAACCATAAAATGAAAAGACTGGATAAATGATCTCTATGGTATTCTAAGAATATACTTACAATTCATGTTCTTATAGTTTTCAAAATGATTTTTTTAAACCCAATCATAAGATTATATTTCATTCCTATGAAATTGGATTCAATCCATACAATTAAAGAACTGTCTTCTAACTTTGGTCTCTTTAAATTTACTTATTTTTTTCTTTTAAAAAAGGATATTTGGGAGGAGAGTAGACATGTCTTTGAGCTCTTCCTGGCTTTCCTCAGAATCAACATCAGAACAAATCTCTGAACTGATTTTGAAGTGACAGAACCTACAGATATTTGAAGTGTAATAAATTTCCAGGAGAAAATATTTTGGAAGAACTTCAGGAAAGATCTGTCTCAATTGAGCAGAGGGGGAGTTAGCTCATCACCAACACAGCACAGAGGAGAGAGGGTTCTATGCCAGGATCAGCAAAATAATGTGAGAATGCCAACAGAACTACCAAAGACAAACACTAAGCCACTAAACTAACCAGCAGGATATGACTACGCTTAGCCAGAATGAAAAGGAGGCCAGCAGCACTGACCCCAGGGCATCATTTAAGCCTCTGCTGCATATAGAGTAAGCTTGGGACAATTTCCCCTTTGGCCTAAGAGCAACTTTCAACCTTTAAAAATGAGCAAAAAAGCAAAAAATAGCTTTGATCATAGATAGCTACTATGAAGAAAGGAAAGAACAGACCTTAAACCCTGAGGATACTAAAGGCAAAATGCCACCAAATGAAGCCTCAAAGGGTGATATGATGCTCTTCAACACAAAAGGTTCTCTTAGAAGAATTCAACGAGAATCTTAAAAAAAATAGAAAAGAGAGTTTTGGAAAAGTAAAAGAAACTGTCTGAAGATAAATAGCTCCCCCAAAATTAGATTTGGCAAAAGGTAAAAAGAAAATAACTCCTTGAAAAACCAGAATTGATGAAATGGAAACAAAGAACAACTCCGTAAAAAATTGAATTAGTGAAATGGAAAAAAAATCCAATGAACAAAATAATTCATTGAAAGTTTAATTGGCCAAATGTAAAAGGAGATAGAAAAGCTAACTGAATAAAATAATTCACTGAAAATTAGAACTGAACAAGTGGAAATGAATGGTTCAATGAGATATCAAGAATCAGTCAAACAAAACCTAAAAAGCAAAAAATAGAAGAAAATGTAAAATACCTCCTTGGAAAAACAACTGACCTGAAAAATAGATCCATGAGAAACAACCTAAAAATTATTGGACTACCTGAAAACCACAATGAAAAAAAAAAGCCTAGACAACATTTTTCAAGAAATCATCAAGGAAAACTGCCCTAATGTCCTAGCACTGGAGGGTAAAATAGCCATTGAAAGAATTCACTGATCATTTCCTGAGAGTCCAAAATGAAAACTCTAGGCAATATCATAGCTAAATTTCAGAATTATCATATGGAGGAGAAAATTCAATTCAAATATTGAGGAGCCACAATCAGGATTACCCAGGACCTAGCAGCTTACACTTTAAAGGCTCGAAATATTCCAGAGGGCAAAGGAGCTTGGACTGCAGCCAAGAATCAACTGTCCAACAAAATTAAGCAACATCTTTCAGAGGAAAAGATGGACATTCAATGAAATAGGAAATTTTCATTTATTTTTTATGAAAAAACCAGAGCTGAACAGAAAATTTGATATTCAAATACAGAACTCAAGGGAAATATTATAAAAAAGGAAAGAAAAAAAACTGGTTTTGAAAGGTTAACATATTTATATCTTTAGTAATAGAAGGAAAAGAAATTAAAGTAATTAGAGTAGATAATGAAAATAAATTATCACTGCAGATTATATGATAACATACTTAGAGAATGCTAGAGAATCAACTAAAGAACAACTAGAAACAATTAACAATTTTAACAGAGTTGCAAGATACAAAATAAATTCACACATATCATCAGCATTTTTGTATGTTTACAACAAAGTCCAATAGTGAGAGATAAAAAGAGAAATGCCATTTAAAATAACTGTAGATGATACAAAATATTTGTCTACCTGCCAAGACAAAGTCAGGAACTATATGAACACAATTTCAAATACTTTCCACACAAATAAAGTCAGATATAAACAATTGTAAGAATATCATGGCCTCATTTAGGCTGAGCCTAAATAGATAAATAATATAATAAAAATGACAATTCTACCTAAATGGCATGCCAACTGAAAGGCCACAACATTATTTTACAGAGCTAGAAAAAAAATAATAACAAAGTTCATCTGTAAGAACAAAAGGTCAAGAATTTCAAGGGAACTAGTGAAAAAAAATGTAAATGAAGGTAACCTAACTGTATTAGACCTAAAACTATATTATAAAGCAATAGTCATCAAAATCATTTGCCACTAGCTAAGAAATTTAGCAGTTCATCAGTGGAATACATTAGGTTCACAAGACACAATAGTTACTGACTATAGTAATCTAGTGTTTAATAAATCCAAAGATCCCAGCTTCTGGGATAAGAACTCACTATTTCACAAAAGTTGTTGGGAAACTTGAAAAATAGTATGGTAGAAACTCGGAATTGACCAACACTTAATACTCTATATCAAGACAAGGTCAAAATAGGGTCATGATTTTACATAAACAGTAATACTCTAAGCAAATTAGAGCAAAAGATAGTCTACCTCTCAGATCTGTGGAGAAGGAAGGATTTGTGGCCAAAGAAGAGCTAGAGTACATTATGAAATGCAAAATAGATAATTTTGATTATATTAAGTTAAAAAGATTTTGTACCAAAAAAAAAATACAGACAAGATTAGAAGAAAAGCAGAAAACTGGGGGAAAATTTTTACATACAAGTTATTCTCCAATTGATAAATGGTCAAAGGTTATTAACATACAAATTTCAGATGAAATTAAAACCATTTCTAGTTATATGAACAAATGCTCTAAATCACTATTGATCAGAGAAATGCAAATTAAGATAACTTTGAGGTACCATTACACATCTCTCAAATTGGCTAAGATAACAGGAAAAGATAATGATAA
Organism: Antechinus flavipes; assembly: GCF_016432865.1. Classification (NCBI taxonomy): domain Eukaryota; kingdom Metazoa; phylum Chordata; class Mammalia; order Dasyuromorphia; family Dasyuridae; genus Antechinus; species Antechinus flavipes. The sequence continues at coordinate 400,145,426 of NC_067400.1, forward strand.
ATGTTGGGAATGTGGGAAAACTGAGACACTAATACATTGTTGTTGGAATTGTGAACTGATCCAATCATTCTGAAGAGCCCAAAACGTTATCAAATGGTGCATACCTTTTGATCCAACAGTATCTTTACTGGGCTTGTATCACAAAGAGATCATAAAAGAGGGAAAGGGACCCACCTGTGCTAAAATGTTTGTAGCAGTTCTTTTTTGTAGTATCAAGGAACTGGAAACTGAATGAATGCCTGTCAGTTGAAGAATGGCTGAATAAGTTAAAGTATATAAATTTTATGGAATATTATTGTTCCAAAAACAATCAGGAGGATGATTTCAGAGAGGCCTGGAGAGACTTATATGAACTGAAGCTAAGTGAAATAAGCAGAACCAGGAGAACCTTGTACCCAACAACAACAGGATTATACAATGATCAATTCTGATAGATGGGACTCCTTTCACAATGAAGTAATTCAAGCCAATTCCAATAGTCTTGTGTTGGAGAGAGCTATCTGCATCCAGAAAGAGGTCTATGGGGACTATACGTAGATCACAACACATATTTGCATCTTTTTTGTTATTTGTTTGCTTTTTGTTTTCTTTCTGTTTTTTTTTTTCCTTTTTTGATTTTTCTTCTGCAGCATTATAATTATAGAAATGTGAATAGTAGAATTACACGTTTAATATATATTAGATAATCTGCTGTCTAGAGGATGGGGGGAAGGGAAGGAGAAAAAACTGGAGCACAAATTTTTTCAAGGATGAATGCTAAAAACTAATTTTGCATATATTTTGAAAATATAAAGCTATTTTAAAAAAAAGGATGTTTCCTGGAAATATAAAACAAGAAGAGTAATAATTGCTCAGTAGATTCACCATTCATTACCTTTGGAGTTCACAGTGTGATTTTCTCCAATATACTTTCTCTTAAGTTTGGAAAAGAATAAATTCAATAATGGCCAAAGAAACAGTAGGGCTATAAGCCACATGGTACTCTAGATAGGGAGAGTACAGATGCTCATACAGCAGTCTTTCCCCACATCAAGATGTAATGAAAAAAGATAAGCTTCCTCCATTAGATTATCTTTTATGTATATAGTTTAGATTAGGCAGTCAGTTAAAAGGTTTTTCATCATTACATAGAAAGAGCATAGTAAATTGCTACAAATATTTATGAAGGCTCTAAAATAGAGAATAGAAACCTCATGACAGAAGCCTCAAGGACAAAACCTGCCCAGAAGCAGGCTCATCAACCCCAGCCTTCATCTATCCTCCTTACATGTAGATAACAGGCAGAACAGACCGTAGAGGCTCCAGAGTTTTGTATCACTTTTTAATGATGCTGAAGGTTTTATCTCTTTACTCCTACTAGCAGCTATACAGGAAAAGTGAGAGTTCTTAGAAATATGAATAAGTAAGAGAACACAATTAATTTGAGGAAGGATAAAGTCCATCTTAGTGTAGTTAGTGTACTCTTACAGAAATTAGCAACCCTCTTCATGCCTTCCTATCCAATCTGCCAATCACCTACATTTTTTGTTATAATAATAGACTCATTCAGTTGATCTGAGAGGTACATCTGCTCTGTAAAAAAAACAAAAATTGCTTCATTAAATGTCCTCTCTGATAAGATTATGCTGTTCTCATTGGTTCACTGCCTTTTCCTAGTTTATTATGAAATGCTCATCCATGAGATGTGAGATTACTTTGATAAAGCTGAATCATTCATTGATCAGAACTTGGAACAAATTTGTTATTATTTCTGTTTAAGTAAAACAGATTTAAATTTCAAGAAAGGAAAAACATTAAAAAGAGGAGAAAGAGGCAATGGAAAGAGTCAGCATCTTAAATTCAGTTTGATTTATCATTTTAAAAACTCCAGAACAATAGAGCACTAACCTTAAGTCAGGAGGATCTGAGTTCAAATATGACTTCAGATACTTAATACTTCCTAGCAAGAAGTCACTTACCCCAATTGCCTCAGCACACACGCACGTGCATGCGCACACACACATACACAACAAACAACAACAAAAAAACTCCAGAATAATAATATAATTTCTTAAAATTGTGGGCGCTTTTTTTTTGTTGTTTTTGACTCGGTGTGTGTGTGTGTGTGTGTGTGTGCGTGCGCTCGCACATGTGCTTTTTCAGTGTGTGTATTACTCTCTTTGCATTTAGACCTCTGGTTGAAATCAGCAATGAAGGTCTCAAATCAGAAAAAGTCAAAGTGCTAGTTCAATAGAAGGGCATAAAACCCAGGACATAGAGAATTCAGTCAAGTGGCCTTAGCACTAACAAGATGATGAGCAGAAGTAAGGGGCAGCCACCATTGCCTCTTCAGAAGTGCCTTTTTATGCTGAAAGCTTAATAGTGGCCATTGAACTTAATTTTATACTACTCCTCTGAAAAAATGTCAAAAGGCAGCTGCAATTTACATAAATTTGAGTTTGTCATATGTTGGCTTTCTATGCTTCGAATACACCCACAAAATATAGCTATATGAGTGGATATAATTATGCATGTGGTTCTAATGTCCTAATTAATCTACCTACCTGTGTATTTAAATGTAGGTCTTTATGCATATGTTTTTAACTCTATGCATAAATATATCAGTAAATATTGCTCATGTCTCTATCCATAAATAATATATACACATATATTTATGTTTATAAATGCTCCTAATTCCCCTACCTACAAATATCTATAGCTATATCTAAATAGATAGATTGAAGTATTAGAACCTCTAATAATTAGAACCATTTTATAGGCATGGAAAGGTCAGTTTCCATATCTATGAAATAATAGATTGAAGTAGATGACTTCCAAAATCCTTTCCAGATCATCTATCATATATCTGTCATAAATATGTTGTCATAAACAGTACATTAGTAAAAACAGCTACTCAAGAAACATTTGATAATGGTGATGGGGAGGAGTCAACAAATACCCTAGAGTAAAGCCCTACAATTTTACATGGAAAACTATTTTTTTTAATTTCACATAATATATATATTACATATATATTTAAAATTATATAATAAGTACATTATATATTGTTATATTGATATTATAAAATGCTGCATTTTGTTTATTTGCTTCAAATAGGTAGCCCTAATAAATTCTAGCAAAGGAATGGGATAAAGTTAGGAGTGGGAAAAATAACATAGCCCAACATATATAAGAAAATAAAATATGTGCTTAACCCAATGTTGGGGAAAGAAATCAAGCCAATCATTGTATTTTAAGCAATAGCAGGTATAGACTTGGAGTGGGGGACAACATAAATACCATGCATAATTAATAACAAATGGTATTTTAAGTATTTCTTAGAATATATGATAACTTTTTGTCGAAGATAAATGTATAAAAATTGAGCTTGGTGATATAAAAAATTAAAATTAAAACCAAAAAAAAATTTTACTGACATGGACAGGAAATCTATCTTTCACCATATTCACAGAATCTTTAAAAGCCTCTATATGTTTTGCATGTCAAAATTGGGCTTTACACACTTGTAAATCTGGAATGAACACAAAATTATCTTGGAAACCAGACAATTTAGACACTGTGCCTGTGCTGTGTTGGAGATTATACTGTAGAAAAACTGCATTCATAATATTTTCATATTATCAGAACTGTATGGCCTCTCTAGTCCTAAAAAAGATTTTGGGGTGGTTACTAGGAGGGTAGCAAGAGGACAAAAAGCCCAGGAAAAAAAGCAAGGGAAAGGCAAAAGATGACATAGAAGGCTCTCCCCTGCTTCTCTGCATCAACTGTTTTGTATTCTCCTCTGTATCCCTTCCAACACATACACAGAACATTTTCAGCCTCCCAGAACCTTAATTAAAATTGGTGACTAATCAACTAATATGCTCATACCCATGGTGTTGCAGTTACAAAGTAAAAAACAACTAAACATTGCTAAGACTGGGAAAGGAACATGTCTAGGTAAAGTATATGGCTTGGGTCCAGTCCAGAAGTAGGACTCAGAGCTGGATTTGGATTAATACCAATTGAAGAGGTGCAGCTAAAACCAAGACTGTAACCTGACCCTGAGAGAGCCCTTGGGCTTATGGTGAAAAGCAGGGATCGAAATGAGAACCATGAATCCGCAATGAAAGAAAGGGAGAGCCAAGCCAAACACACACACACACACACACACACACACACACACACACACACACACACACACACACGAGAACAGAACTAAGTTTGCCGATAATAGGTAGATGAATTTGACACTGAAAACCTCTATGATAGGTTCTTTTAATTCTGATCATTAAGGGTACTCTCTATATTGAGATAGATTACAATGTCCCCATGCCTTACCCTGGGTAAACTTCATGAATTGCTATGATCAAAAATATTCATTGCCATGAATCAATCTTGTAATATAAATTTTCTTCAAACTTAGCTACATAGTTTTTTGAGAAGGAGAGAGCTGCACTTAAAGCTTTTTGTGCTTGGAGTACCTGCTAAAACTTGTGCTTCACAGGCATATCCTTTAACTCAGAATCATTTTCATAGCACAATGCAGATTCTCATTGAATTTGAGTGGAGATGAGCAGCAATGGACAGATTAGTCTAAAACTCCATACAAGAGGGTTTACTTATTTAAGGATGAAATAGACCTCATTTGGAATTCATTTCAACTCTAGGCAATTTCTGGAATCAAATCAAAGCAAATTAGGAATGACACATAATAATGAATTCAACCTATTTCTATATATCTCCCTACTCAACTATAATGTTGTTGAGGACCAGCAATTTGTATATTATTTAAAGTTTAATACAGTGTCCTGTCTGTATGAGGTGACAGTGTCCTGTCTGATAAATGGTGATTTAATCAAAATTAATTTATGTGAGGCATCTTGAAAATTTAAAAACTATCCAATGCATTGTTGTTATTGTTGTTATAAAATACTTCCAGATACAATTAGAATGAATAATGAGTCTTGTGAAGACATTACAACTATTCAAATCTTCACTATTAAAAGTTATAATTATGTAAAATATGATAATTGATTCCAACCCATGGAAATTTATAGTATAAATTAATGCAACCCCTTACAAAGACTTATTCAAACTAATTGGAACTTTGCTGCATAATATAAAAGCAATATGACATAATGGCTAAAAAGATGGCTTTGGTTTCAGGAAGACCTGGCTCTGACACATAATATCTATGTAGTCTGATACATACTATCTATCTAGACAAGTCAATTTATTTCTCACTATCTCAGGCAACTTTCTAACACTATGAGTTTTATGATAAATTGCCAAATTATACAATGGTGGGAATTCCTGCTCCCTAGTCTGATAATAACTTCAAGGTGCTAGATAGCAACTTCAAGATAATAGAATGCCACAGCTGGACTCTGGAAAACTCATCTTCCTGACTTCAAAACTTGGCTCAGACATTTAGTAGCTATGTGATCCTTAGTAAGTCACTTTGCTTCTGTTTACCTCAGTTCCCTCAAATGTAAAATGCTAGATAAGGAAAAAGCAAGTGATTCTAGTATCTTTGCCAAAAAAAAAAAAAATCCCAAATGGGGTCATGAAAACTAAGATACAACTAAAAAATAATTAACCAATAAAGTCTGATAAAATCACAAGTTTTGACGAAAAAACAAACAACGAGCAGCCCCCTTATTTCATTCACCATGTGGGGCAGTTTAGGCCATAAGGGAGAACTCCATTAAGAACAATCAGATATGTCCATATTTTTGGGAATCACAAATCAATTCAAGTGTAAGCTATTGTTGTTTTAATTGGTATTTAATTAAATCTACGAATTAATTCTGAAAGGATTGTCATTTTTACTAAATCTAGTAGAATCTTCAGTTTCATAAAGTTCTTAAGGTGTCACTAAATTCCAATAAAACAAATCAAATAGTCAATTATAAGAACACATCAATCAATCAACTCAACTATTAGATTAAACAATTACTTTGTTCAAGGGATTGTGCTAGATTCTGTATAAATAGTAATAAGTAATGTAATTAATAAAACATATAGTCTCCATCCTCAAAAAGATTCTAACTTGAAAGACAAAAAATGAAATTAAAAATTAAAAAGATCATTCGAAAAAATAGTAGGTCTCAAAAGCAAAAAAAGAAAAAAGAAAAGAAGATCACTATGGCCATGAAAGGCCTCACCAAGCTTTGAAGGATAGATAAAATTTAGTGAAATGGAAAGGCCAAAGGGAGACACTGAAGATAGGAAGAGTGACTTAAACAATGGCATAAAGTAAAAGAAAATCTGTACCTAACAGTGAATAAATATATGCAATTAGAAGGGAGAGTTCAAATATATTTACAATGTGAAGTTGGAAAGGTAGTTTGAGATTAAGCTGTGGAAAATCTTAATTATCAAATTAATATGTTGGACATGATCTCAGCAAAGGGCTGAGTAATGTGTTTTTATCAGGAGGGAAATAATAAAATCAGACTTTTAGAAGGAACATTCAAGCAGCACTGTGTTGCACTTTTATAATAACATATCCTCCTAACTGATCTCCCTGCCTTATAGCCAGCCTCTAAGCCTTCTGTAATCTTTCCTCCAAATTTATGTTCCCAACATACACATCTGACCGCTTAGATACCTTATCTTTCTTCAAGATTCAGTTCAAATATGAATTTTTTCAAGATATCTTCAATTGATTCCTGTAGTTTTTATCTTTTCTACTTATACCATCACCTTATATTTATTATATTGTATGCATATTGTATTTAATTATCTTTATGCATTTACCTCTACCTACTTCAATATATTATAAGTTCCTCGAAGGCAAAGATTTTTGTCTTTGTATGCCCAGTGCCTACCATAAAACCTGGCATAGGATAGATACAAAAAAATTGTATGCCCAGTGCCTACCATAAAACCTGGAATAGGCTAGATACAAAAAATTGAACTGAGTTGTACAGTTTTGGCATAAAAAGGTAAAGTTGGGAAAGGAGTGATAAGAAATATCTCCTCTTTTTTTAATTAAAGCTTTTTATTTTCAAAATATATGCATGGATATTTTTCAACCTTCATTCTTAAAAAACCATGTATTCTATTTTTCCCTTCCTTCTCCCATTCCTTCCCCTAGATGGCAAGTGATTCAATATATGTTAAACATGTGCAATTCTTCTATATATATTTCCACAAATATGCTACACAAGAAAATCAAATCAAAAAGGGAAAAAATGAGAAAGAAAATAAAATACAAGCAAACAACAAAAAAAGAGTGAAAATACTATGCTGAGGTCCACATTCAGTTCCCACTGTCCTCTCCCTAGTTGTAATTGGATTTCTTCATCACAAGGCTATTAAAATTGGCCTGAACAATTTCAATGTTGACAAGAATTGTGTCCATCAGAATTGATCATTGTATAATCTTGCTGTTGCTACGTATAATATTTAATAAGAGATGTTTCCAATGAAAATTTGTAGAATTTAATAATTCACTTAAAATTGTGCAGAGACACAAAGGAAAGAAAGGACCTGAAAATAAATAATTAAAAATGTGTTGATTAGAAAATACTAACTAGAGAAAATGAAGTCAAGAGAGATATATAGTTGAGAATATGATAATCATTTTAAAATATATTGATTTGGAGGTAACTGCCAGATGATATCAAAATGGAAGTATCTAATAATAATTTTCCTAAGTACAGATCTGATTCTGTTATTCCCTGCTCAATAAATTCCAGTGGCTACCTATTTCTTCTAGAATAAAATAATGAATCTTCTGTTTCATAGGTTCTTTGTGTATACTTACTAATTGTTTGATTGAATATACAGTTATAAGATTGGAACTATAGCTCTAGAAAAAAAGGCTAATGCTGGAAAGGTGAAGATGTTGGAATGAGTAAAATTGGCAATGGAGAAAATCTGCAGAGAAGAGAAGAGAATCCAATGTATTTATGTGGGCAGTTATGCTTTGATGATAAAAATTAATGTGCTGAACTACTGAGTAGGATTAGAAAGAAAGCTTTAAATGTAATTTGGTTCCATTTTTCAGGATTTGTTGATCTGAATAACAAAAATATGTACTTTGGCAAATAATCTTTTACCCAAACACTATTAAAGATCCTGGACTTCAAGGAAGAATCTGTAATAATATTATCAACCCTAATTGACCAGAAAGATCTCTGGACTAGACATTTTTAAATAAATGAGAAATAACCTCAAGAAGGAACAAGGTACATAATATTTTAATCATACAGTAAAGAAATACTTTCATTTCTTCTCAGCAATTGTCCCCAAAAGTGTCTTGGCATTTGTTAAAAGCTGAAATAAACGAGAGTGATGAGAGCCAATTTGGATGTCACTTTTGCTTACTGATGAGATAAAGAATGCTTTATCCATGACAGTTCAATTTGATATATGTTGAGAACTTGAAAATATTCACAAGAAGGTGAAGAGAAAACATCTGCCTAAAGTAAAAATATATAAGAACTCTAGAGAAAAGAAAGGGAATTCTTTTGCACAAAAGCTACATCTGAGAAACAGTATTACTAAGCAGAAGTATTGCTGTTGTGAGGGTTTATTTCCTATAAAGTCTTAGCTATATTTTTCCTTGGGATCATACAGGTACATTTGCTACAGAACCAAATGTATTACATAAAGTTCACTTTTAATGTAATATAATAATTTTTAAGTTATCAATACCTATGTAGAGGAACTATGAAAAATCATCCAAAATGACAATTATATGTCACAAAAGATATAATATATCTTTTACATTAGGCTCTGGAATATGTTTTTGTTCTTACATTTGTATATGGGTGTGATGTTCTACAATTTCTCAGTACTTGAAATTATAGAGTGAAATCATATTATGAAGCCACTATAGTCAAAGTCAACACTCTTTTCTCATTCTCCATATTTGACATTATTGACTATTCTCATCTCTTTGATAATTCTATGTTTACCTCCAGAGATGTTAACTTTTCTGATAATATTAATAGCACAATAATAACTGATATTGATAGTAAGCTCTAATGTAAACTATGGGTTTTCCTAAGAAATTTTGTGATAAATGTGACTAAGTTATGTATGCTCTATCATTTATAATCAAACCTCAACTAATACTTTACTAAAGAAAACAAAAAAAAAAATCTCAAGGAGATTTTAAATACAGCTCTAGATAAAGTGGTCCTTGTTTCTTGGCTAGTGTTTAGCTGAATCTTCTATTTTTCTAGGTTTCTCAACCTCCCTTCTCATGGGGAAACATTATTAATGTAGAGATTGATATAATATTAATTCATGCATTTTTTCATTCACAGAAGCTAATTAAGTGATTATTATTGAACATTGTTCACATGTTGACTTTAATCAATTAACAAGTTTATATTGAGTAATTAAAATATATTCAGAATTATGTTAGAGGCTTTGGGAGATGAGGCACTATGATATGACAGTTTCACAATCTAGTATATATCAGTGAATAAGAATGATGGTTAACATTTATAAAAAGATTCTATAAATGTATCCTAGATTGAAGCCTGGGAATTTGCCTGAGATTCATCAAACTAGTGGAAAGGATGATTAAATGACACTATTCCATTGTGAGAGATAGAATAGTTTTCAAGACAGTAAACCCACATGGTTCTAGGTTCTTGGGATGTCCAGTAAGAGAGAGAAAAATTGGAGGAAGATCCTAGAAATAAAGGAGCCAATGCTTTAAGCATATTATCATTTGCAGCTTAAGAATTAGAGATTTGAGAGAATTTTTTTTGAGTAAAAAGGAGGACTCAAACTCTCTACTAGTGGAAGAATTTATACATTCAATTTTTTCTAATATATTCCAAGCTGTTTAACTTTTCTGATTCGTTTGTAATTAGCTTTTTAAAATTACATTTTTCTTAACAGAATTCTACTCTCTCTCCTATCCTCAAAGAAAAACACAAACTTTTTGTAAAAAATATGCAGTCACACAAAATAAATTCTCTTATTATTTGACTCCAACAGCTCCAATAAATTGTTTTATTTACTACTCAATATTTGTGATAATCTTCATGCAGCTAGCACTTGGTAAGAAGTAAAATGATTTATATTTAAAAAGGTCATTTTGCTTAAATTTGAAATATTTAGGAAATAGATAAATTTATAATAAATTATAGTCGAATACTCCTCCTTACCAAAGGCTAATGAGACATCTAATTCAATTAAATATTTGGTAAGGTTCCATCATACATCAAGAAATCTGAAATATAATATCAGGTTCTGGGCATCACATTTTAGAAGGCCATTGATGAAGTGATTATTATTCAATCTAAAGTGTGCATGGAGAAAAGTTATATAACCATGCTAAAAGAGCTGATTAATAAATAGCTTAATAGTAGCATAGAATAGAAAAATTCCAACTGCTGGCGTGAAGATTCACACTATTCACCAAAAAGTGATGAAGAAACTAGAAAGGTCTGGTAGAAATGAAGTTTTGAATGAAATCTCACATTATATATCACAGTAACACCAAGTACATTTTTTAAAACTAGATATAAAATGGCATATAAATTTTGATATAGACTGTCATTAATTAGAAGAGAAAATAGGAAAGAAACTTTCAAAATTATGAATTATGCAAAAAACTATTCATTGGAAGAGTTCTTGATGAAACAAGGAATAAAGATAATCACAGGAAGAAAAAAATTAAAATTTTGATTCTATAAAATTTAAAAGGCTTTGAACAAATGAATTCAATTAATTAAAAATTGAGGGTAGTGCCAAGATGATGGAGTAGAGGGAATTCTATAGCTGAGTTCTCCCAACAACTAATAAACCTCAAACTAATAAAAGATTGAGTTGAAACATTTTTTCATCACAAGAAAATATATGTAAAACAGACCTCTTATGAAAGAGACAGAGAGACAGAGACAAAGAGAGAAAGACAGATAAACAGAATGAAAGAATGAATAGAAAAAAATTAAATAAAGGGAAATATAGTTAGTAATTGTACTTAAAAATTTGCAAAAGGATGAAGCTACCACTAAAATGGAAATGGATATCAGAGTGGATTAGAAACCAGAATTCAAAAATATGTTGTTTACAAGAAATTTATTTAAAACAAAAAGACACATAGTGTTAAAAATAAGGGGCAAAAGCTGAATTTATTAGGTTTTAGTTGAAGTAAAAACAAAAAAAAAGGCAGGGGTGGTCATTATGATTTCAAACAAAGAAAAAGAAAAAGAAAAGGCCTAATAAAAAGAGAAACAGATAGAAATTACATCTTCCTTAAAGTTACCATAGCAATAAAGTAATATTAATATTGAACGTATAAACATCAAATAATATGGCACCCAAATTCATAAAGAAAAAATCCAAGGTGGCAGAATAAAGATAGGGGTGCTGTCTCCCAAATCCCTCCAAACACCTTTAAATAATTACTTTGAATAAATTCTACTGGGGCAAAACCCACAAAAAGTAAGAATGAAACAATTCTCCAGCCTAATAGGGTGGTAGAAAAAGTCTGTTCAATCAGGGTGAAAATGGAACTCATTCCAACATAGTCAGTGCCAGCACAACCCCAGCCCCAGAAGATCAGGAGCAGACGTTGGTAGCCACTGAATCAGTAGGAGTGTTAATTACTTCCAGAATTGTCAGATCACAGATGTTAGCTAGGATGAACAACTGATCAGAAAGAGATTATAAGGGTACCTTCACTAATGCTGAAGCAGAATTCTGTTGTTTTACCCATACATGGATCCAGATCAAAGTCCTGGGTAGTAAGTAGTCCCAGAGTGAGGAGGAGCATTATCACCTTAAAGTTTACAGTGGATCTGGGATACTCCTCACAGTTCCAAGACAGAAAAGAGGTCTTTTGGTCACTCACAGACCACAGTATAGACTAAGAAAATAATAAATATTTTTCCTTAGATAATATCACCTTAGAAAAACTAAAAACTTATAGGTCCCTAGAAGTTGCACAAAAGCCTTGAAATTTGGGGCAGTACACCCTCTACTCTCAACTTTTAACAAAAAGTTAAAAGTCAAATAAAACTCTAGGAAAATGAGTAAACAGAAAAAAAAATCTGACCATAGAAAATTACTATGGTAATAAGGAAGATCCAACCACATACTCAAAGGAAGATAACAAAGTCAAAGAACCTACATCCAAAGCCTCCAAGAAAAATGAATTGCTCAGACCATGGAAGAGTTCAAAGAGGGTTATGAAAATCAAGTAAGAAAGGTAGAGGAAAAAATGAGAAGAGATATGAAAGTGATGCAAGAAAATCACGAAAAACAGAACTTGGTAAAGGAGATACAAAAAAATTGAGGAAAATAGCTGAAAAAAAAGAAAAACTAGACCAAAGGTGGTACAAAAAGCCAATGAGAAGAATGTCTAAAAAAGCAGAACTCCATGGAACCTGTTTTAAAAATTGACCATATATTAGGATATAAAGACCTCAAAATCAAATTCAGAAAGGCAGAAAGTAAATTCATTCTTTTCAGATCATTATGCAATAAAAACTACATTCAATAAAAAAAAAAAAGCCGGGGGAAATACATCAAAAAGGCATTGGAAACTAAATAATTTCATCCTAAAGAATGAATGGGTAAAACAGTAAATCATAGACACAATTAATAATTTCATCCAAGAGAATAACAATAATGACAACATGCCAAAATTTATGGAATGCAGTTAAAGCGATAATAAGGGGAAATTTTATATCTCTAAAGACTTACTTGCATAAAATAAAGAAAGAGAAGATCAATGAATTGGGATTGCAACTAAAAAAGGTAAAAAGAGCAAATTAAAAAAAATAATCAAATACTAAACTTGAAATTCAAAAATAAAAGGAGAGATTAATAAAATTGAAAGTAAAAATCTATTGAATTAAAAAATAAAACTAAGAGTTGGTTCTGTGAAAAAACCAACAAAATAGATACATGTTCAGTAAATTTGATTAGAAAAAGGAAAGAGGAAAATCAAATTGTTAGTCTTAAAAATGAAAAGGGAAAAGTTTCTCCTAATGAAGAGAAAATTAGAGCAATAATTAGGAGTTACTTTTCACAACTTTATGGCAATAAATTTGATAACCTAAGTGAAATGGATGAATATCTACAAAAATATAGGTTGCCCAGATTAACAGAGGAGGAAGTAAATTGCTTAAACAATCCCATTTTAGAAAAAGAAATAGAACAAGCTATTAAACAACTCCCTAAGAAAAAACTCCTAGGCCCAGATGGATTTACATGTGAATTCTACCAAGCATTTAAAGAACAATTAACCCCAATACTATATAAACTATTTGAAAAAATAGGGAATGAAGGCATGCTACCAAATTCTTTTTATGACACAGACATTGTACTGATACCTAAACCAGGGAGGAGGAAAACAGAGAAAGAAAATTATAGACTAATCTCCCTAATGAATATTGATACAAAAATCTTAAATAAAATACTAGCAAAAAGATTACAGGAAATCATTTTCAAGATAATACACCATGACTAAGTAGGATTTATACCAGGAATGCAGAGCTGGTTCAATATTAGAAAATATTAGCATAATTGACTATATCAATAAGCAAATTAACAAAAACTATATGATCATCTCAATAGATGCAGAAAAAGCATTTGATAAAAGTCAATATCCATTCCTATTAAAAACACTTAAGAGTATAGGAATAAATGGACTTTTCCTTAAAACAATCAGTAGCATCTATTTAAAATAATCAATAAGCATCATATGTAATAGTGATAAACTGGAATCATTCCCAATAAGATCAAGAGTGAAACAAGATTGCCCACTATCACCATTACTATTCAATATTGTATTAGAAATGCTAGCTTTGACAATAAGAGAAGAAAAGGAAATGAAAGGAATTAGAGTAGATAATGAGGAAACCAAATTATCACTCTTTGCAGATGATATGATGGTATACTTAGAGAACCATAGAGAATCTATTAAAAAGCTATTAGAAATACTCTACAACTTTAGCAAAGCTTCAGGATACAAAATAAATCCACATAAATCATCAACATTTTAATACATCACCAACAGCAAGAGATACAAAGAGACATTCCATTTAAAATAACTGTCAATAGTATAAAATATTTGGGAATCTATCTGCCAAGGGAAAGTCAGGAACTATATGAGCAAAACTACAAAACAATTTCCACACAAATTAAGTCAGATCTAAACAAATGGAAACATTTAACTCTTGGATAGATTGAACAAATATAATAAAGATGACAATACTTCCTAAACTTATCTATTTACTTAGTGTTGTCCCAATCAAACTCCCAAGAAACTATTTTACTGACCAAGAAAGAATAACAACAAAATTCATCTGGAAGAACAAAAAGTCAAAAATTTTAAGAGAACTAATAAAAAAAATGAAATGAAGGTGGATTAGCTCTTCCAAATCTAAAACTATATTATAAAGCAATGGTCATCAAAACCATTTGGTACTGGCTAAGAAATAGACTAGTTGATCAGTGGACTAGATTAGGTTCACAGGACAAAATAGTCAATAAATATAGCAATCCAATGTTTGACAAACCCAAAGACCCCAATTTTTGGGATAAGAATTCATTATTTGACAAAAACTGGGAAAATTGGAAACTAGTATGGCAGAAACTAGGCATTGACTCACACTTAACACTGTATATCAAGATAAGATCAAAATGGGTTCATGGTTTAGACTTAAAGAATGAGATTTTAAATAAATTAGAAAAACATAGGATAGTTTACATCTCAGACATGTGGAGAAGGAAGGAATTTGTGATCAAAAAAGAACTAGAGATCACTATTGATCACAAAATATAATATTTTGATTATATCAAATTATAAAGCTTTTGTACAAACAAAACAAATGCAGAAAAGATTAGAAGGGAAGCAATAAACTGGGAAAACATTTTTATAGTTAAAGGTTCTGATAAAGGTCTCATTTCTAAACTATATAGAGAATTAACTCAAATTTATAAGAAATCAAGCCATTTTCCAATTGATAAATGGTCAAAGGATATGAACAGACAATTTTCAGATGAAGAAATTGGAACTATTTCTAGTCATATGTAAAAGTGCTCTAAATCATTATTGATCAGAGAAATGCAAACTCTGAGATACTATTACATACTTCTCAGATTAGCTAAGATGACAGGAAAAGATGATGAATGTTGGAAGAAAGGTGGGAAAACTGGGACACTGATACATTGTTGGTGGAACTGGGAATGAATCCAACCTCTCTGAAGAGCAATTTGGAACTATGCTCAAAAAGTTATCAAACTGTGCATACCCTTATATCCAGCAGTGTTTCTATTGGGCCTGTATCCCAAAGAGAGCTCAAAGAAGGGAAAGGGACTCACATGTGCAAAAATGTGGTAGCTCTTTCTGTAATGGCTAGAAACTAAAAATAGAAATTGAATGGATGCCCATAAACTGGAAAATGGCTGAATAAATTGTGGTATATGAATATTATGGAATATTATTGTTCTGTAAGAAATGACTATCAGGGTCAGCTAGGTGATGCACTGGATAGAACACCAGCCCTGAAATTGGGAGGACTTGAGTTCAAATCTGGCCTCAAACACTTAACACTTCCTAACTGTGTGACTCTAGGCAAGTCACTTAACTCCAATTGCCAAAAGAAAGAAAGAAAGAGAGAGAGAGAGAGAGAGAGAGAGAGAGAGAGAGAGATGATTTCAAAGAGGTTTGGAGAGACTTACATGAATTGATGCTAAGTGAAATAAGCAGAACCAGGAGATCATTATATAGAGCAATAACATGGTTATACAATGATCAACTCTTATGGATAAGGCTCTCTTCAATAATGTTCAAACCAGTTCTAAATGTTCAGTAAAGAAAAGAATCAGCTACATCCAGAGAGAGAACTATGGGAAATGAATATGGACCACAACATAGCATTTTCATTCTTTGTTACTGTTTGCTTACATTTTTGTTTTCCTTCTCAGTTTTTTTTTCTTTCCTTCTACATCTGATTTTTTTGTGCAGGAAGATAACTATGAATATGTATACATGTATTGGATTTAACATATACTTTAACATATTTAACATGTATTGGACTACCTGCCATCTAGGGGAGGGGATAGAGGGAAAAGGGAAAAGTTTGAACAGAAGATTTTGCAGGGATCGATGTTGAAAAATTACCCATGCATATGTTTTGTAAATAAAAATAAATAATAATAATAATAATAAAAGCATAACTGGCCAAATGGAAAGAGAAGTACAATAATTCACTGAAGGGGAAAATACTTAAAAAGTAAAATTGACCAAATGCAAAAGGAGGTAAATACAAAAGCTCACTGAAGAAAATGATGTTTTAAAAATTAGAATTGAGCAAATGGAAGGTAATTACTTTGAGATATCAAGAAACAATAAAACAAAGTCAAAATAATGAAAAAAATAGAGGACAATGTGCAATAATTCCTTGGAAAAACAGCTGATTTGGAAAATAGATCCAGGAGAGGTAATTTTAAAATTATTGTAATACCTAAAAGTCATGATGAAAAACATCAAGACATTTTCAAGAAAAACCACCCTGATATTCTATAAACATAGAATAAGACAGAAATGGAAAAATTCATCATCATCTCCTGAAAGAAATCCCCAAATGAAAACTCCAAAGAATATTATAGTCAAATTCTAGAACTCTCAGATCAAGGAGAAAATGACATAAACAGTCAGAAAGAAACAACTCAAATATAATGGAGTCAAAAGGGATAACATAAGATTTAGCAGCTTCTATAAGAAAGGAGGTGAGGGCTTGGAAAACAATATTCTGCAGGGCAAAAGTGCTAGGATTGCAATCAAGAATCACCCCACCCAGCAAAACTGAGTATAATACTCCTTTAAGGGGGAAAATGAATATTTAATGAATTTGAGGACTTTCAAGTATTCTTGATCAAAATATAAGAGCTGAATAGGAAATTTGACTTTCAAATACAAGATTCTAGCAAAACATAAAAAAGTAAATAGGAAAGAGAAATAACAAGGGATTCAATAAGGTTAAACTATATTTCTATATGAGAAGATATTTGTAACTCATTACACTTTCTCATTATTAAGGCAGTTAGAAGGAATATACACAAATACAGAGGGCACAGGTGTGAATTAAATATGAAGAGATAATATCTTTGAAGAAAATAAGGAACAGAAAGAAATGTACCAGGAAAAAAGGAAAGAGAGAAGTACAATGAGTAAGTTATCTCACATAAAATTGATAAGAAAAAAAAGGTTTTTTACAAAAGAGGGAAAGAGGAAGGGAGAGTAGGGGAAGAGAGTGAACCTTACTCTCATCAAAATTGACTCAAAGTCAGAATAACATACATAGTCAATTGGGTATAAAAATTGATCTTGTCCTACAGCAAATTAGAAGAAAAAAAGGAAGAAGAGAAGGGGCAGTGATAGGAGTGATGGCAGATTGAAGAACAATGTAGTCAGAAGCAAAACACTTTTAAGGAGTAAAAAAAATGAAAGAAGAGAAAGAAAAGAGAATAAACAATGGTGGGGGGGGAAGGCTAGAGGGAAATACAGTTTGCAAAAATAATTGTAAAAAAAAAAATTGAAGCAAGTTTCTCTGATAAAAATCTTATTTCTCAAACATATAGAGAACTGAGTTTAAAAAATATGAGCCATTCCCCAATTGATAAATGATCAAAATAAATAGTTTTAGATGAAATAATCAAAGTTAACTATAGCCATATTTTTAAAAAATATTCTAACTCATTATTGATTGCTAAAATGCAATTAAAACAATTCTGAGATACTATCTCATACCTATTAGATTGGCTAATGAGATAGAAAAACAAAATAACATATGTTGGTGGGGATGTGAGAGAAATGCTATATTAATGCCCTATTCATAAAGTTGTGAACTGATTTAACCATTCTGTAGAACAATTTGGAAGTATGCCTAAAAGCTATAAAACCATGCATAGCCTATGACATAGAAATACCACTACTAGATCCATGTCCCAAAAGAGATTTAAAAAAAAAAAAAGAAAAAAAATGACCTATATGTACAAAAATATTTTTACCAGCTCTTTTCTTGAGACAAAGAATTGGAAACTGAGGGGATGTCTATCAATTGGAGAACTGCTGAACAAACTGTGGTATATGATTATGATAGAATACTATTAAAGTGTCTAAACAGTCTGGAAAGACTTATATGAGTTGATAAAAAGTAATATGTATTGTGTACAAAGTAACAGCAATATTTTAAGATAATCACTTGAATGACTTACCTATTTTCAGCAATACAATAATACTGTGAAGAACTTATGATGGGAAATGCTATCCCCATCCCTAGAAAAATTTGAATTAATGATATCTGAAATACAGATTGAAGTATACTTTTTTAAATTTTATTTTTCTTCAATTTTTTTTAATTTAGGTTTATGCTTTTTTTTTACAAAATGGCTATTATAGAAAGTTTTGCCCAATGGTATGGGTGAATATTTATAAAAATATGAATTTCCTATGTTAATGAAAGAGGAAATGGAATAAATTATTAAATAGAAGTATCAACTTAGAAAAAATAAATTAGATAAGCCAAATCCATTCTCATTAAGAAAAAATACCTAAGAGTGGATAGATTTATAAGTGAATTCTACCAAACATTAAAGAAATAACTAACTCCAATATAAGCTATTTGAAAAAAAAAAAAACCTCTAGTTAAACACTAAAATAAAAATCCTAAAAATAAAGTTATTATAAAATTGAAAGAAAAAATTGAACAAATAAATAAAACAAAAAGTTTACTGGGGGAAAACAATACAATAGATAAACTATAGGTTAATTTGATTAAGAAGAAAAAAAATTACCTGTATCAAAATTGATGAGTGAATGAACCACCAAAGCAAATGACATTCAAAGAATTATTAGGAACTATTTTGCCCATGGTATGCCAACAAAAATGATAATCTAAGTAAAGTGGGTGAATATTTATAAAAACATTAATTTCCTATGTTAATTAAAGAAGAAATAGAATAAATTATTAAATAACTTTAATTTAGAAAAAATAAAGTAGACAAGCCAAATACATTCTTATTAAGAAAAAATACCCAAGAGTGGATGAATTTATAAGTGGATTCTACCAAACATTAAAGAAATAATTAACTCCAGCATAAGCTATTTGGAAAAAAAAAAAACAAGTAAAGAAAGAGTATTCTCACATACTTTTAGGGATACAAATATGATTATGATAGCTAAACCAGAGGAACTAAGAATAGGAAGAAAACTATAGACCAATTTCCCTAATGAATATTGATGAAAAAAGTTAAATACAAACTAGCAAAAAGATCATAGCAATTTATCATAAACTATGAACAGGTAGAATTATACCAGGAATGCAGGGATAATTCAATAATAAGAAAATTACATGAATAATCAACCCTAATAATAACTAAAATAATAAAATTATATATCAATAAATGCAGAAAAATCTTTTGATAAAAAGCAACATCCATTCCTATTTAAAACACTAAAAATCATAGAACTCAACAGATCCTTTCTTAAAATAATAAATAGTACTTATCTAAAACCAAAAATGAGTACTTGAAATGGAGATAAATTAGAAGTCTTCCCAATAAGAGCAAAGGTAAAGCATTATGACCATTATTATTCAATATTTCTATAGAATTGCTAGCTATGGTTATTACAAGATAAAAATAGGCAGTGATAAGATAAAACTGTCACTTTTGCAGGCTACATGATGATATACTTTTTAAAAATTAATTAAAATTGAAGAATATAAAATAAACTAACAAATCATCAATATTTCTGTATTTTACCAAGAAAACCTGGCAGAAAAATATAGGAAGAAATTCACTTTAAAATAACAATACTATATAGAATATTTAATTGTCTAATTGTTAAGACAAATATAGAAAGGATATGGACAAAATTATAAAACACTTTTCACACAAATAGACAGATTTAAACAGTTGAAGAAAATAAATAGTTGCTAATGAGTAAATTGACCCAATATAATAAAATGCTAATTCTACCAAAATTAATTTACTTGTTTGGTATCTCACCACATCACCAAAGAAATATTTCATAGAGTTAGAAAACATCAACAAAATTCATGTGGAAAAACAAAATGTTGAGAATATCAAGGAAATACATGGGAAAAAATTGTGAAGAAAGAAGTCTAGCAATGCCAGTTTTCAAATATCCTTTGATCCAGCAATATCACTACTGGTTCTATATCCCCCCAAAAAAAAAACATAAAAAAGGGGAAAGGGACTACATGTACAAAAAATATTTGTAGCGGTTCTTTTTGTTGTGGCAAGGGATTGAAAAATGAGGGAATGCCCATCAATTGGGAAATGGCTGAACAAGTTGTGTTATATGAATATAATAGAATACTATTGTTCTATAAGAAATAATGAGCAAGCAGATTTCAGAAATAACTTGGAAAGACCTACATGAACTGATCTGAATGAAGTAAACAGAACCAGAATATTGAATGTAGTAACAGCAACATTGTATGAGAATCAGTCATGATAGACTTAGCTCTTCTTAGCAATCTAGTGATCCAAGACTTTCTATTGGAAAATGCCATCCATATCCAGAGAAGAAACACTGGAGGTTGAATGTATATCAAGGCATTCTATTTTCACTTTTTTTTTTTTTTTTGTATTTCTTTTCTTTATCATAGTGTTTCCCTTTTGTTCCCACATCTTTCACAAAATGACTAAGATGGAAATGTGTTTAATATGATTGTACATGTATTATATATCAAATTGCTTGTTGCCTGGGAGAATGGGGGAAAGCAGAGGGAGAAAAAATTGGATTCCAAAATCTTATAAAATGAATGTTTAAAACTATTTACATGTAAATGGGAAAAAATATTATTAAGTGAAGAAAAGTTACTAGTACCAAAAATTATTTTTAACAATGTAACTTTAAAAATAACCAAAGGGGAGGGGGGTGCATCGTGACACAGTGGATAGACTATCAGCCCTGAAGTCAGGGGGGACCTGAGTTCAAATCTAGTCTCAGACACTTAACACTTCCTAGCTGTGTGACCCTGGGCAAGTCACTTAACCTCAATTGCCTCAGAAAAAAAAAAAAAAAAAAAAAAGATTTCTACTAATTGATACCCTATGCCTAACCCTCACATATTTTGCCACAATATTATTTTAACCTCTGATCCAGTATATGAGATCTTCATTTAATTCAACAGATTATTTTAAAAATGTATCACAGTGAGAAATCCTGAGAAGAAAGAATGTGTCTGTGAAAAATCAAGTAGCAAAACATTCACAACAAGCTTGATGTATGGATAGAATGTTGAGCCTGGAGGCAATAAAACTTATCTTCCTGAGTTCAACTCTGGTTTCAGATACTTGCTAGTTTTATGATCCTAGCCAAATCATATAACCTCATTTGCCTTAGTTTCTTCATCTGTAAAATGAAATGGCAAAGTAAAAGGCAAATCACTCCAGTATCTTTGCCAAGATTTTTTTTTCCCCCTAAGGGAATTGGGGTTAAGTGACTTGTCCCGGGTCATACAGTTAGGAAGTATTAAGTGTCTGAAACTAGATTTGAACTCAGGTCCTCCTCATTTAAGGGCTGGTGTTCTATCCATTGCATCACCTAGCTGCCCCAGACAAGAAAATTTTAAATGAGATCACAAACAGTTAAATACAACCAAACAAAAAACAAACAGAATTAAAAGATAAACTTAGAGGATCTTTGAGAAAATCTTATGAATTATACAATTTGGGGACTTAAAGGGACTTGGAAGCTCTGCAGTCCTGATTCCTTATTTACAGATAAAGAAATTATTGACAAAGAAGGCTAAATGACTCACATATTTAGTTAGTGGCAGAGCAAGAATGAGAACCCAGATCCCTGTCTAGTCCAGTGTTTTTCCCTTTCAATCAAACTAATTTTTGACAATCTATGTGTTGGGGAGGGTTACTTTTTGAAGAGTCAGATCCTACTCTTTTTAAATAGTTGTCTATTGTTTTTGAATAGTCTCAATTAAGCTTTGAAATTCCTACCAATTTTGTATTTCCAAAATTCCTAAATAAATAATTTTTTTCCTTCTTTACTTCATTCCTTACTTTCTTCCACAAACATTGTTTCACTGTGTTTGATACACAGTTTACTTAGTACTAGGGTTTGCAAAGAGCCACCCAACTTGTTATCATAAGAATGTTTCCACCCTGGGGTGATCTTGGATGAGTGTGTAAAGCAATCTATTCCTAATCTCCATTTGGACTTTTCATAAAGTATAAACAAGGACAGCATGGTGAAATATTTAAAAAGTTGGCTTCAACAGGGCAATCTGGGTTTGAGTTCTGTCTGTGATACACAACAGCTCTATTATATTGGAAATAATCTAGGCTGTAAGTGTTCTAAACAACCTCTAAGACCAGAAGTTAAAAAGGACAAAGAGAGAGACACAGATACAGAGAGAGAGAGTGTGAAAGAAAAAGAAAGATATGAGAGAGAGAGAGAGAGAGAGAGAGAGAGAGAGAGAGAAAGAGAAGGATAGAGAGGGATAGAAAGACTCTTAAAAGGTAAAAGAAAATAATTAGTATCTAAAAAATTCCCTTTAAGATAATTAAAACCTTGCTACTATCATTTTTCAAACTTTTGTTTCATAGCTATTTGTTTAAATTTTACAAAAACCTAAACAGCTGAAGGGGCAGTAACAGAAACATTTTGATCTTGTCCAGTCCTCTTTGTAATAGTGGATTTACTTTAGCAATGTTCCTTTTAGGCTATGATGGTCCAAATACATTTTTTTTAAATCCTGCTTTCCATAGTTACAATTCAATTAATGATGGTTCTGAAAATAAAAATCATCCAATATCAAGTAAAATAGCTATTTGCCTTTTTCATTTCAATGTAATGTTAAATTTACTATATTATTATATATCTATAACCAGGTTGTTGCTATCTAATGCAGTGTTGCATGATATTTATTTATTCATAATTTATAGGAACAACTTTGTGTCTTTGATTTATATGGAGGAAAATAAAATGAAATAGAAAATGCATATTTTTATTTTTTTAAAAAGAATCATCAAAGCATCATTAAGACTTTCTTATAACTATTTATACAGAGATCCTCACTTTGTAGAAGGGCTTAAATGGATGTCAGAATAAAGGACAATGCACAGCCAGAAAGAGCAAAAGTATTTCTTGGTACATTGAATAGAAACAAGATATTGATATCATCTAATACAGATAGATAGATATTAGATATATTATATGTGTGTATATAAAAATATACATATTACATAGTTACTAATGGTACTTAAATAATTCTGCAGAAGTATAGAATGTTGTTTATACATTTTTGAAAATTCCTCTGTCTACTTTAACCATTCCATATTTAGCAAATCCTGGTAGGAAAGAAGCCCCTTTTCATGTTTCCAATATATGAATATATGGATATGGGGGGAGGAATAGGAAAAGAAGAAATACAAGTAACAGAGACACCAAAAAAGAAACAGAGAGAATTAGAGACATATGAAAGCAAAGAAGGAAAGAAGGAAGGAAAGAAAGAAGGGAGGGAAGAAGGAAGGAAGGAGAAGAAAAATCATTTTAGCAAAAAAAGGCACAGATTAATTTCTATAAAAAGTAGTCACAACACACACACACACACACACACACACACACACACACACACACACAGAGCTATAAATATGGGTGCCTCTTTTTTCTACCTAAAACATATGTCTTGTCTCCCCTCTAACAGGAGGCAGCATAGTGTAGTAAATAGAGAGTTGGACTCAAAGCCAGGAAGACTGACTTCTAGTTGTACCTCTGACATATCTTGGCCATATGACCCTTGGCAAGAGATTCAATTTCTCACTGCTCTAGGCTATTCTGCAGAGAATACAGAGTACAGAGAAGGTACTGAAATACATGAGTAAAGAACATTTACTTACCCAAGAATTCCCTGTGCCAATAAAATCACAGGTCCAAGTTCTATTTCTATCCCTACCAATATCTCAGCTTTACTTTTGGAAAGTATAGAAATATTGCTATGTAACCAGAATCTAATCTTGCAGTCAAAGTTTGGCCTTTAAGAAAAAAAAAAAACTGTTAACCAGGTGTTTTCAAATAAAACAGCTTCTCAGAAGAGAGGGAAAGAACAGCAAGAGAGAAGCATGTTAATAAATAAATGGAGAGGCGCATACCCTTTGATCCAGCAGTATTTATACTGGGCTTATACCCCAAAGAGATACTAAAGAAGGGAAAGGGATCTGTATGTGCCAAAATGTTTGTGGCAGCCCTGTTTGTAGTGGCTAGAAGCTGGAAAATGAATGAATGCCTGTTGGAATCCTTACTAACTGCTAACTAATTAGAGTTGATCTAATCTTACAAGAAGATGTTTTGGGCAGAACCTGAAACAAGGTACTAAGTAGAACTAATTAATACAAGGCTTGTGTTCACCCCTTTACTCATTGGAGTTCAATGAGTTCACACCTCCCTTGAAGCTCTTTGGGCCAGAGAGCACTATGGGAGAAAACCCACAATCCCTCTCTTGAGTATAAATAGAGCTTCAATGGGCCAGTCGAGGAAGTTCTTCAGAGGAAGAAGCTACAAGTCGAGATTTCTCCAGAATGAGATGAAGAGTGGAGCTGGCTGGAGGCTGAAGAAAGCAGAAGAAAGCAGAGGCAGAGGCTGAAGGACAAAACCTTTGGATTTGGCGACATTCAGAGGGAGTTCTTGGAACCAAGCAGAGAGATAGGCCTCTAAGCTAACCGGGCTATATTGGAGATAATAAGAGATCTGAACTTTTATCACCTGGCTGCGTTTTGAGAAGAAAAAGATCACAACAAATGCCCATCAATTGGGGAATGGTTGAATAAATTGTGGTATATGAACATTATGGAATATTATTGTTCTGTAAGAAATGACCAGCACGATGAATACAGAGAGGACTGGCAAGACTTATATAAACTGATGCTGAGTGAAATGAGCAGAACCAGGAGATTATTATACACTTCAACAACAATACTGTATGAGAATGTATTCTGATGGAACTGGATCTCTTCGATAAAAAGAGTTAATTCAGTTTCAATTGATCAAGAATGGACAGAAGCAGCTACACCCAAGAAAGAACACTGGGAAATGAATATAAACTGCTTGCATTTTTTGTTTTTCTTCCCAGGTTATTTATACCTTCTGAATCCAACTCTTCCTGTGCAACAAAAGAACTGTTCAGTTCTGCACACACATATTGTATCCTATTTAACATGTATAGGACTGCTTGCCATCTGGGGGAGGGGGTGGAGGGAGGAAGGGGAAAAATCAGAACAGAAGTGAGTGCAAGGGATAATGTTGTAAAACATTACCCTGGCATGGGTTCTGTCAATAAAAAGTTATTTAAAAATAAAAAAATAAAAAATAAAAAAACAAATAAATGGAGAGGAATTGAAACATTTCCTCATTAATAAATCTATGACTATAATAAGGATAGCAACTTGGAAAAATAGAACATGAGTAGACAATCATGGTTCATATTTCTATTCCAAAAAATTATGATATTCTGATACAAGTAATATTTTTAGGGAGTATTTTTTTTCCTTTTATTTATTTATGAAAGACCACAATTTCAGAAACAATCAGTTTCTCTAAAGAGTGGCAAGGTTGGAGGCAACTTAGCAAGTAATCTGTTTTTATTATTTATTAGCATAGCTATATATTTTGCTGAAAATAAGTCTTTCTACAGATTGATGGCAATTTTGCCTTTGTATTGCTAAATGAAAGGGAAAATAACCTTAATATGTGTATATAACAGTATAAATATTAATGTGCAAATCTCTGCATCTCAGGCAAGAAGATCTCCCTATAGAGCCAAAAAAGTTGAGAAGAGCCAAAGAGACAGAAAGGAATGTAACATATTCTCAGTCTGGAAAACTTGAATACAAAGAGAAACATGTAAGTCCCAGGACATAAAGAGACAGAAAAGGCAAGATAATGATTAGAGTCTCACTTGTCTGACATATCTTTGACATATATCAGAAGACCTGAGTTCAGATCTCACCTCTGAGGTTTACTAGGGATTTTCTCTGACTCCTGCATCCTTGGAATTCTCTCTTGGCCCATTCTCTTTTTTTGACTTCTCTAGCTTCCTTCAGGTATTAATAAAGCCCTTCTTCCTACAAGAAGCCCTTTCAGGTCTTCTTTGATCTTAAGATCTATCCTCTGAAATTATCAACCTTGTAGATATCTTGTCTGTGCATAGTTATTTGTCTGTTGTATCCCCATTAAACTAAGAGCTCCTTGACAGCAGAGGTTTTGTTTCCTCAGCATTTAGCATTGTGCCTAGCATATAGGGAAAGGTCTATTAACAACATCCTTGAGCCTTAGTTTTTTGATTTGTAATATAAAATAATTAGTCTAATTGTACTTTAAGGCCTCTCCTAGCTTAGCTCTATGATCTAATGATTACAAGTGATGAGTAGGTAGGAGTAGTGGACAACAGCTCTAGCCAAACCTAATGATGCCAAGTATTATAGATGTGTTTGAAGAAGGAAATGAGGATTACTACCTGAACTGGAACTTTGAATGAAAGGGCAACAACATAGGAAATCAAGATCTATGCCCTGCCCTACCATACTCCCACCAAAGTAATGTGACCTGCTTTGATATTATGATTGAAACATAGACTGAGAATTCTGTTCTATTTCCTGTACTCCTTTCTTCCTTTCCAGGGGGAAAAGCAACTGGTGGGGTTAAATAAGTGAAATGTATCTTTACTAGGATTCCTGGGTTTGAAGTAAATCTATAATTGATTAAAAACTGCCTTCTCTATGGGGGGTGGGGGGAAGCTGCAGATGCATAGCCTAAGCCATGGTTTAAATATATTTCTATTTTATTCCTTTTTGTGGATCCTGTGCCTATGAGAAAAGTATATACAGTTAAACATATCAGTTTATTAGCATTTGTGAGACATACTACTATGGCATGATTCTGTGACCTAGATTCATTGAAATATAATTGATTTAGGGTAGATCTCTGGTTTTCTAGTTAGTGGGAGCTTAGAACAATTCTGGTTGAATAAATCCACAGTAAGCTCACTCCTTAGATGATGAAACTGGCCTTGTTATCATTTTACACAATGTACTATGCTAAACCTTCTGATTCAAAATAGCAGCAGACCTGAGTTGATTGTTGTTAAATTTTCTTAATACTCTGAGAAAACAAAATCAAAGTAGAGAGAATGAACACCATACTCCTATTACCTTTATGTATATCTTCACATAAAATTCACCTTTGTTCAACTCCTACAGTGTACACTTTACTGTCTTCTCTAGAATAGCAGTTGTGACATTTAATCACAGTGGCAAGATGACAAAAAGCTCCCAAGGATTTGGAGAAGTTATATTTTAGAAGATTTAATTTATTTTGCCTTTATGATAGCAGCTCTAGAAGCAGAAAGGTTTATTGGAAAGAGCACTGCATTGAGAATCAGAGGGACCTGAGTTCAAATATGAGCTCTCCTAATTAGAAATTCTAAGATTTGTATGAGTCACTTAAATTTGTTGTGCCTCAGTTTCCCCATCTGTAGAAGGGGGGGTGATTCAACTAAATGATCTCTAAGGTCCTTTCTGTCTTGAAATCTGTGATCCTAAAATTGGTGGCATAAAAATTAGACTTGATTAGCTTGTGTGTGTTTGTGTGTGCGTGTGCGTGTGTGTGTGTGTGTGTGTGTGTGTGTGGTTTTTTAAAGTGTCTCTGATTCAACTTTCAGGCTTTGAGCACTTCCTATGGAAAGAATACAATAATCATTTGGTCTGGGTTAACTAAATTAGCTGAAAAGAATATAATACTACTGAAGCCAAGGTTTTAGATTTGATCCACATATTATAAGATATTCCTGTAGGGGAAATCAAAGGGAATCTCTATGAGCTAGCTAGGTGGCAGAGTGGAATAAATGCTGTATGCAGAGTCAGGAAGACCTAATTCCCAATTTGAAATTAGAAATATAGCAACAGTGTGAATGTAGTAAATATATTCTTCTATCTGCCTAAGATTCCTCATTTCTGAAATGGAGACAATATTAGTTCCTACCTCTCACAGTGGTTTTGAAGACAAAAATGAAATATTGGTAAAGAGCTTTGCAAATCATTTGGAACTATGTTCAAAAAGTTATCAAACTGTGCATACCCTTTGATCCAGCAGTGTTTCTACTGGGCTTATACCCCAAAGAGATACTAAAGAGAAAGTGACCTGTATGAGCCAAAATGTTTGTGGCAGCCCTGTTTGTAGTGGCTAGAAGCTGGAAAATGAATGGATGCCCATCAATTGGAGAATGGTTGAGTAAATTGTGGTATATGAATGTTATAGAATATTATTGTTCTATAAGGAATGACCAGCAGGATGAATACAGAGAGGACTGGCGAGACTTACATGAATTGATGCTAAGTGAAATGAGCAGAACCAGGAGATCATTATATATCTCAACAACGATACTGTTTGAGGATGTATTCTGATGGAAGTAGATCTCTTTGATAAAGAGAGCTAATTCAGTTTCAATTGATCAAGGATGGACAGAAGCAGCTACACCCGAAGAAAGAACACTGGGAAATGAATATAAATTGCTTGCTTTTTTGTTTTTCTTCCCGGGTTATTTATACCTTCTGAATCCAATTCTCCCTGTGCAACAAGAAAACTGTTCAGTTCTGCACACATATATTGTATTTAGGATATACTATAACTTATTCAACATGTAAAGGACTGCTTGCCATCTCGGGGAGGGGGTAGAAGAAGGGAGGGGAAAAATCGGAACAGAAGTGAGTGCAAGGGATAATGCTGTAAAAAATTACCCTGGCATGGGTTCTGTCAATAAAAAGTTATTTAAAGAAAAAAATAAATAAATAAAATATCAAAAAAAAAAAAAAGAACTTTGCAAATCTTGAAGTATTATATAAAAACTAGCTATTATAATTATCCATAGATTTAGATTGATTTAGATCTATAGATGCTCATAGATTTATAAAGGAAAAAAGAAAATCTTTGAGCAAAGATAATCAATTCCCTGGCCACATTGGACAGCAACCTTAGCCCAGATTCAGTTATCTCATAAATATAAACTATTATTCAGAAGGTTAACTGAATGAGAAAATGACATTGCTACAAAACCAGATTCAACTCATGTTCTACTGACCCAAGTCAGTAGTTTCATACTTCTATGTGAATGAATGTTTTCCCTCTAAAAGGAAGCTCAATTAAATAAAAGTAGACATTTACTATGCATAAGATCTTTGATGTCAGTCAATATTTTCTCCTCCGCCTCCCAGAAAACTCTCAATTATTTGAAGAGATCACAATGATAAAATGAATCTGAATGCTCTGCCTTCAATTTTCTTCAAGATTATCTCCCTAAATCTCATTCCTTCACACACACACACACACATACACACACACACACAATGGACATATCAAAACTTTGTAAATATTAGACTTTGTGTAAATGAAGAAAGGGATCTCAAATGTACTGTGAAGTCCATTCCATATACAGGTTTTGAATAATAATGATGAATCATTAATCATGATGTAAATGAATGCTACATGAAAATAAAATAAGGCAGATGCCAAAAAAGAGAGGCAATATGCATGTGTATCATATATTTCCTGACTTTTTTCTGTGGTATGAATTATTGAGGAAAATCTAGCTTTCATACAATATCATAATTGATATTGTCTGACAAGCCCATTCACATGGTATGGTCCTATATCTGATGATAATGCTGATAATTTTTCATCTGCTGAATTTAAGTATATAAAACAAACAAAAAAATAATTTTTGCTCTTAAGATACATATACTCTAATAAAGTTAAAATATATATATGAAGAATGAATAAGAAATGTATAAAGAGCAAATACCAGTTTGGGGGAAGAGAGCACTAGCAGCTGAGAATCAGGAAAGGCTACATGTAGAAATGTACATTAAGGTTGAGTTTTGGAAGAAAATTGAGATTTCAAGAAAAGAAAAGCATCCCAAAGATGGAGAATACAGAACAAAGATACATGAGAGATGAATTGTCAGAACACCATACAAGAGGAAAAAGAAGCAGGTCAGTAGGGCTAGTTTGTAAAGTGAATAGAAGGGAATAATTCACAATAATTCTAGAAAGGTAGGAAGAGTACAGATTATAAAAAGTTTCTAATGCTAAACAGAGGTTTTTATATTTGATTATGGAGCCAATAGAATCTGTAGACTAAGAAAGAAACTGACAGTAACTGTGTAAGTGGAGAAAGGACAAAACTTTGTCATCAGATAGATGCACAGAGGAAGAGATTGAGGATAATGAGATTAAAACTCTAGATAACTGGAAGGATAGTTTTACAACATACCCAATAGGCAGGTAAATATCCTTTGCTTAAATAATCTTCATTGAACTGTAATTTATTTAACATGTATAGGACTGCTTGCCATCTGGGGGAGGGGGTGGAGGAAGGGAAGGGAAAAATCAGAACAGAAGAGAGTGCAAGGGATAATCTTGTAAATAATTACGCTGGCATGGGTTCTGTCAATAAAAAGTTATTTAAAATAAATAAATAAATAAATAATCTTCATTGAGACTATATTAATCTAGTGTTTGATAAATCTAAAAAGCCCAGCTTCTGGGATAAGAGGTGACTATTTGACAAAAATTGCTGGGCAGAAACTAGGCATTGAACCATATCTAACACCCTATCCCAAGATAAGGTCAAAATGTGTTCAAGATTTAGACACAAAGAGTGATACTATAAATAAATTAAAAGAACAAAAGATCTGTGAAGAAGGAAGGATTTTATGGCCAGGTAAGAACTAGGGAACATTATGGAATGCAAAATGAATAGTTTTGATTTTATTAAGTTAAAAAGTTTTTGTACAAATAAAACCAATGCAGACAAGATTAGAAGGTAAGTAGTAATCTGGAAGGGTTCTGATAAAAGCCTCATTTCTAAATATATAGAGAACTGACTCACATTTATAAGGATACAAGTAATTCTCCAACTGATAACTGGTCAAAGGATCAGGCAATTTTCAGAAGAAGAAATTAAAATCATTTCTAGTAATATGAAAGTGCTCTAAATCATTATTAATCAGAGAAATTCAAATTAAGACAACTCTGAGGTACCACTATGTTGGAATCCTTACAAAGTGTTAAGTCATTAGAATTGATAGAGACAATAATTATCTAATTTAGCATGGTTCAGTATGATTGATCTGATCCTACAAGGAGATGTTATGGGCCAGAACTTGAAACAAGGTACTAAGTGGAATTGATGGAAGCAGTGCTTGTGTGCTTGGGTTTGCACCCTTAAGAGTTTACACATTAGAGCTCACACATTGGAGTTCACAAGTACAGAAGATACACAAAATTAACTTTGTAACTTTGTGAATTCATACCTCCCATAATCCCACTCCCAGAGGAGGAGTCAATCTTTTACACCGAGCATAAAAAGAGCTTCAGTCAGTCAGTCAGAGTCAGTTCAGAAGAAGCCACGAGTAGGAGTTGAGTTACAGCCAGAAGTCACTTCAGAAGATTGACAGAGTGAGAGTTCAGTTTGGAAGATTGACAAGCTAGAGACTGCAGTTGGGCAGAATGAAGGATTCAGAGGACTTGGAAGGAGAAAATAAACTTTTGGATTTTATCAGCTGGCTATATTTGAGATGATTATTACTCGGAACTGAAACTAAGGCTGCCTCCAGAAACCTCCCCAAGAAACCTGCTTCCAGAGAACCACATATATCATAAAAAAGAACACCACACCACTACACACCTCTGAGATTGGCTAAGATGTCAGAAAAAGATAATGATGAATGTTGAAGGGGATATGGGAAAACTGGAACACTGATATATTGTTGGTGAGTTGTGAACTGATCCATCATTCTGGAGAACAATATGAAACTATGCCCAAAGGGCTATCAAACTATGCATATCTTTTGATCTAGTAATGTCTCTACTGATCCTATATCCCAAAAGAGATCATAAAAAAAGGGAAAGGACCCATATGTCTGTAGTAGCTATTTTTGTAGTGGCAAAGAATTGGAAACTGAGTAGATGCCCATCAGTTGGGTAATAGCTGAATAAGTTATGGCATATGAATGTTATGGAATATTTTTGTTCTATAAGAAATAACCAGCAAGATGATTTCAAGAGACCTGAAGAAACTAATATGAATGGATGCTAAGTGAAGTGAGTAAAATCAAGAGAACATTGTTCAGGGTAATGATCAATTCTAATGTCGTGACTCTTTTCAATACAAGGTGATTCAGGCCAATTTCAATGGTCTTGTGACCCATCTGCATGCAAAGAGAAGATAGTGGAGACTGAGTGTAGATTGCAACATAATATTTTCACTTTTTTGTTGCTGTTTGCTTGTAATTTATTTTTATTGGGTTTTTTTTTATCTGATTTTTCTTGTGCAGCATGATAACTGTAGAATCATATATAGATGAATTGTATATGTACAACATATATTGGATTACTTGCCTTCCAGAGGAGGAATAAGAGAAGAGAGGGAGAAAAAAATTTTGGAACACAAGCTTTTACAAGGGTGAATATTGAAATCTATACATATGTTTTGAAAATAAAAAGCTTTTTAAAAGATAACCTTTATTAAGGAGGACATCTCTCTATTCTCCAGCAGTCTCTTCTGCTTTTGGAGATCTCTAATTGTTCATGAATTTTTCCTTATTAAGACAGCTTAGTAAGATAGGTAGAGTACTAGTTCTGGAGTCAAGTGTCCTCAAACTATATTCTACCTTCCATGATTACTACTTAGGTGATCTTAA
Organism: Antechinus flavipes; assembly: GCF_016432865.1. Taxonomy (NCBI): domain Eukaryota; kingdom Metazoa; phylum Chordata; class Mammalia; order Dasyuromorphia; family Dasyuridae; genus Antechinus; species Antechinus flavipes. The sequence goes on from NC_067400.1 coordinate 400,178,141, forward strand.
GCAAGGTATTTAGAACTTCCAGGGCTTAATCTACAAGAGGCCAAGAGTAGATTAAGCAACCTTGGGAAAGAGAGAGCACTAGCAGTTGGGAATAAAAATCTGTAGAAGGCCACAGATAGTGGGGAATTCTGGGTGAGGTATAAAACCCTTTAGTCAAGTAAAAGGAACCCTGCTGACAGTTTCTAGTTTGGCTACCTATCCCACCCTCCCCCCTCCCAAGGGCTCTCTTCCTGATAAGTCAGGGGGCATGACAATACATGTTGTGATTTAAGCAGAGTTACACTAAGTGGCAAAGAGTCATCTATACACAATAGCAGGTTGTTTATGTGGTCCCACATGGGCAGTATATAATTAGTATGTGCCACAGTGTGCTAATTATATAAAGGTATTAGAGTATAAAAGGCTGAGAGAATTTGGAGTAAATAGACTCCATTTTTGACCATCCATCATAGTCCTGCCTATTCACTTCTCTCCTAAGATCAAGGATTCAAACTGGTACTAAGATCCTACTGCGAGCTAGTCCAGACATTGCAAATGGCTATGCTTAGGCTTGACAGCAGTTACCAAAACCATTTGGTATTGGCTAAGAAATAGATCAGCTGATCAATAGAATAGGTTAGGTTCAAAGAACAAAACAGTCAATAACTTTAATATTCTAGTATTTGACAAACTCAAAGACCCCAGCTTTGGGGATGAGAACTCACTGTTTGATAAAAATTGCTGGGAAAACTGGAAACTAGTATGGCAGAAACTAGGTATTGATCCACACTTAACACTGTACACAAGATAAGGTCAAAATGAATTCATGACCTAGGCATAAAGAATGAGATTATAAATAAATTAGAGGAACACAGGTTAGTTTACCTCTCTCAGACCTGTGGAAGAGGAAGGAATTTCTGACCAAAAAAGAACTAGAGATCATTACTGATCACAAAATAGAAAATTTTGATTATATCAAATTGAAAAGGTTTTATACAAACAAAACTAATGCAGACAAGATTAGAAGGGAAGCAATAAACTGGGAAAACATTTTTACAGTCAAAGGTTCTGATAAAGGACTCATTTCCAAAATATATAGAGAATTGACTCTAATTTATAAGAAATCAAGCCATTCTCCATTTGATAAATGGTCAAAGGATATGAACAGACAATTCTCAGATGAAGAAATTGAAACTATTTCTAGTCATATGAAAAGATTCTCCAAGTCACTATTAATCAGAGAAATGCAAATTAAGACAACTCTGAGATACTACTACACACCTGTCAGACCGGCTAGAATGATAGGGAAAGATAATGTGGAATGTTGGAAAGGATGTGGGAAAACAGGGACACCAATACATTGTTGGTGGAATTGTGAATACATCCAACCATTCTGGAGAGCAATTTGGAACTATGCTCAAAAAGTTATCAAACTGTGCATACCCTTTGATTCAGCAGTGTTACTACTGGGCTTATATCCCAAAGAGATCTTAAAGAAGAGAAAAGGACCTGTATGTACAAAAATGTTTGTGGTAGTCTTCTTTGTAATGGCCAGAACCTGGAAACTGAGTAGATGCCCATCAATTGAAGAATGGCTGAATAAATCGTGGTATATGAATATTATGGAATATTATTGTTCAGTAAGAAATGACCAACAGAGTGATTTCAGAAAGGCCTGGAGAGACTTACATGAACTGATGCTGAGTGAAATGAACAGAACTAGGAGATCATTATATACTTCAACAACAATACTATATGATGATCAATTCCTTTTTTTTTTAATTTTTTATTTAATAATTACTTTATATTGACACTCGTTTCTGTTCCGATTTTTTTTCCCCTCCCTCCCTCCACCCCCTCCCCTAGATGGCAAGCAGTCCTTTATATGTTGGATATGTTGCAGTATATCCTAGATACAATATATGTTTGCAGAACCGAACAGTTCTCTTGTTGCTTAGGGAGAGTTGGATTCAGAAGGTATAAATAACCCGGGAAGAAAAACAAAAATGCAGATAGTTTACATTCGTTTCCCAGTGTTCTTTCTTTGGGTGTAGCTGCTTTTGTCCGTCATTTATCAATTGAAACTCAGGTCTCTTTGTCAAAGAAATCCACTTCCATCAAAATATGTCCTCATACAATATCGTTGTCGAAGTGTATAATGATCTCCTGGTTCTGCTCATTTCACTTAGCATCAATTCATGTAAGTCTCGCCAGTCCTCTCTGTATTCATCCTGCTGGTCATTCCTTACAGAACAATAATATTCCATAACATTCATATACCACAATTTACCCAGCCATTCTCCAATTGATGGGCATATGATGATCAATTCCAAAGGACCTGGCCATCTTCAGCAACGAGATGAACCAAATCAGTTCTAATGGAGCAGTAATGAACTGAATCAGCTACACCCAGCGAAAGAACTCTGGGAGGTGACTAAGAACCATTACATAGAATTCCCAATCTCTATATTTTTGTCTGCTTGCATTTTTGATTTCCTTTACAGGCTAATTGTACACTATTTCAGAGTCCGATTCTTTTTGTATAGCAAAATAATGGTTTGGACATGTATACTTATTTTGTATTTAATTTATACTTTAACATATTTAACATGTATTGGTCATCCTGCCATCCAGGGGAGGGGGTTGGGGGAAGGAAGGGAAAAAATGGAACAAAAGGTTTGGTAATTGTCAATGCTGTAAAATTACCCATGCATATAAACTTGTAAATAAAAAGCTTAAAAGAAAAAAGAAAGTTTCACAACTTGTGAAGAAAGAATCTATTTAAGGATGGCAAAGTAGAAGGGATTTTACATTTCATTTTTCTGAAATAATAGAGGTCACCTATATTGTGTTTTCATTTTTTCCCTCTTTCTGAAGATTCACTTAATGACTTTTCTGATCACTTACCACTGTCTCTCAATTAACAAGAATTACAAATGGAATGAAAGAAACATCCGTAACCCCACAGTCTATGAATCTGTAAAATAAAATGGCATAAATTTGAAAAAAAAAAAGTATGCTTGAACTGAGTCTTAAAAAAGTATTAATTATTTTCATTTTATTTTTAATAATATTTTATTTTCCCCAACTACATGTAAAAACATGCATTTATTTAACTTTTTATTTCATATTTAACTATTATTTTTATATTTAACTCTTTTTTCATAAAATTTTGAGCTCCAAGTTCTATCTATCCCTCCTGATATGGTAAGCAATGTGTATAATCTATACATGTGCCATTATGTAAAGTATTTCCATATGAGTCATTCCATACAAGAAGATTCATAAAGAGAATGAAGAAAACAGAAGAAAGGAAGGAAGGAAGGAAGGAAGAGAGGGAGGGAGGGAGAGAAGGAGGGAGGATGGAAGGAAAGGAAGGAGGGAGGAAGGAAAAAAGAAAGAAAGGAAGGGAAGGAGGGAGAAATGAAGGAAGGAAGGAAAGGAGTGAGGAAGGAAGGGAAGAAGTAAGGGAGGGAGGGAGGGAGAGAGGAAGGGAGGAGGAAGGAAACAAATAATATTGCTGTTATTGTGTGCAATACCCTATCCGTTTTACTCACTTCATTTTGTATCAGTTCATGTCAGTCTAGTTTTTTTTCCTTTCAGACATCATCCTGCTTGTAATTTCATATACCACAATAATATTTCATTACAATCAAAGACAACTTGTTCAACCATTCCTCAATTAATGGGTACCCTCAAAATTTTAATTCTTAACTACACATAAAGGACTACTACATATGTGTGTGTGTGTGTGTGTGTGTGTGTGTGTGTGTGTGTATTACAAATAAGTCCTTCTCCTTTTTCTTTGCTTCATTGGGATATAGATCTAGTAGTGCTATTGCTGAATCCAACAATATACATAGTTTTACAATCATTTGGACACAATTCAAAATTATTCTCCAGAATTGTTGGATATGTTCACAACTCTCCCAATACTGCATTAGTGTCCCAGCATTCCCACATTCCTGGCAACAGTTATTGTTTTCCTTTTCGTTTTTTCATCATATTAGCAATCTGATAGGTGTGAGATGGTATCTCAGAGTTATTTAAGTTTTCATGTTTCTATTCAATAGTGATTTCGAGCATTTTTTCATGAGATTATAGATAGTTTTGTTTGAAAACTGCTTGTTCATGTCTTTTGACTATTTATCAATTGGGGAATGATTTATAGCCTTTTAAATTTGACTCGGTTCTCCATATATTTGAAAATTTAGTCCTTTGTCACAGACACTAGTACTATTATTGATGATAAATCCACCGATCTCCCATATACTTTGTCTTGCCTGTTGTTCAGTTATTTCAATTGAGTTCTACTCTTGATGGCAAAAATACTGGAATGCTTTGCTCTTTCCTTCTCCAGCACATTTTACAATTGAGTAGTAGAGGCAGACAGAATTAAGTGACTTAACTCAGGGGTCACATAGCCACTAAACATCCAAGGTCATTTGAACTCAAAATGTCTTTCTGATTCCAAGTCCAGTACTCTTCATACTGTGCCATTTAGCTGCCTGAATACGCAACTTCCCAGGAATAGAATTCAGTGAAGTGACAGTCAATAATCATTTTTAAGCAACTATTAAGTGCCAGAAACTGTAGTAAGTGCTGGGGACACAGAATAGACAGGACAGTTCTTGACTTGAAGGATTTACAATCTATGAATACACAAAAGGAAGCTGAAAAACGGTGGAGAGAAAAAAGAAGGTACCTTGAGTGGAGGTGAGAAGGAAGTGGAGTACATTCCTCAGAATGCTGCTGGAGAGAAATGAAGAGTTGCTGGCATGGACTCTTTTCTAAAATGGAGACTTTGGGAGAAATGTTGTTTTACCTTTCAGCCCTCCAATAAGAGGGACAGAGGGTACTGAGGGTACTAATGGGCTCTGAGTACCAAAGCTGATGCAATCTTGAAGGATAATGAGTTTTCTGATGATAAGCTTTCCTGGCAGCATGATCATGGTGGAGTTTAGCCCTGAAATCAGGAGGCCCTGAGTTCAAATTTGACCTCAGACACTTAACAATTCCTAGCTGTGTGACCTTGGGCAAGTCATTTAACACCAATTGCCTTAGGGAGAAAAAAAAAGACTTTCAAGTATGGTGTCATGGAATGCAAAAATTGGACATATTTAATATAGTTGGATTAATGATTCTTGAAAGATGGGTCACCACATTTTTCTTCATATTCTGACTTGAAAACCTTGACAAAGTAGCTTCTGTTAATATAGAAATTCGTATGTCCTAGTTTCTTAACCAAGACTAGACACTCCCTTTATTTCAATACTGCTATGTCCCTTTTCTCTCTTTTATTTCACATTTCACACATGGTTCCTTTAAGTAAACTGGCCCACCTATAAAAGCCCAAAATAAAAAGAGCCTTGAATCTGAGGATTTGGTTTGAATCCCAGGGCTTGTGACCTTGGTCAATTGAATTCACTTCTTTGGGACTCAATTTTCTTATTTGTTAAATGAACAGGGTCTAGGTCTCTTCGAGTTCTAAATCTATTGTCTTATTAGTCATACTCTATTTTTCTCTTTTAGAAGAAACTTGAAAATCTCTTGTCCAAAAACAACAACAAACCTCAAAATCAGACTGTTTGAAAGATCTTGAGTCAAACATTTGAGTCATTTTTGTTCTTGCAAATGGATCTTTTTAGTCAAGAATTTTCCATGGGTTTATATGTAATAAAAGAAGCTTTTTTTTTTTTTTTTTTTGCTTCATGCTATGAAATCACAATGCAATCAGACTTGTCAAATATTTTATTATACAAGCATCATGTGAGACAATGATAGATAAAATTTCCTGACAGCTCTATAGAAAAGCAAGCACAAAAATGTTTAAAGTAATGATTGATCAAATGAAAAACACAGAAAAAAAAAACAGAAATGAGAAAGAAATAAAAGTTTTGAAAGTTCACACAATATTAATATTTGTAACGTGGTTTATATTTTTGTACATTAAAAAAAAACACTTAAATAAATCATACATTTGTAATAACATCTCAATGATTGCCTACACATTTTCTCAAGCACCTACCTTCAAAATTCTGTCAGTTTATTTAACTTCCTTCTATGCACAATCAATTATAATCAGTATCCTGGGGATTCTGAATCATTGTGCTGCCTACATTTTTACTGATGAGAATAAACTCAAAGCTAACAAAACGGTTTGTTCATCTTATAAAACATTTTTGAGCATTTAACTTTCTAAAGAATGGAGACCCCTTAAGTCAGATTGCCCATTCTCATTCATTTATTCAATACCTATTGGGTGCAAATAAACACCTACTGTGAAAGACAGAAAGATAGTCTATTTTTTCCATTTAAATTATGGTATTATAAAATTTCAATATTTTCTTCCTAATGTTTCAATAATTTGATGACTCTTCAATGTCATCAATATAGGTTCTCCTTCTAGCAATTTATATGATAACCCATCTATGCCTGCCTATATTATCCAACTCTGTTCTATCTTCTTTCATATATATTCCATGGGCAAAGGAAAGGATATGGGAGGGGACTTCCCTTAGATTTAATGACACTTTGTAAATGCCAATGTAGCACACAGGCTATTCATAAATTATTTCTCATTCCTCCTATATTACTAGCCTAGTTTTCTGTTTAGACTTCTCTGGTAAATTAGTTTAGAATATTTTTTACTTGTGCAACTCTTTATTGAAGTATTTTGTAGTCTACTTTCAATTGTCATATTTTTCTCCAACATCTTTTGAGTGACTAAAAATTTGAATTCTTTAGAAATTCCATGACTCACAAGGATGCTATATTAAAAGAAAAAAAACTATTATTAAGATGAACTTTTGTTTCAGGAAACACTCTCGAAGCCAATCCTGCTTTTTTTTTGTCCTTTTCAATTTTGGACCCAGTTCAGTGTGCAACAGAAGTATTATACAAAATATATATAGTAATGTAAAACTATGAATTATAAATACAACTACAAATCATACTTTTTAAACAAAAGGAATTCGTCATTCATCTAGTTTTTTCTTAAGTTATAGAATTGTACTGAGCCAAAGTGATGATGAGTCTCATTTAGGAAGCCCCACAATGTTTTTTCCTCTCTCACAGCCTTTTCTTGCATTTATTTTATTATTATTTTATTAAGTCTTACTTCACACTAAAAAGAGATTGAGGTAAAATAATGAAGCAAATTTACATTGAACAGAAAGTCATGAAATTTCAAGATTAAGAAAATTATCCTAAGATCCTCCAATCATGGGGGTAAAAGAGAGCACTCTTTCCAAAAATTTACTTAGAGGCCCAGAATTTACATTTATACTATTTCTTACAAATAAGTTAGTTATTATATCCTGGTGGGGGGCTTTAAAAAGAACTTTTAAATATGGCAAGTCATGGAGCAGAATTTAATTAAAGAGGCAGCAAGGGTAGAAAATGTGTATATGAGGGGTGTGTGTGGGTGTGAGTGTGTGTTTATATGTATCTAGCTACATTTGTATACATATATTTATCTTTTCTTAACTGTAGCTTACTTGGGACAGGGGATGAAATGGGAGGGGGAGAAATAAAGTAAATAAAGTATGAAGCAGAGAACCAAAAATCAATTTATAAGGAAGTAAAGAAAGAATGGACATTAATGAATATAAATTCTTCTACTAACATATATATATACTTTCTTGATCTGGTAATTTGTTGTTATATATTTTGAATCCCCCCTAATGTTCTGCTGGGCACATGACAATGTTCCCTTTTATTTTGCTTTATTTTGTTTCATATTTCTTTTCTGTTATTTAATTTTTCTTACTTTTTTCAAATAAAATAAAATTTTTAAAAAGAATTTTTAAACCTATACGACATGGGAGAAATAAATCAATAAATATGAAAAAAAGAAAAATGAATATTTGCAAGTTGTTGTATAAATATAAATTTATGTGTGTATATATTCATATGTATATAAATATTGCAAATTACCTTTGGGTCTCAACATAATAAATAAGTAAATTTGCTTGATATAGACATAAATTTTGCTCATATATCTCAGTTCTTTCAAATGTAGATATGAGCTACTATGATTAAGGAAATCATTTAAAAATGCCATTGAACTCAAAATAATTTTATCATTAATTTTTTTTTCAAATCAACAGATAATAATTCAACTATCACCATGAGGGATTGCAAAATGATTTCCTTAAAGAGAATTTTGTGCTCAAAAAGACTGTGTTTTTTCTTTGTGTTTTCTCACATAACTAACTGCATGCAGTATTTTGTGTCTTTAATAAATCTTATCTGCCTAGCACATCCCACATGTTGTTTATCTTCTGTAGTTGAAATAACTATGATCACATCTGGTCCAAGTTAGCATTTTACATTCCTAAAGACACATCTGACTACCAAGAAATGCACTGAAATACATTTTCCTGATGTTGGTTATGAAATGTATGACATAATGTGTACAGTAAGTGTTCTATAAACATTAGAACACTGTCTATATATGACGCAATTCAATTCAACTCACTTTTACTAATAATCATCTTCTATCCTTAAAACATTGCTCTTGCTTCTAAGAGATATGGGAAGAAAAATGAAAAACAGTCCTCACCCTTAAAGAACTTACATTTTCCCAAAGGATATAACATGCATGCTAAAAAAAAATACAAGATAATTTGAGGAGAGAGAAAACACTGACAATAAGGAGTATTGGGAAATGTTTCTTGAAGATCAAGCTTTGAAATAACTAAAAATTTGAGAGGATTGCATTGAGTTATGTGGGGGTAGACTGTTGAAAAGGCAAGAACATAGAAAATGGAATGTTGAATTCAGGGAACTAATAAGTAGGATGATTTTACTGACATAAAGACACAAATAAAATTGAAAATTAGACTTGCACTTGAGGTAAATTAGTTTTCCATACTTGACTCCTTACTATCCCTCTTTCCATATAAAATTATCAAGAAATTATCAAAGGTTTAGCTTTTTTCCTTCACATCATCTCTCATATGTGTCTCCTTCTCTCTACTCACACTTACCTGTCTTACCTCCAACCTTTGTTATCTGTCACCTATATTAATGAAACAGCTTCCCAATGAGTCTCCTTGTGATGAGGTTTAGATTTGGGGTACCCAAATGAAATTAGAGTTTCTGGTGGTCAGGGACTTAAATAAGGTCTAAATGAGGTCTAGTAGTAGCACAAGGATAGGGAGTTCTGGGATTCCCTTCTGGTGGCACAAGAGCCACCAGATTGTAAAGCAATTTACAAAACTAAAAACCTAGATTGATAAAAGAGGTTTATTATGGGGATTGGAAGATTAAAGATTAGTCTATTAAGGAAATAAGTGAGAGTAAAGAGAAGGGACACTGGAAACCATATTTCAGTAGACAGAGGCTGTTTGGGATGTCAAGCATGGCATAGCTGGCATATTTGGAACCTCTACAAAGAGAGGGTTTTAGTTTGGCTCTTTTATAATAGGGGGCTTTGGCTACAAACTGAAGGGGGCTCATGGATAGAGTCCCAGGTTGGCTCTTCATTGGTTTTCAGCTAGGGTTAGAATTTGAATTGAATTCAATGGGTTTCAGGACTGAGCCGACCCCACCCAGATAACAAAGATGAAACTGTTTGTGCTTGGGGTGGAGTTCCCTCACTGAGGCAGAATTGAAGGAGGCTTTCTCCTTTAAGGATTTTCAGTTTTGGGGTTCCCTCTTCACTTGCATCAAATCAGTTTACCCACCAGTCTGTACTATACACTGTGGGCAAGCAATTTTCTTTTGACACATACCATACAACTATTCAATTCAACCAATTCCAAAAATTTTTGGGTAAGATATAAATTTTATCTGTTTAATCTTTAAAATTCTTTACAACCTGACCCCATCTTGAAATTTTCCAGCCTTCTTAGACATCATTTCTCTTCCTGCTTCCAGTCAAATTGGCCTTCTCAGTATATCTCCCTCATAGCATTCTAAGACCCATATCTGTCTTCACACTGTCCTCCATGTCTGAAATGTACTGCTTCCTTGTCTCTGTCTTTTAGAATCCTTCTCTTCCTTTGAGATGCAACTTAGGCACCATCTTGTCAGAGTCCTATCTTGTTCTTCCCCTTCCCTTTCAATTACTCATACTCTTTCTTTCCTAATATTTTGCATTTAATTATTTACATTTATGCAGAGATTGTTTCATTGTTTGTAAGTGTAGTCCCAGCATCCAGCATAGTATCTGGCATGCAGTAGGTATTGAATTAATGCTTGTTGATTGATTGATTTTTTTTTATTATATCTGTCTTCTTTTCCCAAATAAAAATGACTTTTAAAGTGCATTTTCAGGGGGATTTTATTTGTTGCTGGCCCTATCATACCTTCTTTAGATTGCAAGAGTTCAAAAAGAACATCAATCCTTTAATCAGGTACAGTATGGACTACAAAAGCAAAAGAAGAGCAAAAAGGATAGTTCATGAAAAATTATTTTTCTTGATCTCCATTTCTTCCCTGTAACATTTTGAATAAAACCATACAAAACTGGCATCAAAAAAAAGCTTCTCTGAGGTGTTTCTCTAAGCATTCATATCTTGGCAACCCCCCATAAGGTCTCAAAAACCTTTGTGCTTAGAAACACCTGAGTGGCAAGAATTCAAATCTGAAGCCCATGGTGACCCAAGGAAATAATAGCATGTAGCAATGGCTTTGTTGCTTTTTCTGTAAAGACCAAAGATTTAGCTGAGGAGAAAATATAAGCAGAAAATAAATGGGGAAAGAATGAAGTATTTAAAAAAAAAAAAAAGGAGGGGGATTCATATTCTTATTACCATCCAGGTAAAGAACACAGGAAGTCATCTCTGGGAGAGGAGGTTATTTCCTCTCCCTTACATTTTTCTACTTTTTACTAATTCCTGGAATGCCATCATGGATGCCAGATGGCTTTCCAGAGTGATCATCCACCTTATCCACTATGTACACATAGAAAGGGGGAAAGTAGAGGGATTTCACAAATTTCAAGACGCACCTTTTCACCCAGCTCCCTCCTACCACTCACCCACATACACAAGCTCCTCAGTTCTGTAGCAGTTTAGTAGCAAAGCCAAGAACAGAAGCCAGACATCTTGGCTCTGATTCAGGATCTTTCCACTGGTCAATGTTATGTCTTTAAGAAATATTTAAGGTTAGATATGTGCATTTTGCCTTGCACATTTTGCCTAGAAAGAAAACTGAAAGCCTTTGAGATAATCATTCATTGTCTCCTTCTACAATTTGTGATTGTACCCCAAAGGGAACTGAAATGATCAAGTTGACATTCCCAGTAATTCCACAGTCAGGGTCATATCTCAAACTCCACCAGCTGAAGATTTATTTACTTTCCCGCTAGCTGTGGTCCTCTATGAAAATTCTTGGGTATTCAAGTCCATTAATAACTTCAAATCGATCTCAATTCATCCATAGTTTTATATCCCTCCCATCAATTAATCAACCAAAAACCATTGATTAGACCAAAAACCACCTAACATCAGATACTAATTTAATAAATCACAAGTCTCAAAATCTTTCAGCTGCTATTCTCTATTATAAACAAGATTAGAAACCCTAGACTCAGATACTTTACTGCTTGTGACCTTGGTCAAGTTACATAACTTTCCTATATCCCAAACTTGTGTTATATATATATATAATGAGTAAGGTTGGACTAATTCATTCTTAAAGTCTTTTTCAATTTTATCATTCTATAAATATAGAGTCCCACTTTTCTAGAATATCAGATTCATATTTCTATGAATTTAATTATCTATAAGCAGATGACTCATAAATCTATATTATCCAGCCCAATTCTCTTCCCTGAACATCAATTCTAGCTCATCAATTGCTTATTTCAAATTTCAAATTGAAATATCCTAGAGACATCTCAAACTCAACATGAGTTGAATTCATTTCTTCTCACATCCCACCCTCTTCTAAACTTCCCCAGTTCTGTCAAAGGCATTACCACCTTCCATTTTTCAAGTCACACACACACATACACACACACACACGCGCACACACACACACACACACACACACACACCATCTAATGTCTCCTAAATAAGCACAATAGCTTCTTGAGTGTTCTTCCTGTTTCAAGCTTCTCCCCATTCCAGTCCATTTTACACCCTGTTGCCAAAGTGATTTTCCCTAAATGTAAATATGATAACGTGACTCCTCTAATTAATCAAACACCATTACCTTTGAATTGCTTTTAGAATAAAATAGAAAACTCCCCCATCTTTTAAAGCCCATCACAATTATCCCAGTTTATATTTCTAACCTCAGTAAAAATTATTTCACTTCCCATATTCTATGATCGAACCAAACTGGCCTTCTCTCTGTTTTTCATACAACATCTTCCATTTCTATGTGTTTTCACAGAGAAACAGTGGCAGCTGGTGGTACAGGACCTAGAATGCTGGGTTCAGAGCTCAGGAAAATCTGTTTTCAAATTTAACCTCAGAGACTTACTGTGTAAACCTGAGTAGTTCATTGAATCTCTAGCACTCAGCCTTCTAGAGTTTTTGTGAAGATCAAAGGGGATAATATTTATATAAAAATGTTTGCCATGTAACAGATGCTTATTCTCTTCTCATTGGCCATCCCTCATACTGGAATGAACTACATCTTTGCCTCTGTTTAATAGATTCTTGCTTCTTTAAAAGGTAGAAAAGTGCTACCATCGTCCTTTCTGATATTGTCAAATATTGGAAGTCTTGCTCCCAAACCACATTTATTTAACTACTTTGCATATATCTGCATTTAATATCTTAATAATTATTCATATATATCTAAATATGCACTTCTTGTCTTTCGCCATTAATGTGTAAGCACCTTGTGAGTAGAATTATTCTATTCATTGTATCTGTATCCCCAGCTGCTAGCACATTTCCAGAAAACAGTGGGTGCTTAATAAAAGATTGTTGATTGATTTATATTCTAGGCTTTGACTCTGAAATGCTATGTAATTCTAGCTGGGTTATTTTACCTCTTTATGGCACAAACAATTGAAAAACAAAAGATCTTCTGAAGATAAATTATATAATATACATGCTCACTGGGAAAATGAGCTTTCATTTTTTATCATTTATGTGATATTACAGGAAAAAATCTAACTTGTTAGTTCATATCTGTTTTTTAGACTTTATTCCTTCTTTTTAGGTCATTCAAAAAAAAAGGAAAAAACAAATTAGAATAGATTACAATCTATTTTTTTCAGTTCTATCTAGAGGCAGAGGAATAGATGATATAATCTCTTGCTATTCTCATAATACAGAGGGAGCCAAGGACTTAAGGAATTAAATGAGACCGTGGGAACCAACAGTAGAAAGATGTGTAGGGGGAGAGTAATAGGCAGTTATAAACTGAGACCCCTGCCGAGGACTAAGGCCCCATCAGCTGCCACTGAATCCTGCAATAAAGAAGGAAAGCTGGTTCCCAGGTGCACACAGTAAAGGAAGATGGACTCAGTAGTCAAAATCATTTTGTAGAAGCTGGAAAATCAGACCAAAATAAAGGAAGAAGAGTCCATGGTCATCAAAAAACACATGCAAAAAAAACTAAAAACCTAAGTCCAAGAAAGGAAGTTTGAGTCAGAAGGACAGAAGTAAATACAGAACAAATCAGAGCAGGGGGTCAAGGATACCGATTGAGGAAAGCCACAGCTCTGGGGTCCCAAATACATTTTTAAGGTCAAGGCTGATGGGGTCAGCCATGTAAGACTTTAAAAGAGACCACTGGGGCCAGGCTGAATCACATGTTTTGATAATTTTTTAAACTTTATGAACTTTGATTACTCATGTTGCTTTAAATATGATTTGTTCCTGAGACAGAAAGATATAAACTAATTTTAGTACAATAAAGCTTTTCCCTATACTAAGTTGTATATAGGTTTTCTTGGGAAGCTAAAGGAACTGAAACCTCTTTCTTTCTTTTACTTAACATGTTGGATTTATTTGTAGAGCTGCTGATTAGGAATTCCATGTCCACAGTAGTTAGAAAGAATATACAAATAGACATAAATGTTATTTTTCTTACTTTGCTCAAGGAGATTATATAAACCCTTATCATGTGATTCTGTTGGGTTTTTGTTTTTGTTTTTAGATTTGGTGTCATCACCATTATAGGATTCAATAAAATTCAGTATATTATTGGCTTCTTTGAACTACACACTATTTTTGTTTGTCTGATTGTCGTCTAGACTGAAGATTCCCCTCCACTGGTGCATGGCGAGTTCAGTGACTTCCTATAATTTATAACCACAAAAAGTTGTTTAAGGTCTTAAGTTACTTGGGAAGCTAAGTAACTCCGTCCATTGCTATGCAGTTGGAATGTGTCAGAGATAGGACATGGACATCAAATAACATTTACTACATGCTTATGGGCTATACATATGTAAAGTGTAAATCTAATTCTTTCTTTTTATTTCTTTCCTTTTATTTCTTTTGCTTTTCTTCCTTTTGTCTCTTCTGTCTATATAGGGTATCATACTCTTATCTGCAGATGCTCTGCCCCAAGAAACATGAATGTTAATCACTGAAACTTCTCGAAATATCTTGGGGCTTATGATGTAGATTTTTTTTTTTCCCTTAAGGACCAAGCCTTAAAGCCAAATCACTCTGGCTCTCTTTTACTGGACATTGGTCTCAGGCCAAGCCCCATTTGTGCATTGTTTGGCCAGAGTTCAGATGTGAATGTAAATAAGCAATTGTTTCTGTTTTGGCCAGAAACTCTGAGGGTCCTTCCTCCCAGATTTACATACATACACACAAGCACACATACAACATTCCTACTACATATGGACTCTATAAAAAAGACTATTCTCTGCCTCATATCAGATTGGGTGGGGCCTCAGTCAAACTGAGACCTCTTAAAGACCTCAGCTTAAAAAGGCCAAGGTTTCCTATTTCATCCAGGACCATTTCTCCAGTCACTTTGTTCTATATCTTGCCACAGGACCCTGAGAAGAAAGTAAGATTGTTGACTGCACCAACACTCCTTCACTTAAATCCAGCTCACTTGCATGTCATGGCATCACCTCCCTGATGTCAAAGTCATTTTAAAGGATAAAGGCATATCCAACATATAAAGGACTGCTTGCCATCTAGGGGAGGGGGTGGAGGGAGGGAGGGGAAAAAAAAATCGGAACAGAAACGAGTGTCAATATAATGTAATTATTAAATAAAAAATTAAAAAAAAATAAAAAAAAACTACGCTGAAGGTGTTGGACTAGAAAAAAAAGGATAAAGGCAAATAATAGCAATTTTTATGTTTAATTGCCATTTTTCATTAAATTGATTGAGGAGTTATGAGATGGGGAAATGTATTTGTTTGCAAATGTTAATTTTCTATGTGTTTGAATCAAGAAAAAAGAAAGGGGGGAGAAAGGGAAGAGGAACAGAAGAAAGGAAGAGAGCGAGGGAGAGGGAGGAGGAACAGAAGAAGGGAAGGGAGGGAGGAGGAAGGAAGGAAGAAAGGAAGAGAGGAAGGGAAGGAGGGAGGGAAGGAGGGAGGGAGTGAGAGAGGGAGGAAGGAGGGAAGGAAAAGAGGGAGAAAGGAAGGAAGTTGATGTCCCCATCCTCTAGAAGTTTATATTCTATTAATCAAAATAGCATAAATATATACTTATAAATAAAATACATAGAATGTAATTTGGAGTGGGAGGACTAATAGGGTCATAGAAAGGGTCATAGATTCAGAGGTAGAAGGGAGCTTAGAGTTTGGATTTTACCCTTTCCTTCCACAAATGAGGAAACTGAGATGCTGGGGAGTTAAGTGATATAATTTACCTAATATTGCCCAGATAGTAAGCGATCAAGTCTAGAAGTCAATCCAGCTCCTCTGACTCTAAATACAGTCTTCTTACCAAGTGGATGTCCATCAACTGGGTAATGGCCCACTGAGTTACAGTATATGAATGTGATTAAATATTATTGTTCTAAAATAAATGAATAGTAGACTGATTTCAGAGGAATCTGGAAAGACTTACATGGATTGATGCTGGATAAAGTGAGCAGAACCAGGAGAATCTTCATAGTAAAATCAAGATTATGTGATGAATCGCTATGACACAGTTAGTTCTTCTTAGCAATACAATGATTCAAAACAATTCCAATAAATTTGGGGTGGAAAATGCCATCCACATTCAGAGAAAGAAATATAGAGACTAGGTGAGAATTGAAACATAGTATTTTCACATTTTTGTTGTTTGCTTTTTTCTTTCTTGTGTCTTTTTTTTTTCTTTTTGCTTTGATTTTTCTTTCACAACATGACAAATATGGAAATATGTTTTAAATGATTGTACACATATAACCTATATCAGATTGCTTGCTCTCTTGGGGGAGGTAAGGGAGTGAGTAAGGAAAAAAATTTGGAATTCAAAATCTTACAAAAATGAATCTTGAAAACTACCTTTACATGTAATTGGAAAAATAAAGTGCTATAGAGAAAATAAATTTTAAAAATAAATGCAATCTTTTTTCCTTGTGCTAAAGTTGGAAACTATGGATTAATACAAAGGCACCAAAAAAGGAAAGTGGAAACATGGCAAAAATCACACTCTACCCACTGCAAAATTTTGCTTAGAATAGTTCCAGAATGAGGAATGGAAGTCCCAGAATATGAATATGAAGATAATTACCTCTATTCCACCAAAAGTTTTTATCCTCGTGTATCTTGTGTCAAGAATCAAAATAATAATAAAGTATATTTACTTTATTTCATTGTTTCAGAGATTGACATGGCCAAAGAATTCATCAAAGATTCATAGAGTTTTAGAGTTAGAATGGAACCACATACCAATGAATGAAAAGTCCTTATCTCCTAGAAAAACTTATTTTACTTTTGGCCAACTTTATGTATTATGAGCTTTTTCTCCAACATCAAACTTAAATTTTTTTCTACAACTTCCATCTATTGCTTCTAGATCTATGGGTCTAAAGAGAAGAAATCTAATTTATCTTCATATAAATATCCATTCAAATTCAGTAACAAAGATATGTGCCCCTACATATCCCAACTCTTGTCTTCTCCAGTCCAAAAATCCCCAGATCAGTCAAGAAATCCTCATCTAAATTTGACTAAAAGTCCTTAAGTTTCCTGATTTCTCTCCTTTAGGAAATTTCCATATTCTACATGTATTATTAAACTACAGCACCTAAAACTGAGCACAATACTTGAGATGTGGTCTGATTAGGAAAGATTATCACTTCCATATTCCAAAAAAAACTATACTTTTATCAACACATTTCAGGATCCTATTAGCTTTCTTGTGGACAGTTTACTAATAAGTCTTCCATAGTTAATTACACTAATCCTCAAACCATCTTCAAATGTAGTAGTTTCCAGTGTAGTAGAACCTAACAGAACTCGTGTTTGATTAAAATCAGTTTCAGGAGAGCATGTATGTGGTCTATTGGATAGAATGTCAGACCTGGAATCAGAAGGAATTGGATTTAAATACTGTTTCAGATGCTACCTGTGTGCTCCTAGACAAGTCACTAAATCTTTCTCAGATTTAGTTTCTTCACTTATCAAATGGAGTAATAATATCATCTACCTCAGATGAAAATAATAATAAAATCATAAGTGAATGAATGAATGGGTCAATTAAATAAAGCAGAGATTGATACAACAGAATGAGGAATGGAAGATTTTGAAAGTAAAACACTAATTCCTTTTAATTATCCTCAGAGTGCTTCCTAAAAAACAATATGAAAACAATTTTATCTGACCCCTTATTTCATTCTCTTTCCTAAGGTTTTTGTTTATTTCAACATTTTGAGGGAAATGTAGACTTTGACAAAAAAAAATGTTTGGTTATCATGGGGTCTTTTTTTTTTGCTTTACCTTGGAGTAGAATGAATAATAGATGGCTTAGAGGCTAAATGTGGACATTAATCAATGAGAGGGAGGAAGAAATGCAATTTTCTGGGCTTGATGGTATTAGATGTTCTTTTGAGGCTTAGCAATACCTTTTATTTCTTCATTTGCTCCTTGTTATTCACTGATGTGCTTGCAGATAGGCAAAACACATTGACACTATCTAGCTCTAAAACTAAAGGCAACAGAAATTTTAGTGGCTCATCATCCAATTTAATAAAAATCAAAAAGGGCATTCCTCACTAGGGCAGAATAAATTGTTTTCTTTAAAATAAAAGTGAAATTATGTTAGTACTTACAAATTAACTATAATTAATGATAGAACACTGTTTTTTTAGGAATTATACATAATTTTACTTGACACAATTTTAAGCATGGATAATTGAAGATTAATTAAAACTTACCCCAAAACAAATCATTTCAGAAATAAATGTCCTTGTAAAACAAATTATATTTTATGTTTCTTTTGTTGTCTTTTTAAAGCATAAAATTATTCTTAGTTTACCAATTTGTCTTAATTAGCAAAGTTCAGAGTAAAATTAAAACCCTTTAAAATACTATAAGGAGGTTAGGTCCCTTCTAACATGAAATCTATGGAAAGAAGGAGGAAAGAAGTTAGCAAGGAAGGAGGGAGAGAAGAAGGAAGGAAGGAAGAAAGGAAGGAAGGAAGGAAAGAAGGAAAAGGAAGGAAGGAAGGAAGAAGGAAAGGAGGGAAAGAGAGAGAAGGGAAGGAGGGGGTGGAAGAGAGAGAGAGAGAGAGGAAAGGAGAGAGGGAGAAAGTTTGATTAACTCTTCTCTGAAACTCATCTTGGTTTTCCCATTATTTAGATTTCAATTCAGTTTTTTTTCCCATTTATATTGTTGCAGTTATTAAGACAAAATATTGTTCTCTTGATTCTGCTTTTTCTGTTATGTATTTATGGATGCTGTTATTAATATTTTATATATTTTAGCTTTTTATTTTTTATATAAATTTCTTGAGGGCTTTATGTCCAGTAGTGAGACTACTGAGCAAAAGTATAATGAATAGTTTAGTCTCTTTTCTTGTATAATTCAAAGTTAAAATGGAGAATTACTAGGTCACTTCAAGTATCCACCAAGAAGGAGATATTTGGTTGCTATAATTTTTCCATTGTTAATGCTTCTACTCTTTTGGCATCTTTTTCAATTTGTTTGACATACTGCTTGACTAAATCTTCAGATATGTTTAAATTTATATTTGTCTTATTATTAGTTATTTGAATTATATTTTCATGTGATCATTTATAGTTTGCATTTTTTTAAAACAGATTGTTCATATTCTCTGGCCTCTTATGTACTGGAAGGACAACTAATTTCATCCTGATGTTTTGAACTTATTGTGGTATATGGTCATTTCACAACTTTCAAAGCACTTTAACAAAAAGCACTTAATTCTATCCTCACAAAAACTCTGGGAACTAGAAGAGTATAGAAATTATTCATACGTTGCATATGAACCTAAGACTCACAGAGTTTATGTACAGAGTATTTAGTGAAGTTATAATTCAAATACAAAATTTCTGATTCTAAGACTAGTGTTAAAAGAGACTTCTAAACCACTATATGGACTTCTACCCTACTAGTTGTGTGTAAAGCATTTTTTAAATATAAAATTATAATTGTTCTCATACACACACACATGTGATGGTGGGATTGGTTGGAAGGAAAATGAATTAATATTATGGTAAAAATTGAAATTAAACTCAACTTAGTAATAATAACTGATAAGTATATAGTACCTTAAGTTTTTAAAAAAAGAATTTCTTCATGACAACATGTTGAGAAAAGTAATATAACTATTATTTTTATTATTTTATAGATCATGAAATCAAAGCATGGAAAAATTAGTTTAGTTACTTACTTTTTGCAGTTCCAGTTTTGCAAAAAGAATGGAAACTAGAACCCAGGTTCTTTACCTCTGAGTCAGAATGAGTGTTCTTTCCATTATGATCCCTGCAAAATAAACCTATGTCATATATCTGCTTTCTCACTCATTTTCTCTTCAAAGATAAACACATTTTGATGGTTCCAGTATGTAGGCCTTTTGATTAGAGAATCTGTGAATCTGTCACAAGTAAGGCAAAATCTTCCCTTAGTTTCAAGCCTGTTTCATGTGTAATCAATTAATGTCAGTAACTTTTTTTAAAATGCCATTTAAATAGTACTTAAATCTAGAAACATATTACAATTTGTAAAGCATATATTATCAAATTCCAAGGCCTTTAGCTTTTTACTTATAATGGTCTGTGATTACTAGTATAAAAAATATTAAGTTATGCAATAAAAAGAATATAACCATGCCTACTAAAATATTGTCAAACATTTAAAAATCCATATTAAATTAAGTCAAATAAAAGATGAAAAGAATAAGAAAACAATGAAAGATTGTGTCATGTAAGGCTATTTCCCAATTAGATCTTGAAGAATACCTGTTTCTTCAATATGTTCCTCATACAAGAATACCAGTCAAAGCTCATCCTAGGCTACTGACCTGCCAATGTCATTGATAGTGCAAGACTAAATCAATTGAACTCAAGCATTTCACACCTGTGTACTATGTTTCAGGCACTGTGTAAGTCTTGGAAATTCAAAGAAACACAAAAGAAAATCTCTGCTCATAAAAAGCTTACTGTCAAAGGTAGAATATGCAATTCGGTAATATAAAATACATAAAGGATAAATTAGAAGTATCCTGAAATGAAAAATTATTTTTTAGGGACACAAGTGTCAAGACAATCCTGTTCTAAAACAGTGATACAGACTATGGCCTGAGATAGACATAAACTACTTATGCTATCACAAAAGAAATGGTATCATGATCCTTCCATCCTTCCATGACTGGTTATCAGTTTCACATTTTTCTCAAAACTTCATTTTTATAAGTTAGTCTAATATAATCTTTAAAAATGAGGATAAGAAATATTTTATAATTTCTAACTATTTAATGGAAATAGAAATATATGCAAAAGTTGGTTTCTCTGTTTGTTTTTGAATAGGAACAATGAAGTCATTATTATAACAACTCAATTCATAAAACTTCCCAATACAAACCATCTTCAGTCTAATCTTAGAGTTGGATTGTGAGGGGAGAGAGAAAGGCTACAAAAGGTTTTAGATAATAGATACTCGTATCATTTTGATTAGATTTACAAACAGCACAATTCTAACCATTACATCTAGTCAATCCAATCAAGTAGTTACTTGTTTACACAATAGAAACCTGAAAAATACACATCTATTTCATTCACAATGCCATGGAGATGTAGCACAACTGGTCCACTTGAATGGATAGAAACAGCTTAAGAAACTATATGGGACAAATTTTCAACTGGACTAGTTAAAAGTGAATATGTGATATCACTTATTTTGGATTAGAACTACACCAGGCCAATCCCAGTGATTCAGGTTCTGGGTCAGTATGCAATGAGACCCTCATGGGCAATAAAATACAATTAAAAAAACAACAACTCTGCTTAAGGTTTCAAGCATACAATTTAGATAATAAGCTATTTCCCTCCACTCTTGCATTCATTCTAGCATTCTAGCAAAGGCCATGCTACCTCAGAAAGGCACCCCAACAAGGGAATGGAAATCACCCTAAACATCTGAAATCAACTTCCCATATGCTGGACCTTTTGTGCTTTATATATGAAGAAAAGCAAACCAGTGGTTATTCTGAGGAAGACCTTGTTTTATTGTTGTAGGCGTTGTTGTTCAATTGTTTCAGTCATGTCTGATTCTTTGTGACCCCATTGGGGGTTTTCTTAACAAAAGATACTGGAATGATTTTCCATTTCCTCTTCTATCTCATTTTACAGTTGAGGAACTGAGGCAAAGAGATTTAAGTAGCTTGCACAAGATGAGGCATCTAATATATATCCTAAGTCACATTTGAACTCAGGAAGATGAATCTGCCTAACTTCAAGCCCAGCATTCTATCCATTGAGATACCCAGCTGCCCATGAGAAAAGTCTTCTCACCCATTAAAAAGAACAGTGTAGCCTTTGTAAAACAGGTGCCACTCCTACCATGCTACTGAATACTCTGATTAGTTTTCTAATAATAACTCAAAGCTAAATGTACTTTTGCTGTGATGGAAGTTGAACTTCAAATTTTTTTAGTTGGCATGGCATAATGAGAACACTGAGTTGAAAATTATGGGACCTGGATTCTAGCCACTAACTGTGAATATGAAGGAAAGTCATTTAATTTTTCTGAGTCCACAATTCCTTCATCTATAAAAATTTGGAGTTTGAAAAAAATATCTAAGATCCTTCCAACTATAAAATTATATTATTCTATACTCTTTCCCATATACTAACTAATGTAAAAAAGTACAGCTTGATGTTATGAAATCATTCTTTGGCTCGATCAAAACTTCAGCTGCTTCCGTTCTGAAAGAGGAGAATTTATGAAACAAATGGGTTATTTCATTTTAAAACATGCTGGGAATTGTGACCCAGAAATACTATAGTTTTGTCTCAGATGGCAGAACCAGAACAATAGGTGGATATTACAAAGTGACAAATTTCAGCTTGATGTAAAGGAAGTTTTCCTAACAATTAGAACTATGTAAAAAAAAAAAGAATGAACTCTTCATTAGACCACAAGGTCCCTTTCACTGGAATTCTTCCAGCACTGACTAATCACTTCTTGGAGATGCAGAAGAGGGGATCTGAGTTCATGTTATGTGTTGTAATACACAAAGGTATCTGAGGTGCTTGTAGTGTTTCTATGACTCTGTGAGGCTTAGAAGGAGACAAAGAAGAGATACTAAGGCTTAATTGCAACTATATGGATTGCCTAAATGGTTTCTATTATGTTTTGTGTGGTGCCTGCTTCTGTCTGCTGAGAGAGTCAGGCTTGCACCCATATAAAATATCCCCATTTTCCCCAAATATCTGAGTTTTAAAATTGATGATGTGCCACTCTGGGCTCTAAACATGGAATACATCAAAAAGAGAACCTAAGCAATGGTGATGATTTAGTCTGAAAGCTTCATATATCACAAAGAAAGTATGAGATGTGCAAATCTAAAGACCTCTTCATCCTGAATGTTCAAACAGACTATTTGTGTCTGACTTGTAATAGAGCTTTCTGAGCTCATATTGTACTGATCAGTCATAATCAGACACAATATTCATTAATCCTCTGTCATTGGTCCTCTATGAGCATTGAGTATGAAATAAAAACATCTGAGCTCTAACCCCTAAACTTATTCTACTGCCCTAAAAGACCAAAAATGTCTATTAAGTCACAATACGTACGTCTAATTTGTCTTTATCCTAGAAATTTCTTCCTGCTTTATTTTTCTCAGATTTTTTTCTTCCTTTCCCTTCCCAAAATGACACCTTCATTTTCTAGCCACTTTATAGTTGGGCTTATGCTGAGTCATTTTATCCTGTCTTCTCATCTCCTTATTGTAGAAGCTTACTAAGATATGTAACTGTTCTGAAAATCACATTACAGCTCTTAATCATAAGCTTCAAGACTTCCCACTAATTTATTTCTCTTTACCTAACTGCTCCTATGCTCTATTTCATAGGCTCTTCAATCAAATAAATATGGCAATACATGGATCCTTTTCACTTTTGTAAAGGACTCTGATCTTTACTTCTGGAATCAGTGCCATATCATCAGGTTGGTTAAAAGTTAAGCTAAGAAGATGGAAAGTTAGAGTTCTAATGAAAAGCATGTTCTAGTAAATGAAAGCCATTTAAATGAGCATCCTCTATGAAAAAGGATAAAATTGTCAATATTTCACAAAGTTTAATGATAGCATCAGGCTTATGGGATAAAATAATGAGTGTCTTTTAAATCCAAATTGTGCTACAGGTTTCTTATTTAAAATACAATAGATGTCAACCATTTAGTTACCTATACTTTAAAAACTGTTTCTTTTAGGTTCATATTGAAACCCAATCTCATATAAACACACACATACAAACACACACACATACACACACACACAACACACACACACACACACACACACACACACACACAATTAGGTTTGATAATCAATGATGGCATCTTTTATCTTTTATAAACATTCTAAATTAACAGATTTTTTAGTCCACCTAATACTAAATTAAATCTATCATTGTTTCTTTCCATCTAATAAAAAATATACTCATTATTGACTGTTGAAATAACAAAATCATGACAGGAAAGCAGAAAAGAAATTTATTTGAGCTACTTTTGTTTTCCTTATATCTGTTCTTGCAATATGACCTTGTAAAGAGTAAGATATAAAGACAAAAATTGTTTTCTACTTTTATACTCCCATCTAGCAGCTGTCAAAAGAAATAAATTCTGCAAGCAGCAGCAATGTCTTTGAACAAAGGAAAATACCTATACTGTTTTTTTAACAAGAGTTATTTTTCAGACAACCTTTATAGAACTATAATTTTCTATCTTCACCTCCTCCTTAAGTTAATATTATCATGCAAATTCCTAAGAGATAACATCATTCTAGAGATACAATAACAGTTAAAGGCCTATTATTATCATCACTTCTATGATTTCAAAAAACATTTTAATTAAATTTTATATTTTTAATTAATAGGCCTATTTTCTCCCATCTATCCCTACACCACTAAAAAAGAAAAACAAAATTCTTATAACAAAACCAAGTCCTACATTATTCATGTTCAAAATATATGTCTTGTTCAGCCTCCTCTATTATTTGTTCCAATTTAAACTATAGATAACTTATTTGTACAGAGCTGTTTTCATGTTTTATCTTCCTTTAGACTATATGCTCATTGAGGATAAGGACTGGTCATTTTGCTTTTGAATGACTAGCTCTTTGCACAGCATGGGGCATGCAGTGTGTGTTTGATAAATGCTTATGGCCTAATTGTCAATCTATCAAATCTCCCTCAGAAGGTGAGTAGCCTAAAATGTTTATTTTTACCCTGTTGTTAATGTATAAATTGTTCTCCTTGTTTCACTTCACTCTGAAAAGTTTATTGTTTATTAAAAACACTCATTGAAGACCATTTTCAATATCTCCATATTGAAGGAGGAAGATGATTCAACGGAAAAAGAACTAGAACTTAAACAAATAAACTACATTTGAATTTTAAATGTGTTGCTTCTTACCTGTATGACTTTGATTTCCTCTTTTCTAGCTCTAACTCTATGAATGAACCACAAATTGAAAGTATGTTCCCTCTGGGCTTAGAGAATTTGTTTTTTCTTTAAATAATATTAAAACATTAAAGTGGGAAAATGAAAGAATAAATAAGGAAATTGGAAATGAGAGTTAGGAAAAATAAAGAGGAAAAGAGATAGCGAGAGGAGTGAAAAAGAGAATGAAGGAAAGAGGGAAGCTGTGAGGGGAGGAGAAACAGAGACACAGAAAGACAGAGACAAAAAAGAATATGACTTGTAAGGTAATTTATCTGAAGAGATTACTAGATGAGAGGTAGGGTACAAACATAAGGACTAGACTTGGCCAAGGAATAAGTTCAAAGTCTTTCCATTGCTTAGTATAATACATGACTTATAGCAGGCTAAGTAAGGAGAATGAAAAATAAATGGCATAAAAAAAAAAGTTGGAGAAATCTAAATAGAAGCTTCATTACCATAATAAGAACATATTTTAATCACTAAAATGGTGGTTTGTAGCAGTTTCAGAGAAGACAGCATAAGTCTCTCCAATTTAGTCCATGATAAACAGAATTTTACCGGAACATTTCTATAAACAGCATTTCAAAACATGGCCAAAATATCAGCAAACACAAGATTAAACTGTCTAGTGTTTTTAACTTTCCCTGTTGCTATTTACTTTTTACTCTCCTTTTTACTGATTTTCCTAGAGAGGAACAATTTTTTCCCCTGACTAACACCATAATTAATATTCTTAGGAGGGAAAAAGAAATGATTGTCACAAATCTGTAATGTGCATCATGAAATATTTATATAAACTAATTTATATAATTTATAGAAAATATAAAATTTATGGCAAATAATTTATAGAAGTTTTTTATATTATTGGTTTTTGAAATCTATGATATTCCATAGAAATAATACTGTATAGTCTTAGAGTCAGGTGGATTTAAGTATTATCTCTGACCCATACTGGCAATGAGGTCCTGGCCTCAGTGTCCCCAAGGTACCCCAAATAACCTGGGTTTTTGCCTCATTTTCCCCAAAGAGATTAATATTTTAAAGATGGTAGGGAAAGATTTGAATCTGGCTAGGTAATTGGGATGCAGACAAAGCTAGGATAAACAAAGGTACTTTTAAAATGAGAGAAATGCAAATTAAAGTAATTTGGGGGTTCCAGCTCATATCCATCACATAGACAAAGCTCTCAAAAAAGAAAGTGAAACATTGTAGATTCCTGGGTGGAGAAAACACAGATGCTCTGCTGGTGGATCTGTGAAAGTATTCAGCCCTTCTGGAAAACAATTTAGAATTACACACAAAAAGATACAAAACAATATGCCCTTTAACCCAACTATACTATTTCTAAACTTGTTCACCAATCAAAAGGGAAGAGGTCTTACATGTACAAAAGACTTATGGCACCACTGTTTTGAAGGGGAAAAAACTTGGAAACTAAGACTATTTCCATTAATTGTGGAATGGTTGAGCAATTTGTAATATATGTATTAAAGGAATATTATTATGCTGTAGGAAATAGGAGTATAGAGTATTTCAGAAACAAAAAGATCTGTGTGAACTGATGCAATGAGCAGAATCAGAACAATTTATATAAACTAAAATATCAATAATATAAAACCAAAAAATTCTGAAGTCCTTTATAAACTCATGAAAAATTAAATGAGCAGAACAAGAACAATTTAGATATAACAATAATATTGTAAAAAATGAACAGCTTTGGAAGTTAGATGAACAGTGAGTGACCACATGATAACAGAAGACTGATGGTAGGAGGAAATGGAATCAGTATGCAGAATGAGGGCTTTTATTATTATTACCAAGTTAACAAGAGAATTTCTTTTCCTTAACTATGATATTTTTATGAGGAATTCTTTTTTTTTTCCTCCAGTGGACTGGTGAGAGGGAGGGAAAAAAATAGACTTGTTAATTTAAAAAATAAAATGTAATTTAAAATGTTATGCTGAGACTTTCTTAAAGATAGAAGAAACAAACCAGCCGGTGGCTGGGAGAAGATAAAGCTCAAAATAGGCTGAGCCTGGACAGGACTGGGCAATGTCTGCTGCCAAGAATGAGCAAGGCATAGAAAACTGGTGGTTATTAGCTCCTGGAAGAAGGCTGATCTTTGCAGAGGTAGGGGTAGAGTAGGGGTGGAGATGGAGGGGGAGAAGGGAACGGGGAATAAAACATTGAATTGGGATAGTAGCATGGATCTGAGGAAAATGAAAAGGCAGGACAAAAAGACTCTCCTATTTTTGTCAGCCAACAATTGAGAAGGAAAGCAATTATTGCCTTTCTCTTCAGAAAGATGTTGGGATCAGTAAGATGAAGGGACTTCCCTCTCTGAGGCTTGTTTACTGATGCTTCTAGGACATTTAGAACTGAGAAAAGATGTGACAGGAGGTAAGACATAAAACAGTATCAGAAATCTGTATGTAGATTAGCAGGAAAATGGGAAAGGGAGGTGAATAGATCCCATTGGCACTTGGGTTGCTAAGAAAGTTAATACCTTGAGAGTGAAAGATCAGGGTTTCTAGAGGAGGACAGTATAGACTCTATGGTAGTAGCTGCAGAGTCAAACTTCCTGAGTTCTTCAGCTGAACTTTTTTTTTTTTTAACTTTGTTTTCCTCTTTTATTTTGTTTGAAACTTAAAGGAAATTAATCCAGGGATTTTGTTGTTGTTGTTTTGTTTTAATCATGAAAGGAATTCAAACAGCTAGGTTTCTCATTCACAATTTTTCAGGAATTCCTTTATTTTTGTAGATATTCACCAAACAGTTCTTTTAATAGTTCTGTAACCCACTCTACCTAAATTAATTTACTTATTCAGTGCCAAGAGATACAAGAAGTCATGAAGATGGGGAGTCATCCATTTGAGCTAAAGGGTAGAACTAAATTGTAAACTTTATTACAATGCCATAAGACAGGCCAAGTTCCCAAGTACACCTTGAAATTTACGAGGAGAAAGAGGAAACCTTTTATAGAGAAGGACTCAAAGTAAGGTATGTTAACTATGCTAGTTGCTTGTCTCAGGATGTCAACTTGTGATTAAGGAATGCTTATACAAAATAACCTCTGAAGTTGACTTCTATAGCTGGCCTCCTGATTGTATACAGAAACTGTGGGCATCTGTTCAAAAATAGCTCTATTTGTACAAGACAATCCTGTCAATGCAAGATATTCAACAAGGGTTCATTTAGGGACAAAATAATCCTATCAGTGCAAGAAATTTTACAAAAGACCCTCTTAGGGATAAAATAATCCTGCCAATATCTCTCTTTGGAGCCTACCTAGAAATTGAGTTGCTATCAGGACTTACCCAGGCTGTATACGTCTAGGGATGTCCACATTGACAATGAAATTGATACATGCATTGCTAGCTCAGGCTTTGGGAGGCTATACAGGAAAGTATGGGAAAGAAGTATTAGACTCACTAAAGAAATTGAAGATCTGTAGAGCTGTTGTGCTGACCTCATTGTTGTATCCCTATAAAGTCTGGACATAAATATATCAGTGTCATGCCAGGAAAATGAATTGCTTCCATTTGAATTATCTTAGGAAGATTCTGAAGTCATTTGACAGGACAAGATAGCAGACACTGAGGTCCTTTCTTGAACTAAACTGCCAAGCATTCCAACTCCACTGCATAACTCTATTGAGCTAGTCACATTGTTCAAATGTCAAATGTACGTTTACCAAAAAATATTATTTTATGAAGAACTCACACAGGGCAAATACTCATGTGGTACTCAGAAAAAGTGATACAAGGACACTTTCAAGATCTCTCTTAAGAACTCTAGAAATTATTGTATAATATGGGAGACACTGACACAGTCAGTGCCTTAGCATGGTGTGCCCTCATCAGAGAATGTGTTATGCTCTATGAGTAAAGCAGACGTAAAATAGCTCAGAAGAAACATGAAATACACAAATTTAAGAGAAGCTACCTCAAACGTTCATAAGGGCTATTTGTGTCCTAAATATGGTAGAGCATTCTAAGCTTGTACTGGTCTGATCAATTATAGTCTGATATACTGTAACTCAACTACAATATAAATGTTATTTTGGTCCTCTTCAAAAACAAAACCATTCACTCCTCAAAACTACCATAAAAGTATATTATAGAACTAGAAAAAATATTGACAAAAATTAATCTAGAAAAACAAAAGATCAAGAATATTAAAGGAAGCAATGAAAAAAATGCAAATAAGGTGGCCTAGCAGTATCAAATCTGAAACTATTTTATAAAGTAGTAATCATCAAAACTAGTTGGTACTGGCTAAGAAATAATAGTGGTGGATCAGTGGAATAAGTTAGGTACATAAAAAACAATAATAAATGACTAGGGTAATCTGGTTTATCAAATGGATACATTTCATATTCTGGGATAAATATTTGACAAAAAACTGCTAGAAAAACTTGAAAGTAGGATGGCAAAAATTAGATATTGACCAACATTTCATACTCTATACCAATATAGATCAAAATAAGTACATGATTTAGACATAAAGGGTGATACCACAAGCAAATTAGGTGAGTAAGGAATAGTTTACCACCCAATCTATGGAGAAAGGAAAAATTTGTGACCAAATAGGAGATAGGAAGCATTACGAAATGCAAAATGGATAATTTTAATTACATTATATTAAAAAGATTCTGCTCAAAAAAAAATTAAAAGATTCTGCTCAAAGTCAATGAAACCAAGATTAGAAGGGAAGCAGAAAGAGAAATAATTTTTTAGAGAACTGAGTCAAATTTATAAGAATACAAGTCATTCCCCATTGTTAATAATCAAATTATAGGAAGACATTAAAGCTGTCTATAGTAATATGAAAAAATGCTCTAAATCACTACTGATTAGAGAAATGCAAATTAAGGCAACTTCATACCTTTCAGATTGGCTAATCTGACAAAAAGGAAAATGATAAATGTTGGAGAGGATGTGGGAAAATTGGAACAGTAATGCATTATTGGTGGAATTGTGAACTGATCCAACCATTCTGAAGAGCAATTTGGAACTATGCCCAAAGGCTTATAAAACTGTACATACCTGTTGATCTAAGCAATGCCACTGCTGGATCTGTATCCCAAAGACATAATAAAAATTGGAAAAGGACTCAGTTAACAAAAAGTATTTATAGCAGTTCTCTTTCTGGTGGCAAAAATTGGCAACCAAAGGATGCCCATCAATTGGGGAATGACCAAACAAATTGTGGTATATGAATGTAATGTGATACTTTGTAATAAGTAGGCAGATTTCAGAAAAACCTGGAGAGACTTACATGAAGATGCTGAATGAAATGAGCAGAACCAGGAGAAAATTGTACATGGGAACAAAAACATTATGTGATAATCAGCTATAATAGATTTAGCTCTTCTAAGAAATACAATGATCTCAGACAATTCTAAAAGACTTATAATGCAAAATGCTATCCACATCCAGAGAAAAAAACAATGGAGTCTTAATGCAGATCAAAGCATACTATTTTCACTTTTTTATTCTGTCATGTAATTTTCCATTTTGTTCTGATTCTTCTTTTATAACATAACTAAAGTGGAAATATGCTTAGTATGATTTTACACGTATAACCTATATAAGATTGCTTGCAAGGGCAACTAGATAGAGCACCTACTCTGAAGTCAGGAGGACCTGAGTTCAAATGTAACCTCAGACACTTAATGCTTCCTAGCCGTGTGACCCTGGGCAAGTCACTTACCCCTAATTGCCTCAGGGGGAAAATTGCTTGCAAATTAGAGTGTATATAGGAAAGGGAGGGAGAGAGGGAAAAAATGAACTCATTACTATTAAAAATGAATGCTGAAAAATATCTTTACATGTAATTGAAAAAAATGCTATTAAGTGGGAGAAAATTATTTCCCCTTTACCTTAAACATATCCTGTTTGTACAGTGAAAAAATACTCTACCAGGGATCCTCAAACTTTTTAAATAGGGGGCCAGTTCACTGTCCCTCAGACTGTTGGAGGGCCGGACTTTAGTAAAAACAAAAACTTTGTTTTGTGGGCCTTTAAATAAAGAAACTTCATAGCCCTGGGTGAGGGGGATAATCGTCCTCAGCTGCCACATCTGGCCCGCAGGCTGTTGTTTGAGGACCCCTGGTAGGGTCTGAGGTCAAATTTGAACTAGGTTCCTTCTTACTCCATTTAATGTGCCACCTTGAAAATAGTAAGCATTTAATGTTTTTGCATTCATTTACTTAGTTTCCCTGTTCTTCAAAATCCATTTTAAGAAATCTTCTCTTATTTAAGTCTATACCATCTTTCCTTCATTGAGTCCTCATAGCATTTACAATCTATAAGGCACAATTTAACAGTTCATCATTTACTATCTTGTATCACTTTATCATTGTTTCATGTGCATTATCTTGTCTCTTGACAGATAGGGATTGTCTTACACTTCATTTCATTTCTCAACAAAATAACTAGCAAAAGGAAGTTATTTATATGAATTGACATAAACTATATACAAAGACTTGTAAATGCTTAAAAGTGACAAGTTAATGTTATTCTATCATTTCGTTTATTCTTTCATGAAAGCTCTTTTGTATTATAAGTGGTAGAAATCAAAGCAGGAAGAAATAATTTTCAAAATCTGAGAAGTTGAGTTTATATAGTATTATTCCCCCTGCACCCCTAACAGAAAAATAAACCTGTACCAGGAATTAGAAGATATAAAGATTAAAAAATCAGCATCTTTGCCCCTAAAGAGCTCTCTATGTAGTTACAGGAGACAGCACACTACTACATAAGATGCAAAATAGAAGTGTGCTCAAAACACAGTTCAGAACAAAGAACATCAAACTGGGAGTCAAGAGACCAGTACTTACTGAATATGTAACCATGGTCAAGTCACTAAAACTCATTGAACTTCAATTTACTTTTCCATAAAAAGGATAAAATAAAATGATAATTCCAGATTATTTTGAAGATCAAATGGAATGTCAAGTATAAAGAAGTTTGCAAATATTAAATTGATTATATGTTAAAGTTATCTATAGCATTATGACCCATCATCATGCCGATTTTGAAGCTTGAAATCATGGAGGAATCTGGAAGGAATTCAGGAATAGGTAGTATTTAAAGGCAAAGAATAGGAGAATTTCAATGTGCCAGGGTTAGTGGGAGGAGGTTAAAAAAGAGGCAGGTAATAGCAAAAGTAAAGGCTCAGAGACAAAAAAGTAGAGGATATTTTCATAGTACAACAAATATTTCTAAAATCATTGGGCTTTAGAATTTAGAGCTGGAAGAGACAAGTTATAAAGTCTAACCCATTCTTTTAACAGAGAAAGAAACTAGTCCCCTTAGCACTTAAGGTCTTATAGATGTCCAGGATTACACAGATAATAGGTAGCAAAATAAAAATTAAAACAAAAAGATGTTTTTAATGTAAAATCTAGCAGGCTGTATCACATTGCTGTATTAAATGCATGTTTCTGGAGTTTAAGGTATATAAAAGTAGGTACAATGAAGATTAAGAAAATAATAGCAGCAAACAACATGTATTTAGAATTTTAAAGTTTATAAATTCTTTCTGTTATGCACATATGTGTGTATATGCACAAGCATATGTTCATCTGGTAGTTCAAAAGTCTTGATGCTAGTGTTATTACTGGGCTTATATCCCAAAGAGATCTTAAAGGAGGGAAAGGGACCAACATGTGCAAAAATGTTGTTGTAAAGAGCCAGAACTCTGGAGAAGTATACTTGAAACAAGGTGTTAACTCAGAGGAATTGATGAAATCAGAAAGCTAGCCTGGCCCCAGAAGAAGGAGACAGACTGTGAAGGAGATAATAAAGACTTTAGCTTTTATTCCTGACTATTCTTATGGTGATTATTCTGCTAAAACCAAGGCCCATACAGAGGACCTCCAGAAAGCTCACCAGAACATTACATTTTAGTGACTGAATGTGGATGTAAGGATTTTACACTCGGCAGTTTGATTGAAATGATCTTGAGTTCAGTGGAGAAGTCCCTGTGACCCAGAAATAGGGTGAGTACAAAAATAGATAAGCAGGAAACTTTGATAAGGGATAAACTAGTGTTTCAGCTGAAATGACCCAAATGCTTAGAAAAGAGCCTTCCCCGCTTCAAGGGAAGTGTCGAGAATGCACAGTTAAGCTAATAAAAAACCATGGTTTGATTGTAACTTGGAAGCAGATCATTGAACTCTTCAAAACATTAAAATACATATCTCCTTGGTTTTCTAAGGAAGAAAAATTAGAGCCAGATCAGTGGAAACTATTGAGAGAGCAACTAATTGAATATTACAATGATAATGCGCCTGATTCAATTCCTAAGGAAACATTCTATATATACAACATAATACAATTGGCTTTAGGAAATCATGTAAGTTTTAGAATAAGGAAAAAGAAGAAAGAGGAGGAGGAGAATGGTATTGACAAAGTTGCTGAAAAGCACGAAGAATTAGACAAGAAAGGAATTAAGTACAATACTGATGAAATTAAAAAGAGGGATGGTACTAACAAAATAGCTGAAAAATATGAAGAATTAGACAAGAAATGAGTTATGTCCAATACTGATGAAATTAAGGAGTGTGGTGCTTCAAAGCTGGAGCCATTAGGCCATTCCCCATCCATTGACGCTCTCCCCTCAATTAACCCTTCATGGGTGAAGGGAGAAGGAGGAGGGGGAGGGGCACTTACACAATCAGCACCACCCATGAAGCAACTTTGTCCATCCCCATATGTCCAATCCCCATAGATTATAAAAGGCACTAGCTAAAGCTAAAAAAGGACAGGATATAGCTGATTTAAAAATAAAAGCATAATGGTCAAAGGATATGAACAGACAATTTTCAGAGGATGAGATTGAAGCTATTACCACTCATATGAAAGAGTGTTCCAAATCATTATTGATCAGAGAAATGCAAATTAAGACAACTCTGAGATACCACTACACACCTGTCAGATTGGCTAAGATGACAGGAAAAAATAATGATGAATGTTGGAGGGGATGCGGGAAAACTGGGACACTAATGCATTGTTGGTGGAGTTGTGAACGAATCCAACCATTCTGGAGAACAATCTGGAATTATGCCCAAAAAATTATCAAATTGTGCATACCCTTTGATCCAGCAGTGTTTCTATTGGGCTTATATCCCAAAGAAATACTAAAGAAGGGAAAGGGACCTGTATGTGCCAAAATGTTTGTAGCAGCCCTGTTTGTAGTGGCTAGAAACTGGAAAATGAATGGATGCCCATCAATTGGAGAATGGCTGGGTAAATTGTGGTATATGAATGTTATGGAATATTATTGTTCTGTAAGAAATGACCAGCAGGATGAATACAGAGAGGACTGGCGAGACTTACATGAACTGATGCTAAGTGAAATGAGCAGAACCAGGAGATCATTATACACTTCGACAACGATATTGTATGAGGACATATTTTGATGGAAGTGGATTTCTTTGACAAAGAGACCTGAGTTTCAATTGATAAATGACGGACAAAAGCAGCTACACCCAAAGAAAGAACACTGGGAAACGAATGTAAACTATCTGCATTTTTGTTTTTCTTCCCGGGTTATTTATACCTTCTGAATCCAATTCTCCCTAAGCAACAAGAGAACTGTTCAGTTCTGCAAACATATATTGTATCTAGGATATACTGCAACATATCCAACATATAAAGGACTGCTTGCCATCTAGGGAAGGGGGTGGAGGGAGGGAGGGGGGAAAAAATCGGAACAGAAACGAGTGTCAATATAAAGTAATTATTAAATAAAAAATTTAAAAAAATAAAAAAATAAAAGCATACTTTGTGATTGAAGAATTTGATTCTTCAGCTCAAGCCAGGAGAAAATATACTCCTTTTGATCTGGAAATGATCAAAGATCTGAAAAAGGGTTGCACTCTTTATGGGGCTACATCATCTTATGTTAAGATGGTATTAGAGAATTTGGCTTTTGAAATTTTAACCCCTAGTGATTGGATTTCTATAGCAAGGACATGTTTAGAACCAGGACAAAACTAGTTGTGGCTTTTGGAGCATAGTGAACTCTGTAGAATACAAGACCAATGAAATAGGCAAACTGGAGTTAATATACCAATCATCTTTGATCAACTAGCAGATATAGGTCCTTATGCAGACATTTTAGCACAGATTAATTATTCTTTGATAGCATATGAGCAAATTGCTGCTGCTGCTATCAAAGCATGGGGCATCCTCCCAGGAAAACAAGGAAGCCTTCACAAAAATAGAGCAAGGTCCAAATGAACCTTTGCTGATTTCATGGGATGTCTGCAGACAGCTGTCATACAAACTATTGGTAAAAATGCAGTAACAGGAATAATGATAAAACAACTTGCTAGAGAAAAATGCTAATGAGGTTTGTAGGTGAATTATACTAGGACTACACAAAGATGCTTCTTTAGAGGAGATCATAAGATGCTGTGCCACAGTGGGCACAAATACCTTTTATACCAGGTTTTGATGCTGACTTCTAAAAATCTGAACATGGGAAGACAGGGTTCCTTTTGGCAAGAAACTTCCAGAGAGAGACTCATCAATGCTTTCAATGTGGTACAGTAGGGCATTTGAAAGCTCAATGTTGGCATAGAGATAAAGTGAGAAGACAGGATGAGAGAACAAGACCCAAAACCCCATGTCCAAAATTCAACAGAGTCTTCCATTGGGCATCAGAATGTAGATTGACTCAGGGAAACGGGGCCCAGCTCCAGAGCCCCAGGCAAAAACCAAGTAGGGCATGATGGCAGCCAAGGTTATACCCAGAGAGTTTTTAGAAGTTCAGTACTCATGATTAATCAGCCAAAAAGCAATCTGATGAAAGTAAGGGATTACATGATCAGTCATATACGATCAATCAGCCAGTCAACAGTCTGCACATCCAAATGTAATGTCCTGCTTTCTAGAGCCCCCACATGGGGTGGATTGAAATATAGTGTTCAGACTAGCTCTCTGGTGGATCTCAGGACCAGTCTGAATCCTTAGTATTAGTGGACAAGTGATGAAGGCAGGAAAGCCACCATGAGGCTGGTCAAGCCTTCTCTTCTGTGGCTGAGTTTGTCCCCAGTTTATGAACTCTATTACAATTAAATCAATTCATCATAGTGAGTATAAGCCAATCGTTAAATTACTAGGGAACCATTATTTGTTATAAGATTAAATCAATCATACTGAACTAGAGAACTATTAATCACCATGCCAAAGTAGATACCCATTGTCTTATCAATTCCACTGAGTTAACACTTTGTTGTAAGAATCCTTGTTTCAAGTATATCTCTCCAGAGTTCTGGCCCATTACAATTTATGAAAGCTCTTTTTGTGACTAGAAACTGGAAACTGAATGGATGCCCATAGATTGGAGAATGGCTGAATAAATTATGGTATATTAATATTACGGAATATTATTGTTCCATAAGAAATGACCAACAGGATGATTTCAGAGAGGTCTGGAGAGACTTACATGAATTGATGCTAAGTGAAATGAGCAGAACCAGGAGATCATTATACACGGCAACAAGAAGACTATATGATGATCAATTCTGGTGGATGTGGCTCCCTTCAACAATGAGATGATTAAACCTTTTTCCAATTGTTCAGTAATGAAGACAGCCATCTACACTCAGAGAGAGGGCTATGGGAACTGTGGACCACAACATAGCATTTTCATTCTTTCTGTTATTGTTTACTTGCATTTTTGTTTTCCCTTTCAGGTTTTTTTTTCTTTCTAGATCTGATTTTGTGTGTGTGTGTGTGTGTGTGTGTGTGTGCAGCAAGATATCTATATAAATATGTAAACATATATTGGATTTAACACATATTTTAACATATTTAACATGTATTGAACTGTAATGACCGTGTATTTAAAATCAGCCGGAGTCAGGAATTCAGGTTAAGGGAAAAATCTTCAATCTTGATTGAAGTGAAGAGGTGAATAAGGATTGCGATAGCAAATATAGGCAAGAAAGATTGCGATAGCAATATGGGCAGCTGCGACAGGAAGCCAGCTAAGAGAGGGGGAATCTGAGCTGAAAGGTCGTCGCAATGGCAAAAGCAAACAGTCTCTCCAAAAAGCTCGTGGCAATGGCAAAAGCAAGCAGTCTCTCCTCCCCTTCCTTTTCCACTCCCCTGCCTCCACCCACCAAAATCGTCATTTCATATACAACACATCAGGACTTGCAAAAAGAGTGGGGGTGGAGGGAGGCATTCTTTCTCCAAGCTTATATATTAATAGAGTATGGTCCAATTACTATTTAGCCTCATGTGCTTGGGACCTCAGTGCATCAACTCAAGCCTCAGCCCATTACATTGAACTACCTGCCATCTAGGGGAGAAGGTGGAGGGAAGAAGGAAAATTTGGAACAGAAGATTCACAGCACCTACTTCAGCTTCTTTTAGTTCCAAACTTCATAGATGCACTTTCACAGCAAATATAGACATTTAAAGGATAATGTGATTGTAAGGACAAAAGCAATGTGTTACAGAGAGTGCTGGAGTGATCATAGATCTTTTTCAAGCTACATTCAACAAAGCAATAGTTCCAAGATAAAATGATTACCAGAAGACTTAATGTCTATAGATTAGGGTGCTTCTCCAAATGGAAACAGTTCATTGTTAATTTGGAGGGAAAACTGAGTCAATGCATGCTTGGCAACAGTAGAACACAAAAGAGCTGGGCAGCTTGTAGAGATTTGGTGTAGAAATCTGTGTCATCTGGGTCAGAACAATCACAAATTCAAGACCGATTTGAAAAAAATAATTAGAAAATTCAGAAGGTACTAAAATGAGAACTCCATAGGGTTTACCAATAGGATAGTTCATCCATCTCTAATTAATTTTATTCCATTAAAAATAAAGTGCAAACAAAGTTTAGAGAGATTCAGGATTCTTGACTCAATAAGAAGGAAAATGAAATTCAGTTTTATGTTGATAGTAACAATCTAAAGTATTTTAATGATGCTCTCAAGGTTATTTGTGGGTTAAAGACCTGTGGTATATTTCATCTATTCAGTATTGTTGGAGCTACATTGATTAGTGATAAGGATATGATCTTGAAAAGATAGACTGAACACTTCCATAATACATTGACAGACTATCATCTGCCAATGCAGAAGCAATTGACCATTTACCACAGGATGAAATCAACTATTCACTAGGCAAGTTTCCAACTGAAGAAGTTTCGAATTCCAAATAGGCTGTTCTATTGTGACAAAGCACCTGATGCTGATTCTATGCCCAACTGATATTTATAAGGTTGGTGATACATTGCTCATACAAAAGTTGGCTGAAATTTTCTGGATTATATGACAAGAGGAGCTTATCTCTCAAGGGTTCAAGATTGTTTCCTCCATCCATCTCTATAAATGTAAAGGAGATATATTTTCCTGTGACAATCACACAGGTATCTCTCTCTTAATCACTGCTGGCAAGATTCTTGCCAGAATCTTTCTTACGAGGATGATCCTTCCCCTGGAAAATGGTCCTCTATCTAAGAGCTGGTGTGGTTCCAAAAAGAAAGAGCCAAAAGATAGACATTATCTTTTAAATGTCTATATTTGCTGTGAAAGTGCATCCATGAAGTTTGGAACTAAAAGAAGCTGAAGTAGGTGCTGTGAATCTTCTGTTCTTTCTGTGAAGGTTCTGTGAATCTAATGGTAGAGATGGTATTTACTGCCTGACAATTAGAGGAGAAATCTCTACAAGCTGCCCAGCTCTTTTGTGTTCTACTGTTGCTAAGCATGCATTGACTCAGTTTTCCCTCCAAATTAACAATGAACTGTTTCCATTTGGAGAAGCACCCTAATCTATAGACATTAAGTCTTCTGGTAATCATTTTATCTTGGAACTATTGCTTTGTTGAATGTAGCTTGAAAAAGATAAGTCTATGATCACTCCAGCACTCTCTGTAACACATTGCTTTTGTCCTTACAATCACATTATCTTTTAAATGTCTATATTTGCTGTGAAAGTGCATCCATGAAGTTTGGAACTAAAAGAAGCTGAAGTAGGTGCTGTGAATCTTCTGTTCTTTCTGTGAAGGTTCTGTGAATCTAATGGTAGAGATGGTATTTACTGCCTGACAATTAGAGGAGAAATGCTAGGAGCAGAACAGAGGTCTGTATGCAACATTTGTAGATCTGAACAAAACCTTTGATACTGTTAGATACTGTTGGTCTTGAGGATGTATGGAAGTATGTCAAAATTTGGTTGCCCAGAGATCATCAATATTGTACATCAATTGCCCAACTTCTGGATAACGAACAATGTTCTTATGCTTTCCCAGTCACC
Source organism: Antechinus flavipes (assembly GCF_016432865.1). NCBI lineage: Eukaryota > Metazoa > Chordata > Mammalia > Dasyuromorphia > Dasyuridae > Antechinus > Antechinus flavipes. The sequence continues at coordinate 400,217,416 of NC_067400.1, forward strand.
AATGGAGTGAAAGAAGTCTGTGGGCTTGTTCCTATGCTTTTTAGACCAATGTTTTTAACAATGTTGTCAAATGCCTTTAATGAGGATGAACAAAGCATCAAGGTCAGCTACCACTTCAATGATAAATTCTTCAACCTGAAAAGGCTACAAGTCAAAACTGAAATGAAAAAAAAGTATTAGTACATAGTTTCTTGTTTGCCCATGATTGTGCACTCATTGTAGCCTCTGTAGTCGAGATGCAACAAAGTATGGATAGATTCTTTGCTGCTTGTGCTAATTTTGGCTAGAACAAATCAAGAAATTTTTTTCCTAAGAAAAAACACTAAGAAAACACAGGTACTCCATCAGCTAGCACCATCATTCATATGTGGTATCAGAAATTTCAGAAAATGAAGCAGGTTTGAGTATTGTGGATAAGTTTACTTACCTTAGCAGTATACTTTCCAGGGATACAAAGACATTGAAAATGAGGCTGATGCCTGTATTGTCAGAGCTAAGTCAGTGTTTGGGAGACTCCAAAGGAAAACATGGAAAAGAAGAGGAATTAGACTGGTTACCAAAGTGTAAGTCCACAGAGCCATTGTACTGTCCTTACTGCTCATGAAATCTGGACAGTATGCTAGCACCATGCCAGGAAATTGAATTGCTTCCATTTGAATTGTCTTAAGAAGATTCTGAAGATCACCTGACAGGATAAGATATCAGATGCTGAGGTGTTTTCTTGAACTAAATTGCCAAGCATTCAAATTCTACTACAGGGAGCACAACTCCAAAAATCTGGCCACATTTGTTTGAATGTCAAATGTACATTTGCCTAAGACATTATTTTATGGAGAGCAAACAAAGGGCAAATGTTGACATGGTGATCAGGAAAAAGAAATATAAGAACACTCTCAAGGTTTCTCAAAAACTTTGGAATTGATTGCTTGATGTAGAAGACACTGGCACAGAATGACCAGCTTGTATGCTCTCATCAAAGTAGGTGCTGTGTTCTATAAGATAGCTCAAAAGAAATATGAGTTATACAAATGTTCACACATGGACTATTTGTGTCTGATCTGTGGAATACAGGCAATGTTCAGTGAGAATAGAAAGGAGGTGAAATATCCAAGAGTATAGCAAGGATATAATTAACTATTCTTGGCAAATACTGAAATATAGGGATGAGGAAAAGAATATATTCAAAAATGACTTAGATTTAATCATGGGAAGGACAGAACTATTAAAAGAAAAAAGTAAAAAAAAAAAAAAAAAAGGAGGCTTGGAGAAAGAAGAATGATTTCAGTTTTAGAATTGAGTTTGAAGTGTCCTTCAAGCACTTGGGAAATGGCACTTAAAAATAAGGTTAAGGCTGAAAATAAGATTTGGCTGAGAGATAATAGTTTAAGTGATGGGAGTGGATGAAGTCACTAAGAGGGATAACATAAAATAAGACCTAGAACAAAGCCTTGAGGATCATACACGTTAAGGGAGTGGGTAAAAGAAGAAGAATGCAGAAGAAGAGAATAAAAGTGTTATGAGGGATAAAAGTATAACAATTCTGCCAACAAGCTTTTACTAGATACAAGTACCAGTCGATATGCTAATTAGTAGAGATATAAGAAAGGGGAAAAGCATTATTCTACTCTCAAACAGATCATATTCTAACTTTTCGAATGGAAGAAACAATATATAAATAAAAATGAACATTGAAAATTGTTGGAATCTTTACAAATTGTTAAGTCATTAGAGTTGATAGAGATGATACTTATTTAATTTAGCATGGTTCAGTATCATTGATCTGATCTTACAAGGAAATGTTTTGGGCCAGAACCTGAAGCAAGATACTAAGTAGAACTAATTGATACAATGCTTGTGTTCACACCAGCACTCGTTGGAGTTCACAAGTATGGTAGATTCACAAAGTAAACTTTGTAACTTTGTGAATTCACACCTCGCTTAGGTGTGCCTCCAGAAGAAGGAGTCAACGTTTGGGAAATCATATATAAAGAGGCTTTTAGTTTCAGGTTAGTTAGTTACTTCGGGTTAGGGAGAGTTCAGCTGAATTAGATTGGAGAAGAGCAATCTGGTGCAGACACAGAGCACTCTGGGAGATTGAGAGCCAGAAGCCCTCTCTCGGAGGCAAGACAGATTCAACTTGGAGCTGAATTGGAGGCTGAAGAAAGCAGAGGCAGAAGCAAAGGACAAAGCTGCAAGAGCTCTTGGAACCAAGCAGAGAGATAGGCCTCTAAGCTAACCGGGCTATATTGGAGACAATAAAAGATCTGAACTTTTATCACCTGGCTGCATTTTGGGTGATTATTACTTTCAACTGCAACTAAGGCTGCCTCCAGAAAACCTCCCCTGAGAAACCTGCTTTCTCCCAGAGAGAACTATTATTTTAAAGAAGAAGAAAATCACCACAGAAAATATATACAAAGTAGATGGAAGGTAATCTCAGGGAAAACTGATGGTGTGGAAAGAAGGCAGAAGTGAACTTGGGAAAGACTTTCTGTAGAAGATGGAATTTGAGCTAATCTTGAAAGAAGCTAGCAAAAGTAAGAGGTAAAAACGAGAAGGGAAATCTTTTCAGATATGAGGTACAGCCCAGTAGCATATAGAGTGTGTGGAGGGTAATAATAATATACAGGAAGACTGCAAAAGTAAATGGAGACTAGGTTGTGAAAGCCAGCCTATATCAAAAACTAAAGATTTTATATTTGATCTTGGTGGCAATAGGGAACCACTAAACTCTATTGAATTGGAAGAAAGGGAGCAGAAAAGGGTAGAGAGAGTGATTAACATAAATTTACACCTTTGGAAACTTTGTCAGCAGTGTATAAAGCCATGCTGAATTAAGAAGAAATTGAAGTAGGGAAATCATTCAAAAGGCTACTACAATCATTTAGGCAGAAGCACTCAGGATCAAACTAGAGTAGGGACTGTGTGAGGGAAGAAAAGGGAAAAGGAACATGTTCAAATAATTTTGTAAAAGTAGAACTACAACATTTTTGCAACAGATTGGATATGTGGGGTGAGTGTGAGTGATGTGTTGAAATGAAGATGTGGTTGAAATCTTGGGTTACTGGGAATATGATGAAGCCCAAACTCACTTTTGGAAGTCCAGTGTTGGAGGTGGGGAAAATAATGAGTTCTGTTTTAGATATATTAAGATTGAGAAACCCATGAGATGTGTGGTTTGAGATATCCAAAAGGCAGTTGGTAATCTGGAGTTCAGAAGAGATACTAAAACAGGATATATGGATCTGGGAATGATTTGGTATAGAGATAATAACTGAATCCAAAGGTACTGATGGTATTACCAAAAAAGACATTTTAAAGGGAGCAGAAAAGAGCGTGATAAAGTATTGGAGAACACCCTTAGTGAGTAGATACAACTTGGATAAAGATGCAACAATGGAGACTGGGAAGGTAAAATGAGAATTAGGAAACAATAGTATTTCAAGAATCTAGAGGAGAGGATTATGCTAAAGAGAGGTTAAAAGGGATGAAGATTGAGAAGGGGGTCATTAAATTAGACAATAAAGAAATCATCAGGTACTTTGAAGAGGGCAGTTTCAGTAGAAGAATGAAATTGGAATCCAGTTTGAAGTGGTTTGAGAAAAGAATGAGAAAGTGGAGAAATATAAAGCAGATGACTTTCTCAAGTGGTTTAGCAGTGAAGAGGAAAAGAAACATGAGAAAACAGCAGATATAATTGGATCAAATGAGATTTTATTTTTTTTGGGGGGGGTTGTTTGTTTGTTTTAAGAATGGAGGATACTGGGATGTCTTTGTAGGTATCAAGGGGGAAGCCATTATCTAGGTAGAATTAAAGATTGAACGGTGTGATTTAAAAGGAAGAATCTGCTGGAGAAGATACTAGGATATAGCATAAGGGATGCATGGAGCAGAGGAGCTAACTTTTATATGGAGATGCATAATACTTCTTCGTTAAAGATTGAAATTAAAGAATGATTAGAAGGAAAGAAAGATGTCTCAGTGAGATGAGGAAAGTGGGAGAAAAGAAAACTAAAAGAACCAGTGCAAAATTATGGAATCCAAGATAGTGAGGACTGTAAAAAGACCATTAGATTTGGCAGTTCTAAGTTGAAATTCAATACAAGGAAGTGGGAAGCAAGAAAAAACTGCAATTTTTCCAATTTAAACATGAAACAGAGAAATAAAAAGAATTGCCGAGAGAAATAAGAGAAAATTACACAACAGAGACTTCTACAGTTATAACAATCCATAGTTGTGCTTATGAATGCATAGGTGTGATTATACTTTTCATTGATATTATTCTGAGAGCTTCATAGTCATACTTTTTTATTTACACATAAAATTCTAGTTTTGTACTAGCTCTGGGAAAGTATCACAAATGAATAAATTGATGTAAAATGATAGTAATCTTTCCCCTGAAAGATTTTAGTAACAAATGATATTTTATTTAAAATGTATTCACTTCAATGGACACTTCTACACATTAAAGAGTAAAAAAGTAACATGATCTCATACTTATGCTTAAATGTCAAACTCAATCACTCACTGAAAAGTTCACTTATACAATTACTTCACACTTTTAAAAAGTATACATGCCAAGAAAAATATGAAAATACCTCATAAAAAAAGAGTTGGACATTTTGTAAGAATTTATCTCTGCTCTTGCGTCCTCAACTGAATAGACTGATTAAATCTTAAGTTTTATATGATATGCCATCAGGCTCAGTATATATACCAGATTTGTAAGAATCAAGATGAAAACTCTGGGATGCATTTTAGTTTCTTTTGTTTCATATTTTTTAAAAATGGGAGGAAAAAAAAAAGATCATCTGTTTTCACTAGATGCTGAAATTCAACTCTATTGTGCACAGAGACTGCTCTTAAAGTTGTTGAAAAGGAGCAAGATAAAGGTCATATCCTATAATGTGCTATGAAATTATATGATGGAATCCATCCTAAATACATGAAGAGGTCAATAACTATCTTTGTGTACAAAAAGGAAAAGATTTATTTTATGGTTGAAAAAGGTCAGAACATTTTTCAAGCTAAATCTACCACAGTGTGTCTTTAATCCTAATAAGGAGGTTTGTTAACAAAGGTCATGAAAAATTGTGGCCTTGAGGCTTTTAGCCATCTTCACTGAATTCCATCACCAAGAAACTGATATAGTCAGTTATGTGTACAATCTTAAAAGCCAAAAAAATATTATATTTAAAAACATATAACCTGAAAATAAAGTTATTGTATTTTTGTCTTATTAGTAAATAAGTAAAGGTGAAAAGGGAGTCAATCTTTTGAAAGATTGCTATAAACAATCTCTCTTCATTAAACTGAGATTTGCAAACCATGACTAATGGTTGAGACAAAGTAGAGAATGGAATTAAAATCACCCTCCTACTTTATCTAAGACCTATTGACACTACATAGAGCTGAGGAAAAATATATATGGCTATAAATAAGATGAATAATGATAAAGCAAAGGAATTACTTCTCTCTTTTTTGTGGCAGAACTTGGTTTATTTTTTATTTTATTTATTTTGTTACATTTTAAGTTCTGAACTGTTGCCCTTTCTCCCTGATCTGCACTAAATAAGGCCATTATTTTATAAATATTTATATCAAACTGGCATATATATGGCATATATTTGTATGGCACATATATGTATATAATATATGTTATATATAGTTTATATATGAATGGGATATTGTGATTATGTACATAAATTCATATATGTGTACTATTTCATATAAAACAAAACTACATATACTGATACTACATATCATTTCTTTCTCTGAAGGTGAATACTGTCTTCCTTCATAGGTACTTTATAGGTGTACTTGCATTACTCAGAATAACTTAATCTTGAACAGTTGTTTTTTTACATCATATTGTTACTGTATATCATATTCTCTTGGTTCTGATCATTTCACTTTTCATTATTTTATGCAAATCCTTGACAATTTTTTTTTCACAAACAATTATTTGTTGAGATATTGAGTCATGTGTCATGATGTCCTCTCTGAAAGAATTCAGGCTCAGTCTATTTGAGGTGGTGCACCTGGTAGGCCCTAAACCTATTTAAATAAGCACACCACTAGAATGGAAGTTTATATAGAACAGAAGATGCTAACAAACAAACATCCTGGGCCTGATCTAGATTATAATTGCCTGATAATTAAGGCAAACAGGAGCTGAGCATCCAGTTACCCATAATGCATACAGACAATCCCATGAGGGGGTGGTATTAATTTATGGTAATGATATTTTAATGAACCATTCCATGTCATAAGTTCATGCAAGGGACAGTTTTTGTTATTACTGAACAGACACTGCCTTAAAGTAAAAGTCCCTTCTGTGATTTTGTGGTCACATCCTATATGGGTAGTGATGTAGGACAATAGATGGCTCCTTGCTGTCTAGCAATTGTTGCTGACACAATTTTTGCTAACCACATTGCTACCCTCATCATCTTTATCGCAATGGAAGCTGTTTTGTGATTTCAAAATCCTTTCAAGTGGTACTTTCTACAAAAGACTCTTCTGAATAAATGCTTGCTGATTAATCCAATTCCTCCCAGTAGTTCTCTTTTCTTTCTGTATAATGAAAGGAAAGATATTTTATTTACTTATATTTACTTTGCATCTTCCAGCTCTCTACGTATTATATCCTTTCCAGTAGAATTTAAGTTTCTTAAAGGTTTGTTGCAGGTTTTTGTTTGTTTGTTTTTTGTCTTTGTATTTACTATATATTCTTTGTGCATAGTAAGCTTTTAATAAACGTGAATGCTTATCTCATTTGGGGGGAGTGGGGTCTGGAACTGTGATTTCATTTATGTACCAGGAGAAAACTCCTGGTAAGAAAACTAACAATGCAGACTGGCAACACTTACACAGTTGAAAAAAGCTTTCTAGAGGACTGAACAGTCAAGTGACTTGCCCAACAGTGGGGCACCTAGCCAATATGTGTCAGAGACAGCACCTAAACTCAGCTTTCTAGGTACTGAATATCATTCTCTAATATATTCTTTATTCTTTATAATTATAAATAAAGAATGCTTGTTAAATTAAAATCCAAACTCTACTATTGTATTTTCTCTGCAAATCAGATATTTTTATTTTTTCAAAAATGGATATAAGTAAAGGGAAGTGAAGCTCTACTTTTTTTTTCCCCTTCTGGAACTTATAATTTCATAAATTGCTATAAGGTTTAACAAATAAATTCAACTTTTTCTTCCCTTGAATACCTGAAGACTCATTCAGAAGCATTCTACTGCCTTTCTAGGATTTGGAAAGAGCTCTAGATTTGGAATGAAAGCACCTGGATTCTAATCCTGTCATGTTCGGTCTCTTCATGAACTTGGGCAGATCCTTTCATCAATTCCACGAACTTGGACTTCCCCATCTGTAAAATGAAGTAGTTAAACTAAATGGTTTCAAATCCCTGATTCAGCTCTAAAAATCTATGATCATTTTTTAAGTCTTTTCCTTTTATATCTAACTCATCAGCTGTTAGACCAACTATAAGACAAAAGAATCTTACTATCACTCTAGAAAAAAGTTACTTTGAACTAAATCAGGGAATTTCATCAGAATGAAAGGTACCCAAGGTACCTAAGAATAGGGAAGGGAATATAAATATAATATGCTAGTACTGGAAAGTAAGATATAGCTGATCAACCAGACAAGTAAGCCAGAGAATAAGATCTGGAAGGAGGCAAGAAAATGAAAATGCCATGAGTAGATGGTTGATTTGCCAAATGGGTCAGGGACCAGATTATATTTGAGCAATCTGGTATTAGGGCTGACAAAAAGCACAACTGAATGGGCTTGGAAGTTTATTTTTGCAGTTCACTGAAAAGAAAAACAGATAATTCAAATCAAGAAAGTCATTTGCTGATCAATAAAATGATCCAAAACAATTCCAAAGGATTTTTGATGAAAAATGCTATTCATCTCCAGTGAAAAAGCTGAAAAACTCTGAGTACAGATTGGTGTGTGTGTGTGTGTGTGTGTGTGTGTATGTGTACACAAATATACAGCTTATTTTTCTTTCTTTTCTTTATTTTGCAACATGGGTAATATGAAAATATGCTTTGCAGACTTTTACATGCATGATTGATATATTATTTGCCTTCTTATTGGTTTGGAGAGGAACTGGAGAAGGGGAGAAATTCAAAACTCAAATTAAAAAAAAAATGAATGTTAAAAAAATAAATTTTAAAGAAAAAGAGAGAAAATTAGCACATTAAAAAAAAATAAAGTCACTTAAACCAAAATTGGCAAATTAATCCATGTAGATACCAGAGAAAATTGTATACATATAAACAAATGCAAACTATCTACAAAGTAAATATAAGGTAATTTATGGTGAGGAGACATCCCTGCCAACAGGCTGATTAAATCAGATATCAAGCATGAGAGGTATCCTAGTAGTAACAGCATCCAGGATTCTCTAATCACTATAGAGTTGTACTCTCTTTTCCTCACCCTCTTTTCTCCCTCTTTCTCCCCTTCTTCTGTAACTCCTATTTTTAAAATTCTAAATTAGCATCTGCACTATTAGCCAGCAAGTTGCTTAATAAGTTATAGAATAATTTCTTATTAAAAGAATAATTATTACTAGTTTTTAGTTACTCAGATACAAGAATAAGTGAAGTCTAGTTTGGAGAAAGTGAACTGCTCTTGTAATTTACACATCAAAAGAATAAACTTATATGTAATAAAAAACTTTTTTATTGTTGATCCTAAAATATAACACATAAACTATAAATGCATATAATGAATTCTATAATTGCAAGTTTATGTTTTGTAGGAAACTAATTTCCATTGTATTGTAATTTATATTATCTTTTAAAAAAAAATCTACATTATCTCACAGTGGCACTTAATAAGCTCAATTGCTAAATACATAGATTGACTCAAAACAAGTTTTCTTGAAAAGGAATCCTGTGCCTATTTGAATATATTCTAAAATCTACCATAGCCAGCCAATAAACCATTAACATACAAAAACTTTCATTTTGAGAAGCAAAATATATCCCCCATCCTTTGGCAAATTAACACCTTAGTTGATACTTCTGATAAACAATGACCATTTCACTAATGTCTTTTTACAATCATCTAGAGTGGAAAAAAAAAAGAATAACAAATATCCATGCAATATATTATAAACAATCTATTACATTTGCACCCTCATCACAAAAATTAAAACCAGAATATTTTACAGAAGACCAAAAAAGATCACTTAAGCTCCTTTGCTTATTATTTTATGAACCAACTGGTAGTCTTCAGGCATGAGAGTGATTCTTTTTCAATGAATAAACTTATTTTTTGAAATCACTCACCAAATAAGTTTCACTAACCACTGGAAGGACACTAATAGCATTCTAGAATATTAATTGTGTCTTGAAATCTTGACTAAATCTCTTTTGCCAATTTCAGGACAAGAAGTTTTCTTTTCACAAACTGTTGATTTCTGATAACAATAAAGGTACTTCTTGTATCATGTATGGTCCAAGGCCTGTAGCAGTAAGGTTTATTGACCTCAGCAGTAGAAGTTCTATTTTAGTTAGTTTTAATGACCAGCTGCTTTAATTACACATATCTCAATGATGAGACTCATGGGGTTTTCCCACAATGGTCTTAGGAGTAGTCTTTATATGGGCCATCTGTTGCCTATCAAACAGTCATTGGCTCCTCTGGCTTTCCATAGTTAATGCAATCTGCTCAATGACTAATTACTCTATGCTGTCCTGACCCGAAGTTAGTACTTGTTCAACTACACTCTGGTGTCCCTAAGTACTGCCAGTATAGGGTAGCTACTTCCAACTATCCACTGATGAAGTCTGCTGTTTGTTTGCCACAAGATTTCAATCATTCTCAGAACACAGCTAGTTCCTTGCATGTCTGCTCAAATTGGAACTATGACTCTGAGCTCTGAAGCTCTCTATACTGCAGGACTAGGGAATTCAGGAGAGCAAGTATTTGAAGCCAAGTTATAATTGGGCCTTGTCTGAATCACTGGTATTGAAGTAAAGAGTTTGAAAATACTTCAAACAGGGAGCTGATAACATTCTGGTAATAATGACCCTCAGGTCTAAGGAAATCTATTACCCCCAAAACTACCTTTTTTCCTGAGGAAAGAAAGAATACCATCCAAGTCAAGATTTGAATGGGAATATAAATCAGAAGCCAGGTAGTAAGAGTTTCTTAGAGACAGTGATATGAAAATTACCAGAACCAAAACAAAGCAATCAAGTCAGTGTTATGAAAATCAGGAGAAAACCTCCAAAATAATGTGAGTAATGTCCATTTATTTGATATATTTTACTTCCCTCATGCTTTGTCCTCATTATAAAAGTAGGAATCCTATGCCTTTTCCTTGTTCAGTTGTTTTTATAAAGTCCTAGGACCAGAGAGCAGTCCCTCTTATGAAATAAGTCACACTATGGATCCAGGCATGGGAGAATATTTGTTTTCTGCTATCGTTATTTCTAATCATATAGGGAAGTTGGAGTTAGATCTCTAATTGATAAATAATCAGTGATTTCTGGTAGTTTAGCAAACTTCACCTTTTATTTTAAATTCAATTACCTGGCAAAGTTAGGTGAAATGAGCTAACTAAATTGTGCTCATGAAAACCAGATCGTGAACAAAACTTGCTGGAGGGGGTATATGTAGTATATGCCACTCCCAAAAAGCAGCACCCTTACCTGATGCTTCTACAATCCCAGAACAGCCTCAATTTATGGGGATTCTCTACAAGTTTTTATCAGGGATGATCATCTTTAATCAAAATATAATCATTTGGTAGGAACTAGCTCTTTGTCAATAACACCCCCTCACCATAGAGCTACCAGTAAAACATGGCATTATTTCCCCTTTTTAACTTTATATTCATTTGACAATAAAGGCAAAAAAAAAAAGAAAAGAATATAATTCATATTGTTTTTGTATCTAGCACTTAGTACATAAATCCTAGATATTATTATTTCTAAATATATTCTTCAAAGCCACTCAACAGAGAAGGGGATGAGAAGAGAAGAAAAAAGGAAAAAGGAAAAGAAGTAAACAAACCAAAAGACAGAATATTTAGTCAGTCCAATAATTCTATATTTCAATATTTTAGTTGATATTAAATAGTTTTTATCATAATTTGAGGTTTTGAAATGTATTGCTTCATTCTTTCTTTTTTTCTTTCATTTCTTGCCCTTGAGATTCTCCAAATTAATTGTTACTATTTTGTCTAATTCTTTAAAGTAAGATCTTCATAGTTTCAGTGACATAACACTAAAAGTGAAAATTAATGAATAATGAATATCTTTCCTATTATTGTTCTTGAATTATTTCTATAATGACTTTTATAATTTTATTTATGTGATATTTGAGTCTCTCAGTAAAATTAGCTCACAAATATTTTATATTTAATAATAGAGGATCCCAAAAACTAGGAACTCTCTAATACTTGTCCTAACTCCTAGAGGAGCTAAAGCTCTAGATTCACACAGATGATCCCAGGAAGCAATCCAAAATTATTTCAGCTTTCCAGGCTTATTTCATATTAATGGACTTAACAGTACATTCCAACCAAAATGGCCTATTAGCTGTTCTCCATATGTGAAATGCCATTTCCCATTTTTATGACTTTGAACAAATTTTTCCTTATTGCTGAAATATACTTATCATCTCTGCTATGAAGAATCTCTAGCTTTTTTCAAGGATTATCCTACCTCCTTCAAGAGAACCACAGCAATACACTCAATTATCTTCCTCTCTGATAATTGCTTTGTGTTAATTGTGTGTGTGTGTGTGTGTGTGTGTGTGTGTGTTGTGTTTTTTTGGTTTTTTGTTTTTGTTTTTGTTTTTGTTTTTTTTTTTTGTTTGTTTGTTTTTTTGGTATTCATTTATTTGTACATTTTGTTTCCCTTTAATAGGATCTAAACTCTTTGAAGGCTGGAATGATTTTGGTTGTATTTTTATCTGCCAGCACCTGGCACATAATCAGTGCTAATTAAATACCCATTTATTGAATTTGTAAAGAGATAATACAAGACCACCAAGCAAGAGTATATATAAAAAGAAGAAAAAAAAAGCCTAAAATAAAATCATAAGGAATAGCCACAGGGAAAAATTATGTCATGAAAGTCACCAGAGAATATCCAGGTGAATTAAGTGCCAAAAAATGCAGAGTTCTGGGAGAAAGAGAACAGCAGATTTTGCAGGTCACATATGTCTGAGGCCAGGTTTGAACTCATGAAGATGTTTTCCTTACTCTACCCCCAGCACTCTGTCCTCTGTATCACCTAACTGCCTTCACTGCTTTTTAATTATGGATAACTTAAAGGGCATGAAAAATATATAAGTTACCAAATGGCAAAATTTGAGTTTCTCTAACTTCAGAGCCAATGTTTTTGTGAAAATTCATATAAGAAGGAAAAGAAATACTATCTAAATAATCCAAAATCCTCTTACTCAAATGGTCTCCTATGCACAATAGAATAAACAAATCCCAAATTGAAAACTCAATAAATTTTTCAATTCATAAAATAAAACAAGATATCCCTTGTTTTAATCCTGGAGATAAAAATGCCACCTTTTCCAATTTCTTTTGTTGGTCTAGACTTATGACTTTTGATGTGGAAAGAGCATTTTCAAAAGACTAAGAAGTTGTTCAATTTTCAAGGAGCCTTTATTAAACACCTATGTGACAGGCACTGTGTTAAACACTGGTTAGACAAAGAAAGACAAAAACATAATCCCTGTTTTCAAATAGCTCATATTCTTATCAAGAAGATTACATTAAAATACTTATGTTCAAATAAGATATAAACAATGCAAATGGAAGGCAATATCAAATGGTAGGCACTAGATTTGGGTGTAATTTAGCAATAAGGGTTTCTTACAAATGGTAATATTTCAGTTTTAAAGGAATTCAAAGAATTCATGAAACAGATGTGACGCAAAAAAAGCATTCCAGCTATGTAAGATTAAGTTGAAAACCATTACAAAGATACAGAGATGAGAAATAAAAATTCCCTGAGAATCTAGAGCTTAAAACAGTGTCTGCCATGTAAGAGGTGCTTAATAAACATTGACTGATGTTGAAGTAAGCCAATGTAGTGGATACAACTACAACAATATGGAGGTCAGTGTAGCTAAATCACTGAATTTGTGGAGGGAAGTAAAGCATAAGAAGAATAGAGAAACAGGAAGGGGACAGGTTGTAAAAGGCTTCCTATACCAAACAGAAAGTTTCATATTGAATCATAGAGGTAATAAGGAGCCACTTACATTTACTGAGTGTATGTAATAAGAAGAGATGAATTAACATGATCAGAAGTATACTTTAAGAGAAACACTTCAGCAACTAAAGAGAATGGATTAGAAGAGAGAAATTGAAGGAAAAGAAACTAATTGGAAGCCTACTGTAACAATCCAAGCAAGAAGTGTTGAAGATCTAGACTAGTTTGGTGGCTGGAGTACACTAAGGTTAAAAAGGGGGGTAACAGGGAGAATAGTACTTGACCTTAAGACATTGGAGCAGGATGTACAGACCTGGGAATCATCTGTGTAGAGATAAGTGTACTTTTGGAAGTTGATAACATCACCAAGCAAGGTACTAGAATGTTGGAATCTTTACAAATTGTTAAGTCATTAATGTTGATAGAGACAATAATTATCTAATTTAGCATGGTTCAGTATCATTGATCTAATCCAACAAGGAGATGTTTTGGGCCAGAACCTGAAACAAGGTACTAAGTAGAACTAATTGATGCAACACCTTTACTCATTGGAGTTCATACGTTTGGGAGATTTCATACATTTAGTATGAGATACCTGAATTCACACCTCCTTTGAAGCTCTTAGGGCCAGAGAGCACTCTGGGAAGAAACCCACAATCCCTCTCTCTCACAGGAGCATAAATAGAGCTTCAGTGAGCCCAGTCAAGGGAGTTCAGCCAGAAGCCCTCTTTGAGTGAGGAGTTTTACTTCGGAACATTGACTGGGGTCAGAGAGGAGCACTCTGGGAGATTGAGAGCCAGAAGCCCTCTCTCAGAGGCAAGACAGATTCAACTTGGTGCTGGCTCTGGAGGCTGAAGAAAGCAGAGGCAGAAGCAAAGGGCAAAGCTGCAAAAGCTCTTAGAACCAAACAGAGAGATAGGCCTCAACTAACCGGGCTATTGTGGAAGGAGAAAATAAACATTTGCATTTTTACCAACTGGCTGCATTTTGGGTGATTATTACTTTCAACTGCAACTAAGGCTGCCTCCAAGAAAACTTCCCCAAGAAACCTGCTCTCTCCCAGAGAGAACTATTATTTTTAAAAGAAAAAAATCACCACGCTAGAAAATAAGGGGCCCCAAGATAAAGCCTTAGGAGACACTCATATTTCATGGGCATAATGAAATGACTAAAGAAAAGTCATATAGATAGATTAAAAACCAAAAGAGAATAATGCCATGAAAATCTAGAGAGAAGGAACAAGAAGAGAAGATGATAATCATATTGTCAAAGATTTCATTGTCTTCAAAAGGATGAGGATTGAGAAAGGGCCATGAGATTTGGTCATTGAAAGATCACTGTTAACTTTGAAAAGAGTATTGTCATTTGAAAGATGAGGTCAGAAGCCATACTGCATTGAGTGAAAGGAGAAAAAAAATGGAATACTTAATATACAGGGCATTCTTACCAAGGGAAATACCAACTTAGTTGAGAAGAGAGATAGCAAGTGGGGATAGTTAGAACAAGTGAAGATTTTTTTTTTAAGGATAAGGGAAGAAATGGGTATATATGTATATGTGTTTGTATACATATATATGTATGTGTAGGATGTGTGGAAAGTGATTTGCCTTGGCAAGGTAAGAGCCACTCTATCATATGAGACAAGGATGAAGTAAGATATCTAAATGATGTGACATAAGGAAGAAAGAGCTTTTTTGGTGAATATTTTCAATATTAACTTATTTGCTCATGGTCACACAGGCAATACATCAAAGTTACATTTTATACCCAGGTATATTTGATTTCAAGTCTAGCCCTCTATGCCATACTATATCAAAGTATATTTCTATATATGATTGTGGCAACAGACCCCTTTTTCAAACACTGGAGCAATTAAACAAAAAAAAAGAAGAAGAAGAATCTTTGCCTGCTGAAAATAGTTATTATTCTTTAACATTCACATTTATTGGCTTAATCATACCATTTCCTTCATAATTCTTTCTTTAATGAGTGATCAGAGACATCTTCTAGCTGACATGATTTTCAGAATGTTATATTTATATCCTATAAAGCTATTATATTTTAGGAGATTACAAAGCAACATGGAGAAGGAATAAAGAGAACAGTTGTTTTGCTCTAGTTACTAACAAGTCTTATCATCTTGAAACTGATATTTATGACCTGCCTGGGATCAAATATCTTCCATATATATATATATAATGAAAATGTATTTTGGCTAAATGAAGAATTTTAAATTGGAATTGGGAAATCTGATTGTTATCATGATAGTTACCCATTGTAATGGGCTGAAGCTCTTGAGTCTTTGCACTAAGGTCCCAAGAGCTTGAGGATAATTAGGAATTGGATAATACTCTATTAATATGTGCTTGGAGAAAAAATGGCCCCACCTCTGTGCAAGTTTGATGTGTTGTATTGGAGATTGCATAGAAGATTTGGTGGGTGGAGTGTGAGAGCCAGAGGCACTGCTGGCCGGATTCATGTAGCGATTGCTCTCACTTCGTATTGCCATTCCCCTTCACCTCTAAAAAGAATAAAGATCAAGGATTTTCCCTTATTCTGACTTCCTGACTCTGGCTGATTTTAAAATATTCAGTCATCACAACCCATATTATCAATATTACCTTTGGGATTCCACAAATCCATTCCATTATTTCCTATATTCATAACTTCTAAATTAATAAAAATGTTAAGGTTACAATTGGAAAGCACATTAGAAAAATGCCTATGAATACTAAAGTACTGAAAAAAAGAATATTTGGTAGAAGTAAGGCCAAAATTCAGGAGGACAACAAAAAGTTTGATTTTGAAATTATTGTTCTCAAAAGAAAAAGAAATTTCTGAAAAAGAAATAAAAGAACCAATTATTGTTCTGAAAAAGAAACAGATGAATGTCGAAAAATATAGCAATGTTCCCAACTTTTCCAAAATAATCTTATTATTAATTCTCATAACTAATAACTCAGTTCAGGCAGTAAAAGTATTAATTATAATAGGTATTAGAGGAAAAACTTTCAGAGAAATATGAAGTTTTTAAAAGCTGAAAAAAGTATTCTATAAGAGACTGCCTCTTTGAGTTGGGCATTTAAAATAAGTCGCTTTAAGTGTGGAAAAAAATCATCATTCGAAATCTTCTCTTTCCCTCCATTCTCCACCTCTCCCCCCACCAAAAAAAAAAAATGAGTACACATAACCAAAATAAAAACAAGGTAGTCCTATGGTTTTTAGCTTTTTTGATTTTCAGTACTCTGTGGTCATAGCTCATAGCATTCTTCTTTACTGTTTCCCTAACTACTGTAATATTGATTCTTCCATGCACAAACCTTTATGATTCCTAAGATAATTAACATAAACAGCCAGTTTTCTCTACCCTAGTCCCCATCTCCCAATTCCCCAGATGCAAGTCATAGACTTACACAGAATTTAAACTCCCAGATGAAATCACACCCATTGTCTTTGGCTTTCTATCATTAAGGAACAGATTTGACTGCCACAACTATTTAGACAACTCTATACACTAATTAAACATTATAGCCCAGTGATTGAAAAACTGAACAGCAAACAAAAATAACAGAAAAAGGGACTAAAGTCAAGTGAAAATTGAGGCTCTCTGAAAGAAGAAAGAAAACTACTTTTTGCAAAGAATTTATGACAAAGATTGTTATCTATAACCACAGATTCTAGGAAGCAGATTTCCAAATAAGTAAGAGTTCCTTCTGTGAATAGAAGACAATATTTATTTACACTGTATTAGCAGCTAGAACAGCCATCAGCATTTGAGATTTAATTGTTACAATATGTTGACTTGGAAAATCTGGACATAGGGAAAAAGATGCTGTTGCAAGATATTTTTTTTCTTAAAAACTGATTATAGAAAAAGATGAAGGGTGTGTTCACAATATCTTTTGAGTATCCATGTGACAAAGAAAAGCACAAAGAAAAATTGTCATAAGTCCTTTAACATAAAATGTCTGCTGATCTTGGTATTGACTATTTATACATAATAGAAAACTCTAATGGAGGTCTTAAGAGTCTGTCCAGTTTGACACATGTTATCAATAACATGAAAATGACCAAATTGGCATTTCTAGATCCTGACCTTGTAGTTATACTTTTAAAACAACTCATCCCAAACTAGTTTGACTTTAATGCTCTCATGCACCCGTCCAAAGTGAGACAGATGTTCCCAAAGCAAATCAAATTATTTAACTGTCTTTTATTCTGCAACTTTGTAATGGATTGGATATGGAGGAGTTAGAGATGGCGAGAAGTTAAGGACTGGAGGACTGGGAGGATGATCAAGGCTCTATAAGGTAAAAACTATTTTTGTAATAATACTAAAGCTTTTGAATTCATATCATAAATATTGATAAATTATAATCCACAGAAATAAAAATTTTTAGGGAGCCCTTAATAATTTTAGAGATTATAGAGGTTTCCCGAGATGAAAAATTTGAGAATTTCTGTCTTAGAGAGTTTCCTGGGACACAGAGTTTAATTAATTTCCTAGCGTTGTTTAGCCAGCCTAATCAGACTTTGAATTAAAATCACAAGACACCAATGTAATTATTGTATCATGCTGTGTCTTATGAGTTGTTTTGTTTATGAGTTTTTGTTTTTTTAACTAGAAATAAACTTACTTTAGCAGGGAATGACAATGTAGCCTTTGTTTAAACATGTAAATAAGTAACTAATTGAATTCTCCAAGGTGTTTCTGATCATTTTTAAGGGATTGATTTTATACCATTAATGATCAACTTAAGTGGCTGAATTTGGTATTAAATGTTAATAGAGACAAAAATAGACAAGATAAAGACTTATTTTTATATGGTATTGATGCAATAGGAACTGTTTCCCTCTTATCTTTGGGCGGGGAGTAGTGGGGCGAGGTTTGACCTGGGTTGTAAAAACTCTAAATCTCAACCCCTCCCTACTTTTGAGAGTATACCCACCCTCCCACTTGATTCTTAGGGGAAACCCCCACAATAATTCTCACCTACAATTCATTTGGAAATCATTTGAATCCCTTAATTTATCTGGAGTTCACTACCTAGCTTCAGGCCATAGAAGGCTAAATAAAAATCAAAGCCCTGTATCCCAACCTTTGCTAATTCCTAATTAGGAACTTGCCCACAGTGAGGCTTCTCAGTGTAAATAAACCCATTTTTGTCAAAAATCTCTCTTGCAGACTGGGACTCCAAATTATTTAATAAAATCTGCGACACTGGCCTGGGACCCCCATCGCTATTAGGATACCTTTCAACAGTATATATTAGTTCTACTTACCAATATCAGTTTTTTCAATTTTTTTCTATTTCTTTTTATTTTTCAAAATACCTGTAAATATGGTTTTCAACATTCACCCTTGTAAAGCCCTGTGATCCAAAATTTTCTCCCTTCTTCCCCACTTCCCATTCCCCTAGATAGCAAGGAATCCATTATAGGTTAAACATGTGCAATTCTTCTAAACATATTTCCACATTTGTCACACTACCCAAAAAAAATCATATCAAAAAGGAAACCAAAATCAGTTTTTAGAGGGTTTCTACTGATCTAAGTTCAAGTAATCATCACATTAAGTTTACAAAGTGATACCTTTAATTGCTGGAGTCCTTGTCATTATTGTACCTTTTCTCTTTTTCATGAAGAAGACACTTAATTGCTCAGATTTTGCTTCTCCCTTATTTTTTGTACCTCCTAGCTTCCCTGGTTTTTTTTTCAAATCCCACCTAAAATCTCATCTATTACAGAAAGCTGTTTCAATCCCTCTTATTTCTAATGCTCTCTTTTAATCATTTCCTATTTATCTTGTAATAGCTTCTTTATATATATTTGTATATATCCAAGTACATATTTCCTCTATGAGACTGTGAGCTACTAAAGGCAAGGATTATCTTTTCACTCTTTTTGTATACTCATAATTTAGCACAACGTTTATCATAATGTAGGAGCTTAATAAATGTTTATTGCCTGTCCCACTAGGGAAAATTGGTCAATCCATTCAACAGACTTTAGTTCTGTTACTTAATAATTGATATAATTACCTTTTAACTTCCTTTGCACTTTCATGTTTTTAATTCAACAGGAGTAAAATCTAATTTTTTTTTCTTCATTTACTGCCTATCTACAAAATAAGTCAATCATTAGTTGGGCTATGGCTCATTTTAAGACTGGCAGAATGGAATAGTTTTTCTAGGCTCTCCTGCCTAAAACTTCTTTCCGTATTCCTAGGTTTCTGTTTTTACCAGAATTTCTCCAAAGCTATTTTCTCCATTCCTCCCTGAACTGGTTTCTCCCGAGCTACTGTATGTGGAAGTGGAGTGGGGTGGGGGTAAGGGAGGGGATGAGGGAGTCTTCTCCTTAAGTGTCTCCACCTGACCTCTCTATCAAGCCTCTCCCAGAGTTTTCCTCCGGGCTAGGAAGAAGCAAATCAGGATCAGAGTAGGGTGGGGACCTATTTAGAGGAGCAGCCCAGAAGGGTGGAGTGGAGCAAGAAATTGTTTTCAGAACACTCCAAATCCCATGATGTATGCCACTGACTCCCAAAGACTTGTGTCCGACACTTTAGCATATCATGTTTGTTGTAAAGATAAGTCAAATCAACAAGTTTTTTATAAGTACTTCTTACACAACTTAGAAATTATAATGCGACATCACAATCCAACCAAAGAAGAAACAGGTATAGACTATATCATGTCAAGCGTCTTTCACAGGAATTAGCAAATGGGGGGGGAAATGTATCCAGTATGGTAAGGGATTCTTCCTCTTATAATCTCAATTGGCAAAATAAAATATTCGGAGTAACTAGAGAACACAAGCCAATTTACTTGGGTACAAATAAAAAAGAAACCACTAGTGGTCTTTATGTGGTTAGTAGAAGTTCAGAGAGTTGAGTTTTCAGAAGAATGTGAGAATTATTTTCTGATCTGTGCAGGTTCGACATGAAAGAATTCATGAATCCAAAAAGTTTGACTGGCAAAAGGGAAATTTATTGTTGACACTGCAGAAGCCGGCTTTGCTAGGAAGACAGATTTCTGAGTGACAAAGTCCTGGCAGAGAAATAACAAAAAGTTTTCACTGACAAGAGGATCTCTTCACAGGGGACAGAAGTTTTGGCAGGCAGCTATGCCAAGGAGAGAGGTTCCTTGACAAGGCATAATTCTGCTTCAGACATTCTGCAAAAATATGAGTTGAAAATTGTGTTTTTTACAGAAAATCTGAAACTGAGGTTTCAATTGAATGAGATTCCTTCACTGCTCCCAGGCCTAGATTTCTGACTGAATGAGACCACTTAAGTTCCAGCTATTAGGAATGGTCCTGGACTAATTTTCAACTCAATAGAGGGTACAACTACTCAATAGAAATATCAGGTCCAGATCTACAACTAAATGAGACCATTTAAGTGCCAGCTAAGTAGGGAGTGGTCCTGGGCTAATCTTAATGAAACCACTTAACTGTCCTGAAGGGTGGGTCTTTGTCAGAGGAGAGTTTCAGGACTCATCCCAAAAGTCAAGGAGGACAGTTTCAGGGTTTACCCCCATCAGTTCTTCTTCCAGTGTGTGATATTGCCAGCATCAGACTCGGTACACCAAACTGTAGTCTATAACCTAAAGTCAAAACTCAGAAACTTATCAGGCTCATCAAAAGAACATAAAAATAAATAGGGTCATTGAAATTAGAAGAGCAAGCAGAATCCAGTCTGAATTTTCAAAATCTAAAATCATTTTCATGAAAGGCTCCACATAGATAAAATAAACTTTGAACATTGAAAGTGATTTTTAAAAATTTTATTACAGATGATGAAGTTTTTCAAGTACTGACTGAAGCATTCTCAATGTGATGCCTTGAAAGATATACCCAGTTTTAAAGCCCTCTTTGAATCACTAGCTATTCAAACTTATAAGCATTTATTAAGCCATTACTGTATGCCAGGCATTGTGCTAACCACTGAGAATATAAAGAAAGGCAAGACAGTCTTGCCCTCGTAATCTAATGGAGAATTTAAACAACTATGTATAGTCATTCTATTCACAAGATAAATAAATAATCAACTGAAGAAAGAATTAAAGGAGATTAGGAAAGGCTAGTTGTTCAGTGGATAGAGAGTGCTGGGTCTAGAGTTAGGAAAATTTATCTTCCCAAATTCAATCTGGCATTGCACTTATTAGCTATGTGACTCTGGGCAAGTCACTTAACCCTGTTTGCCTTAATGTCCTTACATATAAAATGAGCTCAAGAAGAAATCCTCATGGTGAGTCTGACACAATTGAATAAGAACAGAAAAGGCTTCCTTTCTTCTTCCTAGGTGATGGGATTTTGTTTAGGATTTTATGGAAGCTGAGAAATCTGGTCATAGAGATGAGAGAGAAAGCAAGAAAAGAAGTATATTTTTCCAGGAACAATAAGGAAGACATTGTTATTGAATCAGTATGTAAGTAGAGGAGCTGTAAGAAGTGGAAAGTGAAGAAGGACTGGGCAATGAAGGGCTTAAAAGGTAAACAATGGATTTTGTACTTGATCTTAGAGGTTATTTTTGAGACCCACTATAGTTTATTGAGTTGAAAATCACATGATTAGACCTGTGTTTTAAGAAAGTCACTTTGGCAGCTGAATGGAAGATGGAGGGCAATGGGGAAAAAAAATCTGTGAGAGGCAGATCAAGTATTAGAATATCACAGTTGTCTAGGTATGAAGAGATGAGAGCATGCGCCCAGTATTAAAGCATGAAAGGGGGCATATTCAAGAGATTTTTGCAAAAGGGAAATTGACAAATTTTGCCAGTGGATTATGGAAGTTTAGAGATAGTGAGGAGTCTAGAAAGACAAGTAAGCCTGTAAGCCTGGGGACTAAGAGAATGGACCTTTCTTCCATACTAATAGGATAATTGGAAGAGGGAGAGAGATTAGCAGAAGAACAAAGAGTTACATTTTGGAAATGTTGGTTTAAGATATCCACTGAACATCTAGTTTTAAATGTCCAATAATCAGAGAAGCAAAACTGGAGGCTAGCAAAGAGGTTATATTTGAATAAATTTGAAAATCATCAGCACAGAAGTAACAATTTAATCTATAGGAGTTGATAATATCACGAACTATACAATAGAATTAGTCTCAGGACAGAACCCAATAGGAAAACCATTGTTAATGGATATGATGATGAAGATATAAAAAATGAGACTGAAGAAGAATTGTCAGATGGGAAGGAACAGAATCAATCCTGATATCTTGAAAATAGACAGAAAAGTAGTGAATAACAATTTCAAAGGCTGTATTGAGGTCAAGAAGGATAAGAATTGAGAAAATACCATTGGATTTGATAAATAAGAATCATTGGCATCTTTAGGAAGAAGTCTCAATTGAATGATGAAGTAGAAAAGCAGATATTAGAGAGTTGAGTGTTAAGAGTTAAGACAATAAAGAGAAGAGATACCTATTGTAGATGGTTTTTTCAAAGAGTGATAACAACAACAAAAATAAACAGGATACATGACCAAACTGGTAGTGATTTCTGGATAATTTTAGTAAAAGGGAAGCTTATGGGAGTTTTCAGCTTTTGGTTTTTAGTTTTATTGACAAAGCAATTGTAAATTAACAATTAGTGCCAAATCATAGAATTTTAGAATTGAAAATTACCTCAGAAGTCATTTTGTCTAACACTTGAAGGAAGGATTTATCATTATTTATCCAGTGATATTGTCTATAAATAATCATTCAGTGCCTGCTTACAAACCACAGTGACAAGAAATTCAGATCTCTTACTGTGAGGAAGTTCTTATATCAAAGAAAATCATTCTCACTTAATTTCTGCCTATTTGGTATCTGTAAGGCCAATTTCAATTTTCACACTTAAGTCATGGAACACATGAAATTTAACATAGGTACAGAAGTAACACTATTTAAAATGATAAATTGGTGTCAATTAATTTCACTGAATTGCTGTTTCAAATTATGCTGGAAAAATTGACTATGTGAGATCTAATTAAGGACTATCCCATATGGTTTTGATTTGCTATGTAACTTTTCTGGAAACTAAAACTTTCAATTAACTTTGCATACACTAAATTTTGTTTTTATCTAAGGATGAAGGCTGTGGATTAGAAAATCTAAGCAAAATTGTGCAAAATAGCACAGTGATTAGCAATGCTAAGAGTAACTCTTTCTATTTGCCCCTTATAAATTGACAAGATCCTTCATTCCCCAGAAAGAGTTGTTATTGAGTATCCATAAAGGAGTTTTTTAATGACCTATTTTTCATCACTTGCTCCAACTACACAAAGAAAATATTTCCAACTCATTTTCATCTGTCATTAGTCTGCCCACAGATGTGATCAATTAGCATCATGTGTCCACATCAGTATAAACTTATTTTTTAAGAAAATAAAGTAAATAATGAATGAATGTGGCCATTAGTGGTTCCAAAGTTGTAACATCCATTTAAATTGGGTTGAGATTTCAGACTCTATGTCTTATCTTCTTAGATCAAATATCTAATGTGAAAAAGCATACAATCTTGTCGTTCAAGTTAAGCAGACCATGATGCAAGTTCACTGACAAGAGTAACAAAAGGAAATCTTTTGAAGTCTTGGGATTCCAAAAAATCAATTGGAACTAGGTTTACATGAAAAGAATCAGTAAACTATTTGTTTAAAATCAGTGCCCTCTTGTCCCGACCTTTTTGTCCTTGAGTTAATTCCTCTACAAGAATAAATGGAAAAAAAAAAAAAAGAGAAAAAAGAAAAAAAAAATTGTGGCTGTTAAAATCAAGCTGAGAGCAAACAGGTTTTGATTTGGCTTCTCCTGAGAGAAGTTTGCCTCAAAGTGACTCGAGCATCTGAACATAGGTTTCCAAATTTTAAAAAGTCAGTCATACCCTACTGAAGTTCAAATTGGGTCTCTGTTGTTTGGTTTCTTCAAAAACTGTAAAGTGAGATCAAAGAAAAGGGATAGTGAATCATTGATAGATAATTTTTTTTTCTAAATTGCTAAAAGGTTTTTTCATTCATTTTATTTGGGAAATATTTCAAAGAATACAATCATCTGTTTTAGTGCAAGAAAGCATAATTTTGATAAATCATTTCAAATAGACTATTTAAAAAACAGGAAAGAATTTTTTTTTCATTGTAAAATTAAGGCAACATGATGATCTGGAGTTGGAGGAATTGGGTCCAAAGATTACCTTTGTCACTTATTACTCATGTGACCTCAAGTAAATAACCTTTCCAGACTTCAGTTTCTTTACCTTTTAAAACATTTTTTAAAAAGAGAATAAACTACATAAACTCAGAGGGTTCTTCTGTCTCTTAATATATGATCTTACTAGATAGATAGATAGATATAGATACATATGTGCCTGTTTGTGTATGTATATATCTATATGTATATAGATATATATAAAAATATATACATATCTATCTATACACAGACATATATAGATAGATAGATAGATAGATAGATAGATAGATAGATAGATAGATAGATAGATAAAGATTCTAAGTCTTTGAATACAAGATGATGGACAAAACCCAAAGTATTTAAAAGACAATGTTGTCTTGCTTAGCTTAGATTAATTAGTTTAGCTAATCTTTAGAGTGAAGTGAATTGCTAAGAAATTCATTATCTGATTTTTGTCTAGATGATAGTCAAATGAAAAGTAAAACATTCCATCAACAATACATATGGTTTATCAATGTAACATTAAGAATCTACAAACTGCAAATAGGGCCATATCTGTTGTTGCTCTCCATCAGTTACCAAGACAGTCAATTAATAAGACTTTTTTATACATTCAAGTCAAAGAAGAAGAGAAAACAAAGGAAAGAAATACCTTCTCAACTATTTGCCGAATAAATAAAATCAATCACTAAGACAATTCTGAGGTACTATTACACACCTCTGATTGGCTAAGATGATAGGGAAACATAATGATGAATGTTGGAGAGGATGTGGGAAAACTGGAACACTAATACATTGTTGGTGGAATTGTGAACTGATTCAACCATTCTGGAGAGCAATTTCGAACTGTGCCCAATGGGCTATCAAACTGTGCATACCTTAATCCAGTAGTGTTTCTACTGGACTTATATCCCAAAGAAATCATAAAGGAGGAAAAGGAACACACATGTGCAAAAATGTTTGTGGCAGCCCTTTTTGTAGTGGCAAAAAACTGGAAACTGAGTGGATTCCCATCAGTTGGAAAATGGCTGAATAAGTTATAGTACATGAATGTTATGGAATGTTATTGTTGCATAAGAAATGATCAGCACAATGATTTCAGAGAGGCCTGGAAAGACTTACATGAATTTATGCTAAGTGAAATGACTAGAGCCAAGAGAACATTATATACAACAAAAGCAAGATTATTGATCATTATATTATGATCAATTCTGATGGACATGACTCTTTTCAATGATGAAATGATTCAGGCCAGTTCCAATGGTCTTGTGATAAAGAGAGCCATCTGTACCCAGAAAGAGGACTGTGGGAACCAAGTACGGACCACAGCATAGTATTTTCATTCTTTTTTTTTTTTATTGTTTGCTTGTATTTTGTTTTCTTTCTCATTTTTTTTCTTTTTGATCTGATTTTTCTTGTGCAGCATACAATTTATGGAAATATGTATAGAAAAATTTGCATGTTTAATATATATTGCATTAATTGCCATCTAGGGGAGAAGGTGAGGGGAAGAAAGGGAAAAATGTGGAACACAAGGTTTTACAAGGTGAATGTTGAAAATTATCCATGTATGTGCTTTGAAAATAAAAAAAAACTTTCATTAAAAATAATTAATTTTAAAAAGATAATTTCACTTTCTTCTTTTTGTATCCTCTCTTTTCCCAGATATTAATTATTTTGAAATCTCCCTTAAAAATAAACATATCACGATATTGCAAAAAAAATGCTATTCATCAGTCCCCTCCCTTTTTTCAAGAATAGCAAGTCCATTGAGTGATGTTAATCACTCAACATAATGTTCAGTTGGGGCAGAAAGTTGTTAATTAAACAATTGCCTTTTGATGTACAGTGAATAAAAGAAAAAAAAATGAAAGGCGGAAAGAATTAAGCAAAAAGGTATATTTTTCAGATTCATAATGATAAATTGTCTTCTATTGAGGCTTTCAAAGCATTTTATTTATCCATAATACCGTCTCTAGAAAGATTGGGACATATTTAACATAAATTTTTTCCTAGTTTTGGCCATGGCTCCTTTTAAGAAAAACTTTTCAAAGCTCTTTGCTGAAAGCTGCCTATGCAGCTACCAGGTCATAAGTCTCAAAAAGGATAGAATAAAGAATGATTCAAAAAAACTAATGTGCTCTCAAAAAAGAAACGTAGGCCTAAGTCTAACAAGTGAAAGATGGAATAAGAAATGTAGATAGTAATTCAGAAAACAAAAGAGCTGAGAAATGGAAAATTTTCAGAAATTTCTCATTGTCAGCAAGCAACTATTTGACAAAAGAAATGGCATTTAACTTCTGGTATCATATTATCACCCTGCTTTCTTATTAGTCTTTTTCATGCACTCCCTATTACAGCCAAATTAGCCTGTTAGTTATTCTCTTTATATGATATTATATCTGTTGCAATATTATATCTTTGCACAAGTAGTTCTCCCATCTAGAATGCATTCCTTCCTTTCTTTTGCTAAGTAAAATCCCTAGGTTATTACAAAGTACAGTTATTAATGTTCTCTTCTTAATCTTTATTGGTGTTGATTCATTTCAGTTGTACCTGACTCATGGCCCCATTTGGGGTGTTCTTGGCAAAGATACTGGAGTGGTTTGTCATTTACTTTTCCAGTTCGCTTTACATATGAGGAACTGAGATAAACAGAGTTAACTGATTTGCCCAGGATCATGTCTGAAGCCAGATTTAAACTCGTGAAGATGAATTTACTTAATTCCAATTCCAGTGCTCTATCTACTGACACCTAGCTGCCGTACTTTATATATTTGTATGAAAGTGATAATTTTTTATCCTCTACTCCCTAACTCAATTAGCAAGATGTTCTGTGCCCAGATACCTTTATTATATAAAAATACCTCTTTAATTGAGTTATAGAACGAATCATACAGGACCAATCATTTAACTTGATCATGAAAGGAAAAAAAAAATTATGGTCCGCCAAGTAAGCATCTTTGGGGCCTTTAAATTGCAGAGAAATTTCAATAATTTTCCAATCCAAAAAATGTCTAGTCTAGGAGTAGAAGATTTCAATTTGGGAACTGGGGGTTCTAGTTGGAAACAAGTACCTGAGAGTTCATGAAAGGGGAAGAGAGTTTCTTTTTTTCTTCCTCATTATATCTATCCATTTTCTCCATCATCATCTCCCAATTTATTACTTAATTGGAGAAATAGGACTCATAGCAGACAAAACATCAAATCCAAAACAGATTGAAATATAACAAGATCAAAATGAGGGCTAATACAGACAAACAAGGAGGCCTAAAAATAACCACTCATGAAAAGAAGCAGCTTTAAGAAGTGAGGCAACTCAAGGTAGAGAGAACATGATTATGGACTCAATAGTGATGAATCTTCAGAGCTTGGGTAGGCTGTCCACCATTAGGGAACCATACCTAAGGAGAACTTAATTAAGACTTTACAAAGGAGGAAAAAAACTTTTAATAAAGAGGTTATATATAACATATGTGTATGTGTGTGTGTGTTTGTATGAGTTATCCATTTGCCAAGTGTGTGCTTCACTGCCATTGTATTCTGTTAAGAGTCCATGTTTCCCATGGACTTCCATGTATACTTGTGGGAAACTGCACCGTATACTTGTGGGAAACTGCACCAAGCTTTGTTTTGCTTAGTTTTATTTGGAGGAAGGAGGTGTTTTCTACGATGCTAGCTAATCAAATTTCTTATGTTAAAAATTAAGTCTAACTGACATATTTATGAAAGGCAAATCCATTGAATCTTATGAACAATAGTACTAGAAATACAACCTCGGGGCAGCTAGGTGGCACAGTGTATAAAGCACCAATTCTGAAGTCAGGAGGACCTGAGTTCAAATGTGGCCTCAAACACTTAACACTTCATAGTTGTGTGGCCCTGGGTGAGTTACTTAACCCCAATTGCTTCAGCAAAAAAAAAAAAAAAAAAAAAGTAATACAAACTCTCAGAATTACCCAATAGAACTTTGAGAAAGTAGTAATCAAACATGCTCTGAGGGAGCCCAATCCATGAGTAGCATAGGCAGTTGAAGGTGTATATGTAATACCATCTAGAGAGAATTATATAGCATAAATTTTATTCTAGGATATGTTGTATCCCTCTACTTCAGTAGAATTTATGCTCCTTGTGGGCAAAGACTACGTAATCTTTCTCTTGGTATCCCCAAGTCTAAACAGAATATCTTCCCTATCATCAGTACTTAACATTCAGTGAATTATCCAACTATAACCCATGTTAGCTAAATAGTGAGAATTTCCTTTTATCATTTAAAATCTGAATTTCAAATGTCTCTTTTTTACCCTATAATTATTAAAAGCCGTACAAACACTGAGACCCTAAAAGGTTTTGAAGATTTTGCTAATTTTTCTGAACTTTAAATGCCTTTCAGAAGGAGGCAATAGCCCTTCCCCCACTAGACTTTACAACTAATCAACCATCAATTTAACCACAGCTGATTATGAGATATAATTCAGTGCTGATAAACACCAAGATGCATTTTAATTTTACACATTTGTTGTTTTTAGAGAATTTCAGACAAGTAACACTGTTCAAAATATAACTTTAGCAATGAATATGGGTGTTACTAACATTTCAAAAAAGATAGATTTATGTCCATGTTAATCACAAAAATGACTAAGAAACATTTCCTATATATATTTATTTAACCAGATTCAGAAGGAGTCCTTGTTTGTACATTACTGAGAGTAAAACCAACTGGGGCACCTCCAAGTAACAATAGAAAGAATGGGACTCTTCCTTTAAAGATAATTTTCTCTCATCAGGAAATTAAATGTTTCTCCTGGCAGCAAGCAAAGTACACAGAGGAATGTAAGCTTACACGTATACCTCTTCAAAGCTAATTACATGAGAGGTTACCCAAGGTTCAGAATAAGGAGGAGGGTCACCCCAAGAAATGCCTTCAACTTTCGATCCATCAAAGTAAAATTTACTTTGCTCATATGAAATAATTTTATCAAACTATTAAATTGTATAATGGTAACTCTTTTCTAACATTGCTGTATAGGGGAAAGAAGTAACACTTTTTGAACAAGTTGTGTTATATCATTCCTTTGTATATTAAGTTCTTAAATCTCAAGGAGGTCATAATTTGACCCATAGTGTATCTGAATGCAAATATAAAGAGCTATTATCTTTCAATGCCATTTACTGTATTAGGTGGGGGGTGGATTTGAAAGAATAAACACTCTTTAAAGGACAACTAAAGTGATTTATGCAGCCCCAAAAGACTATTGTCTTCACTGAGTGCAGAAAGAATTCCTAAGCCTTTCCTTCCTTACACAGAGAAACCAATGAGTAAATGCTTCCTTGGCTTGTATACTATACTAATACAATCTACTTAATGAAAAGGTAGGCTAGCTTGACTAGGAAAGAACTAATGTGAGACTGGCACCACAGAGACATCTAGTGGTAAAATGAAAAGACATCTACATCAGAGCTAATGATGTTACTGAACTAATTTTAATAACAAATAAACTACACTATTTGACACAAAATAAAGACTACATAGTCTATCTTTCCAGGAATTTATGTTATACAAATTGCCTTTTGCCCCTCTTGGGCATTTAGTTTATGTTTGCCTAACTTTTTAAAATTTTATTTTTATTTTTTTGAGACTAAAATATTAAGTCATTTTTGATAAGGAAATACTTCCCATAAATGCATATCAGCAGCTCTGTGGCCTTAAAATATTTTATGGAGGTATTGATTTTTGTTTGTTTTTTGGCTGAGGCAATTGGGGTTAAATGATTTGCCCAGGGTCACACAGCTAGGAAGTAATAAGTGTGTGAGGCTAGATTTGAACTCAGGTCTTAAATTCAAATCTGAATTCAAGGCTGGTGCTCTATCCACTATGCCACTTAGCTGCCCCTTCATGGGAATATTGAGAGATTAAGTGATTTACTCATAGCTATACCATTGTTGTATCTAAAACAGAACTTGACCAGTCTTCCTTATATCAGGGGTCAATCTTTTTATCTACAACACCATAAATAACACTTCTGTTCAATATTTAACAATATAAATTAAATGTCAAAATTTTCTAATATCTTTGTGGAGAGAGAAGTATAGGGAGGTTCTAATTCATTTTAAAATCTCAAAAAATTAAAGTTGCAAAGAACCCACAAGAAAATGTAAATCAATTCCTCCTTTTTTATAACAAGAAACCAGAAAATTTCAGAAGTTAATATTTACCTAATATTGTATGGCTAATCTTTTTCAGAACTATGTCTTGACTCCATATGTAGGCTTTCCACTCTACTACTAACAAGGCAGATTTGTTATCTTGAATCTTTTATTCATAACAAATACATACATATATATATATATATGATTTATTATTGTCTCAGGTCAAGTACTATAATCATTTTCAGTTAGTAAATAATCCAAGTAATAATACTGATATCTAATTACTTTGGAGTGAGAATTTCTCACATTAAGCAACTCTTGAACTAGAATTCTTTCATGTTGTTTCTAAAAGAAAATGCATTATTGTTTGCACATTTAGTTATTGGTGACAATATGATAGTGAACTTCTTTTTACTTAAAAATTTTGGTAAATGTGTAAAAAGACACTTCTCTAAATATCTGAACAAATTCAATGTAACAAGCACATTCATTATGTCATAAATTCCTAAACTAATTTCTGATACATAACTACAAATCACCAACATTTCTTGGGTACAGACCTTATATAGAAAGGGATCATATGAAACTGGTCAGGCAGATTTCTTGGGCAGGAATGTTATCAATCCATGAAATGCTGACCATCTTTGATAATTCTTCAGGATAGAGACTTAATTTTTAGAAAAATAACAATCCTGAATACCATATAATAGTATTCATTCTATCCTATGTATACATCACATTCTTGGAACAAAAGTAACTTAAATAGAAGAGAAAAACTGAAAAGCTCAAGAAAACTGGTATCGTCAAATAAATGAAACATAACAATGGGAATAACAACATAAACTGTAGTACATCCAAACTAATGGAATATTTCTCACACTATAGCTTCCATAGTATAGACCAATAGCTTTCTAAATGAGATGCAATGTGACTTGTCCTAGATTGTGAGTACTAGTCTTTAAGTGCAGGCATCAAAAACAAAAATAGTGCATCCAATTTCCTGTACCCAGCAGTGAATCTTACTAAACTTGGTTGTAACAGAATGAGACACCAAAAGAGAATATTATGAAGAAAATTACATACAAGAATAAATCATTTGTATTATGCCAGTTGTTAAAATAATAATCTTGGATATTGTAGTCATGTCTTTCAATATTATTCATCTTAGTTTTCTTGCCTGAAAAAAATGAAAATAATACAACCTAAATCTGGAGGCCCCGTATATGACTAGGAATTTTTGTAATCATGAATACTGTCTCAGAGTTGATTATGATATGTAGGAATGATTTGAGTATACTCATCACTTCATAGTATGTACATGCTAGATGAGTACACAAGTCAAGAATCCAAAGCATCCTTTGTGACTAGTTAACAGTGTAAAAGGAGTACAGTTTGCAAATAGAAAGTAAGCTTTTGAGGGCAAAAAAAATTACTTTTTACTTTGTATTCCCAGTGTCTAATACAATACCTCACATATGGCATATGCTTAATACATGTTTGTTGAAGGGAATTGGATGCTAATATTATTGCCTTATTCCCTTTCTGATTATGGAGTGAACTGTGTTTCTGAGATATATCTGTCATTTTAAAAAAGTTTTTCTGTCCAACATATTCATTTCACCACTTTGTAAATATGATACTGGAATCTTTCTTTGGCCCTATTATCAACAAAGTAAAATTAGGCACAAACTCCCAGAATCCATCTGAAAGAGTTGATTGCTAAAATAACAAATTCAAATTTAATGGTTTCCATTTAGGCTCCTCCAGAGAAGTATTATGATTAAACATTTATTCATAGAGTTTAGTTGTTGAAAAGCTTCACATGTAAGGACATGATCCTTCAATGTAAAGATTTCGACTTATGGAAATATGTTTGAAGTAAAGATTCACTAGATATTCCAAATATCACTCTTTTTTCTGACATCATCTTTGTTATTATCAAATTGAAACATCACCATACTACTTTCCTAGAATGTCATAAATGGAAACCATCTTATTTAAATTTGTTATTCATATTTTTACCTCTACAGCTAATAGTGTCAAAGTGAGATTCAAGCATCATATTTACAAACACAAGTATAGCAAGCCTCCCACATGCCATGAAGGCTGTCCTCTGCATGTAGCATGGGAAAGTGATTGTGTGGCTTAAAAAGAGGCAGAATTGAGATCCCTATCTTTTCCAAGGGATACTTTAATTTCTGCCACGATGGGAAAAAGAAAGTTGGAGCCAGAGGTTATTTTGCTCTTCTGTGAGAGAGAGGAATCAGTAGGCTATTGTTTCTATCTGCTCTTTTAAATATTGTTAGATTGCTAGATGAAATTTTCATATTTATCCTAACTTCTGATTGTTTATATCCAAAGCTTAACCCTTTTCTCACCAAATATCAGTTCCACAATGAACTTAGCCAAGGAAAAAAAGGCATTATCCAAATAGTGAAACAAATCAGATTTCTGAGGAGGAGAATATATACCAGGTCATATAAAACAAAGAAGCTCTCCCATTGGGAGCAGGGTGATTCAACTCAACCAAGAGAAATACTGAAAAGTTTTCTTCTTTCTCTTATCAACTCCATTCAAAACCTGATATATTAATCTCTCCCCCCCAAAAAAAGAGCCATGATTTGGGATTTGGGACTGCAGTTATGCAATATGTTGAACATGTATTATTATCATTAAATTAAAGTAAAGCAAGTAAATTTAATATATTATTTAATAAAAATATGCTTTGATATTTGGTAGAGACCCGTAAAGTAGAGGGAGTAGAAGAAACTTGATAAAGATACAAAGAATCTAAGAGATTGGAGGGATCTCCAAAAAACATTTCATCTCTTGAACAAAATCTCCTTTAAAAATACTTAACTAATGTCTGTCCAACTTTGACCTGGTTAGATATCAAGTAAAAGGAAACCCACTACTTCCTAAAGAGCCACATTCCCTTTTGTTTAGATCATATAATTAGGAAGACTGTTTTGGTAATTTTTAAAATAATTTAATACAATACAGAACATTTTTATTTAAAAAATGTCTTACTATCTTCAGGATACTGGAATAAACATTAAGAGAGACATAGATGTTAGATAATTATAATCCTTGTCTTCAAGGAGATTAGTGTCTAAAAAAGACACTTGATACTATAGAAAAAATTACAGATAGATATAATATACATTTTTACATGATGAGTGCATTAGAGAGTTATAAAGTAAAGTGCTACATATGTTCCAAAGGGAAAGTCAGTCATTTAGGAGACTGGGGGAAAGTTTGTTTGAGGAAAATAGCATTTGAGCTGGGATTGGAAAAAATGGCTAAGAATTCAATAGGTAGGGGCCGGAGTTCAAAGCTGGCCTCAAACACTTAATATTTCCTAGTTGGCAGGACCCTGGGCAAGTCACTTAACTCCAGGAGTCTCAGAAAAAAGAAAGAAAGAAAGAAAAAAGAATCCAACAAAACATTTGAAGAAAAAAAAAAGAATTCAATAGGTAAAGAGGGAATAAAGATATTACATGAACAACCTGAAAGAAGATACAAAGGCAGAAGAATACAAGTTATGCTATGTGGCACAGAGTACATAGTTATAATAAAGAAATTTGGTCCTCATCCCCTTTTAAGGAAACTTTAAGGGAAAAAGGTGTGATGTAGAAAACCTACAAGAATTTATCAAGAATAATGTTAGAAGACTCATGCTCAGTTGAAAAATGTTTCTCTAAGATAAAATCACTTATTTTACATTTACATACATACAATACTTGAAGATCATACTATTTTCTTATTTTAGAAGTAATTCAAGAGTAAATTGCTTTTTAGTGCATTAGAGTTTGCACAGTTGGTTTTGTCACATATCCAAAGACAAGAAACATCACTTCATGGGGCAAATGGTCATCTTGACAGGAAGTGTTCATGATTAGCATAAACAAAAAGACTACCATGAAGATGATAGCAGCTTACATAGCAACATCTCTAGCAGAGAATTAGGAAGTAGAGAAAATCTATAAAGAACTCAATAAAACCCTCCAAATTAAAACATCACACATTCTCATAATTGTTCATTTCAGTGTTAAAGTAAGCAAAGAAAAAGTTATAAAAATATATTGGAAAATATGTCATGATTAAGAAACAAAGGAAAAAAGACCAAATGCTTGCAGACAAATAAATAAACCTCAATTTATGATGATGAGGATGAGAATGATAATAGCAAAAGACCCTAGAAAATACCTCAGCCAGAAAAATATCTAACTAGAAAGTTAGCACAGAGGAATGACAGATAGGGACAACATTGGTTCAGACTAGAGTACAATCTCATTTAGAAAACATTAGATAGAAAGATGGGAGAAAATTATGAAAATTAAATTTATTAAACCACATAAAACATGGGAATTTTCCTAAAGAATGACATCAGACCCAAATCAGATAATTCAAATGAAAATCAAAGATGAAGCTAAAATAATAAAGAAAAGAGATATAAAAAAGATCTGGTAACATTTCATAGCAAACTATTTTCTTTGTAAATGACAATGAAGCTACCTTATATTAATGCTAATATCATATTCATAGTACCACAACTTGATAAAATAAGCACTTGATAAAGGACACAATGGCTGGAAAAACAGTAGGAAAAGGCCAAGCACATAGAAAAGATATCTATGTGCAGAAAGTGCCAGATTGTGGGTGTTAAAAGAATCTCTTCTAAAGATATTTGAAAAAATATCATATTGTTCCCCTTTTGTTCTGATTTTTCTTTCACAACATGACTAATGTAGAAACATGTTTAATATGATTGCACATGTATCAAATTGATTGTCATTTTGAGGAAGTGGGAGAGGAGAAAGGGTATAAGGGAAAAATAGAAATCACAATCTTATAGTTGTAAATGTCAAAATCTAATAATTTTTTAATTTAAAAAAGATATTTCAAAAAAAGAAAAATGTAATAAAAGATTTGGAAGAATTCAAGAATTACTACAAAAAGAACATGTAGGAATGAGCCTTAGTAACTACTAAAAATCATTTGGTACTGATTAAACAATGTAAAATATGTCAATGAAATAGAGAAAAAAATCAAAAAGCAATACATTTAATAAACATCTGTTCAATAATCTTAAAAATATAAATTGCTTTGACAAAAACTACTAAGTAAACTATAAGGCAATTTTACAGAAATTAAGATTAGACCAGCATTTACACCATCTTAACACAATGAGGTCAGAATGATAAGCAACTTGAATAAAAAAAAAGTCATTTCATAAAGAAATAAGAAAAGTTGAGCTATAACTAGGAGAAGAATTCTTAACCAAACAAAGGCATTGAGACAATCACAAAAAAATAGATAATTCTGTTTACCTGAAACTCTTCAGAGTTTTTGTACAAAATCAGTGCACCAAGGAAAAAAAGAAAAAGAACTAATTAAGAGGAAAAAAAATCATTGCATGAAAATATTTCTTAAAAGAGTATGATAGACTGAGAGCCATTCCCCAATGGATAAATAAATGGTCAAAATATATGAACAAATGGTATTCAAAAGGATTGTATGCTATAATAGTTATATGAAATATTTCTCCAAATCACTAATAATATGATAAATGTAAGTGAAATAATTCTGATATTTAACCTCACAATCAACAAACTATCAATGATGATAAAAAATAAGCATAGACAATCATTGAGAATCTAGGAAACAACATTATGTTCTACACTAATTGTTGTTGAAACATGAAAATTTTCAGGACATCCTGAAAAAAAATTTTAATTATGTTAAGAAAAAGTATTCATTGACCCAGAGAATATTATCCTAGATATGTGCCCCAAGAAGGTCAAAGACAAAAAGAAAACTTCTAAACATACTAAAAAACATTTAAAATAGTATAAAAGAACTAGAAGCAAAATAAATACCCATCTATTAGGAAATGGCTCAACAAATGTTTTATATGAATAGAATATTATATTGTACCATAATGAATTATGAATATGAAGAATACAGAAATACCAGAGAAGACTTAAATGAGATCATATAAGTTAAAATAAACAGACTCTAAAATATCTACAACAGTAGAGAAAACACAAGAGTATATAATTTTAAAGTTATACATAGGTACATACATAATAAAGTTGCATATAAAATATATTAAAGTTATAATATGTTAAAAGTTATAATACATATTACATGTGTGAAAGTTATATATAGCATGTTATAAATATGTATATCATATATACATATACATGTGTGTATGTGTGTGTTATATGTGTGTGTGTGTGTGTGTGTGTGTGTGTGTGTGTTTAAATGAGAGGGACAAGAGCCAGGTTAGCTGATTTTGTTGAATTTTTATTCTTTCTTTTTTCAATATTATAAGATAGCTCAATGAGTGGATGAAAGTGGATATTCAGAAATGCAAATGATGGAACAAAATGCATGAATAATATGTTTTTACAAAATCTATACTAATTGATGTCAACATTCTTGCTTTTAAAATGTTTCTGAAAATCATCTATGCATATAGTGTAGGCACCCTTCAAGAAAACATGAGAAAAAAATGGGTAGGCATTCAGTAATGGTCTTCCATAACACATCACTTTTTTGTAGTCACATATTTAATTGAAAAGTACAACAAATTCAAGATCCTACAACATTTAATGTTGGTTGATTTTTAAAAAGGAAACTTTTGGATTTGTGGAACAAATCCTAAAAGCCTAAAAGTTGTTCTAGCAAGATGTCTCCCATGCATATGTTGACATAATTAAAAATTCCTTCAGTTCTTTTTTCTGTATTTTTTGAATGTTCCATCAAATTCATTAGGCAGGATATACCTTAGCTACTACAACAGTAAGGATAAATTAAAACTATCATTCCTTAATATTTCTTAATAACAAGTTTAACAAAAATATTTTTGTTTTTTATACTAGACTCACTTCCCAATGAGAAAGGTAAGTGGTACAGTGAAGTTCTGGAGTCAGGAGGACCTAACCTCAACTCTGACCTCACACACTTATTACCTGTGTGAGTCTGGGCAAATCACTTAAGCCTGTTTGCCTCAGTTCCCCATTATCTAAAATGAGATGGAAAATGAAATGTTAAACTACTTCAGTATCTTTGCCAAGAAAACCCCAAATGGGTCACAGAGAATCAGACATGATTCAAATGACTCACCAAGCAATGCTTCCCAATATCTCTCCTTGCCCTATCCCATAAAACCTTTCTTTGTTTTGTTTTTGTCTTTGTTTTTTAATAATTATAACTTTTTATTGACAGAACATATGTCTGGGTAATTTTTTACAACATTATCCCTTGCACTCACTTCTGTTCCAACTTTTCCCTTCCCTCCCTCCTTCCACCCCCTCCCCCAGACGGCAAGCAGTCCTGTACATGTTAAATAAGTCACAGTATATCTTAGACACAATATATGTGTGCAGAACTGAACAGTTCTCTTGTTGCACAGGAAGAATTGGATTCAGAAGGTAAAAATAACCCGGGAAGAAAAACAAAAATGCAAACAGTTTACATTCATTTCCAGTGTTCTTTCTTTGGGTGTAGCTGCTTCTGTCCATCATTGATCAATTGAAACTGAGTTAAATCTCTTTGTTGAAGAAATCCACTTCCATCAGAATACATCCTTATACAGTATCGTTGTTGAAGTATATAATGATCTCCATCAGTTTATGTAAGTCTCTCCAAGCCTCTCTGTATTCATCCTGCTGGCCATTTCTTACAGAACAATAATATTCCATAACATTCATATACAGCAATTTACCCAACCATTCTCCAATTGATGGGCATTCATTCATTTTCCAGTTTCTAGCCACTACCAACAGGGCTGCCACAAACATTTTGGCACATACAGGTCCCTTTCCCTTCTTTAGTATCTCTTTGGGATATAAGCCCAGTAGTAGCACTGCTGGATCAAAGGGCATGCACAGTTTGATGACTTTTGGGGCATAATTCCAGATTGCTCTCCAGAATGGCTGGATTCGTTCACAATTCCACCAACAATGCATCAATGTCCCATTTTTCCTGCATCCCCGCCAACATTCATCTTATTTTTTCCTGTCACTTTAGCCAATCTGACAGGTGTTTAGTGATATCTCAGAGTTGTCTTAATTTGCATTTCTCTGATCAATAGTGATTTGGAACATTCTTCCATATGAGTGAAAATAGTTTCAATTTCATCATCTGAAAATTGTCTGTTCATATCCTTTGACTATTTATCAATTGGAGAATGGCTTAATTTTGTAATGACCAGCTCACACCCAGGACACCCCAGAATCAGCCAGAGTCAGGATAAGCAAAAGTCCTCAATCTTTATTCTTGGTCCCCAGACTCAGGATTGAACAGGAGGGAAGCAAAATCTCCTCGATCTCCTTCTCTCATATATACGGCTGAGAGTGTGTGTCTTTGGCTAGCTTTACTCCACCCCCCAGTTCCTCCTACAATGCTCTATACACCAATCATTGAGCCAGTATAGATAGTGGAAAGGACCATTTTCCAAGCATATGCCCATAGAGTATTGTCCAATCAGAAATTAGCCTCAAGCTCATAGTCCCCCGCAGTGCCGCTCTCAGTGCATAGTTCCAGCCCTCTACATCTTCCGCTTTCTTTTGTGAAATTATCTTTTTAAAATTAATTATTTTTAATTAAAGTTTTTTTTTTCAAAGCATATACATGGATAATTTTCAACATTCACCTTGCAAAACCTAGATGTTATTTTTTGCTGTAAGTCTATATCTTTTGTCTTCTGGAATATCATTTTCAAATTCTCTTCTCCTTTATATTGGTGGTTGGTAAATCTTGTGTGATCCTTCCTGACTGTGGCTCCATGGTATTTGAATTCCTTCTTTCTGACCACTTACATTAAATTTCCTTTTATCTGAAAGTTCTGGGTTTAGATTGTCATATTCCTGAGAGTTTTTACTCTGGTATTTCTTTAAGAAGGCAACTAATTCTTTCTATTCTATTTTTTCTTTGTTTTTAAGAGATCTGAACAATTTTCTTTTAAGATTTCTTGAAATATAAAATCTAGGCTCTTTCTTTGGTTATGGTGTTTTTTTTAGTACAATAATTCCTTCTTTTTAAAAAAATTCCCTTCAATTTGTTTTCTGTTTTATGCTTCTTGTGCCAAGATATTTCCCTTCCCAATTCTTTTTTCCCCATAGTTTTCATTTCTTTTTCAACTTCTAAAAACATTTTATACTCTTTTTTAAAATCTTGTTTTATTTCAGGAATTCTAGTTGAGTTTAAGTCAAACACTATGTTTTTATTTCTTTTCCCCAAGGCATTGTTTGTGATTGTTTTAGAACTATCTTATCTGTATTTTGTATCTTTTATTCCTATCATCATAACATCTACAAGAAAAACATCTTCCTCAAAGAAAAACAAATATAAAATCTTACTCGATGATTTTATGAAACAACAAGAAATATTAAGATAAAGTCAAAAGTCTAAAATAATGGAAAATATAAATTATCTCTCAGCCCAAAAAAAAAAAAAAAACCTGAGATAGATAACAAATTCAAGCCAGCAGAATCAGAAAGTTACACTGAGAAATCCCTATCAACACATCTTCAAACAGATCTAGAAAATTCACCAGACCAACTCCTGAGGAAAAAGTCCAAGAAAAAGTGAAAATAATCTTTTTTTTCCTACCCAGGTAAACACATGATAAGAGACTGAGAGGTCTATGGACACTGAGGACAGAGCCATCAATGGAGAATTCCAATACATAGTAAAACGCTATGCCCTGGGGCAACAAGAGATCCTAGGTTCTCGTTGAGGCATCTCAAGACACTTACCAAAGTACTGCAACAGGAACAGGTGCCACCTGGCAGTTTTGTTACCTGCTACTCAGTTATGGGAATAGAGATTCAAGGAAAACTGAGAAGCAAACATTTGCTTGAGAGTAGTGTTTGAGGATAGGGATCAATAGAAGATTCTAGATAATGAACTGAAAAAAAAAAGTTCAGAAATAAATAAACAAGTAAGCAAGTCTCGCATCTCAGGAACCAGAGTGGAGGGAACAAAGTGTGGGAAGGTGGTTCTTAGTTTCTAGCCCAGTCTGAAGCCTACACAGGAATAACCATGATAAGAATCACAAACCTAAGGGAAGCTTGCAGTTCTGCCATCTGAAACAACTGACCTTCCTGGATTGCTGAAAGGGGTTGAGTCTACTAGTAGTCTATGGTTGTTCAAACTGTGGAATATAAACTTGAAGAGCTCAGATCAGCGGCAACAAGCAGATTTTGTCTTGGATTAAGCCATTTGGGGAGCACTAAAAGCTTGCTTGTATCAAGTCTGAGCTGTCTCTGTGATCCTGGAATAATATAACATTGAAGACTCCTAGCAAAAGGACTCTCCAGAAGTGCACAGCATCCAACTCTAACATAAAATCAGAAGTCAAGAAGTAGGCTAGAAATATAAAAATCATTAGATTATCTAAACACCATGATTTCCCCCAAAAAATGAATCTGCATATCTCTTTTCTAGAAAAAGAAAGCTCTCTTCAAAACTAGCTCTCTTCAAACCATAAACTAAAGGAGAAATACAAAGAATCCACTAATCTGGAAGAAACCTCAGGATGAAAAAATACTTCAAGTGACCAGAAAGAAAGAATTCAAGTATTGTGGACTCACACTCATGATCACACACAATTTATTAGCCACCACTATAAAGCTACAGAAAGCTTAGAATACTATTTTCCCAAAAGCAAAGGATATTGATTTACAATTAAAAATAATTTATCCAGCAAATCTGAATACAATCCTTGGGGGTGGGGCAACAGTGGATGAGGGAAGATAGTAAATTTATTATCAAACACATCACTAGCAGCTGCACTGCTCTCCTTAACACTATACTGATTCAGCCAAACCAGATTAAAATGTAATTGGGAAATATTTAGCAAAACAAAACTATCATAGAACATAGATAATGTTATTATGTAGTTTTCTAAGTCAATATGTGGTCTGCAGGGATCCTTTTACATGCCTTCTATTTCTATTTAAGTATGACACCACTGAAATAAAGACTTCCACGCATTTCTGATAAAAAGACCAAAGCTGTGAAATTTATAATTCAAGCAAAGGAGTTAGGAGAAAAATAAAAAAAAAAAGTTGATAAATGAACAATCATAAAAGACCAAACAAGAATAAATTGGTTATGTTGTAATATGGGGAAATTATGCATTTTCTTCTCTGAATCCTATGATCATCATAGAAGAAGTTTAATACTTGGGAGTGCTTTTATTATGTTATGATAGTCTTAAGAGGAAAATGGAGAGGTAGAAAGAGAAATAACCTGAAGATGGTGCACAATAAAAGAAATTTTTGGAAATTGTCTCATATAGTCAAGGTGCACAAATAAACATTTATACAAAGAAAAGAGGAATGGGATGAAGCAGTTCATATTTGAACCTCACTCTCATCTGAACTGGTCAAATAAGGGGTAATTTTGGGTACAGAAATAAATTTTCTTTTTAAAATATTATTTATTGAACTAAATACAAAATAAGAAAAAAGAACAGAAAAAAGAAAGACAGAAAAGGAAAATAACAAAGCAAAATATTCTCATGTGCTCAGTAGAACAACAGGGAGGATTCAAAATATATAACATCAAATGTCTATTTCAAGAAAACATATATAATAATAAAAGACATTATATTCACGAATATCCATCTTTTTTTTTTTTTTTTACTTCCTTGGTGCTTATTCTTTCGTTCTCTGCTACATACTTTTTATTTTATTCTTTTATTCCCCACTTCATCCTCCTCTCCCCCCTTCTAAGCTGGCTATAGTAAAGCACA
Source organism: Antechinus flavipes (assembly GCF_016432865.1). Taxonomy (NCBI): domain Eukaryota; kingdom Metazoa; phylum Chordata; class Mammalia; order Dasyuromorphia; family Dasyuridae; genus Antechinus; species Antechinus flavipes. The sequence continues at coordinate 400,259,730 of NC_067400.1, forward strand.
AATCTATAAATACATAGATATAATATACATATATAATGTATATATTCACATTCACATATCCCCCCATATATACATATATCTATTTACACACATATATAGACTTATATGCATAAATATCCACATTACTCAGACATATACATATATCAACATTTACCCATATGTAAACTTGCATACAAAACAATATTAATATGATTGACATATAATGTACATTTCTCTCTTGATTAAATCTTTGAACTTGATCTTGTCTAAGATCCAATGATTACTAACCTTTGTTTTCTAATAAATTTTACTTCTGATTCTTATTGTAGTTTTTATACATATCCCTACTGAATTCCTTGAAATCATTCTTTGATATGGCCTCATTATATGTTAAATTTTTTATTAGTTTGGTTGAAATAAATTCCTACAAATATGCAAGTTCTTTGAATGTTCTTTTTTTCATTCAGTATTATAGATGATTTTGCTAGATATCATATTTTTTGGCTGTAGAACTAATTCTTTTGATTTATATTATAAATTATTCTTTTATTGTGGCTGCTGCTAAATCCTATACAATTCTAACTTAAATTGGTTTTTGTTTGTTGTGAAATTTTCCCATTCTTCTGGGAATTTCAAAATTTGGCAATTAATATTCTTATATGCTTTCCACAAAGGATCTCTCTGAGATGGTAATTGCTGTATTTTTTTCTATTTCTACTTACTCATCCCGTTCTATCACTTCAGGACAATTTTCATTAGTTATTTCTTGCATTATTGTGTCAAGGTTCATTTTTTTTTTTGATCAAAGTTGTCAGGTAGTCTGATGATTCTTACTTTTTCTCTTTATCTGTTCTCCAGATCTGTGGTTTCTCTTATAAGACATATCACATTTTAGTCTATTTTTTCATTCTTTAAATTTTGTTTTGTTATTTCTTGGGCTCTTATAACGTGACTGACTTCCCCTTGCCCAATTCTAATTTTCAAAGAATAATTTTCCTCTTTAAGACTGTCTTTTTTTTTTAACTTTTAAATTTTAAGACTCTCCTTTTCTTGTTGGTTAACTTTCTCCCTATAATCTTGTTTTTTCCTCCCATTTCTCTCACTTGATTTTAAAAGCCTTTTCTGAGTTCTTCTATAAATTCTTTCTGGACAAGTAGTTATATAACATTACTCTTTGGGTAGAAAAGTTTTTCTGTGATTCTCTGTTCTACTGTAAAGATGAACCCCAGTTTTTTCCTATTCCCATAGTAAGTTTCTTTGACTGGATTCTTTCTTTGCCTGTTCATTTTTTTAACTACTGGCTTAACTAGAGGGACTAATTTAAGTACCTCTAATCCTCAGGGTGGAGGGAAGATAAAGCTTCTAACTTAACTTTAGCTCTCTCTCTCTGATTTGGAACCTCAAACCAAAAGTTCCACTCTCCTGCAAATGCCAGCAGCCGGCAGCATCCCTGCTTCACTGCTTCTGTACTAACTGCTGGTTCCTTCTCATCCAGGGCTGCATCTCTGCAGTGCAAATGGGCCTAGCATTCCTAATCAGCAGAGACTACTTCAGTCTTTCTACTGAGATGCTCAATTTCCCACTACGTCTGGGTGAAAGTTCCTGTGGTCTGGGCTGAAGCTGCTGTCAAATCCAGGTGGCCCTTAGTTGTTTCTGCAGAGCTACCCTGAAGGTGTTTGCATTTCACACTGGTTCATCTCTGTCCTGAGGTCTTTCTTTTATTCTTCTGAAATTATTCTGGGGGATCCCTGTTCTGCCACAAATCTTCTTTGTTTTCCCCCTGTGTTCACTCTAACCAGCAAATTTATTCTGTTGGGAGGTGGGGAGAATCTGGAGACCCTAAAATTTTCTAACCTACTCTGCCATTTTTCCAGAATCCTCCCCAAGATATACATTTTCAATAAATAGTAAAATAGGAGAGAAAGAGAGAAAGGAAGAAGCTTAAATTAAAGATAAGGATAGATTAAAAAAGGGGTTGGTACGAAGGAAAACAAATTAAAGATAAAATAACATTTATAATCTTTTTTGAGGTTACAAAGAATAAATATCTGAGAAGGTATCCATGAGGAATGGCTGAACAAATTATGACAACAACAATGTAATCATTATATAAATTGTTACCTTGCTTCAATTAACTTTATTTTGCTTAAGTTCATTAATAGCTTTCTAAATTTTTTTCTGAAATGATCTGTTTTATCATTCCTTATAATACAAAAAAGAATAACTGTTAGGGGCAATGAGGCATTGCTCTCTCTTTGAGATGTGCCATGGAGCCTGTATGCCATGTCAGCTGGTAGAGCGGGCCCAGGAGGTAAAAAGAGGGCTTGGCCTCTGAGGCAGGAGGTTGTGTCTTGCAGGAGTTAAAGAAACTGCTAATAGGTTTCTTGAGATGTCAAGGGGCATGTCCTCTTGATAGATCTCCTCAAGGGATGCAATGCTAACTTCAGAAGTCTCCCTTCTGGGGCTCCACCTAAACAATACTGAATGGGCTGGGCTGGGGGTAATCCTGGAAGAGAGGTAGCATAAATAGACAGCCTTGAGCAAAACTCACTCTTGCTTTCTGCTACCCCCACTGAGAGGCTGACTGAATAAAAACAGAATGTTTGCACCTCCTGATGGCTCACTTTCAAGTATTTATCCAGGATAATCCTAAAGATTGGTATATAAGAACCTGGGAGAGTGTGCCCAGGCAATCCAGCACAACCTTTTGATTAACTTTCTTTTATCATTATTATCTTTCCATTCCTACTACCTGTGAGAATGGGTCTTTTCTGAGGACCTCAATATTAACATACAATCTCTATAATCCACTTGGATTATGTACAAGACATCTTCTATTACAGTAGCAAGCACCTTTGGAAAGCCAACATCAACTGTTTTATATTTACCTTGACATTAAAATTGAGTGGGATACTGAGTAGAAATAGTTCTGTGGTTGAATTTGTCAAAGAATTTCATGAATCTTTTTTAAAATAAAAAGGGTTTTGGAAAAGACAATTTAAGTCTAGATTTTTTCCTACTAAGGAAATTAAAAAAAAAAAAAAGCAATATGCAACAAACACACAAACATCCATGTATTTAAAGAACCTTTCAGTCAAACGTGAAACAATAAAGATCTGGTCAGCTAAATGGTTTATGCATGCATTTCTGCTTCTTCCTTTCTCATATTTTCAGCAAGGATATTCTAAATTTTCATATAGTCATTCTCATGCAATAGACATAAGTATCAGGAATTATTGATCTTTTCTTGATCAATGATTGCAGACATCAATATCAGCCATGAAATTTCCTATTTTTATGTCTTTCCTTAATGAGCCATCTCAAAGTTCTCAATGTTTTCAATATTTTTTTGGTATACAAGGATTTTCTTGGTGCATATTTGATAATTTAGTAACTATTCCTAAGAGCCATTTTTACTTCTTCATATATCATACTTGGGACTGATAAATTAAAGCCCAAATTCAATGGTTCCTCTGTCATTGACTATGAAAATAAAGCATTACTGAAACATTAGAATATGTTATAGTTTATATCTATTTGTAGCCCTCATCCACTGTTTCATCTATGAAAAACCCTAAGATGATATCACATATATGGGGTTCCCATTTCCTTTAGACTATTTTTGTTTTCACTGCTATTTTCTGCTTTACAAAGCAATGCTATTAATTATTTTTTATTACCTCTTTCTAAAGTGCTTTACATTCTAAACCTGTGTTCTAAATCCTTGTTCCAAGGAAATCAAGTGTTTCTTGAATAAGACAATTTCTTAGCTATTTTGAGTTTATCCTTGTGGTAACTTTTTTTTTTCCCCGAGGCAATTGGGGTTAAATGACCTGCCCAGGGTCATACAACTAGGAAGTGTCGGTAATTATTTTTTTAACATTTGTTTTTAAAATTTTTGAGTTTCAGATTCTCTCCCTTATCTTCAACCACAATTAAGAAACCACATGTGAAGTTGTACAAAACATTTCCATAAAAGTCATGTTGTGAAAGAAAACATAGCTCTCCCATCCTAATGCAAAAAAAAAAAAAATAATAACCTTCAAGAAAAAGTGTGTGTGTGTGTGTGTGTGTGTGTGTGTGAGAGAGAGAGAGAGAGAGAGAGAGAGAGAGAGAGAGAGAGAATTCTTCAATCTGTTTTTAGACACAATCAGTTTTCTTCTCTAAATATAGAGAGGATTTTTCATCCTAAGTCTTTCAGAGTAATCACAGATCATAGTACTTCTGAGAATAGCAAAGTCATTTACAGCCGGCTTTGTATACAGTACATTTCACTTTGAGTTTGTGGAGGCCTTTCCAGGATTTTTTCTGAGAGCATTTTGATCATCACTACCCAAAGAACAATAATATTCCACCTCAAACACACCACAATTTATTTAGTCATTCCTCAGTTGATGTGCATTCACTCAATTTCCTTTTTTTTTTCCTGAGAAGAGAGCTACTATAAATATTTTGTATGTAAACATCTGTTTCCTTTTTTAAAAACCTCTTTTGGTATTCATGCCTAGTAGTGGTATTGTTAGGGCAAAGATATTCATGAATTCATAACTCTTTGGTCATAGATCATATTTTTTTTATCATTCATCAATTGGAGAATGGCTCTTATTTTTTAATAAATTTGACTCAGTTCCCTCTATGTTTGAGAAATAAGGCCTGATCATAGAAACTTGCTTGAAAATTCTTTTACAATTTCTATTGCCAATGTTATTTTCCCCCATTTATTCTATTTTCTCTTTCCTTTTACCTGCCCATTTCAAAAATGTTTTTCTACTGATTACTCCCTCCCCATATATGTCCTCTCTTTTATCCCCCTTCCTCCTTCCCATATCTCATTCCCTTCCTATTTTTGTGCAGGGTAAAATGTAATTCTATACTCATATTGAGTGTGTAGGTTATTTTCTTTTTGAGCCAATTCTGATGAGGATAAGATTCACTCACTCACCCTCTCCTACCTTTTTTTTCACCTTATGTAAAAGCATTTTCTTGCCTCTTTTTTAATGGCAGATAATTTCTACCATTCTATTTTATCCTTTCCCTTTCTCACAATACATTTTTCTCTCACCCCTTAATTTTATCATAAAAAGAAATTACCTTCATATTCAACTCACATCTTTGCTCTCTGTCTAAAATACTCCTTCAAATTCCCACATAAGAATATAAACAGATAAAACTTATTAAGCAACTTGTGATACCATTTTCCTGATTATTTTCTTATAATTCTCCTGAGTTCTGTATTTGAAAAATCAAATTTTCCATTCAGCTCTGGTATTTTTATCATGAATTCTTGAAAATCCTCTATTTCATTGAATATTCATCTTTTCTCCTGAAGGATTGTACTCAGTTTTGCTGGTAGGTGATTTTTTTTTTATTATAATCATGGCTCCATTGCTCTCTAGAATATCATATTCTAAGCCTTCTAGTCCTTTAATGTAGAAGCTGCTAAATCTTCTATTATTCTGACTGTGGCTCCACTATATTTAAATTGTTTCTTCCTGGATGCTTGTATTTTTTTCTCCTTGATCTGTGAGTTCTGGAATTTGATTATAGTGTTCCTGGGAGTTTACAATTGGGGATCTCTTTCAGGAGGTGATGGAGGATCCATTCTTTCAATTTCCATCTTACCCTCTGGTTCTAGAATATAAGGACAGATTTCCTTGATAATTTCTTCAGAGATTATGTTTAAACTCTTTTTTGATCATGATTCTTAAGTAGATCAATGATTTTTAAATTATCTCTCCTGGTTCTATTTTCCAGATCAGTTGTTTTCTCCACTGATACATTTTGCACAGTTTTCTATTTATTTACTTTGGTGGTTTTGCTTTATTGTATCTAGATTTCTCAGAAAGTCATTGGCTTTCATTTGCTCAATTTAAATTTTTAAGGAATCATTTTCCTCATTGAGCTTTTTTACTTCCTTTTCCATTTGACCAATTTTGCTTTTTAAGGCATTCTTCTCTTTAGCTTTTTGTATTTCCTTTTGTACCACTCTCAATTCTTTTCCTAATTTTTTCTCTATCTTCCTTAATTTTTAAAATCCCTTTTGAGCTCTTCCATAGCCTGAGACAAATTCGTATTTTTTTTTGGAAGGCTTTGAATGTAGGCTCTGACATTATCTTCTAAATGTGTATTTTGAGCTCTCTTATCACCATACTGACTTTCTTCTGTCAATACATTTTTTTTTTGTTATTTATTCTTTTCTAGCCTATTACTTGGCTTTTAACTCTTTGTGAAAGTAAGACTCTGTTCCAGGGTAGAGGGTGTACTTTTGTTCAGTGGTTTTGGGCAACTGTTTTCACAGATCCTTTTAGGAACCTGACCTCAAGCCCTCTTTTCTGCCCTGGAAGTGTTAGGAGTGTCTCTGTTCCCTCATACCTCTAAGATCTAGTGTGCTAAAGTAATAGAGTGCTTTGCTGATACTGAGGCCAGGGCTAGTACTGGTGCGGCTTGTGCTGGAATTGAATGCTGGACCCCCAACCTTTTGCTACAGACCTTCTCTGTTGAACTTCCAAGTTCTGTTTGGTGTCTCTAGGCTGATAGTTCTGGAAGTCAATCAATATTGATTCAGAGGTTCTGCTTTGCTGAAGCTGGGATCCAGGACTGGGGGTGAGGTAGGGCTGTACTGGCACTTCCTGTACTGAGACTGTGCATTGGACTCCCACCCTAGTTCACAGACCTTTTCTGTTGATCTTCTAAATTGTCTTCAGCTGGAAAATGTTCTACTCTGTCTTTTCAGGTGTTCTGATGCTCTAAAATTTGTAATGTTCTGCTTAGCTTTCTGGAGGTCTTTGGACCAGCCTTTGTTTCAGCTGAGTAATTACCAGCTTTATTGTCTCCATCACAGTCTGTCTCCTTGCCTTAGGCTCAACTGGCTTTCTGGAGGCCCTTCAGACAGGCCTTCATCTCAGTGGGGGAAGCAGAATGAAAGGCCAGTCACCATGAGGCTGATGAAGATAGAATGTCTCTCTGAGTCCGAGAGCTTAAGCTCCAGCCTCCAGTCCTCTGTCTTTTCTGAGTCTGACTCTGAGTCTGTCTCTAGGTCTGAATCTGACCTCTTAAATACTCTATTACAATTAAATCCATTCATCATACTGAGTATAAGCCAAACATTATATCCCTAGGAAATCATTATTTGTTGTAAGGTTAATTCAATCATACTAAATTAGAGAACTATTAATCACCATGCTAAACTAGATAACCATTGTATTATCAATTCCACTGAGTTAATACTTTGTTGTTAAGAATCCTTGTTTCAAGTACATTCTCCAGAGTTCTGGTTCTCTACAAAAATTTGTTTAGAGTTATTATTTAAAGGCATATGGAGAAGTTTAGAAGGATAGGTTGAATGAGTTAATGCCTTTCCTCCACTACCTTGGCTCCACTTTTGTAGTAATTGTATTATGTTGATTAAGTTTTTGTAAAAATCAATAAGTAAGCAGATAAATAAAAGAATTACAAGGAAAATTTATATCTGTCTTTTTCACTCCCTACTTCTTATATTAATATTTCATTCAACTAGGCAAGGTTAAAGTTTAAGTTGTTCATGGTATCTTTAGATTTCCTTGTAATTTGAGGTTGATTTTGATCTTTCTTTTAATTAATTGATGTTCTAACTACTTCTAGATAATTGCTTCAGATATGAACCATGCCCGAGTTATTTTTTTCTTTTAAGAAACAGTCAATATGATTTTTGTACTGTTGTTCTGCTTTTACCATGCCTGGCATCCTCAGGATCTTATCTAAAAGAAAACATATAATCATGAACCTTATGGTTCAGTATAGTTTAAAAGCTTTTTTATCTTTCTAATTTCTGCTCCCCAAAGCCTATATTTTCCCACAGATCTTTTGGTATGCCATGACACTTTCACCTTGAAGTTATCAAAATATAAGTTGACTTTGGATCAGTTTGTCAAGTGTTTTGTAGTATTTATCTAGCTCTTCACATTCTGTAAAAGATGTTGACAAATAAGGTGTTATCTTCATGATTGTCTTTTTGCTTATGCCCATCAAGAGTACAAAGTTAAGATAACATGACTAAGTTGCATATAAAGTAATATTTCTAATTTTCTTGGATGTCATCTTGGTAAACACTGTATTTCTAACAGCTGTCCTGCTTAGAATATACCATCATCATTCACTTCCTTCCACACTCTCTAGGAAAGCTTATCATCAAGAAAAGTCATAATCATGAAGTTTCCTTAAGTTTTGGGGTCCTTACCTCATCAGTACCCTCAGTTATTTTGCTTTCCTGATTGGAGGGCTAGAAAGCAGAGTAAAAAAAAATCACAAAGCCTCCTTTTAAACAGCCTCAGAAGGTAATCCAATTCTTCATTTTCTATCAGCTAAACTACTTGGTTTTAACTCCACCATCAGCATGCTCCTGTGCAGACACTCTCTCCCCCCACCTCATTTTATAAAAATGTACTTTTGTATATTGTCTTTCCCTATTAATTCACAAAATCTTTGATGGTAAGAACTTTTATTTTTCTTATTTTTATCTCCAGTCTATATAGCCTGTATACCCACTAATGTATTTTATTGTATTGTGTTATGTTGGGTTGAATTGTGTTATATTGTATTATATTGAACAAAGATCTCATTCAAGATGATACAAAGTTAGGAAGGAAAGCTAATATATGAGATGATATGACAAGATCCCAAGAGTTCTCAATAGCATTGGAGAAAATTCCAAAAATAACATTTAAAATGAAAGAATGAATGAATTTAAAATGAATGAAAATAAAGAGTTACATTTGAGTTCAAAAATTGAAAACTCACAATTACAAGACAATAATAAGCATAAAATATTCTGGGGGGATTTATGGACTACATGCTCTATATGAGTAAGTGCTGACATACAGCAATCAAGAATGTTAATGTAATTTTAAGAGATTGAAGTTTGGAATACATGACTAAGGAAATTATAATCTTGCCTAGACCCTCTTATAGCCAGAAAACATATAATATATTGTACTTAGTTCTGAGCATCACATTTAAAAAAAATGGATAAATGTTATAATATATTATTCAAAAAGTTTGACCATAATTGTGAAAGATCTAAAGAACCTGCTATGTAACGATCAATGTTTGAAGTTCTGCCTCACAAAAAGATTAACTTGTTCTGGGTCTTAGAAGACCAATACAAATAGGCAGATATAGTCTTGCTAACAATAAAAAGAGGGGCATTGTGGTTAATTCTATAGAGAATTGTTTTTGAATCAAGGAAAACCTGAGCTCAAGTACCTCTGATACCTACTGCTGTCTGTGTCACCATGGATAAATCACTTTGATTTAGGCAATTCTCTTGAGACTATAAATTTCAGGGTGCTAGCCTATATTGGTAGAAACATTTACTTTACTTGTAAATTCCCTGTTTCAGGGAAATCACAGATCCACTTCCTATATAGCCTTTTTATCTTTTATGGATGTGATAATTATAAAATAAAATATAAAGAGTAATTTTAGATTTATGGTACAATTAAAATTTTTACAGAACTACTAGGCCTTAATATTTTGGGATGGAAATTCATTCTTAGGAATGACCTGCTTTGGTAGGACAATTTCTTCCAAAAACTCCCATCAATAAAATCACAGTCTAGTCCTTATCTCGGGAAATGCTTTGTGAAGTCAAACAAAAATTTCATCTACCATGGGGAAACAGAGCTTTCAACATACATGGCAGCTGCTTAGAATCCATTTCAACTTCATCTTTGGAAAGCCATTTAAGATTCAACTGTATGTCATGATTCCCAAAGCAAACATTCTCCAAAAAGTAGTTAATAAAGTTTCCTATCCCCAGTTTTCAGGAGCTATTAGAACTTGGAGAAAGTAACTGCTTGAAGCCAAGATCAGGATTTCTCTGTGCTTTTTATTAGTTGCTGATTTTTCCCCATTATTATTATTCATTATTTTCATCTGAGTGTTCTGAAAATATAATTACCCACTCTATGTGACTGTTTACAACCATTCTATGGTCCTTCCTACTTTGTTATTTCATTTTAATTAAATATTTACTATGTATAATGCCCTTTACTAGGCAATGAAGTTACAAACATAAAAAGAATATTGAGCCTCTACTCTCAAGGAACTTAAAATCTAATAGGCAATATTAGATGATTCATAGATGATTAGAAGTTCATGACATTTTAGAAATGATGGGGCATTAAAAATCATACAATCAATTAATCAACAAATGTTAACTGCTTGTTATATGCAAGGCAATGAAGATACAAATGATATAAATATACAATGTATAATTTTTTAAATGATCCATAATCTCCAGATGATCACATTCTAGTTAGAAATCCACTGTGTGTGTGTGTGTGTGTGTATGTGTGTGTAAGACAAAGAACTTTGTGCTTAATCCTATAAGCAGCAGGGAACTACTGCAAGTTTCTGAGAAAGTTATGTAATCAAAACTTTGAAATATAAATATTACTCTGGCAACAGTGTGACAAACTGGTGAGGGAGTGCAAAAGAAACTGGGGTCTAGGAACTTGCGAGCTATTATAAGAATTCAACAAAGAGATGATGAAAGCCACACATGGGATAGTAGCAGTGGGTGTTGAAAGCAGAAGACAGATGCAAGAAATATCATGAAGGTAGAGGTGAAAGACATTGGTAGCTATTTGTATTTCAGGAATGAGGAACAAGAAAGAAGTTAAGTTTTGAGCCAGAATGACTGGGAGATTGGTAGTGATATCAACAGAAGTATCAAAGTTTAAAAGAGGAGTAGATTTGGAGAATAAAAGGATGCATTTCATTTTGGAATTTTAGATTTTGAGGTGAAAATATTCAATGGTCATTTGGAAATGCAATAGAGCTCACAGTAGAAGATCAATAGATAGATAAAGAATATTACTAGACTGATGGATAGATAGAAAAAATTACATATATACATATACATGTATATACACACACTTACATGCATATAATATTCTATTGTGTTGTTTGGAAAACATTAATAACTCTACTGTTTAAAATCCAGTTTTATTTCACTAGAGATTGTTTGCCCCTAGAATGTGACCCTTACCTCAATAATTCTTCAGGATTACCTGAGTTTACTGCAAAAAAATTTGGGTTCCCTTAGGTCCTGAATGCATTCAAAACATTTTGTTTGGGTACATTCTTCCAGGTGTTGTTTTTGGTACATCCAAGCTGATGTTTTAGGTTTTCATTTTGGCTCCACCTGAATTTTATTAAATGTTTATATTTGCTGATTTCCATCTCAATCTATGTTGCTTCCAAGTTGCCCTCTCAGTAAAATTACTTAACTGTGAACATGTGGTTCATGGTACCCGTGTCTAAATTCTACATAATATAAACCTTCCAAAGCCTGGATAAGAAGGAGCCAAATCCCCTTTCCAGCCAATTGTCCTCTACTAAACTACATAATAAAATTCTGTCTAAAACTATTTCAGATTTTGGTATTTGTTTTCACAAGTGACAGATATAAGAGGATTAATTTAATTTTGGACATATAGAGTTTGAGATGTTGGGAGGGCACCAGGTACAGATATAAAACAGACAATTAGAAATGCAATAATATAACTCAGTAGTAAGATGTATGTATATATTTGGGATTCATCTTTATAATAGTAGTAAATTAAACTACAGGGTAGAATACCAACAGAAACATGGCAGAAAGACAGAGAAGACTAAAAATTCAGCCTTATTCCACCTTGGATCCTTTCCCCATATATTGTATTGTCTTTAACTCTTTAATGTTTAAAAGTCATATTTTAATACTATCTTAAATATCTTAAATAAAAAAAAATGTCTTTATTCAGTAGACACAATGCTAACATCCATAGGAACAGGAATCTTCATATTAGTAACCTTTTCCATTTGGCCTTTTATATTTTTAAGGAGTTTTTTTTTTCTTCTTCACTGAATTTTTGTGCCTTTTTCCATTTGGTCAATTATTTTTAAAGCATTCTTTTCTTAATTGTTTTTTTATACATCTTTTACCATTTGGCCTACTTTGTTTTTAAGATCTATTTTCTTCACTATTTCTTGCATCACTCTTATTATCTTCCCAATTTTTCTTTTACCTCTCTTACTTGATTTTTAAAATCATCTTTGAGCTCTTTCAGAGTTAAAAACCAATTTATATTTTTCTCTGTTTGTAGGAATTTTGACTTTTTAAGTGTTAGAGTATGTTTTGATCTTCCATGTCATCACAGTAACTTTCTAATCTTTTTCTATTGTTTGCTCATTTTCCCAGCATCTTGACTTGACTTTTAACTCTTTATTAAAATAAAGCTCTGTTTGTAGGGTAAAGGGCATGTTTGTCTAAAGCTTCAAGAGTCTTGTGTAGTTGTTTTTAGAGATATTTCTAGAGACTTATAAGTATTCAATTCTACCAAAGTGGTGTGAACTAAGGAGAGGTGTGTTTTCTACTGACCTAGCCTGTGACATGGTCTCTGAGCAACCACAACTACTCTTTTCTGTCCTATAACTGTGAGCATGGTCCCCACTCCACTGTTTCTACAAGTTCTGGTATACTAGTAGTCCTGGAGCTATTACCTAGAACTACATTTTGGATCTGAACATGGGTAAAGCAAGAGAGAACTGCTTCAGTGCTGGCAAAGAGACCTTGTAATATCCTTCTGACTAGTTATTTGACCCTCTTATTATCTGTGGGCTGTGTTCTGGAAGTAGCCAGTGCTGTTGCTGATTCAGTGGTTCCCAAAGTCTGCTTCTCATTTGTCAAGACAAGGGCTATCTTGCTAAGGCCTGCCCTGGACTATGCTCCACTCTTACCTAAGTGTGACACACATTTCCTGCTGACCTTCCAAGTTCTCTTTTGTTAGAAAATTATTTCATCCCATTGTTTTGTGGATTCTGCTGTTCCAGGAATTGTTTTATGGTATTATTTTAAAGTGTTTATAGGGGTTTAGGTGAAATGTCAGGTGAGTTGTTGCCTTTTTTCAGACATCTTGATTCTGCCCTTAGGATTTTTTCAATTGAAAAAAGGAAAAGTTCAGGAACAGCTAAGATGTTTTTATCCCTGAACATTCTACTCTGGAGGCAAAGCTGATCAAAAAGCTTTGACAAAGAATAATAAGTCTCAGTAACATTAGTACTACAATCAATGAATTATCCACATTCCAATAACTGCCTCTTCTTCAAATCATTCTGATTTTTTTTGTATAGTTCTTTTCTATTATTTTTAATTTGGATGATATGAGATTGCTCTTTTTCTTCATTCTGAATTTTTTTCTGGTTTCTTGATATTGCCTGTCAACCCTAGACCACTCTCACTATTCCCTTAATTATTAAGTCCATCTTATTCTGGTTGTACTATTTAGCAAAGAGAAGGGAAGACTATGGAAAGCACATATTAAAATTGCATAGTCTAGTTGGATAATAACTAAATTATTATACATATAGTACCATTGTCTATATCTCTCTATGCAAGCCTCTCTAGATGTGACCTAAATATAAAGCTCATTTTATTCAGTTTCAACCACTAATAGCCTACTCACTTCAGGCAATGGAGATTAGAATCACTACCAATTATGATTATTATGGATAAAGAATGACCAGGAATATACAATAATAAATAACTTTTTTGCTTTTGTTTTCTATGTCAATGAATAATATTTCATATTGGCAAAATTCTAGATTGTCTTATTATAGTGATACCTAATAGATCTAGACAATGAAGTAGTAATACTGAGAGCCAGCACGACATTATCAAGATCAGGTCATGTTTGATTGGATTCATGTACTTTTTGATAAGTTTACTAGATTTTTTTATAAAGCAAATGCAATAGATATATTTTATTTTTCTGGTGGGAAAAGATGGGATCATATGAGTTAGATAACAATAAATTTTGTATTAACATTCACAGCAGAATTTAATTGTTGTAGAAAGATTTATTAGTCATTGGATTTGATGGTATCTGGGTTCAGTTCTAATTCAAAATCCTTCCCCTACATTTACATGAAAAGAATTAAAGAAAAAAAGTTTTACATATAATTTCAAAATCTTTCAATTTGAGGGTTCAGGAAAACACTTTGTTTTTGGAAGTTCATCTTTGTTTGGACAAATTTCTGGATAAATGAAGGGAAACTTGTAGTAATCACAGAATAAGAGCAAAGCATTTTCTCTGACTTGAATTTTAACATATAATACCACAAATATTATTACTCAAGAAGCTGATGATTTTTTTTCTGGTTGGTGTTAATGACTGTCATCAAAAAATTCTATCTTTCTAAGCCAACAATTTAGTAATAAGAGTTTTTGACTGTGATAATTTGAGCTCCCCTTATTTCCACAAAGGAGCCTGTTTACTTCTCTTTAATATCCACTGAAAATGAAGATTTCTTCAGATCATCTTGTCAAAAGATTACTTTAGTTCAATGTTACCAAAATGTTAATTTTGCTTCAGTGTTCATGATATTAAGGTTGATTTTGTTCTGAGGAAGTATTATTAATCATGACTAATTCTGACCTTTTCACTAGGGAATAGGCCAGTGGGGTATTTTTAGTGCTTAATTTTCTGTGGAAAATGGACATGTTCTCATAATTTTTTTTGCCACTTGGTCAGAATATTGACATTTAGCATTAATATTTTTCCTAAAAATTTTAATGTATCTTCTATAATGGGAATATTTATAAACTGGAAAGTTCTATTTGGTTTTCAAATGCAAAGTAGTAATAAAAAATTATTAGTTGCCTATAATGGTAAAAAAACAAAACAACAATTCCTGTAGTCAGAATTTTACATATATAAAATCTTGACTCCAGTCAGGATTGAATATCTTATTTGAGACAACTAAGACAACTAAGCAAAAACAGTTTAATTCATTTTTAGGACAGAATATGGTCATGGAAAATACACTGCTTTTCCTTTAACAACTTTTAAAGTCTCTTCTTTTGGTCCCATATATACTTTTATCCTAACTTGCCCAATTTTGTAATTTTACTTTTCAGATATTATCTTCTTTTCTTCTTCCCCATCAAGGACTCATGAATATCAGGAGCTGTCATATTAGACGAATTTAGCCCATTTTTCCATGTTGTTAGTCTGTATGTAGATCTACAAAAAGTAATTAAATTTTACATCTGTGCCATAAGGATTTCACTCTTGTTTCTCATATGAAGTACCAGTTGGAGTGTCAAAAGAACTTCTTTACAGACAGCGTAGAGAAAATCATTGAACCAGTTAACAAATTTTTAAGTACTTACTATGAGCTAGGCACTGTGCTAAGCTCAGAAGACAAAAAGACCAAAAACAAATGGTCCTTACCCCTAAGGAATTTATGTTTTAATAGAGTTAAAATTTAAACCACTGAAACAAGTCCAAACAAAGTAAATAATTGTCCATTAATTTAAAGATCAAAATTGTCAAGTCCAATATCTTCTTTTTGTTAAAAGTTAAGTTGAATAGATGATCTCCAAGGTTCTGTAACATTCTATAACTGTAAGAAAAATGCAGAGATTTACCCTTGGTTAATTAATATATATGTATATGTAAATGTCCATATGATATATGTATATTTAATATAACCATCTTTATTTTGAAATTGTAATAATCATAAAACAGGCAGAGAACTTGATTTTTCCACTACTTAACTTTCTTTAAATTGAGATAATTTCTTCAAATCATATTTGGAAAATAATCCTCCCTTTTTCTTCCTTTTCCTGCTCATTCACCATCTCTTGGAATTGTCTCCTTAAATAGACTACAACTTTTTTGTCTTTATAACTACTTGTTTTCCTCTTTGAATTTTCTAAGTGACCTTACTCTTTAATTTCTTTTTCTTTCTGTAGTGTGAAGGGATGAAGAAAACCTAAATTAAGTGCTCAGAATGAACTAGAGGGTTTTAAAAGATTTGGGATCTCTTAATACTAGCAAATTGAGGCAACAAATGGCTTCATGGGTTTGTCCAATGTCACGGAACCATCTGAGAACAGAATGAAGAACAGCAACAAACCAATAATTATGATGTTTTCTTCCAGTAACAATCAAGTTATCAGCATATATTTTGATTACTTCAAGGTACAGTATTTTCAAGATACTTTATTTGTATCCCTTATATCCAGTAATTAAATAGAATCTCCACAGACTTCCATTTTTATTTTATTAATACAAGCTTCTCAAGCTAGTTGTATTGCTCTGTCGCTAATATTAATTAAGACTCAAACAATTGATACTTACAATATTGGAGTCAAGAAAGATGTCATGACACTAAAAGAAATTGCAAAGTCCCAAAGCTCTGCTATTACTCAAAAGTCTGTAATTCCTGTAGGACCTTCCTAATTAAAGAAAAGTAATTCTTAGTGGACCCTCAAGAAAAATTCAATGGTCAAAATAAGGCAGTACCAAAAAATAATGCTTCAAATGCCAGATAGTACAAAACACAATCTTTATTCATCAATTCAGTATTCAGAATTTTGATCATTTCCTAGGCAATGAAAGTATATCCCAAGCATGAATCTTTGTCCATACAAATTATCTTCACAATTATAAATTTATAAAGTAAGATATCTCTGGGACTTTAATAAAATTACTAACCTATTATTTAAGGATATGCTACAAAAATAGCTTATCTAGAATTTAACAAAGGTTTTAAAGGGTATGTAGTGCTATTCTCATAGAAAAGCTAAAAAAGTAGAGCAAATGATTGTAAAAACTTAATAAGTTCAGAATTGGTCAAATGGAGATTCTCAAAATGGTTATTAATGTTTTGATATCAATATAGAGAGAGTCTCCATCGAAGTATCCCAGATTCCTGGGTTCAGTACCATGTTATCTAACTATTTTTAATCAGTGCTTTAGATAAAACTTTCCTTGGAGTGTGTATTCCAAATATATAATGTTTGGAGATGGCATAAACCTTAGAGAGATGACTAGCATATTCTATGACAGAAATAAGATCTTAAATCATACAAACTAATGCACTAGGCTAAATCAAATAAGATTAACTTTAATATGGATACATATATAGTGAGACATTTGTATAAACAATATTTTCATAAGACTAAGATATTGCTTCCTAGTCTATCATGGTTTTCCTGATTTTTGTCTTGACACTGGACTTCAGTGTCTCTAAAAGAGAGAGAGAGACTAATGACTTCATTCAACTCTGTCTCACTTAAATCCAATTCACAGATGAGTCAAGACATCACCCTGTAGTTATACTGATCCTCTTCAAAAATGAAGATGAACAACATGTTAGAAAGTTTCTTAAGACTACCATATATTGTTCCTACTTCTACCTTCTGGGGCTAAGGTAAAAAAAAAAAAGTTCAATTTCTCTTCCATGTAATAGCCCTTTAAGGACTTAAATAGTTCAATCATGTTCACCCTGACTCTTCTTCAGATTAATAATGCCTACTTGCTTCAATTTATCTTCATATTATATAAAGTGTGTGCTGATACGTTTAACACCTAACTCTCCAGAAAGAAAAAAATAACAGGCATAATTAATGCACTTTGGAGTATAAACTGCATTATTAACATTTTCCCCATCACTTTCTTAAGTCTAGATAATAAACAAAATAATAAATCAAGTCCTGATCTGTTGTATTTGACAACTTCTAATATGTAAATGCTCACACAGAGAATTTAACAATTGATTCTCTCAAGCTAGTGAAACTAGCTTAAGCACACTCCTAAATAGTATGAATATAAGATATGCTCTGAGCACCACATTTTATGAAAGACACAAATAAAGTGGAGCGCATGTAGGAAGGAAACAAATATGGTTAAGTACAATAAATTTGAGCCATACAAAGATCATTTGGAACTGAGGATGTTGAAAACTGTAACGAACCACAATAAGCTATCTTTCAGGGTTTAAAAATCTATGAAATGGAAGAAAGGTTAAAAAGTGAGTGATTCCTAGAAATTTATCTGTAAATGGGAGAGGAAATAAATTGATAAGTTAAGGATATTACAGGGTCAATTGAAGGTTTCATTTTGCTTTAAAGAAAGTACTTATTTCATTTTTTACTACAAACAAATTTATTCAAGTTTATCTAAATTTTCTCATATTTTTATAATGTAATAATATTTGAAATACATGCATATTCTACAATATTTTTGGATTTTACTCTTATGTTAGGTGTATACTTTCTTTCCATATTTTTATTACCATAAATAGAGTGCTATAAATAGCAAAAGATTTTTTCTTCAACATAATAGATAGGTTTGTTGTTGTTGTTGTTTAGGATGTGGAGATTGTTGGTTAGAGAGTTCCATGTTACAAAAATGGAAACTCAGGATTCAGAAAAATAAATTTTACAAAAATAAATATTACTATCTCTATTAGTTTATATCAGTCAGGAGAAAAAACTTGCTTATGTAGATGATAACATAAATAAGTAGCCTATCTATTATAGGCAATGGAAGAATCTGTAAAAGAGAGAAAGATTTAAAAATGAGCAAAAGAATGATTAATGAGGTAAGCTCCCAGAAAAAAAAAATAGAAGCGATTGAATGGGGAAAGAGGTGACATCAACCTAATATTTTAGAAAGATCAATTTGATTGAGGAAAGAATAATAGGCTATCACCACAGTCCAAATGGAAGATGACAGGAATCTTTACCAGGGTTGTGGCAGTGGGAGAGGAGAGAAGGATTATATGCAAGAGATGTTATGACAATAGAAATGACAGGACTTTACAACTGATCTGAAAAATGAGAAAGAGCAAAAAGTTAAAGTATATCATACTAAGTTGTGAGCCTGTATGACTGAAAGAGAAAATAGTGGTGCCCTTAACAGCAATAGAAAAGTTAGGAAGAGAGGAGATTTGGGGAATGTGGAAAGAATGAATTCAGGTTTGTATATGTTGAAGAAGTAAAGAAGAAAAACAGAAAAGACTACTGCTGAGGAAAAAATTGATTTTTTTTTCCCTAAAGTACTTTAGCTCTTCATCATTTATCTTTATTACAATTCCAATAGAGATTACTCTCAAAGATGTCTAGAACCCATACCCCAAGACTGCTAAGGCATTCTTCATTTACTCTTTTGAGATGCATGTTAATTGATCATGTAGGGCTCACCCAACTAGTTAAACATTGTTTTAATGGGACATTGGCAGGATAGGGATATGGTCACAATCATAAGAAATGATTAGATTACAAAGATAGTGCCTTCATAGAGATTAATTATTATTGATTAGAATAATATTCCTGGTAGGCTTATTTAGAACTTGAAGAAAAGGAGATCATCATAGAATAGGAAAGGGGATTAAAAAAATAGTGAAATTCCACCATCATCACAGCTAGCATTTATATTATATATTTCATGTGCCAGGAATTGTATTAAACACAAATATTATATCATTTGATCCTCACAACAACCCTTGCAGGTAGATGCTGCTTTTATTCCTATTTTACAGTTGATAAAACTAGGGCAAACAGAAGTTAAGTGATTTACCCAAAGTCATACAACTAGTAAGTATCTGAGTCTGGATTTGAACTCAAATCTTATGACTCCAGTGATCTATCAACCTGGCAATTAGCTACCTCTGGTTCTCACTTGCTAGCTAATGAATAAGTCACTGTTCATTTTCTAAACTGTAATGTTTTTATGGAGCCACTAGACCACTCTTATATTTTTGAAGTAGCTATAGGATTTTGTGGTTAATAAACTGATCAGGAGGCAAAGTGATATTGGGAAAAATAAAATAGAAAACTCTCAGCATTAACAAATTATTAACCCCCAATTTTGGATTTTCACTGTCAACCCGTAAATCTCCCTAATGATTGCTCTAGTGATAAACCTCTAGCAAAGGATGCATCACAAATTAGAAATTTATGTTATCATCTACATAAGCAATATTTTCCTCTCAATTTCCACAAAATAATAGAAATAACAATATTTATGTTGACAAAGTTTATTTATATTATTTATATTTTCCAACCAAACCTCCACTGGAAATCACAGTTTCTCTTGACTTTTAATTTGGGAGGACTGAATTCCTTTCAGTTCAAGTCATGTTCCTGGAATCAAGGCTCAGAGTCATACAATTAACTTGAAGTTTCCATAAGCCTCTAAGAGGCATTTAGCAATTAACTCTGAAATGGGTGAGATGAAACTACAAACATTCATTACTGTTTCTATGCACTGGTCTTTGCACTCTTACCTCCACCTTATGTTCATTTGACAATAATTCTACTACTTTTGAACATTTCTAGTATTTATGCCTTGCTGTCTTGGGTTGCTTCATACTCTTTATTATAACTCTTGGCAAGCCATTTCCTCTCTTTAAACCTCAGTTTCCTCATTTGTATAACAAAAAAGTTACTTGTACAACAAAGTGACTGAATAAAATTAACTCTAAAATCCCTTTCATCCCTAAATCTTAGGGAACTCTACTTTTATCCCATGAAGACAGAAATATTATATTTCTTTGTATGCTTTATAAGCCTTAACTCTATGACTCTGAAAAACTAATTTCTTAAAAAATATTTATTGATGAACCAAATAAGAAGAGTAGTTGTCTTTTAATGTTAAAAGGCTTTATAATTATGAATTACATCATATCATTTACAGGCTTCATTAGTTGTAATTATAACAGTGAACCCAGATAAATACCTTCATTCATATTATTGTCTTTAAAACAAGAAACTGGGATTAAGAGTTATTTACCAGTCTAAAGACTGGCACCAACCTGAGGTAAATATTTACTACCCCAAGAAAATGTTTATTGCCCAAGTTTTCTACTTTTTAAAATCTATATCTTTTTTTGAGGAGCTCATTTTATTTCATGAGTATTATAGCTTATGCTTAGGTATAAGAATTATGTCGTGGCAGCTGTTTTCCACAGAACAATAAGAAAAGATAGATCAGATTTTTTTAAAAAGTAAATTATCTAAATTATGAGCCATTGAGCTCCAGATTTACTTTTCAGAGTTGTAATTACTGGGGTACACTGAGCAGCTCAACAATGTAAGTCAACAGCATAGTAATCGAGTCATCCAACAAAGCTAAAGCAATATTAGACTATATTAATAATGGTCAAATGATAAGAATGTCAAAATAAAATTCTTTTGTTTTAAGACTATATTTGGAGTACAGTAGTCCATTATGGACATACATTTTAGGAATGACATGTACAAATTGGAGGATTCCTGAGAAAATTTTGTGGGGACTTGAAGAGACATCCAGGTATAGTGACTACAGCAAGAATTTTTAATCTACAATTCATAGACATGTTTGTTTATCATTTTGATAAGCTAATTTTATCGTTAGTAGCTTCCTTTATAATACTATGCATTTGATTTTTTAAAATTCATTCTGAAAAATGGTCTGTGGGGCTTCAGTATTAAAAGTATCCATGACTCCCCAAAACATTGAAGTCCAGAACCCCTGGGCTTGAAGTTAATAAACCAAGGTTAAATGCCACCTTCAATATGCTTACTAGTTGTGTGATCCTATCCAGATTATTTTACGTCTCTCCCTCAGTTTCCTCATACATAAAATGAAGATAACAAGAACACGCACTTCACAGGTTTATTGTGAAAATCACGTGAGACAATATATGAGGCTTTTAAAATCTCAAATTTTAAGTTTTATTCTAATAGATTCACTCCTAAAAAACCCTTCACTGAATAAGTTCTTATAACTAGAAAATATAATTACAATTAATTTTAATGGAACAAAAATTTTGCCTTAATGAGGTCTAAAATTAATACCAACTCAACACCCACTATCATGCATTGTTTATATAATTCAACTTTTCCTCTCAAAAAAAAAAAAAAAAAGAGAATCATAATAATAAAGACCAAAGAAAACAATCCAAACAGTACTCACTGAACAAGCTGACATTCTGTGGCAAGGCAAAAAGATAAAGTGAGGAAAGTCATCTTCATTTTCTTCATTTTTTGGTGGCATGATGCACAAGATTGTCACTACTACAAACTAATAAACCCATGAATACTCTGAGAGGAAAACAACATAAGGGCTTACTATACAACTGTGTTGAAGCTCTTGTGTACAGCCACACAGAAGCTCCAAGGTACATGTAAATCATTCCTTGTGAATGAGGGAAAACAAGCTGAAGTAGACATAGTAAGTGAAACTACTGATAAAGTTGAATTCTCATAATCAAGTCAGACATGCTGGATATGGTGGCATTATTATTTTTTTTTTATTTTATTTTTTATTATATATAATATAAATAATATTATATTAATTATGACAGTTGTTTTCAGATATTTGAAAGGAATTCAATTATTTTCTGCTTAGCCTGAGAGATGAGAATCAAGAGCAGTAACTGGAAGATAATGAGATACATTTTAGTTCAATGTAAGAGAGAACAAGGGTTGGGGAGGTGGTATACAGTGGATTAAACAAAGATTCTAAACTCAGGAATATTTAAAGTTCTTTCTGGCCTCAGACAAGTATTCTTCTGGACAAGTCACTTAAGCTTTATTTGCCTCTGTTCTTCATTTGTAAAATGGAGACAGATTAGAGAAGGAAATAGCAAACCATGCCTGTATCTTTGGTAAGAAAATGCTATGGACAATCTATTTCAAAGAGATGCCAAAGATCCTAAAGAGTTGAACAAAACTGAACTACAAGACAAGATTTTCCTAATAATTGGAGGTATCCAAAGATTGAATGAGCTTTCTTGGGAGATAGTGTATTGCATATCACCATGGGTCTTGAAATGGAGGCTAGATAATCTCTTAGTATATTGTTCAGAAAATTCCTATGCAGATATGAATTGAACTATATTACCATGAAAGTCCCTTAAGATCATAGCATCATAAATACCAAACAAGAAGGAATCTCATTTTATACATAAGGAATGTGTTTTCTCAATCATTTCATTGGTGCCTAATTCTTTAACCCTATTTGGGGATTTCATGGCAAAGATACTGAAATGGACTTCCATTTCCTTCTCCAGGTCATTTTACTTATGGAAACAAGCACACAGGGTTAAGTGATTTGCCCAGAGTCACAGACATAATAAATGGACACTGCTTGAATTGAATTTACTAAGATAGAGTATAAGTAAGATAAGATAGAGTAAGATAAAGTGAGGAAAACATTGCTTAGATCACTTACACTTAACATTTTTAAGTAAGGATAGTTCCATGGCTGGTCAAGGAATAGACAACCAGAAATAATTCTGAAGCAGTAATAATGTATGTAATTGGGACTGATTTTCTCTACCTGGTTAACAATGTTGCTCAAGTTCAAAATCTAGTTGGTTAGATACTTGAGTCAAACTCATACTTAAATCCTCACTGTTGCCCCTAGAGTCTATAGAGCTTCATGCATCTGGACATTCCCTAAATGTTATTTAGTGTTAGTTGTGATAATAGTGATGATAGGATGGTATGAGGGTGATATAAGAATCAATTATATTTTTCTGTCTTGCATAAATCACATAATTTTAGTTTCAACTGAAAAAACTGCCTTGGTAGATAGGAGGCTCCTCCTCAGAAAGACCTGAATTTAAATCTTAGCTTAAATAATGAATAATTCTGTAGCAGTAGATAGCCATTCAACCTCTTAGCTTCATTTTTCTCTGAAAAATGGGGATGATAATACTAGCACTTGCAAAGCTTTGAAGACCAAAGATAATTTAGAGTGCTACATAAAATTTGAACTGTACAAATGCTAGTTACTATTTTTTACTAAATTAAAAGCCTTTCCTAGAGTGTGTTTGAAGTTTACAATTTATGATTTAGATGGGGTATACCTGTAGCTAGAAAAACCATAGCTCATAAAGTTTTATGGTTTACTCTTTATCATTCAAAAGGACAAGAACCTGTTCTTCTTTGTTGTCATGTCATTAGTTAATATGCTTTAGAAGATGATGAAACTTGCGACAGATTTCAGTCATACCCAACCCTACTACCAGTACTACCACTACTGCTGCTGCTATTGCTATTACTACTATTACTATCTTCATCATTGCCACCCTCACACTACTACCATTACTGCAACTACTAATCCTGCTGTTGATACTGTTGTGTTGCTGCTGCTGCTACTACTACTACTAATAATAATAATAATTTGCATTTTATAGTGTTTAAAGTCCTATCTTCCCAAGAAGCATAGAGATAGGAAATATGCATTATTATCTACTTTTGATAAAAAAACTAAAGATCGGAGAGCTCAAATGACAGCTAATTTTAAGGAGCAGAATGAATGACATGGGATGTCAATTATTACCAGTGGTGGAAATTGCATTAGTTCTGCAAAGTAATCTGTACTATTTATGAATATTCCTTCCTCAAATTTTCCAAAGTATAATCATTAACATCTAGGCCTTCCTAATAAAATTGGTAAACAGTTGCTTGGGAAAAACCCCATCAAATTTATACTTGGAATGAAATAGGCTCCATTTGAATAGTATTTTACAGTGTTCAGTTCTCATATTCATTACTTCTTTTCATCTCACATCTCACATTCATTTTCTTCCCTCTATTTGCACAGCTGCCATTTTACCTCAGGCTTTTCCTTTTGCTTCAATTATTGCATTAGTCTCCCAATTGGTCTCCCTGGTTCAAGCCTCTTCCATCTCTGATTCATTCTATATACAGATGCCAAAGTGAGAGTTTTAAAGAACAAGTATAATCTAATACTCTGCTCAACAAAAACAAACGCCAGTAGCATTTTAAGCCCTTAGAATTTAGCTATAACTACCTTTCCACCTTCATGCTATATTAATTACTCCTCATCATGTACTCCACATCCTGTGTAATGCAGCATCGTCCAAACTGACTTGTTTGCTCCTTAAATACAGCAATCTCTAATTTTCCTTAAAGCTTAAATCAAATGCTACCTTTTATGCTAACCTTTTTCTGAAATCTTTAACTTCTAATATTGTTGGCATCTAGTACCAGCCTTACCCTAACATAAAAGTATAGTAATTTTATACATTACTTTTATGTATTGTATAAATACATAGTTATGTATATCATATATAAAATATGCTTACATGTGTAATATATCTTCTTCAATAGAATGTGTATTATATATAATATGCATAGTAATGAATACTATACACATAACATGTTGTCTCCAATAGAAGATAAGTTTCTTGAAGAAAAAAACAATTTTTTGCTTTTATTATCTCCAGAACTAAGTACAATATCTGGCACATTGGAGATCTTGAATAAAGATATGTTGAATAATTTACCCTCAAAATAATCTTGTGAGGTAGGCAGGGAGAATATTATTATTTCTCTTTTAGAGTTTTCTCAAGTCAAGTCAAGAGGAGTTTAACTTGTCCACATCGCTAAGAAATAGCAGGGCTTAGATCACAACTCATTCACCTGAATCCAAGTTTTTTACTCTTTCCACTGCATCATCCTGTCCTGGAAGAATGATTTAATGTACTCTTGCAAAAAAAGGAAGAAATCAGCCTTTGCAAAAATCAGGGTTTAAGGAAACCATTTTGCTATGCTCCTCCTCTCCAATTCCCTTTTCCCCTTGTAGTCATCATTCAATTTTCATTTAGCTCAAGTTCCTTCTATTCCATGAAGCATTCTTAAATTTCTCACATTTTTTCTGGTCCTTTCTCTGTGCAATTATTATTCTCCTTCCATTGTGATCTATGAAAGCCATCCTACTCTCTCTGACATCAAAATAGATTAGAAATATTTTGAGAACACAATCTGTGTAGAATTAATATTTATTTTCCCAGGTATTAGAGTATGTGATTAATAAATGACTCAAACCAAAATAAATCCAAAACAGGGAAGTTTTAATTTGAAATCTTGGAATGTTTTTTTAAATATTTTGATAACATTTCAATATAACTGCTTACTTTTGTAATTGTACAACAACTTACAACAGTAACAATACTTATTATTATTTCCTCATGTATTTCAATTATAGTTCTTAATGTATTAAGGCACTACTGGTTATGGCACAAAGTTGATCTTGCTGCCAAGAAACTAGCTGTGGGTGAGCATTCCATTCCCAGGCAATTTTCTGAGAATTTATTGAGCCTGGATTAACTAGGGATTAGGTCTTCTGAGCCACTGGTAGAATTTGTACTAAGCAGTGACAAATAAAGCATACTGAGAAGGCATCTCAGCCACCAACTACTAGAGTTGTCTTTGCAGACAAATATCATATCTCTTTTAATTTTTTTATTAAAGCTTTTTATTTACAAAACAGATACATGGGTAATTTTTTCAACATTGACCCTTGCAAAACCATTTGTTCCAAATTTTCTCCTCCTTTCCCCCACTTCCTCCCCTAGCTTTCAGATACTCTGATACATGTTAAATATGTTAAGATACATGTTAAATTCAATATATGTATATATATTTATACAATTATATTGCTGCACAAGAAAAATCAGATCAAGAAGGAAGAAAAAGAAAAAACGAGAGAAAACAAAATGCAAGCAAATAACAACAGAGAGAGTGAGAATGCTATCTTGTGTTCCACACTCTGCTCCAACATTTTCTCCCTGGGTGTAGACGACTCTCTTTATTACTGAACAAATGGAACTGGTTTGAATCATCTCACTGTTGAAGAAAGTCACATTCATCAGAATTGATTGTCATGTAGACTTGTTGTTGCTGTGTATAATGATCTCCTGGTTCTGCTTATTTCACTTAGCATCAGTTCATGTAGTTCTCTCCAGACCTCACTGAAATCATCCTGCTGGTCATTTCTTACAGAACAATAGTATTCCATAACATTCATATACCATAACTTATTTAACCATTCTCCAATTGATGGGTATCCACTCAGTTTCCAGTTTCTTGCCACTACAAAGAGGGCTGCCACAAATACTTTTGCACATGTGGGTCACTTTTCCTCCTTTAGGATCTCTTTGGGATATAATCCCAGTAGAAACACTGCTAGATAAAAGGATATGCAGTTTGATAACTTTTTGAGCATAGTTCCAAATGCTCTCCAGAATGGTTGGATCCATGCACAGTTCCACAACAAAGTACCAGTGTCCCAGTTTTCCCACATCCCCTCTAACATTGGTCATTATCATTTCCTATCATTTTAGCCAATCTGACAGGTGTGTAGTGTTATCTCAGAGTAGTCTTAATTTGCATTTCTCTGATCAATAGTGATTTGGAGCACCTTTGAAGATAAAAATGTTTTCCTAGTTTATTATTCCCCTTCTAATTTTTTCTGCATTAGTTTTGTTTGTATAAAACCTTTTTAATTTAATATAATCCCCATTACATATGATATTTGCTGATGATTTTAAATAGATGCTACTGACTAATTTAAAGAAAAGTCCATTTATTCATATACTCTCTAGTTTGTTTTTTTTAATAGGAATGGGTGTTGGATTTTACCAAATGCTTTTTCTGCATGTATGGAGATAATTCTATGGTTTTTGTTAATTTAGTTATTGATATAGTAAATTATGCTAATAGTTTTCCTAATATTGAACCAGCCCTACATTCCTGGTATAAATCCTACTTGGTCATGATGTATTATCCTGGAGATGATTTTCTGCAATCTCTTTGTTAATATTTTATTTAAGATATTTGCATCAATATTCATTAGGGAGATTGGTCTATAATTTTCTTTCTATGTTTTCATCCTATCTGGTTTTGATATCAGTATCATTTCTGTGTCATAAAAGGAATTTGGTAGGAATCCTTCATTCCCTATTTTTCAAATTCTCTCTATATATATAGTATTAGAGTTTTGGAGTTAATTGTTCTTTAATGGTTTGGTAGAATTCACATGTAAATCCATCTCTTTCTGAGGATTTTTTCTTAGGGAGTTGATTAATAGCTTGTTATATTTCTTTTTTCTAAAATGGGACTATTTAAGTAATTTATTTCCTCTTCTGTTAATCTGGGCAATCTATATTGTATAGGTATTCCTCCATTAGGTATAGGTATATTGTTGTAGGTATTATTTCTAGGTTTGTAAGTATGTAAGTATATTCCTCCATGAATAGATATATTGTTGTAGGTATTACTCCATTTCACTTAGTTTGTCAAATTTATTGGCATAAAGTTGGGCAAAGTAACTCCTAATTATTGCTCTAATTTCCTTATCATTGGAGGAAAATTCTCCCTTTTCATTTTTGAGACTTAACAATTTTATTTTCCACTTTCCTTTTTCTAATCAAATTAACTAAAGGTTTATCTATTTTACTGGGTTTTTTTCCATAAAACTGACTCTTAGTTTTATTTATTAATTCAATAATCTTTTTAGTTTTAATTTTATTGATCTCCCCTTGTATTTTTAGAATTTCAAGTTTAGTCTTTGATTGGGGTTTTTTC
Organism: Antechinus flavipes; assembly: GCF_016432865.1. Taxonomy (NCBI): domain Eukaryota; kingdom Metazoa; phylum Chordata; class Mammalia; order Dasyuromorphia; family Dasyuridae; genus Antechinus; species Antechinus flavipes. Next base: position 400,287,910 of record NC_067400.1, read on the forward strand.
ATTTGTTCTTTTTCTAGCTTTTTTAGTTGCAAGCCCAATTCATTGATCTTCTCTTCTCTATTTTATGCAAGTAAACATCTAGAGATATAGAATTTCCCCTTATTACTTCTTTGGTTGCATCCCAGAAATTTTGATATGTTGTCTCATTATTGTCATTCTCTTTGATGAAATTATTGATTTTGTCTATGATTTGTTGTTTCATCCATTCATTCTTTAGGATGAGATTATTTAGTTTCCAATTACTTTTTGGTCTATTTTCCCCTAGTCTTTTATTGAATGTATTTTTTATTGTATCGTGATCTGAAAAAAATGCATTTACTATTTCTGCCTTTCTGCATTTGATTTTGAGGTCTTTATCTCCTATTATATGGTCAATTTTTGTATAGATTCCATGAACTGTTGAGAAGGAAGTGTATTCCTTTCTGTCTCCATTCCATTTTTTCCAAAGATCTATCATATCTAGATTTTCTAGTATTCTATTTACCTCTTTAACTTCTTTCTTATTTATTTTATGGTTCTTTTTATCTAGTTCTGAGAGAGCAAGGTTGAGGTCTCCCATTATTATAGTTTTGTTCTCTATTTCTTCTTGTAACTCTCTTAATTTCTCCTTTAGGAATTTAGATGCTATTCCACTCTGTGCATATATGTTTAATATTGATATTGCTTCATTATCTATGGTACACTTTGGCAAGATATAGTTTCCTTCCTTATCTCTTTCAATTAGATCAATTTTTGCTTTTGTTTGATCTGAGATCAGGATGGCTATCCCTATTATTTTTTATTTCACTGAAGCATAATAAATTCTGCTCCAGCCTTTTACCTTTACTCTGTATATATTCCTCTGCTTTAAATGTGTTTCTTGTAAACAACATATTGTAGGATTCTAGTATTTAATCCAGTCTGCTATTTGTTTAAGTTTATGGGAGAGTTCACCCTGTCCACATTTACAGTTAAAACTACTGATTCTGTATTTCCTGCCATCTTATTAACCCAAATTATACTTTTCTCTTTCCTTTTCCCCTTTCCCTACTCTACAGTATTTGGCTTATGAGCACTACTTGCCTAAAGTAGTCCTCTCGCTTAAGAAACCCTGCTTCTTTCTTATACCTTTCCCTTACTATTCCTGTTTTCCATTCTATTTAGCCTATCCCTTCTCTTTTCCTCTTTCCCCTCCCACTTTTCTACAAAGTGAGAAAAGTTTCTTGGTGAAACCAAATATATTTAATATTCTTTCTTTGAGTCAAATCTGATGAGAGTAAGATTCACACAATATTTATCACCCTCCCGTCTTAAATTATAATAAGTTTTCTTTGCCTCTTCTGATATGTAATTTGCCTCATTTTACCTCCACTTTGCCCTTTTTTTCTGGTACAATCCCCTTTCCACCTCTAGTTTCTTTTTTATATTATAACAGTAAAATCAGATTATACATGTACATTCTATGTATACCCATAACAGAAATACAGTTCTCAAGAGGTTTTTTTTTTCCTTTTTACCTTTTTATGCTTCTCTTGAGTTCTATATTTGGAGATCAAATTTTTTGTTTAGCTCTGATATTTTCATCAAAAATAAATGTAATTCACCAGTTTCATTAAATGTCCATCTTCTTCTCTGAAAGAAAATGCTCAGTTGAGCAAGATAATATATTCTTGGCTGCATTCCAAGTTCCTTCAGCTTTCAGAATATCAGATCCCAGGGCTTTCAATCCTTCAAAGGAGAAGCTGCTAGGTCTTGAATAATCCTTATTGTGGTATTTGAATTGTTTCTTTCTAGCTGCTTGTAATATTTTTTCCTTGGACCAAAAGTTCAGAAATTTAACCATGATATTTTGGGGGGGTTTAATTTTGAAGTCTCTTTCAGTAAGTGTTCGGTGAATTCTTTTAATGTTTATTCTACCTTCTGACTCTATGACATGCAGGTAGTTCTCTTGGATGATTTTCTGAAAAATAGTGTCTAAGTTCTTTTTTCCATCATGGTTTTCAGGGAGTCCAATAATCCTTAGATTGTCTCTCCTAGATCTATTTTTTAGGTCAATTGTTTTCCCAATTAGATATTTTACATTTTTTTTCTGTTTTTTTTTTTTTTTTCATTTTTTTTTGGTTTTGCTTGACTGATTCTTGTTGTCTCATTGAGTCATTTATTTCCATTTGTTCAGTTCTGGATTTTAGTGAATTATTTTCTTCATTTACTTTTTTTTTTAACTTCTTTTTGTATTTGTCCAATTGAATTTTTAAATCAGTTGTTTTGTTCTATGGGATTTTTTTTTCATTTCACAAATTCTGTTTTTGAAGGAGTCATTTTCTTTTTCTGTTTCACAAATTCTGTTTTTTTCTGGGAGTTGTTTTCCTTTTCCATTTTATCAAATCTATCTTTTAATGAGTTATATGCCTTTTCCAAACCCTCTTGCAAAGTTTTCATTTTCTTTACCCATTTTTCTTCTAGCTCTCTTTTAAGATCTTTTTAATTGGGACTTCTGGTTAAGATGGCGGAGAAGGAGGCACATAGCTGTGTAGCTCCATGCTTTCTCTCACTATCCATTTCATTACAAGCCTCTGAATTAATGCTTGACTGAAAAAAAACCCACAAATAGTTACCAAGAGAAGCCATCCTTGAGATTCACCAAGAAAGGTCTGTCTTTACTGGAGGGCTGGGACGGTTTTAGATCGGGCGCAGGCAGCGGGCAGTGGCAGTGAGAGCATGGGAGCAGACTGGAGAGGGGGTGGGGAGTGATCGCAGCCATCTCTGCGGGGAGAGCTTCGCTACAGGACTGGATACTTTGCTCCGGCAGCAAGTCAGCAGCCCAGCAGAGAAGCTAAAAACACTGGGGTGAAGAATACAACCCCAAACAGCTGGAGTCTCTCGGGACCTGGCCACCCCTACCTTCCCCCCCCCACCCCCACAGTGACTCAGCACGCTCTGGGATCTCAGAGCGCAGGCACAGCACAGTAGGGCTAGTGCCTCACTGCTGCCCCCCGCAGTCTGTAGAGGAAGCTCGGTAACACCACCCAGCCCCTCCCCCAAGAAAGACTCCAGTTTTTTCTGTTTTTCTTTGGTAGTTTGTCTTTGATTATTAGACAGAATGAGCAAGAAACTGAAGAGGACTTTAACTCTTGACAACTTCTATACAGATAGAGAGCAGACCCTAAATCCTGAGGAGATTAAAAACAGACTGTCTCCAGGTGAATCCCCAAAGGAGGACATCATCTGTTCCTCAGCACAGATGAACCTCATAGAAGTAATTAAACAGGCTCTCACAAGGGAGCTAGAAGAAAAATGGGAAAAGCAGAGTGAGGCTTGGCAAAAGGAGAGGGAAGCTTGGGAAAAGGAGAGGGAGGCTTGGCAAAAGAGCCTGGAGAAGTCAGTTAAAGAGAGAGTGGATAAAGAAACCAAATCCTTGAAAAATAGGATTGGTGAACTGGAAAACAAAATTGGCGAAATGGAAAAAAATTCCACAGAACAAAAGAACTCAATGGGACAATTAGAAAAAGATTTTTAAAAAGTGAGTGAAGAAAATACTTCACTGAAAATCAGAATTGAACAATTGGAATTGAATGACTCGAGGAGACAAGAAGAATCAGTCAAGCAAATCCAAAAAAATCAAACAATGGAAAAGAATGTGAAATACCTTCTGAGGAAGACAACAGACCTGTAAAACAGATCCAGGAGAGACAATCTAAGAATCATTGGACTCCCAGAAAAGCATGATGAAAAAAAGAGCCTGGACACTATTTTCCAGGAAATTATCAAAGAGAACTGCCCAGCAGTCATAGGAACAGAGGAAAAAATAAACATTGAAAGGATTCATCAATCACCCACTGAAAGGGATCCTAAAATCAAAACACCAAGGAATATAGTGGCCAAATGCCAGAACCCTCAGACAAAGGAAAAAATATTGCAAGCGGCTAGAATAACCCAATTCAAGTATCAAGGAGCCACAATAAGGATCACCCAGGATCTGGCAGCATCCACATTAAAAGATCGAAGGGCCTGGAATATGATATTCTGAAAGGCTAAGGAACTTGGTATGCAACCAAAAATAACTTATCCAGCGAGAATGAGCATCTTTTTCCAGGGAAGAAGATGGACATTCAACGAAGTAAGCGAATTTCATCTATTTCTGATGAAAAAGCCAGAACTTAACAAAAAGTTTGATCTACAAATATAGAACTCAAGAGAAATCTAAAAAAGTAAAGATCAATCTTGGGAACTATATTTCGACTATATAGATGTATAAAGAATACATGTATACCTTGTTCTAGAAATGGATGTGGAAAGGACATTGTATCAGAAAAAGGGTAAAGTGGGGGTAGTACATTTCATGAAGAGGCATAGGAAACCTATTATATCTGAGAGAAAGAATGGAGGAGGATGAATATAGTGGGTATCTTACTACCTTCAGAATTGACTTTAAGTGAAAAATCTTAAGACATATTCAATCTATGGTGAAACTTCTCCCACCTCATTGAAAAGTGAAAAGGGAAAAGTGAAAAGGGAAGGAATAAGCTAAGAGGGAGGGAATATGGAAACTGGGAGGGAAAGGGGTAAGATAGGATAAGGAACTCTAAGGCGGGGGGAGGGATACTAAAAAGGGAGGGCTGTAAGAAGCAAGTAGTGCCCACAAGCTTAATACTGGAAAGGGGGGGAAAGGGGAAAGAAGGGAGAAAAGCATAAACCGAGGTTAACAAGATGGCAAGTAATACAGAATTGGTCATTCTAACCATAAATGTGAACGGGGTAAACTCCCCCATAAAGAGGAAGTGGTTAGCAGAATGGATTAAAAGCCAGAATCCTACAATATGTTGTTTACAGGAAACACACCTGAAGTGGGGAGATACATGCAGGTTAAAGGTAAAAGGTTGGAGCAAAATCTACTATGCTTCAGGTGAAGTCAAAAAAGCAGGGGTAGCCATCCTGATCTCAGATCAAGCTAAAGCAAAAAATTGATCTAATTAAAAGAGATAAGGAAGGGCACTATATCTTGCTAAAGGGTAGCATGGATAATGAAGCACTATCTATATTAAACATATATGCACCAAGTGGTGTAGCATCTAAATTCTTAAAAAGAGAAATTAAGAGAGCTGCAAGAAGAAATAGACAGTAAAACTATAATAGTGGGAGATCTTAACCTTGCACTCTCAGAATTAGATAAATCAAAACACAAAATAAATAAGAAAGAAGTCAAAAAGGTAAATAGAATACTAGAAAAGTTAGATATGATAGATCTCTGGAGAAAATGTAATGGAGACAGAAAGGAATACACTTTCTTTTCAGCAGTTCATGGAACCTATACAAAAATTGACCATATATTAGGACATAAAAACCTCAAACTCAAATGCAGTAAGGCAGAAATAGTAAATGCATCCTTTTCAGACCACGATGCAATGAAAATTATATTCAACAAAAAACCAGGGGGAAGTAGACCAAAAAATAAGTGGAAACGAAATAATCTCATACTAAAGAATGATTGGGTGAAACAGCAAATCATAGACATAATTAATAACTTCACCCAAGAAAACGATAATAATGAGACATCATACCAAAATGTATGGGATGCAGCCAAAGCGGTAATAAGGGGAAATTTCATATCTCTAGAGGCCTATTTGTATAAAATAGAGAAAGAGAAGGTCAATGAATTGGGTTTGCAACTAAAAATGCTAGAAAAGGAACAAATTAAAAACCCCCAGTCAAACACTAAACTTGAAATTCTAAAAATAAAAGGGGAGATCAATAAAATTGAAAGTAAAAAAACTATTGAATTAATTAATAAAACTAAGAGTTGGTTCTATGAAAAAACCAACAAAATAGACAAACCCTTAGTAAATCTGATTAAAAAAAGGAAAGAGGAAAATCAAATTGTTAGCCTTAAAAATGAAAAGGGAGAACTCGCCACTAACGAAGAGGAAATTAGAGCAATAATTAGGAGTTACTTTGCCCAACTTTATGCCAATAAATTCAACAACTTAAATGAAATAGAAAAATACCTCCAAAAATATAGCTTGCCCAAACTAACAGAGGAAGAAGTAAATATCCTTCAGTCCCATCTCAGAAAAAGAAATAGAACAAACTATCAATCAACTCCCTAAGAAAAAATCCCCAGGACCAGATGGATTTACATATGAATTCTACCAAACATTTAAAGAACAATTAACTCCAATGCTAAATAAACTATTTGAAAAAATAGGGATTGAAGGAGTCCTACCAAACTCCTTTTATGACACAGACATGGTACTGATACCTAAACCAGGTAGGCTGAAAACAGAAAGAAAATTATAGACCAATCTCCCTAATGAATATTGATGCTAAAATCTTAAATAAAATATTAGCAAAAAGATTACAGAAAATCGTCACCAGGATAATACACTATGACCAAGTAGGATTTATACCAGGAATGCAGGGCTGGTTCAATATTAGGAAAACTATGAGCATAATTGACTATATCAATAACCAAACAAACAAAAACCATATGATCATCTCAATAGATGCAGAAAAAGCATTTGATAAAATCCAACATCCATTCCTAATAAAAACACTTGAGAGCATAGGAATAAATGGACTTTTCCTTAAAATAGTCAGGAGCATATATTTAAAACCATCAGTAAGCATCATATGCAATGGAGAAAAACTGGAACCTTTCCCAGTAAGATCTGGAGTGAAGCAAGGTTGCCCACTATCACCATTATTATTTAATATCGTATTAGAAACACTAGCCTCGGCAATAAGAGTCAAGAAAGATATTAAAGGAATTAGAGTAGGCAATGAGGAAACCAAACTATCACTCTTTGCAGATGATATGATGGTATACCTAGAGAACCCCAGAGATTCTACTAAAAAGCTATTAGAAATAATTCATAATTTTAGCAAAGTAGCTGGCTACAAAATAAATCCCCATAAATCCTCAGCATTTTTATACATCACCAACAAAACCCAACAGCAAGAGATACAAAGAGAAATTCCATTCAGAATAACTGTTGATACCATAAAATATTTGGGAATCTATCTACCAAAGGAAAGTCAGGAATTATATGAGCAAAATTATAAAAAAGTCTCCACACAAATAAAGTCAGACTTAAATAATTGGAAAAATATTAAGTGCTCTTGGATCGGCCGAGCGAACATAATAAAGATGACAATACTCCCTAAACTAATCTATTTATTTAGTGCTATACCAATCAGACTTCCAAGAAAATATTTTATTGATCTAGAAAAAATAACAACAAAATTCATATGGAACAATAAAAAGTCGAGAATCTCAAAGGAATTAATGAAAAAAAAATCAAATGAAGGTGGCCTAGCTGTACCTGATCTAAAATTATATTATAAAGCAGCAGTCACCAAAACCATTTGGTATTGGCTAAGAAATAGATTAGTGGATCAGTGGAAAAGGCTAGGTTCACAAGACAGAATAGTCAATTATAGCAATCTAGTGTTTGACAAACCCAAAGCCCCTAACTTCTGGGAAAAGAATTCATTATTTGATAAAAACTGCTGGGATAATTGGAAATTAGTATGGCAGAAATTAGGCATGGACCCACACTTAACACCATATACCAAGATAAGATCAAAATGGGTCCATGACCTAGGCATAAAGAACGAGATTATAAATAAATTAGAGGAACATAGGATAGTTTATCTCTCAGACTTGTGGAGGAGAAAGAAATTTGTGACCAAATATGAACTAGAGACCATTACTGATCACAAAATAGAAAATTTTGATTACATCAAATTAAAAAGCTTTTGTACAAACAAAACTAATGCAAACAAGATTAGAAGGGAAGCAACAAACTGGGAAAACATCTTCACAGTTAAAGGTTCTGATAAAGGCCTCATTTCCAAAATATATAGAGAACTGACTCAAATTTATAAGAAATCAAGTCATTCTCCAATTGATAAATGGTCAAAGGATATGAACAGACAATTTTCAGAGGATGAAATTGAAACTATTACCACTCATATGAAAGAGTGTTCCAAATCATTACTGATCAGAGAAATGCAAATTAAGACAACTCTGAGATACCACTACACCTGTCAGATTGGCTAAGATGACAGGAAAAAATAATGATGAATGTTGGAGGGGATGCAGGAAAACTGGGACACTAATGCATTGTTGGTGGAATTGTGAACGAATCCAACCATTCTGGAGAGCAATCTGGAATTATGCCCAAAAAATTATCAAATTGTGCATATCCTTTGATCCAGCAGCGTTTCTATTGGGCTTATATCCCAAAGAAATACTAAAGAAGGGAAAGGGACCTGTATGTGCCAAAATGTTTGTAGCAGCCCTATTTGTAGTGGCTAGAAACTGGAAAATGAATGGATGCCCATCAATTGGAGAATGGCTGGGTAAATTGTGGTATATGAATGTTATGGAATATTATTGTTCTGTAAGAAATGACCAGCAGGATGAATACAGAGAGGACTGGCGAGACTTACATGAACTGATGCTAAGTGAAATGAGCAGAACCAGGAGATCATTATACACTTCGACAATGATATTGTATGAGGACATATTTTGATGGAAGTGGATTTCTTTGACAAAGAGACCTGAGTTTCAATTGATAAATGATGGACAAAAGCAGCTACACCCAAAGAAAGAACACTGGGAAACGAATGTAAACTATCCGCATTTTTGTTTTTCTTCCCGGGTTATTTATACCTTCTGAATCCAATTCTCCCTATGCAACAAGAGAACTGTTCGGTTCTGCAAACATATATTGTATCTAGGATATACTGCAACATATCCAACATATAAAGGACTGCTTGCCATCTAGGGGAGGGGGTGGAGGGAAGGAGGGGAAAAAAATTGGAACAGAAACGAGTGCAAGGGATAATGTTGTAAAAAAAAATTATCCTGGCATGGATTCTGTCAATATAAAGTAATTATTAAATAAAAATTTTAAAAAAATTAAAAAAAAAGATCTTTTTTAATTTCTTCTAGGAGAGCCTTGTGTGGAGACCAATTTATATCACACTTGGGGTTTCATCTGGAGACAATCTGCTTTTAATTTCCTCAGGGTTTGAAATCTGTTCTTCTCTTTTACCATAAAAGCTGTCTATGATCAAAGTTCTCTTTACTTTTTTACTCATTTAAAAAAAAAGTTAAGATCTGCTTTTAGGGCAGGGAGGTTTTCCAAGCTTCCTCTACAAGCAGTGATTTCCTCTTTAAGCCACTGCAGCTGCACTCAGTGCTGATTCACTCCCAGTGCTGGATGGGCATGGTCAGGTCCCATGGGACTCTGGTTTCTTGGGATTCACATTTTACCTTTTGTGTTTGTGTTGGATGTTTTATAACTTCTATGCTAAACTACTGGCTTGCAACCAGGGCAGAGTGGCCTACACTGCTTTAGATTTCTCCCCATAGATCCTCCATCCTGCAGAGTTCACCATGCCCCAGGACTCTGTGCTGTCTGTGTTCGCATCTGTGCTGAGCTTGCTTGCACTTGGCTGCCTCTCTCCCATTTCCAATTGAAACAAACCTTTTCTAGTAATCCTTGAAATTATCTTCTGCTGGTAATTTGTTGTACTCCCAATATTTGTAGATTCTGCTGGTCCAGAGTCAATTCAGAGACTGGATTTGCTAGTCTGAGGGCTGTAGAAGAAGGTCAGAAAGAAAGTGTATCCTCTCTGCCATCTTGGCTCTGCCCCCCAGAAACCAAGCCAAATACCATATCTCAATAGCTCACAATAGTTGCAGAATTATTAAACACCATTCAAGATTCCTAGGGACAACTAAGTGGCACAGTGGATACAGCACCACCTCTGAAGTCAGGAGGATTTGAGGTCAAATCTGATCTCAGACACTTAACACTGTATGACCCTGGGCAAGTCACTTAACCCAATTGCCTCAGGGGAAAAAAAAAACACCACCATTCAAGATTCCTTTTGCTTTATGAAGGTGTCAGTGTCTCTCAGACTCACACTTATACTGAAATCTGGGTTTGGAAAAGGAAGAGAAACCAAAGATGTGAGGTTATCTATCATTTGGTTTTTATTGCTTCTTCTTTTTAGAAATTATTTAACTTCAAACCTAAGCAGCAAAGAGATAACTCCACTGAGGCTTCCCCCATTCTTCCAGTTCCACTCAGAGTATAAAGGCAAATGGAAAATATTTGTTAATGTTGATGAAACTGAAAAGGCAAGACTGATGAAGTGAGAAAAGACACAAAATTGCGTCTATTTTTCAATTGAGTATAATTACTCATATATGAGTGAAAATTTGCTGTTATTATTTGAATGAGAAAATTGGAATCATTCTTGAATAAAGAAGGCATATGAATAGCCTGGCAACATTGCAATACATTTAAAGAAGTTACAGAGCCCAAGTTTATGATTTTTTATTAAATATTGTTAAAAATGATTTGCCACCAATTTTTATTCAATTCCCTAATTACTTTTAAAATATCTTAAATTTATTGGGGTTCAGAATAGATTATGTATCAAATCCTTTATATACTTATTTAATATTTTTATATAGTATTTTATTCACACACACACACACACACACCAAAATGTTTATGTTTCCTGTAGTCTTTAAGCCAAGCATACAATTCAAAATCTTCTTCTTACTACTGATGAATGCTTTGGTCAACAAATACTCTCTTTTTCAGAAATTCTTTTTTTTTTAAAGATTATGGGAAGAAGTTGGATTCCCTATCTATGAAACTATTTTTAATTATTTTCTGCACCAAATTCCTTTCACTCACCACTTCTCATTGAAAGTAGAGAAAACTTCCAGCAGGACATCTATCCAAACAACCTGTCTAAAAAAACAAAGCTACCAATGATTTTCCTTCCAAACTCATTTTAATCTATTAATACATAATCTATTTAGCATTCTTCATGCATCCTTACACCTAATTTTAGGATTCAGAAGACAATATAATACAATGTAGAGAATGAGCAATTCCCAGTTAATTGTAAGGTTTCTCAGAGTGCCTTACATATAATAAGTATTTAAGAAATGTTTGTCAAATAGAATAGAATTGGTTAATATCAAGAACCAAATTGGAAAATCCATACAGCAGAGTTGTTTGTGAATTTGATTGGCTATCAACATAGATTAAAGTTATTAGATAATTACCAGATTTCTTCTTCAGTGTATCGTAAGAAAACAGTAACAAAATAGTATTTTCCTGATTATTTCACAGTGAGACTTTGCTGATATTAGTTTTTTGGTCACACAAAATAAAGCACAAAATTTGAATTACAATTCTAAAGTTTTACAATTTTTCTCTAGGAACTTTAATTCAATTGAATTAAACAAGCATTTATTATATGCCAGACAACATACTAAGCATCACAATATAACAACATTATAGTTCCTACCCTTAAGAATTTTATATTTTATGTGAGAGAAAGTCATTATAGCACATATACAATTAAATACAGCATTATGACAAAGTAATTGGAAGAGGGAACAGTTTCAAATGGATATAATTAGAAAAGGCCTCTAAGCTCTGCAAGAAGTTAGAGAATATAATAGGCAGGTATAGGAAAGGAGAGCATTTCAGCCATGAAGAATAGTCGGTGCAAAAGTGATGGAAGGCCAACCTAACGGAGAAAAATGCTAAAAAGAAAGAATTTAAATAAAATGGTTGTTTCTAAGTAATTTTAAAATATATTAATGCTTTAAATTTATTAAACACCCACATAAAGCTACTTACTGTATCTTTGCTTATGACACTGAATGTCATCCTTTCTTTTCAGAAATAGAAGTGGAAAAAACCTAATATTTGCTTATGTTGTTCAGAGTCAATAGCATTGTGCCTGTCTTTTTCTTGCAAAAAATGTCATATGAAAATGAAATTAATAGATTCTTCCACAAATAGAAAAAGGTTGATTTTGAAATTGTGCCAGAAGTCCAGTACTAACTGGAAACAAATGGACTATGTACTCTCTTCAAATGTAATGAATTTAAAACAATTAGTTTTAGGCATACTACAATCACTATGAAACTGGAGCACATAGAAAAAAAATTTGATATAAAGTATATAGTAGGAAACCAAAAATAGTTTTTTTTTTAATATTTAAGGGAACTTTGGGGAAAAAACTTCTACTAACAGAATTTTTTTTAACCATATGTCTTTGAGAGTTTTCTTTGGTAATTCTAATCAAATAAGAAAAGTTAAGATTACAGGATATCAGATAGAGATGTTGTTTCAAAATAAAATGGTTTAATCAGATATCCTACTGAGAAAGAGTAGCCATGAGATATCAAACTAGTAACTTGTAAAGTTACCAGGGAAAATGCAGTGATGGCCAATGCAGTGAGTAGTAGTAGCTCTAAGGCAAATTATCTGCAATCTCAGAGTTCTATAAGAATTAAGGCAAGAATTGTCATTCATAGCTAGAGTATCAGAGAAGGCTTTCTAAAGTAAGTTACATTTGATCTGGGCTTTAAAATATGGGTAGGAATTCAACAGGTGTTGGGAAAAACAAGAGAACATTCCAGGCATAGGGAACACTGTGATCACAGACATACCCAAAAAATGGTAGGAGTATATGAGGCAGACAGTGACAAATGCTGTCACTAGAAACACAAGCAGGGAAGGGACAGGGAAATGTACTTCAAATAATATACTGTGAAAGGAAAAAAAAATAAATCTGATTATTAATAAAATGTGCTATTTTATCTAATAGCTTATTATATGATGATAAGAATATTAGAAATCATGAGGGAAATATGTAAAAAGTTCATGTCTTTAGCAAAACTGTGCTTTTAATGGAGTAAAAATTCAATACCAATTGTTCTCATTGCCAGATGATTCTCATAGAACTCTTATGAACCATTTATATCTTAAAACTGCAAAATGAGTAATGCTTTATCAAATAGGAATGGCCTACCAATGAATCATTTTAAACAACAACCACTTTGTTAAGGAAAGAGAAAGAAAAATGAATATACTGTACTCCTAAGGAAGATGAACTTAGGGAGATCCAAAGAGGGAAACTGGGATTGGGGTATGGAAAGCAAACTTTTCCCACATTACAATTTTACCTAAAGGAAATGTCCCTCCTCTAGGTTAATAAAATTGATTATGAACTTTAGAACACCTTTTTCTATTGTTATAGCCCTATGTATTTTTTCTTTCCCTCCTAATTTTATTTCAATTTTGTCCCCTTTCCTTATCAATATTTTATTTTGAAGTTGTTCAACCTTGCCTCCCCTGCTTACTCCATCATCAAAAGGAATATAAAATATGAAAATCCAAGTCAGTCTATATTTGCTACATACCAGGCATTGTGCTAATCAACTGGTATATATAAAGAAGGGCAAATGACAATCTCTCCTGCCATGGAGTTCACAGTCTAATGGGGTAAGACAAAATCCAAATAACCTGTAAAAATGAGCTATATATAGCATAAACTGGAGATAAAAAATTTCCCGTTAAAGATGGGGTTTTAGCTGGGATTTGAAGAAATCCAGAGAAGCCAGGAGATGAATTTGAGGAGGGAGAACATTCCAGGTATAAAGGACAACCAGTAAAATTGCCCAGAGCCTGGAAATGGAGTGTCATGTTAAAGGTTCAGGAAGAGGCCAGTGCCATTGGATCACAGAGTATGTGGGAGGTTGTAAAATATAAGGAAACTGAAAAGGTGAGGGAAGGGCCTGTTAGGAAGAGTTGTGAATGCCAAATTTAAAGAGGGAGAGAGGGGTAAAGTTTCTTGTGAAAATCAATTGTTATCTATGTTTTGTTTTGTTTATCAATGAGGATGTAGAGATAACCCTGGGTTCTCCAAGGTTGCTCCCACAGAATTTAAGTTTTAATAGTTCTTACCAGGATGAAAAAAGATTTTAACATGGGCCTGGTTAGTGATGGAGTAATATCTAGGCACAAGCCAAATAAGACTTATTAATAGCTTGGCCAGAGAATGCTTAATCTTCAAGAGCAACTCTAAAATCATCTCCAACTCACAGAGGGGATATTCACAATGACAAAGTTATGGTTCCTTGAAGCAACAAAAAGAATATATGGGGGCAAGTTCCTATATATTTCAAGACATGGTTAATCAAAATAATAACAATAATTATGTCATTTCCCAATTTCAAGGACAGAGAGAAATAAAAGGAATTTGATCTTATCACCATTATTGAGGCAGTTAACAATTATTGAATGTGCATGTGATTTGTAGAAAATTACAAAGAAAGTGGGAAAGATTTCCTGGCCTTAAGGAATTCATTGTTAATAGAGGGAATGAGTCTGACAGAACACAAATAGAATAACAGCTCACATTCTAAAGTATGGTATCAAACCTGAGGACTTTCCTTACCTCTCTTAAAGGTTCTGATTCAAAATTTCTGAGATAAGTTATTGAAAGATTGACAGGGTTTTACAAAAGTCTTATTTTAAAGACAAGTCAAAGATCGAATGATACCATTTTTACATTTTTTTAGTCCCTTCTAGAAAGATCCCAACTTTGGCAATTGGGGGCATGGGCACAAATTCTAACTGAAATCCTAAAGCTGAAAGATACGCTAGTATTTTCTTTCTGACATCTTCACTTTACAGATGAGGAGATTAAGATTTACCAAGGTTAAGTGATTTGCTCAAGATCACATTTCTAGCAGTACTAAAATTATATTACTACCCTGGTCTCCAGCGCCCCAAGCCAATATTTTTTTTTGTTATATAACAAATACAGATACTAACACCATTGAAAATGGCAATAATCAAATGCAGAAGTAAATAAGCACTAGGAAACTTAAAAGGGAGGCAGGATCAATAGTTCTTGGTCAAGTGACCAGTAGAAGAAAAGAATACATTACAGCCAGCTCCTCATTTTCCACAATCAGCAAATATGTGTGTTGCCTTCCTCTCTCTGCAATTAACAAAATCCAGTATGCAAGATGAAAAAGACATAAACAGCCAGAGAGAAGTTTTCTCTGGAGAGATGAGTTCATAGAATTTAAAATATGGTCATTCAAACAATAAGCATTTACTAAATACCTGCTATGTGACAAACACTCTGCTAGGTATTAGAGATGCAAATATAAAGAAGGAAATGATCTCCACTTCCAAGGAGTCTGTATTCTAAAGTATGATATAAAGTTTAAGAACTTTTCTTACCTCTTAAAAATGATGATTCAAATTTTCTAAGGAAAGTTAATTGAATATTTGGCAGACTCTCAAAAAAGGCTTATTTTGAAGACATAAAAAACTAATGTCCTGAATGATGAAGTTTTTGTATTTTTAAAAGCCTTTTGCAATTTCAGAGCTGCCAGATCTTGGTTCAAATCTAAGCTACTACTTAACAATGATGACTGACATTTTTATAGTGTTCCAAGGTTTGTAAAGCATGTTTACATGTTATTTTATTTGATCCTCTAAACAACCCTAGAGATTAAATAATACATATATTACCTCTATAAATGAGAAAACTGACTCTCAGATCCATCAAAATTTCTTTGAAAACTTTTATCCTCATTATAATAAAAGAAATCCTCTGACTTCTGTGAATAATGGAAGTCTTCTTATTTTATGGCCTTCAACAAATTTCATTCCTGTAAATATCATTCCAAATCAGAAATGGAATTTTGATTTCAGTCAGTTTTGATACTGAATTCAACATTCCTACAGCATGACAATGTGCTAACCAACTGCCTACTCCCTTTATAGAGCAATGTTCTTTACTTTTCTCAACCTCAGTTTCCTTATCTATAAAAGAAAGAAAATAGATTACATCTGAACTCGAAATCATATAAATAAATGTTTTTATATATAACCCAAATGATGCAAAATCTTTAACTTTTTTATTCCAAAGCAGTTGCAGATTATCTTAATTCCAGATCTCACAATTTCAATCTTTTTCATCTCCATAATTAGTTCACAAATGACTGTCCTGGACCTCTTTGCACAGTGCTATAATGAAATAATAATGAAAATAAGGTGATATGGAAAAAAAACTATTGTTCTAGAATGTTTTTCTAGAGATTCAGAAATGTTAATAAATGGGCATTTTATATTAATTCACAATTTTTTCCAATAATGTAAGTTTGAATTATTTTTAGGCTATAATATCTTTTATTACATGGAGTTACCATTCATTCCTGTCTCCAAAATTCTATATGTGCATCAGCTGCAAAATTAATGTTGACCAAGAGAAAATAGCTATTAGACTTTTTAATATATCAGAGAGTAATTCAGTCCTGGCAAAGTCATAGCTGAATGGCCAAAGAACTTACTCCTATTGGTCACAGTTCCATTAACTTCTAAATGATTCTGAGGCATTCCCCAACTTCAAAGAACTCTTGGGTCATCCTTAGCCCCAAGGATACTATAGCTAATATGTGCCACTGAATTGGTTTTGCATTATAAGGTTTCTTTCTTATAAGATTTCAATTGCTTAAAGGTATTGGATTCTATTATGGTCAACTACCTTTAGGACTTACTAAAAAATATTGCTCAGTTGTTTCAGTCATATTCAACTCTTCATGACCCCATTTTGGGGTTTTCTTTTCAAAGATACTTAAACAATTTGCCATTTCCTTCTCCAGCTTATTTTAGAGGTGAGAAAATTGAGGCAAAATGTTAAGTGAGTTACCTAGAGGATACACAGGTAGTAAGTGTCTGAGGCCAGATTTGAACTTGACAAAATGAGTTTTCTTGACTCCAGGCCTAGCACTCTAACACCTTGCTGCACAAGAGTCTCAGTAGAAGACCTTTATTCTTATTGAATAAGAAAGACTGGTTACTTTCTTAGTAAGAAAATAAGAGAATATTCCTATTACTTAATGGGGTCACAAAATGAATTATTAATTCATTTAACTTTATTTAGTTCAGTTCTGTTGAATGAACATAAATTTTATATCTATCATTTGCAAACTACGATTTCTATTCTTAAAATGTCTTTTTTTAAATTCTCTATTATTTTTCCTAAGCAAAGTCAGTACTTAGGAGACAAATCTCTGATTTGGCCCTTTATGATCACAAAGAACTATGCAAACTGCACAAGCTATATTTTTTAAAATTCCTATTTTTCCACATACCTAATATCCATATAGGCTGTATAGCACATGGGTAAATTCAGCAATATAGTAAAATGTCATTATAAAGTATTTCCCTTTCTCACAATTAAGTTATACTGAAATTCATAGTAAGTGTTCTCCTAGCCCCTTAATATAATCTATGTGATAAAGGAATTCTTTTTGTACTTGACATGACATGTTTTCTGATTCCTTAATTAAAAATCACACCTATAAAACACAATGACCTCAAGGTACAATAATAAGGACATAACAAGTGTTTTCCTATCAAGAAAATGCCAATAACAAAATTATCTCAGACTTTTGTATGCTAATTGTTCTTTGGTTCCATTATAGAGAGGTGGGATAAGGCAGTGAATAAAAATTGTACTTTATTTGCCTTGGGTGTATTATTGAGGACTTCTTCCTGCCTCATAAGTTCATGCTTCAGAAGAACATTGTCCTTGACAAGTTTTCACCAGTGGGCTCAGAGCTGCTTCAAGAACTGCATAACTATGTGTGAGAGTGACCAAAAGGATTATATGTGAGGATTTAAGTCTAGGTGACTTCTGAGCAATACCATTTCCCCCACAAATTGCTTTGTTGTGCTAGTTCTGGTTCCAAAGATCAGTCAGTCAAAAAATACTTATCAGATACCTAGTATTGTGCTAGGTACTGGGTAAACAAAAAAAAGCAAAAGCAAAAAAAAAAAAAGCCTTCCTTGAAAATAACTATGTCTATGTATATATATGTGTGTGTGTGCGCGCGCGTGTGCGGGGGTGTGTGTGTGTGTGTGTGTGTGTGTGCATCATAAAAAGAAGGTAATTTCAGGAAGGAGGAGGGAGTAACAGCATTGGGGAATGAATGGGAAAGACTTTATATAGAAGGTGGAATTTGAGCCATGTCTTGACAGAAGTCAAGAGAGAAGAAAGGCAGAGAGAAAGAGGGAAAATATTCCAGCTGGAAACAATATCTCTGGTCTGTATAATAAGGACTATGCAAATCACATATTTCATGCTGGTCAATCAGCTTTGAGAGAGATTTTTAACATAACAAAAAAAAAAGATGCTGAAATCATTCTTTTTGTGGCTCAAGAATATCTTTCATAAAAAGGACCACCTTTAACCACCTTTAAATATAAATATATACCTTATGTTCAATATATCCTTTTCCAGTAAACTTTTTCAAATAAAACTGATCAACAGCCATGGTTAATGTCATAATATTTGAGCTCTGGTTACACATTCCAAAACTATCAACAGGAAACAATTCCAACCGAGTGTTACCCAATTAAAACTGAGGACCATCAGCTACTAAATGCCAGCCAAGTGCTATATATTGAGAAGGAGTACAGGTGGCTGGTTGATCCTCTGATATCCAGTTCCCATAACATTTAGAGTACTAAAAATAAGTTCACAGTCTTAAAAAGGATTTTTGCTTAGGGTAAAGAACAACAAAGACAATAATGTAGTGAGGCTCTAAAATAAAAATAAAATTCTCATTTGGGAAGTTAAGATAATAAAAATTAAAGAGGGGAGATTAAAATAATATTATGATAGTTTATTTAGGGTGAGTTCTGGCAAAATTCTGAAGGATACATTTGAAATCATAAAAGAGACATTAATATATCATTTTAAGGTCTGCAAGACATTGTAACTTATTTCATTTGATCCTTACAAACAACTAAGGGTATCATCCCCATCTGAAACATGACCAAACTGTGACTAGCTTAGATCACACGGTTATTGCGTCAGAAGTAATTTTGATCCTAAGTCTCTCCTGACTCGAAATCTAACTCTCTTCCTACTATTACTGCACTACCTTTCTTCTTTCTTGTTTGTGGAGTTCTTGTTCTTCTTTAAAATAATGGTTCTCTCTGAGTAAAAGCAGATTTCTTGGGGAGGTTTTCTGGAGGCAGCCTTAGTTGCAGTTCAGATCAATAATTACCCCAAATGCAGCCAGGTGATAAAAGTTCAGATCTTTTATTGTCTCCAATATAGCCCCGTTAGCTTAGAGGCCTATC
Source organism: Antechinus flavipes (assembly GCF_016432865.1). Taxonomy (NCBI): domain Eukaryota; kingdom Metazoa; phylum Chordata; class Mammalia; order Dasyuromorphia; family Dasyuridae; genus Antechinus; species Antechinus flavipes. The sequence goes on from NC_067400.1 coordinate 400,306,893, forward strand.
TCTCTGCTTGGTTCCAAGAGCTCCCTCCGAATGTCTCCAAATCCAAAGGTTTGTCCTTCAGCCTCCAGCCAGCCAGGTAGAAAATGGAATGAATCTTTCTTGCCTCAGAGAGAGGGCTTCTGGCTCTCAATCTCCCAGAGTGCTCTGTGTTTGTACCAGAGCGCTCCTCTCCAAATCAGCTAAACTCTCTTGACTGGGCTTATATATGACTCTTCTGAGAGAATGGGATTATGGGTTTTCTCCCAGAGAGCTCTCTGGCCCTAAGAGCTTCAAGGGAGGTGTGAATTCACAAAGTTACAAAGTTTACTTTGTGACTCTCCCATACTTGTGAACTCCAATGAGTACTTAAATACTTCTTGCTTATATGAGCTCTCTAAAGGTATGAACACAAGCATTGTAATCAATTAGTTCTACTTAGTACCTTGTTTCAGGTTCTGGCCCAAAACATCTCCTTGTAAGATCAGATTAATGATCCTGAACCATGCTAAATTAGATAATTATTGTCTCTATCAACTCTAATGACTTAACAATTTGTAAAGATTCCAACACTTGTTCTCTCTTATGTGCTAGCTGATAATAGCTTGTCATAATAATTCTTTTGGCAGGATTTTTATTTTAATAGGGAATTCAGCTTAACTGAACTCTAGCATTAAGCCCTCTAGTACAAGGGCATTGTGCTAGGCACTAGAAGATACAAAATCAAAAATGGGAAATGGCTCCTATACTCATTTGTTTATATTTTATTAGAGATATTGATATTTATAATAATAATAATAACTAGAATTTGTGTTGTTCTTTTAGATTTGCAAAGTATTTCACATTATTTCATTATATTCTGATAATATCACTATAAAGTAGATGCTATTATCATTCCTATTTTACAGATGAGGAAACTTAGGGTAAATGAAATTTAGTGACTTGCGCAGAGTCATATAACTTGGAAGTATCAAAGATAGAATTTAAACTTAACTCTCCCTGATTCTAACTCTCATTAAACATTCTATAGGTTTTCTTAAAGATGAAAAATACAAGGAATAAAAATCCCAGAATATTTTAGCTATCATAATGGCAATTAAATGACAGGGGAACTATTCTGGCATCACTCTCTCCAAATGAATTATTCTTCTCTTTTGAACAAATTGCACAGAACTGTGATAAATATTTGTGTTAATATGGGACACATAGGAAATAACCCCTGAAGCTATCTTATCTTAGATTTTAAAAAATCTATAAAATCCCCAAGAAAGGAATAACATCTTTCCTTTAACTACATTTTCCTAACATGTCATTAAATTAGTCCAAACAAAATCAATCTTTTGGGTTGTAGAATGATTGTTTGGGTTTTATTTATACTAAATCTTTATTCATTCAAATGAAAAATCAATGAACCTATTATTAACACTATTCGATGAATGGTTCTTAGCATCATTAAACACGGAATAATAAGTGTGTGTATATGGGTGTGTTTTCTTTTAATGAGTCAAGAAGAACTAAGTTTAAAAAATATTGCAAACCTATGGTTCACTCAAACTTCATAGTGTTCTAAGTTTGGAAGCACCTTAACCTTCCTATAGAATCTAAACTTAGATTAAAGTTCATTAGTTTATACTTAAAATGCAACATGCTACATCTAGGAAAAGAGTCTTCTAGATTTTGGGGAAAGTATCTAAGATTTTTGAACATCAGAGTGCTTCTCCAAAACATTATTTTGATTAGTTAACTATAAATTCATCTAAAACACAGAGCTTCTAAGCAACACCTAAATGGCTTAGTGAGTAGACTCCTAGAGTTAGGAGAACCTAAGTTTAAATTCAGCCTTAGATATTTAAGATACACTTAATAGTTGCGTGAGCATGTCACTTAACTCCAATTGCCTTACAAAAAAATAACTTAAAGAGAAGAAAAAGGAAAATTACTGGGGTTCTTATAACATATACAATTTAAAACTTAACTGATTACACTGAAAATGTCCATAAGCCTTCATTTCTTCCGGCTGTTGAAGATACTCTAATAGTTTGTAAGTTAATAAGAAAGTCACCAGTTCACATAAGACAGGAATCCTGGTACCATAGTTAAAAACATTAGGTTTGGAGTTGGGTGCTGGGTTAGAATCTCAACTCTACTAACATTCTTTGAGGTTAAGATATCTAGACTAGATATCTCTAAGGCTTCTTCCAACTCTGAAGCTATGACTGTATGAACTTCTTATTGTCTGTTCTCCATAAGGGAAGTGGACAAACAAGAAAACAAATGAAATCAAAGTTCTTTCTTGTCCATTCAGTAAAAACCCATTATTCACAGTGTGAATAATTGATCCACTATATCTAAGAATGCACTATATGTGCCAAGGATACATAAGAATATCTTAGGAAAAAATAATAAATCCGGATTCAAATTCATTTAATCCATTGTCTTTTCCTGAGATTTTCCTACTAACACTACTTCTGCCCCTACCAGAACTTTGAGGCAGAAGTGAGCTGAAGCTAACTCAAATTTTCTTTGTCCAAATGTTCTTTGAAGGGTAGATTGTTAAGTTTTCAGCATGAGTGTGAGGTTTAATTTATTGTTTTGTTGATTATCTAGATTTAAGAAAGTGATAGATAAAATATTAATAATATATAGATTAAACTTAAAAGTGAGGAAGTTAGGTGGTATAGGGAATAGAGTGCCAGGCCTGAATCTTCCTGAGTTCAAATCTGGACTTAGCCACTTATTAACTGTGTGACCTGAGTAAATCAACCAACTCTATGGACTTCATTTCCTCCTCTATAAAAAGAGCCGGACAAAGAAATAGCAAACTACTCCAGTATCATTGGCAAAAAAAAAACAAAAACAAAAACAAAAACACAAAAAAAACACAAAACACAAATGGGGTCACAAAGAGATGGTTACTACTAAAAAAAAAAAGACTAAACAACAAAAACAAACTTGAATTGTACATTTTGGGGAACAACCAATTGTTAAATATTTACACTCCAGGCTTCAGTTCTTTTCAACACCTTTTAGCCACTTTGTCTCCACATTTACTTTCTGGCCTTAAGTTCTTTTCAATGGTTTTTAGCTATTTTTGTCTCCATTTCCCCTTTTCTTATCTAATTTAAAATGGGTTTTCTTGGATAATAATCATTGTCATTTTGTACCCATTTACTTTCAATCACTAAACTCCAAATCAAATCTTCATTGGAATTGTCATGTCATTTGAACTTTTAGCATTTTTTAATAGAATAAGCTATTCATAGTAACATAAAGTTAATTTTTGGCTGAATATAAAGAGGTAGAAGTATCCCCATCTCTTTTAGGTTGTATTCTAGTGTGAACAAGAAGGAAGAGATTGATGATGTCCTAAGTAACTAGGAGGATTAGTAGACAAAGACTGAAGTATTGATAAGATTACTCCATGAGACAAGCAGAGAAGGACTCTGATGGGGTATCAGTTCAACCTTATAGTCTTCCCCTCTGTTGAGGTTTTAGGTTACCTCATCTTGCTGTGCTCAGTCAGAAATCCAAGTTATATTAACCCTCCATGGTTAAATTAAATCTGTCCATGGCTTACCCTATCTTTGCTGAATTTCTTTTAGATTAATCATGTGGCACTTATTTCTCTTTACTCCTCCCTCAGGCCTCATGTTGTTTTTTCTCCTTCTTATTATTAACTAGTCTTTTAGGGTGCTAAATCCCTCTATGAATTTAGTCTGCCAATCAATGGAGTACTCACACCCCCTGGCATTTTCTGTTAATGGAATCTTCCAAACTCCTTTCTTTGGTGACCCTATTGCTCTCCCAAGTCTATTTCACATTTACACTGCTGATATCTTTTTTATCTCTTCATTTGTCTGAAACCTCTTCTTTTTTTTTATTTTATTTTATTTTATTTTATTTTTTTAAATTTTTTATTTAATAATTACATTATATTGACACTCGTTTCTGTTCCGATTTTTTCCCCCTCCCTCCCTCCACCCCCTCCGCTAGATGGCAAGCAGTCCTTTATATGTTGGATATGTTGCAGTATATCCTAGATACAATATATGTTTGCAGAACCGAACAGTTCTCTTGTTGCGTAGGGAGAATTGGATTCAGAAGGTATAAATAATCGGGAAGAAAAACAAAAATGCAGATAGTTTACATTCGTTTCCCAGTGTTCTTTCTTTGGGTGTAGCTGCTTTTGTCCGTCATTTATCAATTGAAACTCAGGTCTCTTTGTCAAAGAAATCCACTTCCATCAAAATATGTCCTCATACAATATCGTTGTCGAAGTGTATAATGATCTCCTGGTTCTGCTCATTTCACTTAGCATCAGTTCATGTAAGTCTCGCCAGTCCTCTCTGTATTCATCCTGCTGGTCATTTCTTACAGAACAATAATATTCCATAACATTCATATACCACAATTTACCCAGCCATTCTCCAATTGATGGGCATCCATTCATTTTCCAGTTTCTAGCCACTACAAACAGGGCTGCTACAAACATTTTGGCACATACAGGTCCCTTTCCCTTCTTTAGTATTTCTTTGGGATATAAGCCCAGTAGTAGCACTGCTGGATCAAAGGGTATGCACAATTTGATAATTTTTTGGGCATAATTCCAGATTGCTCTCCAGAATGGTTGGATTCGTTCACAACTCCACCAACAATGCATTAGTGTCCCAGTTTTCCCGCATCCCCTCCAACATTCATCATTATTTTTTCCTGTCATCTTAGCCAATCTGACAGGTGTGTAGTGGTATCTCAGAGTTGTCTTAATTTCCATTTCTCAGTTTCTATTTGTCTGAGATCAGGCTCTTCTTTATAGCTATTATTTACCAATAATTGAGATCAGCATCTATATTACAATATAATCAGAGTAGCCAGCAAATTTGAGAGAGCTTTAAGGTTTATAAAACACTTTACATATAATAACTCATCTCATCCTTACAAAAATTCTAGGAGGTAGATACTAATATTGCCTTCATTTTATAGAGAAAGAAACTGAGGGAGACAGATGTGAGATCAACCCAGCACAGATGGTGTCTGAGGCCAGATATAAATTGAAGCCTTCATGACCTCAGATCCAGAATTCTATCATTGTTTCACCTAATTTGCCCTAGGATAGCAGTTTTTTGGTTTAATGTTTTAGACCCTGATTTATCTATCTTTCTAACATTCTTCCAGAATGTTAGATAAAATGACAAGATTATATACTAGATACTTAATTCATCTCTCTGAGCCTCACTTTAAAATGGGGGAGGAAGAAGGAATCTTACTTTAATATTTATTTTACAAAGTTTCAGTGAGACTCAAATGAGGTAATATATAACTTTATACATATATATATGTATATGTATATTATAGCTTTTTATTTACAAGTTATATGCATGGGTAATTTTACAGCATTGACAATTGCCAAACCTTTTGTTCCAATTTTTCCCCTTCTTCCCTCCATCCTCCCACCGATGGCAGGTTGACCAATACATGTTAAATATGTTAAAGTATAAATTAAATACAATATAAATATACATGTCCTAACAATTATTTTGCTGTACAAAAAGCATCAGACTTTGAAATAGTATACTATTAGCCTGTGAAGGAAATCAAAAATGAAAGTGGACAAAAATATAGGGTTTGGAAATTCTATGTAATGGTTCAAAGTCATCTCCTAGAGTTCTTTCGCTGGATATAGCTGGTTCACTTCATTACTGCTCTGTTGGAACTGATTTGGTTCATCTTCATTGTTGAAGAAGGCCATGTCCATCAGAACTGATCATCATATAGTATTGTTGTTGAAGTATATAATGGTCTCCTGGTCCTGCTCATTTCACTTAGCATCAGTTCATGTAAGTCTCGCCAGTCCTCTCTGTATTCATCCTGCTGGTCATTTCTTACAGAACAATAATATTCCATAACATTCATATACCACAATTTACCCAGCCATTCTCCAATTGATGGGCATCCATTCATTTTCCAGTTTCTAGCCACTACAAACAGGGCTGCTACAAACATTTTGGCACATACAGGTCCCTTTCCCTTCTTTAGTATTTCTTTGGGATATAAGCCCAATAGAAACATTGCTGGATCAAAGGGTATGCACAATTTGATAATTTTTTGGGCATAATTCCAGATTGCTCTCCAGAATGGTTGGATTCGTTCACAACTCCACCAACAATGCATTAGTGTCCCAGTTTTCCCGCATCCCCTCCAACATTCATCATTATTTTTTCCTGTCATCTTAGCCAATCTGACAGGTGTGTAGTGGTATCTCAGAGTTGTCTTAATTTGCATTTCTCTGATCAATAATGATTTGGAACACTCTTTCATATGAGTGGTAATAGTTTCAATCTCATCCTCTGAAAATTGTCTGTTCATATCCTTTGACCATTTATCAATTGGAGAATGGCTTGATTTCTTATAAATTTGAGTCAGTTCTCTATATATTTTGGAAATGAGGCCTTTATCAGAACCTTTAACTGTGAAGATGTTTTCCCAGTTTGTTGCTTCCCTTCTAATCTTGTTTGCATTAGTTTTATTTGTACACAGGCTTTTTAATTTGATGTAATCGAAATTTTCTATTCTGTGATCAGTAATGGTCTCTAGTTCATCTTTGGTCACAAATTTCTTTCTCCTCCACAAGTCTGAGAGATAAACTATTCTATGTTCCTCTAATTTATTTATAGTCTCGTTCTTTATGCCTAGGTCATAGACCCATTTTGATCTTATCTTGGTATATGGTGTTAAGTGTGGGTCTATGCCTAATTTCTGCCATACTAATTTCCAATTATCCCAGCAGTTTTTATCAAATAATGAATTCTTTTCCCAGAAGTTAGGGGCTTTGGGTTTGTCAAACACTAGATTGCTATAATTGACTATTCTGTCTTGTGAGCCTAGCCTTTTCCACTGATCCACTAATCTATTTCTTAGCCAATACCAAATGGTTTTGGTGACTGCTGCTTTATAATATAATTTTAGATCAGGTACAGCTAGGCCACCTTCATTTGATTTTTTTTTCATTAATTCCCTTGAGATTCTCGACTTTTTATTGTTCCATATGAATTTTGTTGTTATTTTTTCTAGATCAATAAAATATTTTCTTGGAAGTCTGATTGGTATAGCACTAAATAAATAGATTAGTTTAGGGAGTATTGTCATCTTTATTATGTTCGCTCGGCCGATCCAAGAGCACTTAATATTTTTCCAATTATTTAAGTCTGACTTTATTTGTGTGGAGACTTTTTTATAATTTTGCTCATATAATTCCTGACTTTCCTTTGGTAGATAGATTCCCAAATATTTTATGGTATCAACAGTTATTCTGAATGAAATTTCTCTTTGTATCTCTTGCTGTTGGGTTTTGTTGGTGATGTATAAAAATGCTGAGGATTTATGGGGATTTATTTTGTAGCCAGCTACTTTGCTAAAATTATGAATTATTTCCAATAGCTTTTTGGTAGAATCTCTGGGGTTCTCTAGGTATACCATCATATCATCTGCAAAGAGTGATAGTTTGGTTTCCTCATTGCCTACTCTAATTCCTTTTATATCTTTCTCGACTCTTATTGCCGAGGCTAGTGTTTCTAATACGATATTAAATAATAATGGTGATAGTGGGCAACCTTGCTTCACTCCAGATCTTACTGGGAAAGGTTCCAGTTTTTCCCCATTGCATATGATGCTTACTGATGGTTTTAAATATATGCTCCTGACTATTTTAAGGAAAAGTCCATTTATTCCTATGCTCTCAAGTGTTTTTATTAGGAATGGATGTTGGATTTTATCAAATGCTTTTTCTGCATCTATTGAGATGATCATGTGGTTTTTGTTTGTTTGGTTATTGATATAGTCAATTATGCTAATAGTTTTCCTAATATTGAACCAGCCCTGCATTCCTGGTATAAATCCTACTTGGTCATAGTGTATTATCCTGGTGACAATTTTCTGTAATCTTTTTGCTAATATTTTATTTAAGATTTTAGCATCAATATTCATTAGGGAGATTGGTCTATAATTTTCTTTCTCTGTTTTCAGCCTACCTGGTTTAGGTATCAGTACCATATCTGTGTCATAAAAGGAGTTTGGTAGGACTCCTTCAATCCCTATTTTTTCAAATAGTTTATATAACATTGGAGTTAATTGTTCTTTAAATGTTTGGTAGAATTCACATGTAAATCCATCTGGTCCTGGGGATTTTTTCTTAGGGAGTTGATTGATAGTTTGTTCTATTTCTTTTTCTGAGATGGGACTGTTTAGGATATTTACTTCTTCCTCTGTTAGTTTGGGCAAGCTGTATTTTTGGAGGTATTTTTCTATTTCATTTAAGTTGTCGAATTTATTGGCATAAAGTTGGGCAAAGTAACTCCTAATTATTGCTCTAATTTCCTCTTCATTAGTGGTGAGTTCTCCCTTTTCATTTTTAAGACTATCAATTTGATTTTCCTCTTTCCTTTTTTTAATCAGATTTACTAAGGGTTTGTCTATTTTGTTGGTTTTTTCATAGAACCAACTCTTAGTTTTATTAATCAATTCAATAGTTTTTTTACTTTCAATTTTATTGATCTCACCTTTTACTTTTAGAATTTCAAGTTTAGTGTTTGACTGGGGGTTTTAATTTGTTCCTTTTCTAGCATTTTTAATTGCAAACCCAATTCATTGACCTTCTCTTTCTCTATTTTATACAAATAGGCCTCTAGAGATATGAAATTTCCCCTTATTACCGCTTTGGCTGCATCCCATACATTTTGGTATGATGTCTCATTATTATCGTTTTCTTGGGTGAAGTTATTAATTATGTCTATGATTTGCTGTTTCACCCAATCATTCTTTAGTATGAGATTATTTCGTTTCCACTTATTTTTTGGTCTACTTCCCCCTGCTTTTTTGTTGAATGTAATTTTCATTGCATCGTGGTCTGAAAAGGATGCATTTACTATTTCTGCCTTACTACATTTGAGTTTGAGGTTTTTATGTCCTAATATATGGTCAATTTTTGTATAGGTTCCATGAACTGCTGAAAAGAAAGTGTATTCCTTTCTGTCTCCATTACATTTTCTCCAGAGATCTATCATATCTAACTTTTCTAGTATTCTATTTACCTCTTTGACTTCTTTCTTATTTATTTTGTGGTTTGATTTATCTAATTCTGAGAGTGCAAGGTTAAGATCTCCCACTATTATAGTTTTACTGTCTATTTCTTCTTGCAGCTCTCTTAGTTTCTCTTTTAAGAATTTAGATGCTACCCCACTTGGTGCATATATGTTTAATATAGATAGTGCTTCATTATCCATGCTACCCTTTAGCAAGATATAGTGTCCTTCCTTATCTCTTTTAATTAGGTCAATTTTTGCTTTAGCTTGATCTGAGATCAGGATGGCTACCCCTGCTTTTTTGACTTCACCTGAAGCATAGTAGATTTTGCTCCAACCTTTTACCTTTAACCTGCATGTATCTCCCCGCTTCAGGTGTGTTTCCTGTAAACAACATATTGTAGGATTCTGGCTTTTAATCCATTCTGCTAACCGCTTCCTCTTTATGGGGGAGTTTACCCCGTTCATGTTTATGGTTAGAATGACCAATTCTGTATTACTTGCCATCTTGTTAACCCCGGTTTATGCTTTCCTCCCTTCTTTCCCCTTTCCCCCCCTTCCAAGTATTAAGCTTGTGAGCACCCCTTGCTTCTCACAGCCCTCCCTTTTTAGTGTCCCTCCCCCCGCCTTTGAGTTCCTCCCCCTATCTTACCCCTTTCCCTCCCAGTTCCCGTATTCCCTTCCTCTTAGCTTATTCCTTCCCTTTCCACTTTTCCCTTCTCACTTTTCAATGAGATGGGAGAAGTTTCACCATAGATTGAATATGTCTTAAGATTTTTCACTTAAAGCCAATTCTGAAGGCAGTAAGATACCCACTATATTCATCCCCCTCCATTCTTTCTCTCAGATATAATAGGTTTCCTATGCCTCTTCATGAGATGTACTACCCCCACTTTACCCTTTTTCTGGTACAATGTCCTTTCCACATCAATTTCTAGAACAAGGTATACATGTATTCTTTATACATCTATATAGTCAAAATATAGTTCCCAAGATTAATCTTTACCTTTTTAGATTTCTCTTGAGTTCTATATTTGTAGATCAAACTTTTTGTTAAGTTCTGGTTTTTTCATCAGAAATAGATGAAATTCGCTTACTTCGTTGAATGTCCATCTTCTTCCCTGGAAAAAGATGCTCATTCTCGCTGGGTAAGTTATTTTTGGTTGCATACCAAGTTCCTTAGCCTTTCGGAATATCATATTCCAGGCCCTTCGATCTTTTAATGTGGATGCTGCCAGATCCTGGGTGATCCTTATTGTGGCTCCTTGATACTTGAATTGGGTTTTTCTAGCCGCTTGCAATATTTTTTCTTTCATCTGAGGGTTCTGGCATTTGGCCACTATATTCCTTGGTGTTTTGATTTTAGGATCCCTTTCAGTGGGTGATCGATGAATCCTTTCAATGTTTATTTTTTCCTCTGTTCCTATGACTTCTGGGCAGTTCTCTTTGATAATTTCCTGGAAGACAGTGTCCAGGCTCTTTTTTTCATCATGTTTTTCTGGGAGTCCAATGATTCTCAGATTGTCTCTCCTGGATCTGTTTTCCAGGTCTGTTGTCTTCCCCAGAAGGTATTTCACATTTTTCTCCATTGTTTGATTTTTTTGGATTTGCTTGACTGATTCTTCTTGTCTCCTCGAGTCATTCAATTCCACTTGTTCAATTCTGATTTTCAGTGAAGTATTCTCTTCACTCACTTTTTTAAAATCTTTCTCTAATTGTCCAATTGAGTTCTTTTGTTCTGTGGAATTTTTTTCCATTTCGCCAATTTTGTTTTTTAGAGAGCTGTTTTCTGTTTCCAGTTCACTAATCCTATTTTTCAAGGATTTTACTTCTTTATCCACTCTCTCTTTAACTGACTTCTCCAGGCTCTTTTGCCAAGCCTCCCTCTCCTTTTCCCATTTTTCTTCTAGCTCCCTTGTGAGAGCCTTTTTAATCACTTCTATGAGGTTCATCTGTGCTGAGGAACAGACGATCTCCTCCTTTGGGGAATCACCTGGGGACTGCCTGTTTTTAGTCTCCTCAGGATTTAAAGTCTGCTCTCTATCTGTGTAGAAGCTGTCAAGGGTTAAAGTCCTCTTCAGCTTCTTGCTCATTCTGTCTATTAATCAGAGACAAACTACCAAAGAAAAACAGAAAAAACTGGAGTCTTTCTTTGGGGGGGGGCTGGGTGTGTTATCGAGCTTCCTCTACAGACTGCAGGGGGCAGCAGTGAGGCACTAGCAGGACTGTGCTGCGCCTGCACTCTGAGATCCCAAAGCGTGCTGAGTCATTGAGGGGGGGTAAGGGGGGGGCGGCCAGGTCCTGAGAGACTCCAGCTGTTTGGGGTTGTATTCTTCAGCCCCGGTGTTTTTAGCTTCTCTGCTGGGCTGCTGATTTGCTGCAGGTTCCAAACCTGTAGCGAAGCTCTCCCCGCAGAGATGGCTGTGATCACTCTCCACCCCCTCTCCAGTCTGCTCCCGTGCTCTCACTGCCGCTGCCCGCCGCCTGCGCCCGATCTAAAACTGCCCCAGCCCTCCAGTAAAGACAGACCTTTCGTGGCGGATCTCAAGGATGGCTTCTCTTGGTAACTATTTGTGGGTTTTTTTTTTCAGTCAGGCATTGATTCAGAGGCTTGTAATGAAATGGATAGTGAGAGAAAGCGTGGAGCTTATGCAGCAGTGAGCCTCCTCTCCGCCATCTTAACCGGAAGTCCCCTGAAACCTCTTCTAAATGAATGTCTCTTGTAGCAAAGAGAATGACCACTATGAATTCTTCAAATGACCAAACTCCAATATTTGGTGCCTACATCAAACTCTTCATTTAGTGTTGTACCTCAAACACATCAGGATGATATAGTAAGAGGCACATTGACTAAACAAAGAAATTCAAGATTCTAATCCTAGCTCAGTCATTAGCCCTTGCTGGTCCTCAGTTTCTTAAAATGGGGGAGGGGTGACTAAATGGTCACAATTATTCCTTTCAGCTCTGAAATTCTAGTATTCTATTTTTGAAAATGGTTTCTGCAACCAGTGCCCTCTAAATTTCTGACATGAAAATCTCTCAAAAGAAAAATTAAAATTTAGTTTAAATGGAGTCATCTTTATTCATATTTTGAGGTCTTTATTTATAAAGATCTTTATTATAAAAATAGAGGTCTTTAAATGTAAAGCTATAACCATTATATTTTAGTCCAAAGATCTAGGATAAATCAATAAAGTTTCTTGCCTGATGTATCCACATGCAAAAAGGATTCCATTTCTCAGTTTCTATTTGTCTGAGATCAGGCTCTTCTTTATAGCTATTATTTACCAATAATTGAGATCAGCATCTATATTACAATATAATCAGAGTAGCCAGCAAATTTGAGAGAGCTTTAAGGTTTATAAAACACTTTACATATAATAACTCATCTCATCCTTACAAAAATTCTAGGAGGTAGATACTAATATTGCCTTCATTTTATAGAGAAAGAAACTGAGGGAGACAGATGTGAGATCAACCCAGCACAGATGGTGTCTGAGGCCAGATATAAATTGAAGTCTTCATGACCGCAGATCCAGAATTCTATCATTGTATCACCTAATTTGCCCTAGGATAGCAGTTTTTTGGTTTAATGTTTTAGACCCTGATTTATCTATCTTTCTAACATTCTTCCAGAATGTTAGATAAAATGACAAGATTATATACTAGATACTTAATTCATCTCTCTGAGCCTCACTTTAAAATGGGGGAGGAAGAAGGAATCTTACTTTAATATTTATTTTACAAAGTTTCAGTGAGACTCAAATGAGGTAATATATAACTTTATACATATATATGTATATGTATATTATAGCTTTTTATTTACAAGTTATATGCATGGGTAATTTTACAGCATTGACAATTGCCAAACCTTTTGTTCCAATTTTTCCCCTTCTTCCCTCCATCCCCTCCCACCGATGGCAGGTTGACCAATACATGTTAAATATGTTAAAGTATAAATTAAATACAATATAAATATACATGTCCTAACAATTATTTTGCTGTACAAAAAGCATCAGACTTTGAAATAGTATACTATTAGCCTGTGAAGGAAATCAAAAATGAAAGTGGACAAAAATATAGGGTTTGGAAATTCTATGTAATGGTTCAAAGTCATCTCCTAGAGTTCTTTCGCTGGATATAGCTGGTTCACTTCATTACTGCTCTGTTGGAACTGATTTGGTTCATCTTCATTGTTGAAGAAGGCCATGTCCATCAGAACTGATCATCATATAGTATTGTTGTTGAAGTATATAATGGTCTCCTGGTCCTGCTCATTTCACTCAACATCAGTTCATGTAAGTCTCTCCAGGCCTTTCTGAACTCCTCCTAGTCATTTCTTACCAAACAATAATATTCCATAGTATTCATATACCACAATTTATTCAGCCATTCTCCAATTGATGGGCATCCACTCAGTTTCCAGTTTCTGGCCCCTACAAAGAGACCTGCCACAAACATTTGTGCACATATGGGTCTCTTTCCCTTCTTTGAGATTTTTTTTGGGATATAAGCCCAATAGAAACATTGCTGGATCAAAGATTATGCAATTTGATAACTTTTTGAGCATAGTTCCAAATTGTTCTCCAGAATGGCTGGATGTATTCACAATTGATGATATATAACTTTTAAAGTGCTATATAAATATAAATTGTTATAATAGGATTTAGAACTGAAAAGAATTTAGCTCTTCTAATTTGGCACCCCACCCCTTACATGTAAATACATTTTACTAACAAAGAATCAGGGACCATAGACGTAAAAGGATCTTCTCAAACTCAGATAGGTCATAATTAGGAAAAGAAATTGGGATATTTAATATATGTTTCATTTAACACTATTTGCCTCAGTTTCCCCATATATAAAATGAGCTGGAGAAGGAAATGACAAACTACTCCCAGTACCTTTGCCAAAAAACCCAAATGAATAAGTCTAGATATACCTAATTTCTTGGATATATAATTTCCCTTGGTTTTAGTTTCTTTATCTGCAAAATGAGAGGATTGGAGAAGAAGATGAACTCAGCAAACTCTAAGGTTGCTTTCAATTCCAAATTTTTGAAGCTATGAAGCATCTTCTAGGCACAATGTACTATACTAGACATCAGAGAAAACAAGTTCAATCAATAAATCAACAAACAATTATGTTTCAGGTATAATTCTAAGCACTGGAGATACATAGAGAAATGTGTAATGGTCTCCTTCCTCAAGATGCTTACTTATAGGTATATGACTAACTCTTTCAATTATCATTTTCTTGATTTTGGTTAGCACTTAAAAATAATTTTTAAAAATAGATTCTACCTATAGTTTAATGGCAAACCATTTGAAAATCTAATTGTAAAACCAGTTGTTGCAATAATACAGAAGATTCACAAAATGTTCTTAATTACATTTTGAATATAGAACAGTCCATTTTTAATGTTTGAGTAGACTGGGCTGCATCGTATACTACTCTGTGTATTTCTTTATGAATGTGAGCAATGCATCTGCATTGTATGAGTTATCCCTAGAAAGCATTTAGTAATAAGTCATTCAATTTTATCCCTCTGAGGGTTGTTTATTTCCTGGTTTTTTTAATCACTTATGATCTGAAGTAGAAAAAAAAACACTGAGCTCAGTCAAAATATCATGTTTTTAAAAACAGTTCTAAATGTGTTAGCATGGGGAACTCCTCTAATCTCTCTGGATGGCAGTCTCCTAGTGTGTGTGTGTGTGTGTGTGTGTGTGTGTGTGTGTGTGTGTGTAGACATGACTAGATTAGGCTTCTACCAGCTAAAAAGTTTGATAATTCTATTTGACACAGTTTGGTTTATTACCTGAGATAATGCTGTATGCTTTTTTTTAAAGTGAGGTTTTGCCATTATTGGTAGTTCATATTTTATGAATTGACATTCAGCTAAACATGCCTTTATCTAACTTCTCATCCCGTAAATCAGTTTCCACCAGAAGCAAGAAATAATTCCATTCACTCTGTCAACTTCAATCTCAGTAACATTTGAGATATGGATTCTCTTTTGTTATATTTATCCCTTTCAGAAAATCCAAGCTTTTATAAGTAAACAATAATGCAAAGAAATCATAAAGACTTTCTGAAGTGACATATAATAGCATCTAAAGCTCCTATCCCAGGACTGAAAAAAATAATCACTGGGAAACTCGCATTAAGATGAAGACACAGAGAAGGAGTCATTGAAAAAGTAGGACAAAACAGGACATATGGAATCTCTGTAGATAAGGGAAAGAAAATTGAATAGTTGTTAGTGATCAATAGGATCAAAAGGTACAAACAAAGGAAGGCAAGGCCTTGAAAAAAAAAGTAGATTTTATGATTGTGATACCATTTAGGAACTTAGAGCATTTTCAGGAGATGATGGAAAACTGCTTGCAAAAGTTTGAGAAGAGAGTTCATGGTTAGAAAGTAGAGGAATAAAATGTAGACAATTTTCTCAAAACATTTAGCTGTGGAGAACATGAAAAAAATTGTTGGTTGTGTTAGAAGAAAAAAAGGAAATGCTTTTAACATAATATTAGTAAGACATAGTCCTGTTTAAAGACATGTAGGAAAGAGATTAGAAATGAGGAAAGATTGGAAATGTATGAAAGAAGGCATAATTGCTGGAATAAGATCATTGAGGAATCAAGAATAAATAGAATGAATCAAAAGTAGAAGTATGGGGATTAGATTTAGTGAAAAACAAATTGGAGAATAGGACAGTAAATAATAATTATGAGGAATTTTGAAAAGAGAAGGTATAATAATTCATGATAGCACATGTACAGAACTTTGTAAATCTTAAGAGTGCATATAGATGCTATTACCATTACTACATGAGTCGCCTCAAAGCAAATGAAGTAGGAATAAGGGCAATTGTAATAAATGTGAGAACTATGGATTCTAATAAAAATAAAAGAAGAGAGAAATTTTGGAATGATAATTTTGAGAAATGAAAAAGAAAATAAGGAGGGTAAAATAGAAGGATTTTGTAATGATTAAAATCAGCATGATGTTATTATTTTTCAAATTGAGAAGGAAGAGAAGGAGAGGAGAGAGGGAGGGAAAGAGAAAAAAGATAGAGAGAAGGAGGAAGGGAAGGAAGAAGGAAGGAAAGAGAGAGGAAAGGAAAGGAAGGGGGGAAGAAAGAATTCTTTCACTTTCTTTCAATTCTTTCAATTCTTCACATCTATAAATAGGCAATGAGGACATAACAGAAAAAGGTCAGTGAGGATCACAGAAAATAAAAGAGATAATTCTGTTTTAAATGAATAAATGAAATGTTTTTGCACAAGTAAATCTAATGAAGTTGATCTAATGCAGTTAGAAAGGTAACAAGTGAAGAAAAATATCTTTTCAGTAAAGTTCTTTAATAAATGCTGCATATGCAAAACATATAAGAAATTGTTTCCAATTTCCAAAATGACAAGCCATTCTCCAATAGATCAAAGGATATGAATAAGAAGTTTTCAAAGGAAGAAAGTCAAGCTGTCAATGCCTATATGACAAAAATGCTCCAAATCCCTCATAATTAGAGAAATACAAATTAAAATAGTACCTGTCCAGTCTGAAAATCAAAAGGTTCCAAAGGTTACAGATAATCCAAGAGGGAGGTGCAATGACAAAAGGAAAAGACTGGAACACAGAATTTCAAAGTTCTGGATCCTATAGGCGATATAATTTTGGAAAAAAAAAACCTAGAAAGGAAGTTTAAGGTTACCATTTAAATATGTGACTGGAGTTCAGTAGGGGAAGAGTTAAGGCAATTGAGAAATAATGTGCTCAACTTGTTCTAAGGGGTAAAAACATGAATAGAAAAACTCTGCATTGGTTCTAGTTTCTTAATCTATAAAATGAAATTATTTGAAATGATCATCTCAAAGGTCTTTCAAGAACGAAATGTAGGATACTAAATTTTCATGTTGACTTGGAAGGAAATCTCTAATAGAGAGCTAAAGAGATCAGCCATTAGTTCTGTGCTTTTCAACATTTTTTTAACAATGAGAATACCAAAGACAGTGAAAAGCAAAGATAAGATGTGAAAAAATTGGAAATGTTTAGCCTGTATAAAAAACTACTCAGGGGGAATATGACACTGCTTTAAATTATTTGGAAGTTTGTCATAAAAGATGAATTAGACTTTATGCTTGGCCTCAAAAAGCAGAATTAAGAATGGGTAAAAGTTGCAAAGAGGAAAATTTAGGTTTGATGAGTATAAGAAAATTTCCCAACAAGTTAGATTTATCCAAAAGACCTATTTATCCAAATAGGTTAGTTTGGCAAGTAGTTCATTTCCCTCCCTAAATATCTTGGAACAATGGCTATACACAAAGAATGGATTTTGGTGAGAGAAATGAATGAAATTCATACACAGATTGGATTAGATAGTTTTTGAGCCTTTTTTTACCTTTGAAATTCTGTGATTCAATATAGTTTGCTCTTTGATTTAGGAACAAGGATTTGAGGCCAGTCTAATGAAGAAATAAAGTTTCTTTGCCAAGTTGGTTTTGACTCATTGATTAAAGAGTCCTTCTTAAAATGTCCCTCTTCAGTTCTTTAGTATTTCAAAAGTACATAAGTTGGTCAGTATGCATATTTCTTAACCCAGTGCAGATCAAACTTTTCCATATGCTTTAGTAAATAGTTTTATGGATTTCTCTGGCCATGCAATTTATTATGTGTTCTATGATCTTTGAGAGTTGAATCTCAAAGAATTTATCTAGGATGACTCTTAGATGATAGTACATTAATGAGATCAAATTAGAGGTTTCTATTTGAGACAAATGTTTTCAAGTATAACTTAGTTTATATAAATACCTGTTTAGTTAACATTCCTAATATCATTCTCTTATTTTGGGAAATCACAGGACTAGTTGAGGTTTACAAAGATGTTAATAGGAACCTCAAGGTCCTGTATAAGCATTAAAGGTAACAAATGCATAATGAGTATCAAAAAACCTTTTATTTAATTTCATTGAAAATGTATGTGAAAGGGACTCAAGGAACCAATAAGCAGACCCAGAAACAAATAAAGTACTCATAGTAGTTTCTATCCTAAAAAAAAAAAAAAAGAAAAGAAAAGAAAAGAAAAAAGAATTTTGGGTTTCCAACACATAAGGACACCAACATTCTGATATAGTTCTCATTTTCCCACAGCATGCTATACAGAACTTCTTAGACTGTTAGCATTTCCAGTGATTTAGACTCCTCCTAGAAGCCAACACATGCTAGATAAACTATATTTCTAGCCAGAATAACTTACAGAAATAATAGAAGATAGCAAAGGCCAGATAGTCTGTCATCTATATCATGAAGCTGCTCTCTAGCTACAGTGTCCATGTGTGCAATCCTATTTGTATTCAAAAGGTACAAGGCACAAGAAATTCCTTTCTATCTCCAGAAGGCCTGATCCCCAAACTCTTAAACTCTAAAGGCAAACCTTAGAACTTAAAGGAATCTTTCTTTTCTGCTATAAGTCTAGACACTATGATCATGCTACCTAGGAAATGCCTCTTCTTTATATAGAAGGGTGGACATTAGGAACATTGTCTTTGAATTCCCCTCAGGCCAAGATTGATCATGTTGTGTGCTTCTATAATAAATCAAGCAGTTATTTAGGACCAACTAGGAGCCAAGCACTATGCTAGGAATTCCACCATTGTCCTGCTATCTATCTAGCTAGAAAATTCTACCAGCAAGTCTCTTGGCTCTTGCTATGCCTCCAAATAGAAGACAGAAAGGAAAAAGGCAACCAGGGCCCTGAAATTCAGATTCCTTTTCTATACCATATGTATTTTTTCTATCCTAGCCAAGCACATACAGTTTCCCTTATATTACATTCCTCCCTTCAACAATTTGCAACTAACTGTTGTGAAAGGAGAAGGGGATACACTTCCATTATCCCTTCTCTAACCACTCCAGAAGAAAGGTACCAATGGAAAAACAGCCATGAATATAAATTCACATTTATAGGCCAGTAGAAAGAGGAGGCTTTTGAGATGAAGAGTTCATCCTCTGTGTCCTAGCAACCAAATAATCTTAGGGCAATCCTAGTCAATAGAAACCAATCAAGATCTTAGTCTCTGGGAACCACTGAGTTGTGTCTTTGTCTCAATGTAAAGATGTCAAAAATTATGGATATTCTACATAGTTGAGGGGCAGCTAGGTAACACAGTACAGAAAGTGCTAGGTTTGGATTAAGAAAGACTTGATTTCAAATATGACTTCAAACACTATCTGTGTGACCAGAGGCAAGTCACTTAACTTTGTTTGCCTCAATTTCCTCATCTATAAAATGAACTGGAGAACTAAATGGCAACCATTTCAATATTTCTGCCAAGAAAACTACAAATAGAGTCAGGAAAAGTTGGACAGGATTGAAATGATTGAAAAACAACAACATAGAGGAGAAATAATATACTTATCAAATTAATCATAGGAACTTCTTTGATCAAACTTCCCTGTCCTTACATACAAAATATTTTTTAAAACAATTACCCTTTGAAGTATGCAGTACAAATATCATCACCCTACTTTATGAGTAAGAGAAATGACCCACTTAGAAAAATTTGTTCATTGCACCTCGTAATTGTTATAACAAGGGTTCAAATTCATCTATCTTCTTTTCAAATCTAGTAGATTTTCCAAAGCAACATACTACCTATATTAACTTTTCATAAACAGTAAAGCACTATAAAATGTTACTTTTTTGTTTATTTGATCAGGAAGGGATTTTAAAGACCACATGATTCTAGCTTTCTTATTTTACAAAAGAGGAAACTAAGACCTAAATGGTAAGTGACTCAGCCCAAATTCATGCTAGCAGAGCCAAAACTAGGATCCAGTTCTCCTGACTTTTATCTTTCAATTCTTGCCTTCTATCAGTCTTAGCAGACAACAAGAATTATAAGTTACTGTTAAGAAATGATTACAATAGTCTTAGGGAATAAAGGTAACATTAGGGAATAATGTTTGCAATTTGTGGTATACATTTATACCATAAAGTGGCATGCAGAAAACTGGAGGCAATTCTTTCATTAAGCATGACAGCAGATGGATTATTATTAAATATGGTTTCCACTTTGGAATTCTTCAATCTAAGAGACAAGTGAAGAACCAGGAATAGGGTTAAATAGTCATTTTGATGATGATTAAAGAACTAAATATTTAGTATTAGGACTGCAGGTTAAAGGAACTAGGATTACACTGATGAAGAAAAAGTTGAATGGAAATTTAACAATAGCTTTCAAGTAAATGAAACCCTATTATTCATATCATAGCCAGCTGGTTTTTATCCCCTAATAAAGAAAGCACAAGAAGAAATGAGTTTAAGTTTAACTTTTCCATCTCCTTGATTACTTAGCACATGTGTGTATATCTTTAGGCAGCTGTAGTTGGTTTTGTATTTTCATGTTTCTGTCACTGGTGTTTTATGTGTATATAAACTGATATTTATGGTTAGAGATGTGGCTTGATGGTTTTCTCTGACTATACAAATAAATGTAACTATAAAATACACTTGTATACATTTGTCTTAGTCTTGTCTTTCTCATTAGGTTTTAAAATCCTCAAGAACAGGGAAAAGCCCTGTATTTTTTGTATAACTATTCAAGAGTATATGTCTGAACATATCTTTGTACACTCTCTTGGTGTTCTTGTTCTCTCTCTCTCTCTCTCTCTCTCTCTCTCTCTCTCTCTCTCTCTCTCTCTCTCTCTCTCTCCCTCCTCTCTCCTCTCTATGTCTCTGTCTCTCTCCATCTCCCCTCTCTCCCTGTTTCTCTCCCTCTCTCTCTCCATCTCTGTCTGTCTCTGTCTTTGTCTCTCTGTCTGTCTCTGTCTCTGTCTTTGTCTGTCTGTCTCTGTCTCTCTCTGTCTGTCTCTCTCATACACACACACACACACACACACACACAAACACACACATATCAATGGCACAATGTGCTTTAGGCAGCTGGCCCTCTTTTTTTCTGAGACACAGGGACTGGGGAGACAGAGTCAGGGGGCAGACAGAAAGATAGAGACGACAGAGAAAGAGAATTTAATCTTTCTCCTTCAATGTGCCTATTATAACTGAATGTTCCTCTTTTCATGGTTTCTTCTTCACACTGTTAGTAACAAAAATGCCAAGACATCTTACCATGTGATTGTCAAAGTAAGCATTCTCTTCCCCATCTTTATTTACAATCTGTGCAAACAAGACCAATCAGTGAAAACTGCAGATACATGTGCCATTTAGCTTTTTACCAATTTTCATTTAAAAATGAAAAACTTCTGCAGGCAAAAACAGCAAGCATTTCTCACTTACTTGATAATCACTTTAATCTGGAATAATCTTTGAGGGAAAAGACCTTATTACTGTATGGCTGGCATTCATATTGCATTTAAGATTCACAAAATACTTTTAAAATACCTCCTTGTTCTCCCACAAACACTTCGGGAAGATAGGTCCTATACCATTTTACAGAGAAGGAAACTAAGTTGAGCAGAGGTTGTGACTTGCCCAGAATCATAGGGCAAGTAAGTGTCTGAAGTTGATTTAAACTCATTTATTTGAACTAATTTCTAAGACCAGTGCTTTATCCACTGAGCCACCTATCTGAGTAGACACTTTCAATTTTTTTATGTGCCTTTTTCTCTCTAAAAAGATCACTAATAACTCAGTTAATTTTTTTTTGTTTTTTATTCCTTATCCACACTATTTTACCAATTAAAGGACTTGTTGTTGATCCATGAATGTAGGTGAAATGCTAAGATTATATTTCACAATATATCTTTTCTTTATAGTTGTAGCTACAATCAACAGAATTAGCAACTTTAATTCAAGTCATCAAACATTATTCAACACTTACCATGAGACAGGAATAATGGTGATAATGACAGAAAAGAGGTGTGGACTTGAAATCAAAAAAGCTCTGTAATCACAAACAAGCTAATCAATCACTCTGTGCCTTAGCATCCTTATCTATTAGTTAGGATAATAATAATTTTAATATGTGCCTTTTCATAAAAATCAATAAGCATTTGAAATGGGACTTCTACATGCCAGGACTATATAGTCAATTATAACAGTGTACTATAGTAACTAGACAATGGCTTCAGAGAAATAATCACCTCTGACAAATACTGCCTCGATGACCTTACTTGAGTCATTTACTCTCTCGTGGCCTGCCACAATGCTCTAAGTCTTTAAATCACAAAGCAGGTACAATTCTGCATGAGTAGAGGCAGTTCCTAATGCCAATGAAACCATAAGTTCAGTCCCAGTCCATTCCATTTGCTAGCAAAAGTGTTACAAATTGGGACAAAAACAACAGCACAAAAATACCCTCTGTCCTCAAGACATTGATATTTCATCTATATAACCTGCACCCAGACAAATTCATACAAAATGAACACAAGGTAAACTAGGGGAATGTATGTTCTCATCATGTGATCATTTCCTACTTAAGTGCACATAACCCAGATGGACATATATCTGTGCCTTCTCCTCTTGTGTAGCTTTTGGTCATGGGCCATGGATTCCTATAAATCTTTCCCAGAGTATGCATTCCACAGGTTAGAGGCCTTTTTCTAAATTTCTTGTCACCGCATGAACAGCAATAGAGCAGAAAGGTCAGTTGGGCATTGTTCTACCAATATGACCAGTCCACCTCCTTTTCTGGTTACAGAGCTTTCTGATGATCTCTTGTATACTATGTCACCTGTGAAATTTTTCTTAAACATATGATAGAGTCAAATTATACCCAACAGGGGGCTCTCCATTGTTTTTCAGGTAACCATTAACTTTCATTCTTCAGAAACTAATATTCCATTGCAGGTTTTTTTGCATCTTAGAACATTTGTCTTAAAAAGTTGGGTGTGGTGAAGTTTGTCTCTCTTTTTCTGTGTCAGTGGCCCTGGCCAGGAAGGAGTTGCAGGAGCAGCTGTAGCTTCACTGCTTCTTTTCCCAGGGTGTAGGGAGAAGAAAATGCCTGACACACAGAGCTCTGTCTAGTCCTACAAGAAGCAGCTAGACTCTCTGTGGGAGAAGCAGCAGCAGAAGAAGAAGCAGGACTTGGGGCATCTTGAGTCTATAGACATGAAAAAACTGGAAACAAAGATGACAATTGACTAGAAAATGACTACCCAAATTAGAGCTTGTGGATGTAATGGTATATTACCATACCATAAATAATGAATGTGAAAAATTCAGAAAATTCAGGATGATTCACAAAGAAGTGCAAAGTGTAACACAATTTATTTTTTTATTGAAGCTTTTTATTTTCAAAACATATGCAATGATAATTTTTTAACATTGACCCTTGCAAAATCTTGTGATCCAATTTTCTCCCGTTCCCCCACCCCCTCCCCAGAATCCAATATATGTTAAACATGATAAAAATACATGTAAATTGAATAAAACGAATGTACAATATTTATGCAATTATCTTGCACAAGAATAATCTGATAAGAAAGGAAGAAAAATGAGAAAGAAAATAAAATTCAAGCAACAACAACAAAAGAAGTGAAAAATGCTATGTTGTGCTCCTCACTTAGTTCCCAAAGTCTACTCTTTCGGTATAGATGGCTCTCATCACCTTAGGATCATTGGAATTGGCCTGATTCTTCTCATTATTGAGTAGAGCCATGTCCATCAGAATTGATCATTGTATTATCTTGTTGTTGTTATGTACAATGTTCTGCTCATTTCACTTATCAAGTGAAGCACAATTTAGACAAATATTACAATATAAATAGAAAAAAACCAAAATGTAATACTATACTTATGATTAAGCTCTGACTTCAGAGAAGAGTTCAGAAATTATATCCCCCTCTCTTCAAAGCAGACATTTTGACTATGGATAAGAAATATAACATATTGTCAAATATAGTTTTTGTATTATAGTTTTTCTTTGCTGTTTCTTATATTTCTTTTTTACTTTTTACTAAAAGAGATGCTTATTATAAGAAAGGAAGAAGTGTTACATTCAGAAATAAAGATGTAATAGAAACAACAATATCAATAAAAGTGAGATAAAGAAAAGGGAGGAGAGAAGAGGGAGGAGGAGGGAGATAAAGAGAGAGGGATACAGAGGAGACAGCTAAGTGGCACAGTGGATAGAGCACCAGCCCTGAAGTCAAGAGGACCTGAGTTCAAATTTGATCTCATATACTTAATACTGTCTAGTTGTGTGATCCTGGGCACTTGCACTTAACCCCAATTGCCTCAGGAAAAAAAAAAAAGTAGAAATGCATCAAGATACTTAATAGCTATGGAATATTACTGTGTTATAAAATATAATGAATATAAAGTATACAGAAAGGAGAAAAACATGAATTGATGCAAGGTTAAATAAGAACTAGGAAATGATGCATGTGTGTAAGCATATGTGTGTGTATGATATAATAAAATTGAACATTGTATAATTATAATGATCCAGCTCAGTCCTAAAGAAGAAGAGAAAAATATGCCTCCTTCTCTACTTAGCAGAAGTAGAGAACTATAGGTATGCCTATTTTGCGAGAATGCATTGGTTTTCCTGGACTGTTTCTTATTTTTTTGTTAGAAAATTTGATTCTCTGGGTAAGGTAGTGCAGAGGGACAAATCTTGTAAATAGGAATTGTTTTATTCTCTGAACTTGCATCCCTAGTGGCTGGCATATAGGAGGTGTTTAATAAATACTTGTTAATTGATTGTGTTTAAAATGACATAAAAACAGAAATTTCAATAAAAACTTTTAAAGATTTTATAAACATATTTATTTGTTTTAAATCATACTGCCCTGATACCTTTTTTACCTACTTAAAAAAGAGATCATGTCAGATGGCTAAGGTAGTCATGTATTTTAAAATCTCAACATGATAAGTTTTAACTATAAATATTTTTTATAAAGTGTTGGTCATCTGAGTCAATGTCTGTTCTTTTATTCATTTTCTATTTCCCATTTTTTTTCACTATTGGAATGTTTTTAAGTACCATATCTTCTTTTCAATTTCATTCTTTCTCATTTGTTGTTGATTTTTATTTTTGCCCTCACAAGTTGGTCATCTGATACATTGTCATTCAGAAATGACACTCACTGTAACCAATTGCTTCGTATATGCTAAAACTAATTAATTTTATATTTTTAATGTTGTTGTTGACTTCCTTCTTGAAGAAAGTATCTATGATATATTAGTATAAGACTCCTATATTGTCTATGAGTTTTTGATCTCTCGCCTTTCTTACTTTAGAACCATCTTTCCAACATATTTTTCATTGCCAATACCTATAATCTACCTTTGAAGTGAAGTCACAGTGTATTAAGTACACACTGATAGATGAGCAGCTAGGTGACTTAGTGAATAGAATGCAGGGCTTAGAGTCAGGAAGACCTGAGTACAAATATATCCTGATACTTACTGTGTGACCATAAGTAAGACATTTAACTTTTGTTTTTCTCAGTTTCCTAATCTATAAAGTGGATGTAATAATAGCATCTATCTCCAAGAGTTGTTAATATTTGCATATTTGTATATTGTAATATACTCTTATATATTATTTATAATTGTAAAATATTTGTAATATTTGTAATTGTAAATATGTAATATTTACATAATTGTAATTATAATAATTGTAAAATGCTTTGCTTATGGTAAAGATTATATTTTTGTTAGTTATATATGTTAGTTTTAATTAATATTATTTAATTTGATAGATCTTACTTATCAACTCCTTTACAGAATTTCTCTACTTCCTCATTCTCTGTAACAAATGTTGGTATAAAAGCTGCAATTGTTTTCATTGTGATCTTTTTGTAAATGGCAATCATGTGTGCTTCAATATTAGATGACCAAGATTCCAATGAAATTGGGTTTATTTTTCCTTAATATGTATGATAAAATCAAGTCCCATAGCTGCCACTTCCTTTTGTGTTCTGATTTCTTAGAGGAAGCCTGGAAGAGTAGATTAATCACTGAACTTCAAGCCAAAAAGAAGACTGCACCTCAGATCCTTACTAGCCAGGACTCTAGGAATCTCACCCAACTTTCTATGTCCCAGTATCCTCATCTATAAGATGAAGAAGGCTGGATTCAATAAACTCTGAAGACTTCTCCTGTGGCCAATCCATTCACTATCTACTGAATGACATTTAAAGTACCTAGAGGTAAACAATGTTGATGAAGAGTTAAAAAATTATAATTATGTCTTCTTCATATCTCCCACTGCCTTGTCACCATTGCTACAGAAAAGGCTCCAAAGAAAGGGCTGCAAAGGATTATAGAATATTTTGCTTTGTTCTTTGTTTTGTGGGTTGTTATTGCCAAGGAATCCATTGCCACAAACCTGGTCAGTCTATTGGTAATAAGCATTTTCTTACTTTACTAGGTTGGTCCTTAGGAGGTAGGCATATCCTTTTCTCCCAGGAATACATTTGGTATACTTCCAGTGTGATAAAATATGCCAGAACATGTATTTTTCCAGCATAGTCTTTGAGAGCTCAGAGTTCTTGAGGCAAAGTCCTGCTCCAATATCTTACTATGATAAGGGATGATTCTAGATTCTCAAAGCACTTACTTCACAGAGCTTTAAATGAGGTAATGTGTGTGAAGCTTTTTAAGTGCTATATAAATTTTCAATTATTACTATTACATGCTAGGCTCTGTAACTTCCTTATTCTTTTGGATGCCTTAGATCCAAATGAGTCATTGTGCTTCTACTTGTACTTGCTAAATTCCAATGTGGATCCATTTCTTCATCATTTGAAATATATTTAAGCTTTTTCAATCTTCTTATCTCAGTCCCTCAAAAAGAAATCACATGTATAGCATGTCTTTAGAAGTTCTCTCCCCTTGACTCCTCCAGCAGAGTTATACATTATTATTGTTGAGTCATTTAAAATTATATCCAACTCTTTGTGACCCTGTTTAGGGTTATTTTTGGCAAAGATGATGGAATGGTTTGCCATTTTCTTTTCCAGCAGATGAAGAAGACAAACAAGGTTAGATATTGCTGGTAAGGGTCTGAGGCTGGATTTTAATTGATATCTCCCAGGCCCAGTGCTCTATCCACTTTACCACCTAGCTACTCCTGAATCATAAATTGCAAGTTTCATTAGAATGGGAGTTTCTTTTTCTTTTTTTTTTTACCAGTAGATGTTAAATATATTAAAATATAAATTAGATACACAATAAGTATACATGACCAAACCGTTATTTTGCTGTACAAAAAGAATCGGACTCTGAAATATTATACAATTAGCCTGTGAGGGAAATCCAAAATGCAGGGAGGCAAAAATATAAGGATTGGGAAGTCAATGTACTGGTTCTTAGTCATCTCCCAGAGTTCTTTCGCTGGTCATAGCTGATTCAGTTCATTACTGCTCCACTGAAACTGATTTGGTTCATCTCATTGCTGAGGATGGCCAAGTCCATCAGAATTGGTCATCATATAGTATTGTTGTTGAAGTATATAATGATCTCCTGGCCCTGCTCGTTTCACTCAGCATCAGTTCGTGTAAGTCTCTCCAGGCCTTTCTGAAATCATCCTCTTGGTCATTTCTTACCGAACAATAATATTCCATAATATTCATATACCACAATTTATTCATCCATTCTCCAATTGATGGGCATCCTCTCAGTTTCTAGTTTCTGGCCACTACAAAGAAGGCTGCCACAAACATTCGTGCACATACAGGTCCCTTTCCCTTCTTTAGTATCTCTTTGGGATATAAGCCCAGTAGTAACACTGCTAGATCAAAGGTATACACAGTTTGATAACTTTTTGAGCATAGTTCCAAAAGGATGGGAGTTTATTAAGAGCAAATACCATGTTTTTTTTCCTTTCTTTGTATTTCCAGCTCTTCTTCATATGATACCTAGTAAAAACTTAATAAATATTTTTGACTCTTTTATAACCTCAACCTAGGCAAACTGATTGTATTCCAGGAATTTATTGTTGGCATTTCTGTCCTTCTAGTCAGTGTCAAGGATTGTTTGAATCATAGAATTAGATTTAGTAAGACTATAGAAATCATCGAACTCAAATCACGTATTACAGATATGGTAACTGAGGCCCAAAGAGACAAAAGTCACACAGCTAATGAGAAGCAGTAACAGGACTCTAGCACAAACCTCCTCTCTCCCAGGCCTGAGGTCTATCTACTTTTCCATGCTGAGGCACAAAGAACTTAAGTGACTTCCATGAAATCATATAAGTAGCAAGAGGCAAAATTGACAAATTCTCTGAATGTATTTAGAATGAGTTTATGTGAAAAAAAAAAACAATTTGACATGGAACTTATCAGGAACAAATACTCTGTGCAAAAAGAATTGTATCTGCCTGTACTTGGTTCACTTTCCTTTGTCCCCCTCTCTTCCCCATCATGAGGAAAGCTGGGGAGCTACAGAGGCACCTTTTCATCCTTAGCTCCTCCTTTCCAAGAACCAAAGAATGCACCTTTTTACGTGAAAAAAACCTAAGAAGAGAATCTATCATTTAATCTGAGGCAGCTAGATAAGTACAACTGAGAGAGTGCTTATCCTAGATTCAGGAAGACATGAGTTAAAATCCAGCCTCAGATGCTGACAAGCCATGTGATTTTAGGAAAGTCAATTAATCTCATCCTGCCTCAGTTTCCTCAACTTTAAAATGGAGATATGATAATAGCATTATCTCATATCCTGTAAGGATCAAATGAAGTGATATTTATAAAGTGTTAAACAATGTCTCGCACATAACAGGTACTTAATAAATGTTTCCTCCCCTTTTTTCCTTCCCCCTTTAAGATCTACCCAAATGAATATCATATTTATCAATGACAAATGTTTATTGAGTGAATATAAGATGCACTGTTACAACCCACACAACCCCTAAAAATCTTATAGTTTCTGGTTTCAGACTATTTTACTTTATAGTCTGAAAATTACAATATGTTACAGCTTCTTAATTTGAACATCATGATCTGAAATCATTCTCCAATTCACACACACACACACACACACACACACACTTCTTCCTGCCTTTCTTCCCATGCTTACAAGGCTCCTTAGCATTTTCAATGCTCTCTCAGGAGAGTTATATCTGTCTTTTGGGGAAGTAGTAAACACAATATTAAGACACCCAACAAATTTATGGGGTTCGGGTTTGGCTTTTTTTTTTTTAATACACTCAATCCAATTAAAAAAATGTCAAGCCAAATGTAGAGATTTGTTAACAAAACAACCAGTTTATTGATTGAATTCTCAGTTTGGGAATTAGCATGGATTTAGATTCAAAGGCTGAATTAGAATCCCAGCTCTGTTACTAAGTATTGTATCATATTGGACTGGTTCTCTGATAATTTGCATTTTCAGACATTTGACTCCATTAAAAGAAAATCTTCTTTTATAAACCTATCACCATAAAACTTTTTCCTAATTTATTTTAGAGATAATCCAGAACTATAGGTTTTGTGCTATTGGAAGTTGGAGGCAATATAATTACAATTGGATGGAATGCTGAAAAAAACATAAGTGTAACTAGAAGTATAACCGAGGAGGAAATTTTCTTCTTTCTGAATTACCAAACTCCCAGGAGAAATCAAGCCATCCAATAGCTTCATTTAAGATAATTGCAGCCCTGGAATGTCTGCCCAGAAGAGTTTTATTCCCACACTCACAGGGTGTGCCCTTTTGGAAGAGAATATAAGTAAGTCAATGGTAGAAATAGCTCTTCAGTTCCCTTTCACACAATTTCTATGGTAGGAAGGAAGATAGGGATGATGGAAATATATCTAAAATCTGAACTTTTGACTCACAATGGTGAAGCAGCAACAAGCAGATGATCAGTGCAGCGTCAGAATTTTTTAAATCTAATATATGAATTAAAGTAAACATTTTTGTATTTGTTAACCAGGGATTAATTGATTACCCAAATATTCCTATAATGGATATAAACAAAAAAACCCTATGGAGGGAAGCATTAATATTAAAATAAGAAAAGCCATCAAAAGAATTGTGTGGAAAAACCAATTGTGTTATTTTATAATTATTTTCAAACATAATTATGGTTATTCTGTACTTAAAAAAAAAAAAGCAACACTTCTATTCTCCAAAGCAAAAAATAAAAATTATAAATGTCAAGATTAGTCATATAGTTTAACATTTGCAAAAAATAACAATAACAACAACACAACACAACACTTACTGTCAGGGAAAAAACAGACTATTTATAGAGAGGTGGGATCATTGAAAAAAACACTGAAGTGACAATCCAAATATCTAGATTCTGGACATAGTTATATGATCTTATAAAATTACTTAACATAGTTGTCTCAATTTTGTTTTGTTTCGTTCTTTTTCATTTAACAAATGGGTTGGGCCGCATACTGCTCACAGAATTGGTGAGTTCAGACTGATTCTGTTTTTCACTTGTTATGTGACCCTGGACAAATCTGTCTAATTCTATTAGTCATAAACTGACTAATAATAGATATTCACTAAGTGATTTTAAAAGTAACTCCTCAATCTAAATCCTATAACCCCTTGATTATAGGATTCCATACAAATAATGAAAATAGATTTTCCAAAATGCAAAGAAAATCTAGATGTGACCCAAAATGATACTTTGCAAATCTAATTATTAATACAAATTTGAATATTGAACAAAAGAAAGACATTTGAAGTATGTCTCAAAGAAATAAAGAGAATAATAATCAGAATATTTCAAACAGAAACAAACAAAAAAAGTAAACACAACTATTTAAGGAAATAATTACTAACAATTCTTAACCTATCTCTAGAGACTTATTCAAAGAAAAGAAAAAATATCTATGGAGTTTTTATTTTTTAGAAATGACAGTGGGAAAATTAAGAGAGCTATTTCTAGAAGTAGATGAGACAAAAAAGTAATTGGAGAAATGACGCCTGAAACATCATGGATTAAACTTCACACATACACACACACACACACACACACAAAACAATATATCTTCTGAGATTAAACTGAAGAATCAGAAAATAAATAAAAGGAGACTGAAGTATTGCAAGAGTAAAGGGAAAGTAAGATGCACTTAATGAAGGTAATAATAAACAATGAAGGGGAAATAACTCCCTTTGTCTCTTAGGACAAAAAAGGAACAACATATGAATAGGCGAGGTGATAAGAGCAATAGTGTTGTCTTAAGGCAGCTTAAGCAAAGATGACTAGAGATGAATTACTATCTTAAAAGAACTAAACATTTTTTTAATTAATAAAAAGTAATATTTGAAAGAAAAGGGGGACATATAAATTTAATTCCCTGAAGTGTATACAAATTAATAGCAATATTTTGAGATGACCTATTTTAAATGACTTCTCTATTCTCAGCAGTATTTCCTCGTTTTCTCCCTCTTCCTCTCCATGTCTCTGCTCACTCCCTCCTTTTTCTTCCCACGATCTCTGCCTTTCTCTCACCTTCCCCTCTGTCCCTCCCTGCCTTTCTCTCACACTTTTTCTCCATACCTCCTTGTCTTTGTCTCTTTTTAACTTTCTTTTTCTTTTTTCTTTTTTTTTTAATTTTTATTTAATAATAATTATATTGACAGAATCCATGCCAGGGTAATTTTTTTACAACATTATCCCTTGCAATCGTTTCTGTTCCGATTTTTCCCCTCCCTCCCTCCACCCCCTCCCCTAGATGACAAGCAGTCCTATATATGTTGCATATGTTGCAGTATATCCTAGATACAATATATGTTTGCAGAATCGAACAGTTCTCTTGTTGCACAGGGAGAATTGGATTCAGAAGGTATAAATAACCTGGGAAGAAAAACAAAAATGCAGATAGTTCACATTCGTTTCCTAGTGTTCTTTCTTTGGGTGTAGCTGTTTCTGTCCATCATTTATCAATTGAAACTCAGGTCTCTTTGTCAAAGAAATCCACTTCCATCAAAATATGTCCTCATACAATATCGTTGTCAAAGTGTATAATGATCTCCTGGTTCTGCTCATTTCACTTAGCATCAGTTCATGTAAGTCTCGCCAGTCCTCTCTGTATTCATCCTGCTGGTCATTTCTTACAGAACAATAATATTCCATAACATTCATATACCACAATTTACCCAGCCATTCTCCAATTGATGGGCATCCATTCATTTTCCAGTTTCTAGCCACTACCAACAGGGCTGCCACAAACATTTTGGCACATACAGGTCCCTTTCCCTTCTTTAGTATCTTTTTGGGGTATAAGCCCAGTAGTAGCACTGCTGGATCAAAGGGTATGCACAGTTTGATAACTTTGAAACATACTTTCTAAAAAACTTTTTAAAAAATTGTTAATTGGATTTGTTTGTTTGGTCTGTGTTTTCTTTTTCAATGTGGTTAATATGGAAATATTTTTTATGTGACTTCAATGTAATTTACATTTAATTGCTTGCCATTTCAGGGAAAAGAGAAGTAGAAGGAAAAAGAAAAAGAATTTAAAATCCAAATGTTTTGCAAATGAAACTTAAAATTGTTCTCAAATGTAATGTATATATCTATATGTATATGTATGTATGTTTATTTCCCACACACACACGCACACACAAAGAAATGATGAAGGGGATAACTTCAGAAAAATTAGGGAAGACTTCTACAAACTGATAGAGAATAAAGTGAACAGAACAAATTTGGAGAAAAATTTATCTCATAAAAAACTGAACTCTTAAGCTCTTAAGACTTCTAATGACCCAGCATAATCCTAAAGAGGTCCCAAGAGTGCAAATTGAAGGGGGAAGGGGAGAATACACACACGCACACACATACACACACACACACACAGATACAAATATGTACACATATGTGTATATATATATATATATATATATATATATATTAGCACATAGTTAATGTTAGAATTTGTTTTACTTGATTATGCATATTTCTTATAAGGGCTTCATTATGGGGGAGACAAAATGCTATCAGGAAAAGCAAAAATTCACAAGAAAAATGGAGCTAAGGAAATTACATTATGTTGACAGGAACTGTAGATAACAAATTAATATTAGTATTAAACTAATATGCTCCAAATGCCATAGAATCTACTTTTATAAAGGAAAAATTAACTAAATTACAAAAAGACACAGATATTAACATAAAAATAGGAGGAGACATTAATGTCTCCTTGTCAGATTTGTATTACTCTAACAGAGATAGGCAAAATAGAAAAAAAGTTTAATTGAAAAAAAAATTGCTAGCAAAATTAGACCTAAAATATTTGTTTATAACATAATAATGCTGCTAAAATGAACTACATATTTGCTAGCATCATGTGGAACTTTTATAAAAATTAAAGTCTTTAAAGAAATGACAAGTATTGTGTAACCTCATGATCCAGTGTGAGATATTACCCCATACCCAATCAAGGCCCATTCTCACTCTGAACTATTATCAGTTACTTCTCAGGTTCCTGGCACTGTTGGAATAGTAATATATATCAACTCTCTGTTCACAAATACCAACCAATATTTTTTTTTTTTTTTTTTTTACTAAGCCAAATCCTTTGACTGTAAATTCAAGGGAATGCTTTTAGTGAAACAAAATAACAGACAATAATTTGTAATTAAACTAATCATTAAACTCTCCTGGCTTCCATTTTCAAATGGCAGACATCCATTCCCATATGTCATGTGAGAAGTACAATTCTCATGCTCAATTAACCTCTCACTCTTTCCTATATAGAGAGTCATTCTCAGCATATGTAGGGGGCTCCACTGTGCTCCAGGTCTTGTAGCTCACTTTCTTGCTCCCCTAATTCTGTTTCTCTGTTTGATTCTGTACATGTGTGTGTATCTGTTTGTGTGTGTGTGTGTGTGTGTGTGTGTGTGTGTGTGTGTGTACATCGCACCATGTTGTACATCCCCTTGTTGCCTCTATTCCTGTATCTGATGTATCATCCCATGGCCACTAATTGATTGTTCGTAGTCTTTTCTCTGATTTGTTTTAGTCTTAGAAAGATTTTAATCTTCTTTTTAAACTGGATGGACTAGATATTGATCAATTAATGAACAAAGTTCAGGGAAAAGGTAATTCCAAAAATACAAGGCATCTCTCCCCTGATCCTTTTCCAAATTCAACACATATTAGAAATTCTAAAATCAAATACTAACCCAATACTCTGCAGGGTCCTTTCTACCTAAAAGGGGGAAAATCTATAGTGATTGAGAGATGAGGGAAGATTTCATAGAGAAAGTGGCATTTGAAGTGAAATTTTGAAGAAAGAAGGTATTCAAGCAAAATCGGAAACATGGTAAAATACCCAGAGGCAAGGAAGTATGAGATGCCAGCAATGAAACCTATTTGACTAGAATGCAGAGTATGTAAAGAAGGAGAAAAGGGAATAGGTAAATTTTATTTGTGGATTTTGAACACCAGACAAAAGAATTGGAACTTGATTCCAAGACAATAGGAGGCCATTGATGAGTAAAAGGAAAACTGGCTTAGTGATGGATTATATCTATTCAAGAAAACATCTACGTATGTTTGAACTACCCTGACCATAGAATGGAGAAGTTTTGATCACAGCAACTATTCAATATTTTCTACTAGGATATTAAATAGATATTACTAAGATATTATAAAGATATTAAAATCTGTTTTAGTGAAAGAAGTGCTAAAAAAAAAAAAAGAAAACAAATGATCTAGAGAATAAATGACTTATCCAAGAGTATCCTTCAAAAATCTTCTGATTAATTTCCCTTACCTAGAAGGATTCTGGGAAATTCAGTATCTGGCATTCTCCCAAAGCACCCACCAATTCCCTTTATAAAGACTCAGACAAACTGCACATACAAAATAGTTTTATTTACATTTAAGGATGGGGATTAGACCTGTGTTTTTTTTTTGTATACAGAATTCTTAGATAAGGAGTGCAAGTTGTCTTCTCTGCAACTTACAGTCTTAGAGAGTTTCCTCTCTAAGTCCTTAAATATTAATTAACTAGACCTAGATCATACAGAGGCATACACTGTGTGTTGGAAGGACTGGAAAGTGGTAGGAAGTTTTCTAGCTTTAGCAATGACAATGTGCCACTTTAATATAGAGAAAATATTAACACTTACCTTCCAGGATTGTTGCAAGGATCAAATAAGGTATTTGTTAAGCCTGACATATAATAGGTGCTATATAAATGTTTATTTCCTCTCTCTTCCCTCCCTGGCTTGTGGAAGGTCCATTTTACTATCATTATCTTCCATTTCCCCAGCCCCTTTTCCTTACATTTCCTTTGGTTCCTACCTCCATTCCTGTCCTCAGAAACCATGAACAAGAGATGTTCTCACTGCTATTGCT
Source organism: Antechinus flavipes (assembly GCF_016432865.1). Taxonomy (NCBI): domain Eukaryota; kingdom Metazoa; phylum Chordata; class Mammalia; order Dasyuromorphia; family Dasyuridae; genus Antechinus; species Antechinus flavipes. The sequence goes on from NC_067400.1 coordinate 400,342,186, forward strand.
ACAGAGATGCTTCACTGCTTCCTGATATCCTGATCTTTCCTCCAGGAGAAGGAACTACTTGTTTCCTCTCCAGGAATAAGCTCTCATGCAGTTAGGTAGTGAAACATCACACTGATGCCTCAGATTGCAAAATAAATAAATAAATAAATAAATAAATAAATAAATAAACAAACAAACAAACAAACAAACAAATAAATAAATAAATAAGTAAGTAAGTAAGTAAGTAAATAAATAAATAAATAAATAAGCAAATAAATAAATAAATAAAATTAAAAAGTAAAAATAAAAAAACCTTTCTGAGGCTTTGGCGGTCTGGTGCTTACCTCCTATATAAAACATTAGCTCTTTTACATCCTCATACAGAATTTCCACCCTCTTTACAAAGGCTCTTGTCAGGTAGATAAGAAAATGCCACTGTCTTAGGGGCCCAAATAGCTCTTTCCTACTTTAAGTTTACTTAAATGAACTACTGCCTATTAATATTTTTCCTCTTATAACACCTAGATACTGAACCTATTCCTAGAAATCAGAATATTCTTATACTCTCTTTCACTTTGTCTTCCTGTCTCCCATATTCCTCAGTGTCAATATTATGCAAACTACCCTGGACTATTTTGCCAATATACATATAGCATAAGGAAAGCAGAAAATTAAGCTACTGATTCCTAAAGTTTCCTGCGGAAACTCTCAAATTAGGTATCAACGACTCAAATTTATTTTGGTAGACTGATAAAATAATTTTCATACTTTTAAAATGATTTGTGTATTAGTGATGTGAGGAGGTCTAGATTTATCTAATTCACTCCATTTATATAAATGTATATATGTGTATTTATATATACACATATATAACCTTTCTGTTTATATATTGTTTTGTCTTTTTTTTAATAGTACTTGCTATATCTTATGCCTATGTCTGCTTCTAGTCCTTTTATATCTATATCTAACGCTAAAACATTTTTATGTCTTATTAATCTCCTAACATTGCTGTGAGGGAGACAGAAGAGTGATTACTCTTCACATTTTACAGAGGAGAAAACTTTGTAATTCCAAGATCATTAAGTAAATTCGCAGTAGAGTTAGCTATAAACTACAACAATATTTGAGCTGTGTAAAATTAAATCACAGATTTAGGAACAGAAATACAAAGATTAGAAAGTGAATGCAAATTAAAGACATAAACATTTATTTTTATTAAACTGAAATGTCAGTATGAGAACTCCATACATGTATTGATTAGGATGCTTCTTTTCAGTCTTCATGCTCTAACAGTTACTATGTGCCAGGAAAATATTATCTCAATCTTCACAATAAATCTATGAAATAGGTGCTATATTTATCTCCATTTTATAGCTGAGAATGAAACTGAGACAGAGGTTAAATGACATACTCCAGATCATAAGCTAGTATTTGATACTAGATTTAAATTCAGGTCTTCCTGATTCTCTGAGTTCTCTCCTGATTCTCTCCTGAGCTCTCTATCTATTGTACCACCTTGCTGCTTCAAGTTACCTTGAGCCTTAGGGTTTGAGAAAAAATTAATAAAGGAAAAATGTATGCCTCAATAAGTCAGATATGCTATCTTAACTCACTTGACTTAAAAAAAATGTTAGTTATGTTACTCAGGTCTAAACCTTTTCACTAATGAGAATAAGCAAAACAGTTCAATTATGCTGTATATCTTTAATGTTTAATTCAATTAGATCTCCCAATGAATGAATGAAAAACATCTATATGCTAACCACTATGCTAATAAAGACTATCCCTGCACTCATACAAGTAGCTTACATGTTATAAAGGAAGATAACATATATAAGCATGTGATAGAGAAGATTAGTATATAGAGCAAATAGAAAGGAGATAACTAGGGTGAACAACTTGATAAGATGTAAAGCATACCTTGAAGTCTAGAGTCACCTCTAGTAGTCCAAGTAGTCTAGTAGTCCAGTAGACCAAGTGTCAGTACTTGCTGATTCACCAATCAAGAAAGCATGGCCTCAGGATGGTTGTGAACTAGTTAGCTGGTCAGTAATAAGTAAATCAGTAAATAAGTATTTGTTAAATACTTATAACATGCCAAGTAACATGCTGTATTATGCTTTCTAGAGCCCCCAAATTGGGTTGCAAAAATGTACTATGCTTTCTAGAGACCCCACCCAGGGGTGTCAAAATATAATGTCCAGACTAGCTCTCTGGAGGATCTCGGGACTAGCCCAAGTCCTTGGTCTTAGTGGAGGAGTGTTGAAGCAGGAGATCATGAGGCTGGTCAAAGATGAAGTCTGTTTATTTCAAGTTCTCTCAGCCCCTAAATACCTTAGTACAATAACATCACTATAGCACACTGAGCATGTGCCCACTAAAGTACCATCACATCAGCACTGCACAAGTGTTAACTATAAGCATCCTGCTATTGATATATAAATTCCTCTTTAATGTAAGTATCCCTTGCTTCAAGTAGAACACAGGTGGTCACACCCTCCTTGACTCCTTAGAAAGGATGAAATGCACCAAAGGGAGATGGGAAGCCAAACCAAAGGCTGTCAGCTGGTTCCCTCTGGACTGAAAGGTCTTATACCTTACTCAGAGTTCCCCCCCATCTGCAGCTATGTTAAACACTATACTAAACACTAGTCCAAGCAAAGGCATAAAGCATCCTGCTTCAAGGAGCTCATATTCTAATGAAGGAGAGAATATACAAATATGTGGGTATATACAAGAAACATATAAAGTAGATGGAACGTAATCTTAGAGATGAGGGCACTAGCCATTTAAGCAACTGAAAAAGTCTTTCTGTAAAATATAGCATTTTAAATCTTTAAAGAAAGGGAAGCTAAGAGATAAGGAGGGAGAATTTTACAAGGATGGAGACAACCAGGGCAAAGGTAGAGGGATAAGAGATGAGATGCCACATAAAGAAACAGCAGATATAATATAAATGTCAGTCAGAAGTACTTAGGTCTTTATGGTCATAAAAGACAAAAGTATATTGGCAACTGAATGAAGAATACATTGAAATAGAAAGACTTAAAACAGAGGCTAATTGATGGATATTGCAATAGTTCAAGTAAAAAAGAATGAGGGCCAGAACAAAGGTGGTGGATGTGAGGAGAGAAAGCTATTTAGACAAGAGAAGTTGTGAAGACAGAAAGGATAAAATTTAGCAATGAATTAAATATGGGGGAAGAAAATAAGGAGGCAAGGAGATATCCACACTATTATAAACTAAGATGGTGGGAATGATAGTGCTATCATGAACAGAAAGAGAGAAAGTCAGAAGAGGGGTAGATTTTGGGGAAAAGATAATGAATTGAGCTGGAAGCATCCTGAGTATGACATGAGATAGATATAGATATGTGGAATTCAGTTTGAGATTTCAAAAAGTAGTCAAGGATATAAGACTAGAGTTCAATATATTTGTATATATACATATATCTGGGAATGATCAGCATGAAGATGATAGTTGACTCTATGATAGATGGTGAGATCATCAAGAGATAGGGAAAAGGAATAGATTCTTAGTTTGGAAGATTAATAAAAAAGATCCATTCAAGGAGAATAAAGAATGATTAAAAAGAAGTGAAATGAAAATGTAGAGAGAGTACATAGGAAAAGGTTCTCATAGGGACAAAGGCTAAATCAAAGTTAAGAAGGATGAAAATTAATAAAAGACCACTTAGATCTGACAAATAAAAGATCATTGGTAAGTTTGGAAAGAGTAGTTTCAGTTGAATAATGAATATGGGAGGCAAATTTCAGAAGGTTTAAAAGAGATCTAGAAGAAAGGAAATAGCAGCAAGAAGTTTAGTTGAGGAGAGAAAAGATTTAGGATGATATCCAACCAGGAGCGGTTGGATCAAGTGAGAATTTTTTAAGTATAAGGAGACATGAATATGTTTGTAGGCAGTAGTGATGGGGGAACCCTGAAACTGACTCTCTGATCTTGGGAACGAAGCCATGGGGTGAACCCCTGAGAAACTCTCCTCTGGGAGAGGCCTGTCTCAGGGAATGAAGATAAAGTGGCTTCATTCTGTTATTTTGGTTGTAACTAGCTGCACCCTCTATTGAGTTGAAAATTAGTCCAGGATCACTCCTACTTAGCTGGAACTTAAGTGGTCTCATTCAACTGGAAATCTAGGCTGGGGGCAGTGACAATATTGAAGGAATCTCATTCAATTGATCTCTTATAAAAACGGCAATTTTAAACTCATAACTTGCAGAGATCCAAAGCAGGATTATATCTTGTCAAGAAACCTCTCCTTGGCATAGCTGCCTGTTGGGACCTCTACCTGCTTTGAAGACATCCTCTTCTCAGTGGTAACCTCTTTTATTTCTCTACCAGGATTTCTTTGCTAGGACCTTTATTTCTCTAGCAAGACTGACTTCTCAGTGCCAATAAAACTTCCTTTTTTGCCACTAATATTTCAGGTTCATGAATTCTTTCACATTGAACCTGCGCTGACCAGAAGGGGATTCTCACAACTCATCTCTCTACATTGCCACTAACCACATCAGTAGGGAAAGAGCCGGTGTATGGGATAAACTCAGTGAAGACCCTCTCAAAAACATGTGGCTTAGATCTATGCCCTAATTATGGCTTGAAACTTTGCAATAACAAGTTGAACTATAGCTTAAAAACTGCAGATGTTCAATTATCTTGAATGAACATCCCCCTCCTGTTTCCCACCACCTCTTAATTAACATTTAAAGTACTTCTTTTAAAGGCAATTTCTTCTTTTCTTTCTGGAATAGATTTCCATGTTTAGAGTATAAACCTGGACTCCCCCAGACAATAGGAAAAAAAAGATCAAGATGGGGTACTTTCTGTTCTATTTAATCTTGGGCTTTGTAGTTTGAATTTTGTACTCCTTTAATTGACACCTGTGGGTTAGGAGATGCCCTTTCTCAGGACATTAATAAACCTCTTTTTGCTTTTTATCTGATATTTTTGTGGTCATTACTATTCCACACAGTTTGGGGGGGTCCTTTGGGGATATTTCCTACTCATGAGGAGTCTCTCCTGTTCTCTAGTGGGCAGGAACCCTCTGGAGAGTTCTCCAGTTTAATATTCTCTCTAAAACATAATATTCTCTGTTGGGGTTTTCTTGGGGTCTCTGGAGGTAGCCTTCCTTTCAGTTCAGTAATCATCCCAAATGCAGCCAGATGTTAAAGTACAAATCTTTGTCTTCTTCAAAGTCTTGTTTCCTTCACTTGGGGCTCGGTTAGATTTTCTGGAGGCCTTCTGGATCTTGGTTTCAGTGGAGAAGCAAAGGAGGACAACCTGCCCCCACTTCTCTGGTTTTCCCTAGTTATAATTCTGGCTGAGTTTGTCCGAGCTTATATCCTCTCTCATCTTGGGTGTGAATCTCATGGAACTATAGTAAATACTAAGTACATGTACTGAACTAGAGAACTGTTTAAGCACCATGCTAAACAACCATTGTCTCTATCAATTCCACTGAGTTAGCACTTTGTTTCAAGTTCTGGCCCAAAACAGTCCAGTGATCCTTGGACTTGGCTCAGGAACTCCTACTCCAATTGGGCAAACTCCCAAAGAGAGACACTCGAGAAAGCAAAAATGGAAGTGGACTAGCAAAGATAGAGGAGTAATTCAGCACAGGACATAAACCAGTGGAGAGAAGTTTGAAATCAGCTGGACAAATTATGTACAACTCAGGTAGAAGAAGCAATTAGTGGCTGGCGGAAAGGGGAGGAGGGGAAGGGGGAGAAAAAAGGGAGTGTTGTGGAGGGATTGGAGAGAAAAGAAGATAAGATATTGTGAGAAAGGCCCATTTCCCTTGGTGAAGTCCTCCATACTTTTCCCTTGCCAAGAACTAGTAAACTACTTAGGTGACTGGGATTGGGAGAATTTAGGTCTTTTGCATAATGTCATGGTTTATTGCAAATCTGGCATATCCCTTTTGGGCAAGTTCCCCTCCCTGCCTGAAGGCACTAAAGTGACCAGTCTTCCTACATTGGTAATGTATTTTGGTTTCATTAATCTTCATTCCCTCTGAAATAGCAGCTGTGAGGGCATCCATTTGAAAGGCACTGGAGCCACATTTTTTTATCATCTCCTTAAGGCTCTTGTCCCCATCTAAGGAGAGAATGGCTTTCTGGCAGTGGGCATTAGAGTTCTCTCTAGCTAATTTCTAATAAGAAGAGCAGCTGCTTCTCCTTTACCTACTAACCTCTCAACAGCCATCTGTTGGCAAGCCACAAAATCAGGGAAAGGTTCATATGGGCCTTGTTTAATTTCTATCATTGAGTGCCTCTGCTTTCCAGAAACCTGCATTTTGCTAAATGCTCTTCAGGCACATTGGGACATAGTGTAATGCCAGAGAAACTGAGACAGGAGAGAGATTAGAGAGTTTTTAATATTTTATTAATGGGAGAGTAAGATTGACTGGACAGGACTCTCGTCTCAAATTATCCAGTCAGACAGAGATAAAGATATACTGGGACCAAGGAATTCATGTTGGTCCCAGGTCTGGAGGAGACTATCATCTCAAAGAATCCAGCGTCCAGCATCCACCGCCAGCCGCCATTCTCCAGCAATGAATGGAGAATCTCTAACCTTTATATACCTTTTGGAGACAAAGAAGAGGGAAAGAGTAGGAAAGAGCGGGAAGCCCAGCTGGAAAAGGCTGTGAATCAAAGAGGAACCCAGAGACAGGATGTCTGAATACCCAGAGATAAAGATGTTAGTGAAATACCTTGGAATATTTTAGAGGGATGTTGTAAATTCTCAAGGACAGAAGATAATCAGGAAGTCTACTCTCTTGTTTATCTTGCTTGGGCTAACAATTTATAACCTTAGACTAATTGGTCCTCAGCCTTCATGGACCAGAGGGAGATTTACAGCTTAGGGGAGTAATTAGAGAGACTGGGACAAGGGAAACTTGTACAAGGAAACTGAGTCAGGACAGTTAAAGAGAACTGTGGCATAACAATAGTTAGGTAGTGTTAACTACCTCTTTCAGTTCCTTAAGTTTTTTCCACTTTAATGGGGCCCACGTCCTTCCCTGAGGGCCTTCAAATAAAGGACAAGTGCCTAGCCAAATCCTTGCTTCCTGGTCCCCTTCATTCGCTGTCTTCTGTGACATCTGTAAATCTGTGACATTCTGTAAATCTCCAAAGCTTCCACAAGGGGAGGGTGCATAAGGAGCAGAAGAGAAGCATTCCTCAGGAAAGGCAGAGGGTGGGAGAGTAAGCCATGCCTTGCCTCCTCCTGTGGTCTTGTTTTTTCATACTTCCCTTTGTTTACTTCCTCGTTTCTCATCTTATCCCTACCTTCTCCTGTTTCTTCATATCCATTTCTTGCTTCTATATGTTCATATCCTGTTTCTTCCTCATTACCTCTTTCTGTGACATCACATCTACTTCTTGCTTGCTTTACGATTCTATAACTTCTTTTCCCAGCACCTCTCCATCCAAGACTTTAACAAAAATCTGTCTTGTCTTCCATCCCATTCTCATCTCCCTTCCCATGATTGGATCTTGAGGTGCAAAACAGCCTTTCTTTATTGGTAATCTTAGCAGAGGTTAGCAGGAAGCAAGAGCAAGTGTACATATGCATCTCTCTCTGCAGGTGAATCCACAGAAGGGAGCTATCTGGAGTTAGTGCTGCATTCCAGGAGGGGAATCTAGCAAGAGGGCAAACCCCCTCGCCATCTCAAGGAACCTATTAGCAGTTTCTTCAACTCCTACTTCAGGGGCCAAGCCTCTTTTTACCTCCTGGGCCCGCCCTACCAGCTGATTGGCATACATGACATTCTCAGAGAGAGAAAAACATCTCTAACAGGATGGGACCAAGGAATCAAACTGAAAGCAGCTTCTTTGGTTCCTGATGAGGATGGACCCCAGTAGAGAAAAAGGACAAACCAGATCCAGAGGGATTAGCTGAGAACAAGATGGTTTAGGAAATGTATCAAAAATAGTGTAAGAGGTCTTCAAAGGTTGATAAATAAAGAGGAAGGATTGTATATTACAAACTGAATGAATACGGCTTTGACCCATGCCCTAATTATGACTTGAAACTTTGCAATAACAAGTTGAGCTATATATAGCTAAAAAGCTGTAGGTATTTGATTGTCTTGAATGAACATTCCCCTCCTGTTTCCCAGCATCTCTTAATTAGCACTTAAGGACTTCTTTTAAAGATAATTTATTCTTTTGTTTCTTGGATAGATTTCCATGTTTAGAGTATATGCCTGGACTCCCTTGAACAAGGGGAGAAAAAGTCAAGGGGATGAGAGCTTCTGGTCAGTATAATCTTATGTTTTGCAATTTGTGCTTGCTTTGCATTCCTTTAAGTGACTGACACCCTATCTGTTAGGAGATGCCCTTTCTGGTGAGATCATAAAAAACATCTCTTTTTGCTTTTTCTTACTCTGAGAGTCTCTGATTGTTTTTGTGATTTTTAATCTTGACAAAAAAGGGGGGAAGCAATTCTTCATACAATCTGTAGTGAAGGAGATAGAAGAGAGATATCTAAAGGATATAAGATGAAATGGCATGAAAATGGAGATTTTTTTTTCAAATAGCCTATGGGATGGTGGTGGATCACAATGGGGTTGAAACACAAATTGAGATCTCCAGCTGAGAGAAGGGAGTAGGGAGATCCTTTGGAAGGTTTGAGAAGAGATGAGAATGTTTGGACTAGCTGTTGTAGTAAGATAGAGAACTAATGAGAAAGTAATAAGTATTGCTTTGTTGCAATGAGGCTCCTTTTCAAATTGGGTAACATAAATTTAGAGTGAAGCCATCCCCAAGGTTTCATGACTTCCTTAAGTTTCATTCAACCTTAAACATAATTAGTGAGAGTGATACTGAGTTCAAAGTTGAGATTTGGCAAAGTGTGATCATTGATAGAACAAGGAGTCAAGGGAATTAAGAGAAAACAATAACCAAATACATCTATAGAAACAAATACAAAATAAATAGCAAATAATTAATGGAAGAAAGGCAATAGAATTAAGAGGTATTGGGAAAGGCTTCCTGTAGAAGGTAAAATTTATGTTGAGATTTAAAGGAAACAGGGAAGACAGAAGGCAGAAATAATGAATGTGAGAACTGTTGGCATGAAACACTGCCAGAGAGAATTTCCAGAGATAATCAATGGTGTGTCTTATTGTAGAACAACCAAGAAACCAGTTGTAAGGGCATAGTATAGGCTTCAAGAATCCCAGATGTAGTGCCACACTGACGTAATCCTAAAACTTATGTAAGTGACATTGCTTCTTCTACACAAGTGTATTTTTGGCAATGCTTTCACAAGCAATCACTTTTGTCTATTCCTAAATAAAAGTAGCCAGTCTGGGAAGAAGAGGGGACCAGAATAGCTGGGGAAGCTGAAGCTGCTGACAGCATGGCCCATCAAAGTTGTTGAAACTGCTGCTGCAACTGTCCCTTTCCAGACCTCATCTATGATGAATTGTTCATCATCTCCATTTGTTTTTTCTTCTTTGGGATCAAAGGACAGTGAGCTGAGATCTAACACCAGTGTTATTGGATTGAAAAGTACCTGATTTACATTTCCATTGATGTTGATTGCATTGATTCCAGAGCAGTGATGGCAGTATCTACATTTGAATCAGTGACATAAACCAAGAACAAACCATATATGTAAAGGAAAGGCAGCTTCACATTCTCTTCAACTTCTTTTAACTACTAGAAAGCAAAGAACTGCAAGCTATGGGACTTAGAAAGGGACAACCGTGAAATGCTTGCTGTGTTCCAAGTCCATCCTATATTTGGAAAAAATAAATATTAGCAAAAAAAAAAAAAAAGGGCAGTCTTGGCCCTTATGGAACTTACATTCAAGTAGAATGTACTTTTCTTACATAAAAGTAAGATTAAAAGGTGAGAGTGGAGAAACAAGGTAACTTTAGAAAGGTTCTCTTCTAAAGCCATTCCTACCATGGTCCTATCCATATTTTCATTGTAGCTCATTGTTATAGAGAGTATCCCCAAATTTTTATTGCAGTTTTTAAAATCTTAATAACTTAAAATTGCACTAAACTATTAAAGTTTAAAATCATGATATCAGGATATCTAGTTTGAAATAAATGTGAAAAATTTACAATGGCCATTCTCTGTAGAAAAGACTGGTTTATTTAAGGGAATAGGTTACAGACAAAATGAAGGGATAAAATTGCCACCAGAAATGGTAAATATGAATTCACAATTAACCAGGAGAAAAGAAATACTCTGTGAGGTAGGAATAAACCATTGACTGGCAATGTTGAAGTTGGGAAGGGATTCCAAAAGGTTAGGGATCACAGACCAGTGTCACAAGGTGTCTCAAAAGAATTTGCAGGCTTGAACCCATAATTGTGCAACTGAAGTGGGTTAAAATCCAAGAATTTAGCACAGAACCTGGAGAAGGGAGATGTCTTTGCCCAGTTCTTCATGTCATTGATATGCTAATTTTATGGCTTAGAGTAGAACTGAAGAGTGGTCTCAGGAATTTGGTTATCACTGACCAGCAGACCTAGGATTATCCTAAATCCAGACGATTTTAGGATCATTGACAAACAAGATTGTCAGAATAATAGTTAGAAAGTCTTAGAATTACTAATATATCTTCCCCAAAGTTTAAAGGAAGAAATATTATTGTATTCCTTGACCAGAAAACTTTTACTATCATTGGCAAAACAATAGCATTCTTAGATCAGAAGGCCTCAGGATCACAGATTCCAAAGCCAAAAGATTTAGGATCACTGAAAGATTGCTAAAACAGAAGCACCTTAAAATCAGGGGACTTTAAAGTTATTGTTGTCTCCTCTGGAAGCTATATTCCATCAGCAAATTAGACTGACCAGAGTTAGCTAGAGTAGAATTAGAAGGAAGGCACTATGAGGGAGAGAGAGAATACTTCATAGTGAGCTTAGTGCTAAAAAGAACTTAGCAAAAATCTTCACCATAAACAAATGTTTTATAGGAGAAATATAGCCTTGGGGGATTTTCAGGGAGACCTGAGAAATAAAGGAGCAAAACCAAGAAGGAGGAGACAGAAGCCAAATGAAATGTACTTGGCAGACCAGGTACCAGACCTGCTAATTAATATGTCAAAGATTGTTTAAAGATTCCCAGAAGTTGGGAGGCAGACAATGGGGATTGATAAAGAGTTCCTTTCTAAAATGTTTGGGTATTGGTTATATCTTATAGCCAGATAGCCAGAAGCCAGATAGGCTTCTTCCTTTTTTTTTTTTTTTAATTTTTATTTAATAATTACTTTATATTGACAGAATCCATGCCAGGGTAAATTTTTTTTTACAACATTATCCCTTGCACTCGTTTCTGTTTCAACTTTTCCCCTCCCTACCTCCACCCCCCCCCAAGATGGCAAGCAGTCCTTTACATGTTGGATATGTTGCAGTATATCCTAGATACAATATATGTTTGCAGAATCGAACAGTTCTCTTGTTGCACAGGGAGAATTGGATTCAGAAGGTATAAATAACCTGGGAAGAAAAACAAAAATGCAGATAGTTCACATTCGTTTCCCAGTGTTCTTTCTTTGGGTGTAGCTGCTTCTGTCCGTCATTTATCAATTGAAACTCAGGTCTCTTTGTCAAAGAAATCCACTTCCATCAAAATATGTCCTCATACAATATCGTTGTCAAAGTGTATAATGATCTCCTGGTTCTGCTCATTTCACTTAGCATCAGTTCATGTAAGTCTCGCCAGTCCTCTCTGTATTCATCCTGCTGGTCATTTCTTACAGAACAATAATATTCCATAACATTCATATACCACAATTTACCCAGCCATTCTCCAATTGATGGGCATCCATTCATTTTCCAGTTTCTAGCCACTACAAATAGAGTTGCTACAAAGATTTTGGCACATACAGGTCCCTTTCCCGATAGGCTTCTTCCTAAAAGGGAAGATAATTATTTCACATCAACTGAACTAAGATATTTGGGACAGGCTTGTACTTGTGCAGATTGAAGAAATATGATACCAATAGACATTTGAAGTCATACAAACACATTTTGACATGTGGAGGGAAAAAAAGAAAAAGAAAGAAAGAGAAAAATATATGCTTCAATCTGAATTCAGAGTCTCTCAGTTCTTTCTCTCTCGAGATGGATATCATTTTTTGATGCGGTTGAGACAGCAATACTTAATTCAAAATAAAGATGTGACAAATTCATAATGGCAATTATCCTCAACAAAAAGTAGATTAAATTAGGAGAAGTTATAGAAAAAATGAAGTGATACAATAGACACCAGGAATGCTAAGTATGAAATAGAATTGGGAGGTCATATAGTTAGACTGAGCAGAATTAGCTAGAGTAAGGAAAAAAGATGCTATTAGAGAAAAGACACTATGAAGGAGAGAAAGATAGTACTTCACAGTGGGTTTAGTCCTGAATAGAACTTAGCAAATTTCTTTATCATAAGCAGATCTTTTTTAGGGGAAACATAACCTTGGGATTTCCCAGTCACAAAGGCAGGAAGTCTAGAAAGAGAAGTTCAGAAGTTAAATGGAATGCTCCTTACAGGAGTTCCAGATCTGTCTAAAGATAGGGTAATCAATATGGCAAAAGTTGTTTAAAGCTGCACAGAAGTTTGAAGGAAAGATAAAGGAGTTTCATTCACACAATTATTCTTTTCAAATAGGATACTGTTATTGGAATTAAATATATCTGATAATATCTAGATGGGCTTCTTCCTGACAGAACTTAAGATAATCAGTTCACATCAGTTTCCTCATAAATCAATCATAATTTTCTTGGATCATTGTCTTGATCCCAGTATCTAAGTCTTTTTTTGATAACTGTTATAAAATGTTACATTATTCTCTTGCTGACGTCATTTTGAATCACTTCATTTATCTTCCCAGTTATTTTTTTTCTGAAACCATCCTCTTCATTTCTTATAGTTCAGTTATTACTTACAAGAATATGCCATAATTTGTTCAGTCATTTCCCAATTGATGGATCTTCTTTCAGTTTCCATTTCTTTCCTGTTAACAAAAAAAAAAAAGTTGCTATAAATATTTTTGCACAAGCAGATCCTTTCCCTTTTGACTTCTTTGGAATATAGAACTAGTTGTGATATTATTGAGTCAAACAGTATGCATAATTTGATACTCCTTTTGGGCATAGTCCCAAATTGTTCTCCAGAGTAATCAATCTAGTTCACAACACTACCAACATGCATTAGTACCCCAATTTTCCACATTCCCACCTACATATATATATATATTTTTTTTTTCTATTATGTTAGCCAATCTGATTAGTGTGAAATGTACTTTGGAGTTGTTTCAATTTGCATTTCTCTAATTATTAGTAACAATACTTTTTTTTTCAATTGGGAAATTGCTCTAATTTTCATAAATTTAGCTCCATTTTCTATATATTTAATAAATGAAATATTTAATAGAAAAAACTTATGGTAAAACTTTCCCCACATTCCTACTTTCCTTTGGCTGCATTGGTTTTGTTTGTGTAAAACCTTTTTATTTATTGAAATCAAAATAATCAATTTTACCTTATGTGATCCTTTCTATCTTTTATTTAGTCATGAATTCTTTTGCTATCTATAAATCTTACAGATACTTTTTCTATCTCTTCATTTTCTTATATCACCCTTTTTGTTTAAATCATATACACACTTTGATATCCTGGTATAAGGTATGAGATGTTGATCTATGCATAGTTTCTGCCAGAATTCTTTCCAGTTTTCCCAGCAGTTCAGCCAGTAATATTTTAGCCATTATAGTATAGATAGATGCAAGGAGCTCTATTATTTTCATAGGCTTCGACTTCCTTGCATCCATCTATACTATATATACTATATCTTTTGATTTTTTTTTAAATCATCACCTATAAGCAATTCTTTTGTAAATAGCTAGTAGGATAGTAAAATATTCAGGGAAAACTGAAAAACTTTGAAAGCTAAGGAGACATAATTAGGCTGTTAACTTTCAAAGTCATTCATCACTGAGGAATGGGCTAGGCAGATTATAAGTATCTTAAAGACTTTTCTAAATGTTAATGATGTTGAAGTGATGCCAAGTGTCCAAATTATATAGGAAGCATTCTACACCTTAATTCTGAACATCTTTTTTTTAGTGCCTTCAGATTTACCCAAGGAACTGCTGAAAATATACAAAATTAGGGATTTCATTTCATTGGAGACTACTTTCCAAAGTCAGAGAATCAGTAATAAACAAAAAACATCTAGTAAATTTTTTACCACAAGAACAGCACATTCCCAAATCACTATTAAAAGAGAATTTCATATTTTTAAAATTTATATCATTAACATCTGCTACATAATCAATGTATTTTTTCCTCAATAGTTGTAAACCATGGCTTTACGTTAGTTTATATTAGTTAACATAAATATTGATCATCATATGAATATGTTGCTTATATTCTATTTAACAGTTCCATGAAGACTAGATGTTGGAATCCTTACTAACTGCTAAGTAATTAGAGTTGATCTAATCTTACAAGAAGATGTTTTGGGCAGAACCTGAAACAAGGTACTAAGTAGAACTAAGTTCAATGAGTTCACACCTCCCTTGAAGCTCGTTGGGCCAGAGAGCACTATGGGAGAAAACCCATAATCCCTCTCTCTCGTATCCCACAATTCCTCCCTCTTGGATAAAAGAAACAGACAGAAGCTCTCGGTCAGATTTCAGTAGAGTTACACCAGAAGCCCTCTCTCTGAGGCAAGGCAGAATATTTTCCACTTGGCTGGCTGGTGGCAGAAGTGTTCTTGGGAGAGAGGAAGACGCTACAAGTCGAGATTTCACCGGAATGACATGAAGACTGGAGCTGGCTGGAGGCTGAAGAAAGCAGAGGCAGAGGCTGAAGGACCAGACCTTTGGATTTGGTGACATTCGGAGAGAGCTCTTGGAACCAAGCAGAGAGATAGGCCTCTAAGCTAACCGGGCTATATTGGGATAATAAAAGATCTGAACTTTTATCACCTGGCTGCGTTTTGAGAAGAAAAAGCTCACAACATTTTGGCGCCCGAACAGGGACAAACAGACCCCTCAGTGGATTTCAGTGGAAAAGCTCCGATCCTGATTCAAGTGGAAAAGCCTCTGATCCTGATCCAGTGGAAAAAACTTCAACCCAGAAATTAGGGTGAGTGCAACAAAGAAATTTTGTTAGAAGAGTTAAAGTAGAATTTCAGCTAAGATGGGACAGATATTTAGAAAACAGTCTGTTTCTGTTCAAGGAAAATGTTTAGAGAGCATTGTCAAAATTATGGAAAGCCAAGGTTTAATTATAAGTTTACAGCAAATCACTGAACTTTTACAAACTGTAAAGGATATATGTCCTTGTTTCTCTCTTGATAAGGAATTAGATCTAAATGAATGGAAATTAGTTGGAGAGGATCTTTGTCAATTCTATGATAAAAATGGGCCTAACTCAATAATTAATACATATAATGTAATACAATTGGCTATAAGAAGTTATTTAAGTGATAGAATGATGAAAAGGAAAGTACAGGAGGAAGAAAAGCCAACTTTACTAGGTAAAAAGGAGGACGAATCAGATGAGAATGGAGTTAATTACAATTCTGAGTATGATACTTCACAGCAGGAGGAATTAGGTGATTCCACATCTCATGACCCTCCCCCCACAATGAACCCTTCATGGGTGGAACAAGGGGGAGGGAGAGAGACAGAAACACAGTCAGCTTCTCCTGTAAAGCAGAATTTGACAAGATTAGAAAAAGCATTAATTAAGGCAAAAAATGAAGGAGAAGATATATCTGATTTTATAAATGCATATCCTGTGATTGAAGAGCTCAACTCCTCAGGTCAAAAAGAGAGAAAATACACTCCTTTTAATTTGGAAAAAATTAAAGATTTGAAAAAGGGTTGCACTCTTTATGGGGCTATGATGAACATGGAAAGACAAGGTCCTTCTTGGCAGAGGAATTCTAGAGAAACTCGTCGATGTTTTCAGTGCAGAAAAATTGGACATTTGAGAGCTCATTGTAGATATGGAGATAGAGTGAGAAGACAGGGTGAGAGAAAACCCAAAACCCCATGTCCAAAATGTAACCGAGGCTTTCATTGGGCCTCTAAATGTATATTGACCCAGAAGAATGAGAGGCAGGGCCCAGCTCCAAAGTATCAATCAAAGGACAGGTGGGGCATGATAGCAGCTGAGGTTACACCCAGAGAGACTTTAGACCAACAGAAAAGCAATCAGGATTACAGTTGGGAAGAATACAGGCCTTTTAAGACAACAAGACAATATCCAATGCAAACAGCTCCAATGTAATTACCAGATGATGAGGAGAAATCCAAAAGTGGTAAATAGAAGAGAATTAGATAGGTTAACTGCTTGGGGAAGAGGATCTGCTTATATTTCTACAGGTGGAAAAGGAATCAGATGGCTACCAATGAGACTGTCAAAAGAACTTTAAAATCTTCAGAAAAATTGTTGATGAGACTTTTTGCAGTACTTCAGAGCTTACAGGAATTATTAGATTCCTGGCGCATGAACTAATGGACAATGGATTCCTTATGGACTATTTCTAGGACTTATGGACATTTGTAAATTTTCAGGTCGATTTATGTTGTTATATTACTACTTGCCTGTGTTATATTACTATGTGCTTATGTATTTTAAGCAATTGCAAGAATCATTGGATTTCTTGAGATGAAAGATTGTTGATGAGACTTTTGCAGTAGTTAAATTTTCATGTTGATTCATGTTATTTGTTACATTACCACTAGCCTGTGTTATATTGCTGTGTGCTTTTGTAAATTATGTATAATGCCTCCCATATTGAAGGATTTATGTATACCATGTATATCTGTTACAAAGTTCTGGCCCATATTGATGGATCTATGTGTACCCCCTCAGAAACCCCCTATGTTTTAAAACAAAAGAAAGGGGGAGATGTTGGAATCCTTACTAACTGCTAAGTAATTAGAGTTGATCTAATCTTACAAGAAGATGTTTTGGGCAGAACCTGAAACAAGGTACTAAGTAGAACTAAGTTCAATGAGTTCACACCTCCCTTGAAGCTCGTTGGGCCAGAGAGCACTATGGGAGAAAACCCATAATCCCTCTCTCTCGTATCCCACAATTCCTCCCTCTTGGATAAAGAAACAGACAGAAGCTCTCGGTCAGATTTCAGTAGAGTTACACCAGAAGCCCTCTCTCTGAGGCAAGGCAGAATATTTTCCACTTGGCTGGCTGGTGGCAGAAGTGTTCTTGGGGGAGAGGAAGACGCTACAAGTCGAGATTTCACCGGAATGACATGAAGACTGGAGCTGGCTGGAGGCTGAAGACAGCAGAGGCAGAGGCTGAAGGACCAGACCTTTGGATTTAAAGACATTTGGAGAGAGCTCTTGGAACCAAGCAGAGAGATAGGCCTCTAAGCTAACCGGGTTATATTGGAAAGAATAAAAGATCTGAACTTTTATCACCTGGCTGTTTTTTGAGAAGAAAAAGCTCACAACAACTAGAGATCATATTTAATGTTTTGCAAGGTGATCTCGACTATAGTTTATCTTCCTGAATTTGGTCATCATTTTCACCTCTTTTTCTTATGTAAGTATATTGTTTGGTTGCAGTAAAGATGGTAGAGCTAAAATTAGAGTTGGTTGAAGTGTAAGACATGAATTCTTGTCTTAAAAAAAAAGAACTTGAGGGAAGCTTTTTTTTTTTTTTTTTTTTTTTTGTAAACAACTGATTATCTGGAAGATTAAAAATCTGAAATCTTCATGGTGCTCTTACTCCCTCTTCTGGCAGTTAAATGAATGCTATGCTATAAATATTATTTGCCATATGTTATTGATATTTTCATTTCTACCTCATTATCATTTCTGAATTTATCTCTACCTTCTACCATCCTTATCTGGCAAATCATTTGTAACAATGTGTGTGTGTGTGTGTGTGTGTGTGTGTGTGTGTGTGTGTGCATGCCTGCACGAGGAAGAAGAAAAGAGATGACAAGAAATGAGAGAACATCAAGGATGCTGCTTTATTGAGACTTTGAGTATTTGAAATGACTGAGCCCCAGGTGAAAGTCTTATATCTAAGCTTGTAACTTCTTCTGTCACAGGTTGCCTCATGATAAAAAGGGCCTGCATATACTTTTCAAACCTCATTTTTCTCTGGTTCACTGACATACCCAAGATTCTAGAAATTAAGAGTATTAATGCCTGATATTGCTCTCTACTGCTTCACTTAGTCTATGCCCCACATTATATTAAATGCTGGGGATACAGATTGGGGCAAAATCAGGCTCTATCCACAAGGAGCTTATACTTTAACAAGGGAGAAAACATTCAAACAGAGTTGAACAAACAAGATACACACACACACACACACACACACACACACACACACACACACACACTTATTTAAAAGACTTCCAAACATAGGAGTTTTATTTATACATTAAAAGACATAAAAAGGACTCTTAACCAAATTCATTATGATTCAAAATATCACTTTACTTCCAATGAGTTACCCTCCTCCAAAAGACATTATAGTCTCAGAGATTTTTATATGCATTGCTCGAGAAAATACACTATAATAAAAGCTCTTATGTACTCAGATTAGACCTTTAACTGAATTTGCATTTTGTTAATTACTGCAATATCCACATAAATTCTAAAAACAATTGTGTGTGTGTGTGTGTGTGTGTGTGTGTGTGTGTGTGTGTTTAAAGACGTATCTCTGATATGCATTGTATAACTTCAGTCCTCTGGGAAACTATTTATAGCTCTATGTTACAGATCAATTGCTGATTGAACTCATTGGAAGGAGTTTCTATACAGAAGTGCCCCATAGTTATGAAATCATATCATAGGTCTAGAGCTAACAAATAAATAAATTATAGACCTAACAAATAAAATATTATGTATCAAATTATTTTTAAAATAAATTTTATTGACATATTTTGTTTTTCCATAACAGGCTTTTATAGATACATCATCTTATCTTTCAAAGTGATATATACCTTTCTTTGTGTTGTCACATTCCTCCAACATCTTGTACTCAGTGACTTATTTATATCCATAATGCACTTTCATAATCTATAGTAAGGTGTGAATATCTCAGAAGGGATTAATATGTTACTTTACTCATAGAATATTTGCATTTTAGCAGAAAAATCCTAGATATAAGGATTAATACAGAGAAATAATTCTTTAGTGTTGGAATTCCAGTTATTTATAGATATAGTCTACTTTAAATAAGCCCTAGATATAAAATTGCAAATTTTGAAAAAGAATGAGTTAAAAGATGATCATTCATCTTATAAAATAAATCATCACAGCTCTTTTAGAACACTTAAGATGTTGTTCCATTTGGAAAATTGAACTTTTCAGGATCACATAGACTGGGCAAAATGAGATACTGTACAAAGCTAAACCTATGTATATGGAATCTAGTGAATATGGGGGGAATGAAAGGTTAGAAAGAGGGGGGAAAGTCTTACTGGATAGGTCCCCAAAGTAGAACAAGTTCAAACATGGAAATATGGCAGCAGCATGATATTTTGGCCCAATAGACACTCTTTATCCCAACAAAGACATCCAAGACTCTAGGTTTTTAATAATCAGACCTTCTGCTATTGCTCTTCTCCTCCTCAGTGCTGTCAACTCTGGAATATCTCCATGCACTCCTATCTGGACAGCTCAGGAGTTTCTATCTACTTCTGCCTTGGATAGTTAGTACTATATCTCCCCTGAAAGGATATGGCCAACTTATGGCTTTGGAGACTTGGGACCAGCTCAGGCTGATTCAAAAGCTCTTTCTTCATAGGCACTGGAGGAACATTCCCTTTCAAAGTTCAACTAACTTGAGTTACAAAATTGAGTTTGGAAAAGGAGAAGAGACAGGCATCCATATGAAAACCAATTTATAACAATTTACTAAATTTCCCCTTATAGCCCCAGTTTTTTTTTAAAGATACATTTGACAATAAATGTCACTTCCAGAGAAGTTCCCTCACCACCTTTATAAAGCAGGTGCTTAATTAAGGAGGAAGAAATCTGTTTCCTTCTAAGCTCAGTCTCTGAAATTGAGCCAGATTTTGCAACTCACCCACCCCCAACACAAACAAAGGGTGGAGATGGTTTCCATACCTAACCATTGATAAATATTACAGTGGGAGGGAGGGAGAGGATAAAGGTATTTTTGCTCTATTCCTCACATAAATATCATAATATAAATATGTACACATATAGCATTTGTAGAACTCTGTTTATGTGCCCCATTAACACACCTATATGATCCCTATATGATCAGTGATTGTGTCCTTTTGAGATATGAGGTGAGCTTACTGACTCAGCTTCTTAGCCACAATGAATGTTTATCTATCTGTATGTGGCATTTTATTATTTCAAAGCTTATTGATGTATATTTCCATAATTGATCTTTCACTGAGGTAGAAATTACAATAATGTGTATGTATAATAATTATACACATTTTACAGATGAGAAAACTAAACTCAGTGAATTGCCAACAGTCACACCATGTTAGCAAATGGCAGCGCTGATACTGAAATTCAGATTTCCTGATTCTAAAGTGGTTTTTTCCCTACACTAAGCTGTCTCTAGCATATTTAAAGGACTCTAAACCCTTAAAATGTATTTTGTTCAAATGTTCAATATTATTGCCTCAGACTTTTCAAGGTGGATCCTTTTAGAAATAAAGGGTATTGAATAAGTTCTCTATGTGGGAGGGATGAGAATATTTTTCCTCTGTTGCAGACCATACACTCTAATACAAAAGATGAAGGAAAATACTCCAATTGACTATCCTAGGTTTAAATTACATCAAAAAATAGATTTTCCCAAAAATGAATGTTCTCATCAACTATTAAGTTCATAGGGGCCATATTCAGATGAATGAACAGTTTGGTTCTCAGAATTGTACAAAGAGTGAACAGAAAGTCAACAAAACAGCATAATTTTAATACCACAGAACATTTCAACATCCTTTTCAATTTAGATGTTATTTATAAATAAAAGAATCAAATAAAAATTGGCTAGTAAAAATAAGAAAACAAAAATTCTTGGGAATTAATTTATCCTTTAAGAAAAATGTCCTTTCCATAAATTTTATTTGACTTCAATAAACAACATAGGAATATTTAATTGTTTTTCTGCTTTGTCTTTTAAATGCATTCATTTCAACAGAAGGTATTGATACTTGTTTACTGAAGAGGAACTGGTTTTTTGTAATCAAATTTAGAGATCCTTCAGAGACTACTATCCATATGGCCCTGGATAAGTAATTTGACTTTCTTGTTCTTCAGACTAGACTAGATGGTCTTTGAGGTTCCTCTTAAGATTCCATGATTTGTAGCTTCCACAGTTGAAGGAATTGAAGATATTTAGTTTAGAAAAGAAAAGTTGGATTGAAGAGGAAGAGGGATGCGTTATCTTTTATGCATTTGAAGACTTAGCCAAAGGAAAGAGGGATTAAAGGTATTCTATTTCTGGCCATCAAACACACCATTGGTAACACCTCTAGGATGTAGCTTGAATTTGAATTAAAATGTAAATAGGAAATCTTAATAAAATAAATAAAAATATATTAGAACATAGATTTATTCATGTATGGGTTCCTAAGCAAATATACGGTCTGCAAGAATCTTTATGTATTGTCCCCATTTATGTATTGGTCCCCATTACTATTTAAGATTAAAACACTTGAAGAGTAGGAAAAATAGAAAATTGTGAAGGGACAATTTTAGACTTGATGTAAGGAAAAACTTAACAGTATTTTCAAAAAAAATTTTTTTAAGGAAATGATGGATTTTTCCTCATTAGAGGTCAAGGAAGAAAAACTGGATGCCCATATATCAAATATATTATAGAAAAGAATATTTTTAAATCTCTTCCAAAGTCTTGAATTATGATTTTCTGTGAAAACATGATTATAGCTATATTATTTAAAGGTCATTTTCCTAATTGATAGAATTCCAAATCTTTTTGTTTACTATTTTTTACAGTTTTGTATTAACTAATAGTCTTTTTGTTGACAATGTTAGTATGACCTAAAATAAATATTTAAATGTTGTACTATGCTATGATTGTTTTATTTTCTTTATTCCCAGAATCTTATGAAGACAACTGAATTCAATGACCATTTATTAAACGCCTAATGAGAATTTGTTTGCTGCCTATACAGTTCTGAGCACCAGTTGTACTCTTGTCCATTTATAGCTTCCAATAAAGTTAATATCTGCTGAGAACATTCTCATCAAGAGAAAAAAGTCTACTCTTGCCACATATACACTGCATCTGGAATAATATAAGTGGGTATTGCTTACTTAAACAATTTCCTTTTCATGAAAATGTAAACTTTTACATTCATTGAAATCATTTTATTTACAATTGATATCCCTTAGGACACAGACATGGCAAAGTTTACATGATCTATGCAGGATGTCCCAAAAGACTTATTATAGTTTGAAGTTTTAAAGAGCAAATGGCTTAAAACTATTTAGAACTACTATTTAGCTAAAGCTTAAAAAAAAAAAAAAAACTTTGATAAAAACTTCACTAAATCTTTTGGGATATCCTCAAATACAATTTTATCAGCAGATTGTAAAATACATTATTATTCTGTAAAAATAAAATTGATTTCACAAGGCTCTTAGGAAAGGGTGAATAATGAAATCAAAGTGAATCTGTTGGTTTTTCCTTGGTTTGTTTATTAGAAAAGCAGGAACAAAAGGTCATTCACTATATAGGCCAGCTTGGTTAAATAAACTGAAACATAATCTTCGACCACCTTCCACTTATTTGGGTTAAAAAGTAATGTCTATAATATTGATTCTTATATACCAGCATGTCTCCAATGAAGAAATGGATCTAATTTACTGGATTCTACTTCATTTCTTTTCATTTTTGTTTGTTTCGATATCTTTGTTCTTGAAGGAATTCAGTGTATTTCTTTCAGGCAGAAACTTGCATTCTTTAAATTTACTTCTATATATACTCCACTTCTCAGTGGAGATGCCAAAGTAAATGATAATTTATTAGCCAGATGAAGATTTTCATTAGGCATTTAATTGGGAGGATCTGGTTTGTATGCTAGACTGTCACAAAGACCTATGCAATTTATTCTTTGCAAAAATGTTAAATTACCTTCATGTAGACCAATTTAAATATATATATATATATATATAATATATATATATATATATATATATATATATATATTCATTTAAAATTTGAACAGATGATGCCATTTTAATCCATCTTCCCCATAGCAGCCAAATGGACAGTTGTGAAGCATAAGTATTATGATGTCACTACATTGCTCACAAATCTCCCTATTGCTTCTGGGATAAATCCTGTTGTTTTGTTGCTATAAAATACAAACTCTACTTTTTGATATTTAAAACCCTTCACAATTTTGAGCCAACCTACTTTTCCAAGTTTATTATTCCCCATCACATATTCTAGATATCCAGCTTAATTATTCTACCAGCTACTTCTCACACATAGTAACTCATCTCCCAACTTCTTATCTTTTGCACAGACTATCTCTCTGGCCTAAAAGGCATGTATGCCTTTACCCCTACTTCTTAAAAATCCTCTTTTCTTCGAAGTTCAAATCAAGTATCCTTTTCTTCAAGAGGCTTTTCCTGATTTCATCCCAGCTGCCAACATCTTCAACCACCCCCCAAAAGTTTAATTTGTAATCATAGGCTCACAGATTTACATACAGATTCCTTGGCTTTAACTATTCTGATATCCACAGTTTAATAACACTGAGGCATTAAATAATTTGGCTAACATCACCCAAATAGTAAGTGACAAAGTTGGAAGTTGAACACAAACCCAGAATTCTTCTCACTGTTTTTTGATAACTCTCTACTTTGTATTTATTTTTATGTGCAATAGAATACAAGTTTCTTGAGAGCAGGTTTTTTATTTTTGTTTTTTGTCTTTTTATCTTCCAGTATCTAGGATGATATCTGATACATAGCAGGAATTTAATAAATGCTTGTTGATTGACTGAATTTCTTGTAACTCCATTTAATATTATATTATATTCAAGCACTTTCTGGAAGGGGGAATACAAACCACTAAACATAACCAAAGATTTTTTTTAATTCTGTTCAGTAAACTGGCCCATAATTTAAATACACTGAGATATAACTTGCACCAAGGAAAGATGAACATATTTAGATAAAGTAAAAATTTACTTTAAATTATACCCACTAAACATACTAGTCTAGATTTCAAAAGATTACTACTCGAATTGAGAAATTGGTGTTTATAGCTTTCCAAAAATCCATCAATGCTGCTCTAATATATAAATAGCAAAGATTATTTTTTTCATCTATCAGTGAAGTAAAAACATCAAAGGAATTTGAGCTGCAATGAGAATATGTTCAGCTTAGGATACTTATAGCAACTAGAAATCTTCAAAAATAGTATCATCCTTCTTATTATAATCTATTCTCAATGTTAATGTTTTCTATCAGTAATTTTTAGTTCAGGTATTCTATATACTAGGGCCAACAAAAGAAGGACACAACAATAATATCAACATTTCTGAACTTTTTATAAGGTGATCAGTATCATTTGTTTATTGACAGGAAAAAAAAAACAGAAGCAAGTGAACTAAGCAATAATAAAAATTTGAAGTTATAGGAAATACTCTAATGATCTTAAGGATTGTGATAAGTATTCTGATAAATCTTTACAGAAGCTAGCAAAATTAACTGTACCTAAGGATAAAATCTTTCCTTAAGTATGTTTAAGGAACATAACACAAAGGAAACAACATAAAATTGGAAATATTTCAGTAACATTAAGAAGAAAGCACTTTTCCCAGACTGCATCAGTTCTTTTTTATTCCCCATGAGATAATTGGGGTTAAGTGATTTGCCCAGGATCACAAAGCTAGAAATTGTTAAGTGTCTGAGGTCAGATTTGAACACTGCTCATCCTGACTTCAGGGCTGATGTTCTATTCACTGCGCCACCTACCTGCCACCTAGCTGCTCTCCTTTTTTCTTATAGTTGCTATATTGCCTTGAAAATAAATGATATTAATGAAAATGTTGATCTATTATTCGTTATTTTTTATTATTTTTAAATTTTTTATTATTGTTTAACTTACTACTAAGCCCAAGAATAAGGTTAGGAACTGGATCTTTTGTTTCACCAATTTGGGAAACTCCAAAGTGATGAAATATTCTGTACCATCACCATCTCTGCATCTTAGAGTTGGAGGAAGTCATGTAGATCAAGACTTCTCAAACTTTTCCCACTCACTACTCTATTTTGTCCAAGAAATTTTTACATGATCCCAGGTAGATAGGTATATCAAATATGTATACAAATCAAAAATTTACTGATAATCATAAAAGAATTTATTTTAAAAACAATTCTTTGGTATACATATGTTTGCCATTTATTAAAGATGAAAGCAAATTAATATACTAATGAGATACATTTGTCTATATTTACATAAAGAATTAAATCTTGGTAGGATTTTGATACTTTACTGTTACCAAATTTTTCACAACCACCACAGATCACTGAGAAGTTAAATGATTGGTCAAAGTTCACACAGCCATCATGTGTCAGAGGCAGAATTTGCTTCGAGGTTTTCCTGGCATTGAGTCCAGTTTCTATTCACTACACTAATTCTTCAGGCTCTAAAAGAAAATGTGACATTAATTGCTACTGTCAGATAATAGAAACTTATTAAACACCTAAGGACTACAAAGGTGTTGACTGTATAATATTAATTAATTATTAATTAATGGATTAATTAATATTATTAATTAAATATTAAATTGGCTTAGGGACAATAATATCTTAAGAGAAATTTTAAAAGGAATGGGTTTTCAGAAAGAGAAAAAGGCAAATGGCACATATAACATATGTTGTATTTTCTCCACAAATTTTATTGAGCATGTTTAATCTCCAAATCTGTTGGGAGTCCATACTCCAAGAATCCTCTAGGCCATGAAGGTATCCAGAAGCTGAACATTCTAAAAAAAAGAATATTTGTTTTTGAAAGCAACATATTTTAATAAAGTCAAAAAGCACATGGATTATAGGGGAAATTATTAGTTCAATACTAATCATAGAAATGCTGTGAAACTTGGAAGCCATCATGGACTATCAGCAGAAATTCTCATTTCAAAACAAATACAAGTTCTATCAAAACTAAGGCTTACCTACATATTAAAACATAAACTCCTTAACAATATCATGACAACAGATTATTTCCCTTGGCTTAGTTGGCTATACCCTGACAAAAGGTTGTATCAACTTCTTATATACAAGAAAAGAGGAGAAGGAAGGCTATTTATTATTTTTCTATGCTAAAGAAGGAATGAGAAAGCTACCCCTAAGCAACTGTCACTGAAGAAAAGAAGAGGAAAAATTCAGGAGACTGATGTTCTGAGAGATTAGAAAAGGAAAAGGAAGAGAAAGAGGAGTGGGAGGGAAAAGGAGAAGGGAGGAAGAGGTAGAAAGGATTCATGGAAGTAAGATTTCCCTTTTTCTTTTTTTCCTCAAAATTTCTTTCTTTTTATTTTTGTTTTTACTTTTTTTACTTTTGTTCCAAATTTTCCCCTCCTTCTCTCCACCCTCTTCCCTAGCTGGCAGGTAGTTCAATATATATTAAATCCAATATATGTAAACATATTTATACAGTTATCTTGCTGCATGAGAAAAATCAGATCAAGAAGGAAGGAAAAACAGGGACAAACTGCAACCATTCCCAATAAGATCAGGAGTGAAACAAGGTTGCCCACTCTCACCATTACTATTTAATATTGTATTAGAAATGCTAGCTTTGGCAATAAGAGTTGAGAAAGAGATTAAAGCAATAAGAATAGGCAATGAGGAAACCAAATTATCATTCTTTGCTGATGATATGATGGCATACTTAGAGAACCCCAGAGATTCTACTAAAAAGTTATTAGAGGGGCAGCTAGGTGGCTCAATGAGTAGAGCACCAGCCCTGAAGTCAGGAGGACCTGAGTTCAAATATGGTCTCAGACACTTAACACTTCCTAGCTGTGTGACCCTGGGCAAGTCACTTAACCCCAGTTGCCTCAGGAAAAAAAAAAGTTATTAGAAACAATCCACACCTTTAGCAAAGTTGCAAGATACAAAATAAACCCACATAAATCATCAGTATTCTTATATATCACTAACAAAACCCAACAGTTAGAGTTACAAAGAGAAATTCCATTTAAAGTAACTACTAATTGTATAAAATATTTAGGAATCTATCTGCCCAGGGAAAATCAGAAACTTTATGAGCAAAACTACAAAATACTTTCCACACAAATTAAGTTTGATCTAACCAACTGGAAAAATATCAAATGCTCTTGGATTGGGCGAGCAAATATAATAAAGATGACAATACTACCTAAACTAATCTATTTATTTAGCGCTATACCAATCAGACTCCCAAAAAACTATTTTGATGACCTAGAAAAAATAAAAACAAAGTTCATGTGGAAAAACAAAAGGTCAAGAATTTCAAGGGAATTAATGAAAAAAAAAATCAAATGAAGGTGGCCTAGCTGTACCAGATCTAAAATTATATTATAAAGCAGCAGTTACTAAAACCATCTGGTATTGGCTAAGAAATAGACTAGTTGATCAATGGAATAGGTTAGGTTCAAAGGACAAAACAGCCAATAACTTTAATAATCTAGTGTTTGACAAACCCAAAGACCCCAGTTTTGGGGATAAGAATGCATTATTTGACAAAAATTGCTGGGAAAATTGGAAATTAGTATGGCAGAAACTAGGCATTGACCCACACTTAACACCATACACCAAGATAAGGTCAAAATGGGTTCATGACCTAGGCATAAAGAATGAGATTATAAATAAATTGGAAGAGCATAGGATAGTTTACCTCTCAGACCTGTGGAAAAGGGAGGAATTTATGACCAAAGAAGAACTAGAGATCACTATTGACCACAAAATAGAAAATTTTGATTATATCAAATTGAAAAGTATTTGCACAAACAAAACAAATGCAGACAAGATTAGAAGGGAAACAATAAACTGGGAAAACATTTTTACAATCAAAGGTACTGATAAAGGCCTCATTTCCAAAATATATAGAGAACTGACTCTAATTTATAAGAAATCAAGCCATTCTCCAATTGATAAATAGTCAAAGGAAATGAACAGACAATTCTCAGATGAAGAAATTAAAACTATAGCCATATGAAAATATGCTCCAAATCATTATTAATCAGAGAAATGCAAATTAAGACAACTCTGAGATACCACCTGTCAGATTGGTTAGAATGACAGGGAAAGATAATGAGGAATGTTCAAGGGGATGTGGGAAAACAGGATACTGATACATTGTTGGTAGAATTGTGAACACATCCAGACATCTGGAGAACAATTTGGAACTATGCTCAAAAAGTTATCAAACTGTGCATACCCTTTGATCCAGCAGTGTTTCTACTGGGCTTATACCCCAAAGAGATACTAAAGAAGGGAAAGGGACCTGTATGTGCCAAAATGTTTGTGGCAACCCTGTTTGTAGTGGCTAGAAGCTGGGAAAATGAATGGATGCCCATCAATTGGAGAATGGTTGAGTAAATTGTGGTTTATGAATGTTATGGAATATTATTGTTCCATAAGAAATAACCAGCAGGATGAATACAGAGAGGACTGGCGAGACTTACGTGAACTGATGCTAAGTGAAATGAGCAAACCAGGAGATCATTATATACCTCAATAATGATACTGTTTGAGGATGTATTCTGATGGAAGTGGATCTCTTCGATAAAGAGAGCTAATTCAGTTTCAATTGATCAAGAATGGACAGAAGCAGCTACACCCAAAGAAAGAACACTGGGAAATAAATATAAACTGCTTGCATTTTTGTTTTTCTTCCCGGGTTATTCATACCTTCTGAATCCAATTCTCCCTGTGCAGCAAGAGAACTGTTCGGTTCTGCACACATAAATTGTATCTAGGATGTATTGTAACCCATTTAACATGTAAAGGACTGCTTGCCATCTGGGAGAGGAGGTGGAGGAGGGTGGGAGGGGAAAAATCGGAACAGAAGTGAGTGCAAGGGATAATGTAAAGAAAATTACCCTAGCATGGGTTCTGTCAATAAAAAGTTATTTAAAAAAAAAGAAGGAAGAAAAGAAAAACTGAGAAAGAAAACAAAATGCAAGCAAATAAACAACAGAGAGAGTGAGAATGATATGTTGTGTTCCACACTCTGTTTCCGCAGTTCTCTCTCTGGGTGTAGATGGCTCTCTTCATAACTAACCAAGTGGAACTGGTTTGAATCCTCTCATAGTTGAAGAGAGCCACATTCATCAGAAGGAATTTCCCTTTTTCTAAAAAAGGAGATAGGGATAGTTCGGGAAGGGCATCCCTTTCCTTTAAAAAAAAAGAAGGAAGAAAAGAAAAACTGAGAAAGAAAACAAAATGCAAGCAAATAAACAACAGAGAGAGTGAGGATGATATGTTGTGTTCCACACTCTGTTTCCGCAGTTCTCTCTCTGGGTGTAGATGGCTCTCTTCATAACTAACCAAGTGGAACTGGTTTGAATCCTCTCATAGTTGAAGAGAGCCACATTCATCAGAAGGAATTTCCCTTTTTCTAAAAAAGGAGATAGGGATTGTGGTGAGCTTTTTCTCCTCAAAAAGCAGCCAGGTGATAAAAGTTCAGATCTTTTATTATTTCCAATATAGCCCGGTTAGCTTAGAGGCCTATCTCTCTGCTTGGTTCCAAGAGCTCTCTCCAAATGTCTTTAAATCTAAAGGTCTGGTCCTTCAGGCTCTGCCTCTGCTTTCTTCAGCCTCCAGCCAGCTCCAGTCTTCATGTCATTCCAGTGAAATCTCGACTTGTAGCGTCTTCCTCTCTAGAACTCTCCGACTGGCCCATTGGCCTATTTATGCTCCTTCCAGAGAGAGGGATTATGGGTAGTTCTACTTAGTACCTTGTTTCAGGTTCTGCCCAAAACATCTTTTTGTAAAATTAGATCAACTCTAACTACTTAGCAGTTAGTAAGGATTCCAACATCTCCCCCTTTCTTTTGTTTTAAAACATAGGGGGTTCCTGAGGGGGTACACATAAATCCATCAATATGGGCCAGAACTTTGTAACAGATATACATGGTATACATAAATCCATCAATATGGGAGGCATTATACATAATTTACAAAAGCACACAGCAATATAACACAGGCTAGTGGTAATGTAACAAATAACATGAATCAACATGAAAATTTAACTACTGCAAAAGTCTCATCAACAATCTTTCATCTCAAGAAATCCAATGATTCTTGCAATTGCTTAAAATACATAAGCACATAGTAATATAACACAGGCTAGTAGTAATGTAACAACATAAATCGACCTGAAAATTTACAAATGTCCATAAGTCCTAGAAATAGTCCATAAGGAATCCATTGTTCGTTAGTTCATGCGCCAGGAATCTAATAATTCCTGTAAGCTCTGAAGTACTGCAAAAGTCTCATCAACAATTTTTCATCTCAGGGAATCCAGTGATTCTTGCTGGTTTTTCAGGAACTGAAAGCTGAAGATTTTAAAGTTCTTTTGACAGTCTCATTGTTAGCCATCTGATTCCTTTTCCACCTGTGGAAATATAAGCAGATCCTCTTCCCCAAGCAGTTAACCTATCTAATTCTCTTCTGTTTACCACTTTTGGGATTTCTCCTCATTATCTGGTAATTACATTGGAGCTGTTTGCATTGGATATTGTCTTGTTGTCTTAAAAGGCCTGTATTCTTCCCAACTGTAATCCTGATTGCTTTTCTGTTGGTTGATGACATCAGAGTTCTGAATTTCTAAAGTCTCTCTGGGTGTAACCTCAGCTGCTATCATGCCCCACCTGTCCTTTGATTGATACTTTAGAGCTGGGCCCTGCCTCTCATTCCTCTGGGTCAATATACATTTAGAGGCCCAGTGAAAGCCTCGGTTACATTTTGGACATGGGGTTTTGGGTTTTCTCTCACCCTGTCTTCTCACTCCATATCTACAATGAGCTCTCAAATGTCCAATTTTTCTGCACTGAAAGCATCTACGAGTCTCTCTGGAAGTCCCTTGCCAAGAGGGATTCTGTTTTCTCATGTTTGGATTTTGGGAAGTCTGCATCATAGCCTGGCTATAAAAGGCACCTGTGCCCACTGTGGCACAGCGTCTTATGAGTTCCTCTAAAGGAGCATCCTTGCGCAGTCCTAGTATAATTCTTCTGCAAACCTCATTAGCATTTTCCTTAGCAAGTTGCCTTATCAAAATGTCTGTTATTGCATTTTCTCCATTTGTTCTTATGATAGCTGTCTGCAAGCGTCCCACAAAGTCAGCGAAGGGTTCATTTGGCCCTTGTGTTATTTTTGTGAAGGCCCCCCCCCCTTGTCGTCTTTATTGTGAAGAGAAGGCCACGCTTTGATAGCATTATCAGCAATTTGCTGATATGCTGCTACAGAATAACTAATCCAACAGGGATAGTTCGGGAAGGGCATCCCTTTCCTTTAAAAAAAAGAAAGCTACCTCTTTAATTCAATTTATATGGCCATAATTTTGAACTAAGAATGTCTTATCCTACTCAGGACCCAAAATTACCCCCTCAATTTATCTCTTTGCAAACATTTTTGTAAAAGATAGAATAATAGAATTATGCAATTTAGATGCATTTATCTATGCCTTTTCACCATTCAAAAAAGTTGGAAGATACCAGTTACTAACTATGGTATTGCTAAGGATTGCAGTCTGGGAATATCTTATTACATGCAGATTTGTTATAACATATAAAGAATGATATTGCAAATAATAAGGCCATTTTAGACAGAATATGCCCACTCTAGGAGAAAGTACTTTATTTCAACCTCTGGTGAGCTGTAGAGATTACCAAAAAGTCACAAAAGTATCATCTTTGTAAATATTCCCTTTATACAGGAAAAAGAGATTATAGTCTTTACTGATCTCCCACTTTATGTAAAAGAATAATGATTGCATCTTCACACAGCTGCATAGCCTAGTTTGGCTAAATGATTCTGAGTGGAGAGTTGGAAAAGAATTCAGCTAGAGACTATGCCATTTCTACAGTGATTGTATAAAAATGTTTCCTGGTTTGCCCCCACACAAAGCAATATTGGTCTTCATGCACATTGGAAGGGAACCTCTCAAAGAAGCACTACTGCTGTAATGAGTATGGAATCCTTCAAGGCTAGTTGTACATTCATTCAACTGTCACATGACATCTGGATGAGACCCAAAAAAAGCTTCTCTCTCATCTTTGGCTAAGTTTTATGCATTGCTAATCTCGGGACTTATATAAATTTACTTAAGATGAGGCCATAAGACTGGTAGTACAGTTGAGAGTGTGCCAGGCATAAGGCCTGGAAGACTCATTTTCCTGAGTTCAATTCTAGCACCAGACACCCAAATAATTAATAATAAACCCAAATAAGTTAAATAACATTTTAATGTAATTATTACTATATTAAATGAACAAATAACTAGCAGTATGAGCCTGGGAAAGTCATTTAATCCTGTTTACCTCAGTTTCTTTATCTGTAAAATGAGTTGGAGAAAGAAATAGTAAACCACTCCAGTATCTTTGCCATGAAAACCCAAATGGGGTTAAGAAGAGCTAGACACAACTTAAACAAATAACAATAACATAAGTTAGATCAAAGTTAGATTCACTCTCTGGTGAACTACTCTCTATAGTTCCTTTCGGTGCTTTCCTCCCCATCACTTACAATCTAATAAATACTCCAGTAAGGGAAAGAAAATGGTTTTCTCCTGTCAGTGTTCTAATTGCTTCTTCACTAGCACTCCCCATTCATTAGTGCTGATGTCTAAACCAGGAGGGGTGATGATCCTTCTCAGCCTTTTCACTGTCCTCTATTCCAGCAAGTACTTTATATATAAATGCCTACTGCCACTATGGCAGTCCTAAGTTTGCCTTTTCTGAACTTTGCTGTTTGGCCTTCTTTGATATGTGACTTCTTCAAAACTCTCAAAAAATTAATATAGAATGGATGACCCCTGGGCCTCAGGAATAGGAGCGCTTTAAAATACCTTTAAAAAATTGGCTTCCTTGTACACCTATGCGACCTTGGACAGCTTAATACAAGATTGTGTAAAAGAAGGAGAATAATTTCAAGACTCATACTTGAGATTCAAATCAGTTTGAAGTATCTTTCTCTAAATTCACATTGACTAATTCAAGCCCCATTTCCTTTATCAAGCTATTTCAGATTCTCCAACTGCTAATTCTTCCTGTCCCTTCTTGATTACCTTAAATTTATCTTGTGCATTTTTATCCTCTTTTTTATATGTATGTTATTTCTACCAACAGCCTACATTTCTTAAGGGAAGGAAATATTTTGTCTTCATATCCCAAGCACTGAGTACCATCCCTGACACTGTGACTACTCCAGTTTCCTTCACTCATTCATCATTCATCTTATCTACACTGCCTTTATATGTAAACCAAGGTTCTCCCTAAACTCTTTTATCTGTTATTTTTATACCTTCTCTCTTGATGATGACACTTTGAGCCTAAAAGTTCAATTACCACTTCAATGCCAATTTCTCCTAGTTCTACTTAGCCATCCATTCCCTCTTAAAATTCAATTTTGAATTACCAATTGCTATTTTGCATTTGGAAATAGATGTCCTGTAGGCATCTCAGACTAAAAAGAGCTCTATCTCCCCTCTCAAATGTACCTCTCTCTTTTATTTCATTATTATTGTGGAAGATGCCATCATTCTTTCAGTCATCTCCATTTAGTGACAAGGTATCATCTAAAACTCCTTCATTCTTATTCTCTCTATGTAACTTCACAATATCTCTCACATATGTCCCCTCATCATCACTAACAAAACTATTTCTTTAGGACATGCCCCATCATCTATTTAAATAGTCTCCTTATTTCATCATTCTACCCAAGTCTCTCCCCATTCTAATCTTCCTTCCAAATAATTTCCAAAGTGATTTTCCTGAAGTGCTATCTAATTTTGTCATCCCTTTAAGGAACTCCAGTAGATCTGTATTACTTTTAGAATAAAATATGATTCCTTTTGTTGAGGATTTAAATGTTTCCATAACCTGATTCTATTATGCTTTTCCAGTTTTCCTATATGAGTCACCTCTATTTATTCTTCAATTTACCATAGAGTCTTACTGGCTATTGTACATGGAAATTTTTCCCCATTTCTTTGTCTGGTTCTCACCTTTATCCCTACTCTTTTACCTCTACTTCTCAACTCTTGGGTTTCTTTCAAAATTCTGCTTTAATCACTTACATACAAAGGGAAAAAATAGAAAAAGAACACTTTTTAAATTTCCAGCTAAAAATCAAAATAGAAATTCTAAAAATCAAAAGAGAGATTAATAAAATTGAAAATTTAAAAAAACACTCAATAAAACTAAGAATTAGTTTTATGAAACAACCAATAAAATGGATAAACCATTAGTTAATTTGATTTCTTAAAAAGAAAAAAAATTTACTAATATAAAAAAATCAAAGGAGAATGTATAACCAATGAAGATGAAATTAAAGCAATAATTAGGACCTGTTTTGCCAAACTGTAGGTCAGTAAAATTGGCAAAGAAAAATGGATATTTACAAAAATATATATTGACCAGATTAACAGAAGAGAAAATAGAAAACTTAAATAACCTTATTTTAGCAAAAGAAATTAAATAAGCCATAAATGAGTTCTCCAATAAATGAATTTACAAGTGAATTCTACTAAACATTCAAAGAACAATTAATTCAATTCTCCTTACCAGTATTTTATTTAAAAATTTTTGCAGTGATGTTTACTGGGAGCTAGTCTATAGGTTTTTTTTTTTTTTTTTTTTTTTTTTGGTTTTGTTTTGTTTTGTTTTGTTTTTGTTGTTGTTGTTCTTTTGTTCTCCCTGTTTTAGATATTAAAGCCATATTATGTCATAGAAAGAATTAGGTGGGTCTCCTTTTCCTATCTTTTTTCCAAATAGTTTATATGATATTTGCATTAATTGTTCAACTGCTTAGTTAAAGACTTAGCTACTGTGATCAATATGAATCAATCCAATTCCAAGGAAATTAAAAATGTTATCTACCTGTAGAGAGAGGACTGATTGATGAAATCTGACTGAAAATTTAAATATATTTTATCATTTTCTTTCTTTCACTTGTTAAATAGAAATATATTATACATGATTTCACCCATAAAATTGATATGTTTCTTGGCTTCTCAATGCATAGTGAAGGGACTGGAAAGAGGGCTTAAAGGGAGGAAGAGAATTTGAAATTCAATTTTTTTTAAATGAATGTTAAAAATAGATAATATATTTTAACATCACCTACCTGAAGCTTTTCTTGATTCACTAGTAAGTACATTTTAATGCATGCCGTGACAAAATTATCTTGGATTTATTTTCTATAATAATCTAGATACAGATAGAGGAACACTTCTCCTTAATTAGAACATAGGCTCCTACAAGGCAGTACATAATTCACTTTTGTCTGTGAAAAGCCTTTTTATCTCTCAGTGCTAAGTGCAGGGCCTAGTATGTATTTGGTACTTAATAAATCATTTTTTGATTCACTGAAAATTATAAAGGTTATAAATGTGAAGTGAAAAACCACAGCCAAAATTCCCAAAATTGTATTATTCATTCTTCACCAATACAACATGTCTTTACTATCTCCTGTTACCAACCAGCCACACAAACTATTATATCTACTAGGTTATTACATGTATTTTATAATTATTAGCTAGCATTTACATTGTGCTTTATATGTGGACAGATACTGCTAGTATTTCCATTTTACAAGGCAGAAAATTGATGCAGAGAAGGATCAAGTGACTTACATAGAATCATATAGCTAGTAAGTGTTTTAGGAAGGAAGACAAGCACTTATGAAGTTCCTATTATGAAGTACCTATGCCAGGCCTGTATTTGTGCTCCTGAAAAGTTGTTATGATATCTTATAAACATTATCTCTTTTGATCCTCATAATAACCACGTGAGACAATTGCTATTATTAACCTCATTTTACGTTAAGAATCCTGAGACAAAGGTTAAGTGACTTGCCCAAGATCACAAAGCTCATAAGTTTTGAACTCAGATTTTCCTGACTTGAGGTCTATAACTCTACCTCCTTACCTACTACTACTACTATCAAAGTAATTTTTAAAATGAATGTTAAAAATAAATAATATATTTTATATCACCTACCTGAAGCTTTTCTTAGCTATCTCACAGAGATAATGCCTCCCTCACTCCTATCTGCAAATCACCAAAACCAAGACTCACTTTTACAGTCAGAAACAACCACAAGCTATTAGTTGTTAAGAAAAGAGATCATCATTTAACAGAGGATTTTTCTCTCAGCAGAAGCCATGAAAAGGGGATAACTTTGAGTGAAAATATGGGAACTTGTTTTAAAAAATTATCAACACTTCTTATGTTCAAATCTTCTTTTCTGATAATCATCATTTTATTTAAAAATGTAATTTTTAAAAATGTACATTTTGTGGAAATGTTATGAAATACATTGCATATCCCCCATTCAATAGGGAATATTCCTTAAAAGCAAAAACATCTCCCAAATGGAATATACAGTACCTAACCTTTGATTGAAAATGAAGTTTAATAACCCAAATTAAATTCCTTATTCATGCCAAAACTTGGAATATTGAGAAAGGGAAATCTATACATTTAAAAGGATGGAATGAAAAAGTATAAAATTTTAAAAAACAGAAGTAAAAAGTAATAAAATTTAGGGAAATTAAGTCGGTTCTTAGCAAAGACACTTAGAATGGTGCTATTTTTTCTGAAGTATACGAAAAATAGTCTTTTACAAATCCTTTTTAAAAGAGAAATTTCATGACATCTTACATTTAAGTTGCTACTTCACACAAAGTATAAAAATATTTTATAGAGTAAAAAGGTTAAATATCTTACTATGAAATCTAATCACACATCTCCAGCTATGTCTATAACATTATTAACATAATATTCTCTTAGCACAGTTCTACCAGATTTTAACCTGCCTGACATTTTTCCTGTATTTGTGCTCTATTTAACACAAGCAGGCCCACAGCTTCCTGTGTGATGGTGATAACATATGCCTGGCTTTGTTGTTGGCAGCTGGAATGGAGGGGGACACAATGCCCTTTGACCTGAGTAAAGTAGAATAAAGCTTATCAGATCCTTTCCAGATATCATTAAAGGAAATGGGCTGGGAGGGCTGGCCTCTAGTAGGAAACATATATTTTAAAAAAACTGTCACTGCTAATCTTTTTTGTTATGATACTAGAGAATCACTTCTGCAAATTCTAGTCCTTCTAGACAATGAAATCAGAACAAGAAATTGAAGAAAGTAGCAGGGAAATGCATAACATGTAGTAAATTATAGCATTTTAAGCATTTTTAAATTCAGTTGCCACAAGTGCTTGTCACTCTAAAGTGCCAGAATAAATTATTCTTTATTATTTAATATTGTGATTTGACTCAGAGCTGTATAGAGGTTTAAAAAATCAC
Organism: Antechinus flavipes; assembly: GCF_016432865.1. Lineage (NCBI taxonomy): Eukaryota > Metazoa > Chordata > Mammalia > Dasyuromorphia > Dasyuridae > Antechinus > Antechinus flavipes. The sequence goes on from NC_067400.1 coordinate 400,379,692, forward strand.
AGAAAATGCAAAATTTTTGAAAACATTTCCACATAAATGCAAATGAGTTGTGCTTTTATTTGAATGTGTTCATTTTAATTCAGTTCAATTATTAAATATTTATTGAACACCTCCCATGAAAGAGTTACTGTAGGAGATATAATAAATGAGACATGATTCTTACCTTCTAACTAGCCCTCTATCTTGCTAGCCAGGTAATATCTGGAATTCCTTACTACAATCTCACAACTTGATAAATTATCTGAATTGACAAGAAAATTGTCATATATAAGATAAATATAAGTAGCATTAATATTGCCATTATTTCAATTAACCAATTGTTCAAATTAGCCAACTCATTCTCTATGAAAATTGAAATTCAGCATCTTTTCCAAATAAAATCCCCAAAATTTAGAGTATCCTTAAATGCCTTAAATTTATTAATTTATGTCATACCTTCATTTACAATAAATAACCTTAGTTATTCTGTATGTTCAAATCATAGTTGGAAGCTATCAAAACTTCATATCAAAGGCCACAGAGTAGCTGACTGGCAGGTGCAGCAAACTAGGGTTCCCTTCATCCACAATTGAGAACAGATTCAGCAGAGATAGCAATGGGTTTAACAAATTGGATCCATTTAAGAGAGGCTGAAAAGTGAAAAAGAATAGAGTTAAGGATAAAGGTCTAAAATCCACCTTTCCAAATCATATGTAAGAATAGTTGATGGAAAAGAAGTATAGCAAATAAAGTTGCTAGATTTGGAGTCAAGAAGACCTGAGTTCATATCTTGCCTTAGCTGTGTGATGCTGGACATATTATGTAACTTAGTTAATTTCTCTATTCTCACACAATCCTATCCCATATGTAAACCTGAGGAGTAAACACCAGAGAGCCACCAGAGGCCCACAACACTCTCAACTGCAACTAAAACCATATTAAAATATAATAAATGGAATATTTAACAAAATTAAAATAAAATAAAACATAGATGATATTAATATGCAATTTTCTTAAGTCAATACACAGTCAGTAGGGATAAGTGATACACATTTCTATTTTACTTTGACAATACTGATATAGACTTCTGGGATTCCAGTGTTCTCTATCAATACTAGTAAGTCACAGTTCTAGCAAATCCTTATTTGATTTTCTAGCCAGTTAGTGACACACACAAAACTAGGACTTAATTGTCCCTGAATCCTGATCCCCAAATTTTTTTACATCATACAAATTCCTGACTAGCTAATTATATTGTTGGACAAATGATTTAACCATTTTTCTCACCTGAAAATTAGATTGTCTTTAATGAATCTTTCCATAACTATCTGAAGATGCTTCCAAAGAGAATGCATTAAGAATAATTATGAATTATCTGATTCCTTTAGCAAAAGGAGTTTTACACTCTCGTTATTCTGGTAACTCAGGATTATTAGAAAATAATTTTCAAAGGGTTGTTGGATTTTCTTGATTTGAAAAAAAAAAAAGCCACCTTGCCAACCTTAAAGGCAATTCTTTTTTTTCTCTTCATTTTCTCTTGCAATTAACAAAAAAAAAGTATGCAAAAGTCAAAAAACAAACCTATTATGTCATAATACTTGATATATTTAGGTTCTATTTACATTAAGCAAATTCAACCACTTCACATTTTAAGATATTTAATTTTCTACATTTGATAGTCATTCATCAACATCTATGAGCCAATAAGCTCCATCCTTGAAGCAAACAAGTGAATCCCTGAAAGTATCCACATCAATTTACATCATCATCATCATGATCTTCATCAACTTCATCATCAAATAACACATCTAGTATCAAATGAAATTTACAATGCAATTAACATAGATATAGTTCTAAACTATATAACACAAATACAATATATAGAATGACACGATAAATTGATACAAAGAAAATGATAAATAAATGCATTACTATTACATACAATGCATCAAAAAGAACAAAACAGGTAGTATGTTAGACCAGAGAGAGGGGGATGAATGTGCCAGGATATTATTACTTCTGGCTAATTGGAAAAAATATCATATAACATTATGTTGCTATAGAGTTGTTTCCCAGACTAGATTTCATTAGCAACTATGAAGACCTTCGTTGATTACAGATGTGTAAATCATACACTCCAATTCAAAATTCAAACAGAAAATGCAAAATTTTTGAAAACATTTCCACATAAATGCAAATGAGTTGTGCTTTTATTTGAATGTGTTCATTTTAATTCAGTTCAATTATTAAATATTTATTGAACACCTCCCATGAAAGAGTTACTGTAGGAGATATAATAAATGAGACATGATTCTTACCTTCTAACTAGCCCTCTATCTTGCTAGCCAGATAATATCTGGAATTCCTTACTACAATCTCACAACTTGATAAATTATCTGAATTGACAAGAAAATTGTCATATATAAGATAAATATAAGTAGCATTAATATTGCCATTATTTCAATTAACCAATTGTTCAAATTAGCCAACTCATTCTCTATGAAAATTGAAATTCAGCATCTTTTCCAAATAAAATCCCCAAAATTTAGAGTATCCTTAAATGCCTTAAATTTATTAATTTATGTCATACCTTCATTTACAATAAATAACCTTAGTTATTCTGTATGTTCAAATCATAGTTGGAAGCTATCAAAACTTCATATCAAAGGCCACAGAGTAGCTGACTGGCAGGTGCAGCAAACTAGGGTTCCCTTCATCCACAATTGAGAACAGATTCAGCAGAGATAGCAATGGGTTTAACAAATTGGATCCATTTAAGAGAGGCTGAAAAGTGAAAAAGAATAGAGTTAAGGATAAAGGTCTAAAATCCACCTTTCCAAATCATATGTAAGAATAGTTGATGGAAAAGAAGTATAGCAAATAAAGTTGCTAGATTTGGAGTCAAGAAGACCTGAGTTCATATCTTGCCTTAGCTGTGTGATGCTGGACATATTATGTAACTTAGTTAATTTCTCTATTCTCACACAATCCTATCCCATATGTAAACCTGAGGAGTAAACACCAGAGAGCCACCAGAGGCCCACAACACTCTCAACTGCAACTAAAACCATATTAAAATATAATAAATGGAATATTTAACAAAATTAAAATAAAATAAAACATAGATGATATTAATATGCAATTTTCTTAAGTCAATACACAGTCAGTAGGGATAAGTGATACACATTTCTATTTTACTTTGACAATACTGATATAGACTTCTGGGATTCCAGTGTTCTCTATCAATACTAGTAAGTCACAGTTCTAGCAAATCCTTATTTGATTTTCTAGCCAGTTAGTGACACACACAAAACTAGGACTTAATTGTCCCTGAATCCTGATCCCCAAATTTTTTTACATCATACAAATTCCTGACTAGCTAATTATATTGTTGGACAAATGATTTAACCATTTTTCTCACCTGAAAATTAGATTGTCTTTAATGAATCTTTCCATAACTATCTGAAGATGCTTCCAAAGAGAATGCATTAAGAATAATTATGAATTATCTGATTCCTTTAGCAAAAGGAGTTTTACACTCTCGTTATTCTGGTAACTCAGGATTATTAGAAAATAATTTTCAAAGGGTTGTTGGATTTTCTTGATTTGAAAAAAAAAAAAGCCACCTTGCCAACCTTAAAGGCAATTCTTTTTTTTCTCTTCATTTTCTCTTGCAATTAACAAAAAAAAAGTATGCAAAAGTCAAAAAACAAACCTATTATGTCATAATACTTGATATATTTAGGTTCTATTTACATTAAGCAAATTCAACCACTTCACATTTTAAGATATTTAATTTTCTACATTTGATAGTCATTCATCAACATCTATGAGCCAATAAGCTCCATCCTTGAAGCAAACAAGTGAATCCCTGAAAGTATCCACATCAATTTACATCATCATCATCATGATCTTCATCAACTTCATCATCAAATAACACATCTAGTATCAAATGAAATTTACAATGCAATTAACATAGATATAGTTCTAAACTATGTAACACAAATACAATATATAGAATGACACGATAAATTGATACAAAGAAAATGATAAATAAATGCATTACTATTGCATACAATGCATCAAAAAGAACAAAACAGGTAGTATGTTAGACCAGAGAGAGGGGGATGAATGTGCCAGGATATTATTACTTCTGGCTAATTGGAAAAAATATCATATAACATTATGTTGCTATAGAGTTGTTTCCCAGACTAGATTTCATTAGCAACTATGAAGACCTTCGTTGATTACAGATGTGTAAATCATACACTCCAATTCAAAATTCAAACACAAAATTCAAACTGTGCTGTATACTGGAAAGCAGGAATTGTTCCAATGCATTTTTGATATACTCTTCTATCTTAGATTATTAATGACTTCTTGAAGCTTAATCAATTGCAGATGGCTCTTATAGACAATAATTATGGCTTCTTCTATGACAGAGTATGGTAAAAACTAGATTTGAAATTTGTGGAGTTTTTTTTTTTTCTTCTTTAAAATTATATAAGATGATGATTCTCTCTGGGGGAGAGCAGGTCTCTTGAAGGAGGTTTTCTGGAGACAGCCTTAGTATCAGTTCAGATCATTACCCCAAAACACAGCCAGTGATAAAAGTTCAGATCTTTTATTGTCTCCAATATAGGCTGGTTAGCTTAGAGGACTCTCTCTCTGCTTGGTTCCAAAAGCTCCCTCCGAATGTCTCCAAATCCAAAGGTTTTGTCCTTCAGCCTCTGCCTCTGCTTTCTTCAGCCTCCAGCCAGCACAAAGATGGAATGAATCTCTTATCTCCTTCACTTGGGGCTCGGCTAGCTTTCTGAAGAGTCTTTCAGACCAGCTTGGTCTCAGTGGGGGAAGTGCAGGAGCCCAGACACCACAGTAGTATGAGCTGAAGATGAATCTGGTTGTGCCTCTGAGAGAGCCTTCTCAATCTTCCACTGAACTCTCGACTCATAGCTTCTTCCTCTGAAAACTCTTCTGACTGGCCCCTTTGAAGCTCTATTTATTCGAGAGAGAGGAATTGTGGGATGCGAGAGAGGGATTATGGGTTTCTCCCATAGTGCTCTCTGGCCCTAAGAGCTTCAAGGGAGGTGTGAATTCACAAAGTTACAAAGTTTATTTTGTGAATCTCCCATACTTGTGAATTCCAATGAGTAAAGGTGTAAACATTAGTACCTTGTTTCAGGTTCTGGCCCAAAACATCTTCTTGTAAGATCAGATCAATTATCTATCAACTCTAATGAGTTAGCAGTTTGTAAAGATTCCAACAGAAATTAATATATAATTTTTCATCTGAGTTTACAACATATATAGAAAATAGAAGAAATGTAATCTTAGAGGAAAAGGCACTAGCAGCAGTGGAGACTAGGAAAGGTCTGCCAAAAAAAAAAAAAAAATGAGATTTAAACTAAGTCTAAACAAAAGCCAGGTAAAGAGATAAAGGTGAAGAAATAAGATTTTCAAAGCATAGAGGAATAATTTAATTTTTGTCTGTTCACATATAATCCATAAGCATCACCATTGTTAAATCTTCTCTCTAAAGTGTACCAGGCTTAAGAGTTTTTCAGCAGGGGCAATGGACTCTTCAGAGTACTCCCCCAGGCACACTTCTACTTTTATGGCAGAGAGAACAATTTTTTACGGAAAGGATTTCCTGTTCAGATTCTGTTAAATTATAAGAAACTTGGTTTGTTATAATTTCAAAGCCAAGGAATCACCAACCAGTAGTATTAGCATGTATTTGGCAGAACATAGATCAAATTCTGAATATATATAGAATTCATCAATTTGTTTCCTTTTCTAGTAAAATTTTTTTTTTCTTTTTAAGATTTTATTATGTTCTCACCTAAGATAAAGCTTTATCTTAAACTTAAATCTTATTGTGTTCTCTCCCATTAGGGGATTAATTCCTCGAAAACAAGAATTGTCTTTTCTATTTGCATCCCAAGTATCTAGCATAGTGCCTTGCACATAGCAACCGCTTAATAAATGTTTTATTAATTCTTTTATTCTGGAATCCAACCAAATTGGCTTTCTTTGTGTTCTTCAGTTATGACATTGTATCTCCCATCTATGCATCTTTGCATGAACTGATGCTCTCACACTCTCTCTCTACGTGCACACACACACACACACACACACACACAGCCCCCTATTACCTGAAATACACTCTCCTTTTAACTTCACTTCAAAAAAGTTCCTCTTTTCCTTTAAGGTACCAGTCAGGTACCATTTTCTCCATGAAGTTTTTCCTGATCCAACCATCCAACCATGCTGCCTTCCCAAACTAGGATATATTTAACTATTTTCTAGACATTTATATTAATAGATTTTATATTTATGTTGTACATAGTTTTTATTTAATGGCTATCTCCCCCATTTATCTTTTGCACCTGAAATAAATATTATCTATCAATTGTTCTAGTCTCAAACTCAATCAAAACCTCATCACCAATAATCTCATGTAAAATGTGATTTTTTAATGAATAAATTTGATTTTTCATATTTCTGTATAAATATTATTTTTCTATATAAATTATATCCTCAAATTTTGTTTCCCTCTTTATATTTCCTAAATTTTATTATTAATGCCTTGAGCAATGAAAATCAACATTTAAATAATACAGATTTTCTTTCAAAAGTTAAGCCTCTTCAACAACTGAACTCTTCAAAAAGAAATGCTACTTGTCTTATGTAATATTATCTCATTACAGTAAAGACTATAATCCATTCTTCTGCTGAATGGAATTTTAAAATAATGTTTGTGGTAGTCAAGTAATAAGAAGCTATACTATGGCCAAAAAGTAATTAGTATTACTATAAGGAAATCTGGGCCACACTACAAACCAGGCAGCAGATTAATATGATGTAACATACCCTATCCCACTCCGCTCTTTTTCTTTTGAGTTTGATTACATGATAGTCTGCTTTTTTTGAATGATTACTTAGAAGTTAAGATATGTTTTGATGATATTAATCATTCAGATGTTTTCAGATATCCAAATGTAGAAAATTATATAAATATTAGCATGATATTATGTATCCTTTCACATTAAGTATTTGTTAAACAATGACTCACCACGATTCTAAAAAGTCATGATGAAAACATGCTATTCACCTCAATAGAAAGAACTGATGGATTCAGAGTAGAGATTGGAGCATATTTCCTATTTTTTTCCTTTGCTTTTTTTTTTTTTACTTGAAGCATGGCTAATGCTAATTTGTTTGCATGTTTATATCAATTTGTAATGACTTATTTTTCTTGCTTTCTCAATGGATAGGAAAGGAAGAGAATTTGGAGCAGAAAATAAAAATGAATTTCTTAAGTGATTTTTTAAAAAGATAAAATAAGCATTTGTTGAATTGAATTCATGTAGTTGAATAAATACTAGATAGGAAATCATAGGATCTTAGGCTCATGGGATTTAAGAAATCAAAAAGAATTATCCCAAAATCTATAGAAATTAAGTGACTTAATCAGTCACATGGATTTTAAGTGACCGAGTTGGAGTTGAAAATCCATATTTTTTTAAACTCCGAATCTGATGCTCTTTGCCCTACAATATGCTGTTTCCAATCAGCTGGATTCTGTAGTCCAGACTTTGTCATTACTTTAAGTAGTTAGTAATGTATTAGACATATTCCTTCACCTTCCAAATTCCTAGCTCCTTAATTGTAATTGAATAGGGATGTATTAACATTCTATAATTGTTCTAAACATTCTAGAACAAATTATTTTTACTTCATTCAGTTATGTTGGCCTTTTGCAGGTTTATATTTTGCTGTAGTGAGATAGTTACATGCTTTTATTCTACAGAGAAAGATGAGATAAATGAAAAAATAGGACTGAAAAAAAACTGCAAATAAAAAATAAATAAATAAAAAATGGGATCCACAGATCTGTACAATTTTTTAAATTACTTAAGTTTTCAAACTGAAGATATTTTCTCAATTATTGTAATAAATTCTGGGTAGTTGGGAATGCTCCTTCTGTGTACCTATTTTGATACTTGTGGTTTATCTTGGACACACTTTCAAAGGTATCTGAAGGACGCTATCAGTCTTTATGAATTAGAAGCTTTTTTCAGAAACGCACAACTACCTTACAACCATATGTCCCAAGCTTCATTGTAGTGGGAAATTAAAGCCCTATATAAAGATTCAAATCAAATACCCCATCAAAAAAAAAATACAGTAGTATTGCTGAGTAACCAGAATGATCCTGACAAAAACAAAGCATTTCTTTTAAAATAAACTTGTTTGTTATATCATTAAGGTTGTTCTATTATTAGTTCCAGGCAAACAGATGTCTTCCTGGATAGAATCCAAGCCAGGCATCTTTTAGTTTTTTTTTTTTTTTTCTTCTGGCAAGCTACACGCTAATTTTTTTTTCCTCTTTACAATTTTTTCTCTAATTTTGGAGGTTGTTGTTACAATGAAAATGTTTGTAACTACAGTGTTTAACTGAATTTGTAATGTTATTTTTAACTGCAGATATTGAAAAAAGTTTGTTCCAAAAATGTAAGCACTACAAATCCCCCTTTTTCTCAAAATTTAGAAATACCTACTATCATCTATGGCACAAAATATTTACAATCCTCTTTGACAACACAATATTTATGCCTTGAAAAATATGTGTTCAACTTCCTCCTAAAATATACACAGAAAGCACAAGATTTAAAACATGACATGATTGGACCACTAAACTTTAAAGTAGTTAGAAGCAGTTATATACTACAGGATTTTCATGTTGCATAAATCAAACTTTCTTTTTTTCAATTTTTACATGTTGCTTAAATAAAATGTTAATTCAAGTTTTCTATTGGTAAGCATGATTTTTAATCCATATTAATATCACATGTACTAGACTTGAACTATACATAGCTCCAAGATTAACATAAATGAGGTGATAAAGTTTTATTAAGTCCCAGAAGAAATTAAAATTGTATTGATATATATCATTATTTTAACTTTTAAGTGATCTATAACCATAAAGTCATGTAATTGTCTTCTCTTGATGATTACAGAAATATACCACTGATAATTATCAGTAGGTCTTTAATCCTAATTGATCATTCTGTTTGAATCATTAAATAAATTTAAGTAAATTATTTTATCATAGTCATTTTATTTTTCAAATGAGCCAAGATTTCAATGGTGTGCTTCTTCCACTCCATACCTTGGTAGCCAGTTTCATGAATTGTTGCTGGAAAAAAATTCCATCACTTTTTGACTAATTGTCAGGCAAAAAGACTCTCATTCCTTAATTGGATGGTCTTCAGATTACAATCAATCATTGAGTCTATCTTTGAATTCTTACATGTTAGAAGGACTTGGGAGTCACCTCCATGCTATTATGAGGTAATAATGTTCAATTTTAATGGAGATTCTTTCTGTCAACCAAAAACTTCATTTAGATTTTAAACCCTAAGCAACCTAGCTAAATAGTTAGCTATCCTTTATATAGTACCTACTGTATACTAGACAGTATACTAAGCATTTTACAATTATTTCATTTGTTCCTTACAATGGCCCTAGGAGGCATATGCCTCCACATTTTATCATCCACATTTTAACAGATCAGAAAACTGAGGCAAATAGAGATTAAATTACTTGCCCAAGGTCACACAGCTAGTATCAGCCTAGATTTGAACTCATGCCTCTAGAATAACTGTTTTCTGGTTTCAATTATGGCAAGAATATCAATATGAATATGACTGTAATATATCAATGCAATACAAAATGTAAATCAATAATATAATCAATACAATTGTAATATATCAATCATTGGCTACAGATTATGCATTTACTGAAGCAATAAATAAATAGATGTACATGGTTTGTCCAATTATATAATTCTTTTTACTTTATAGACCGAATTTCCCTTCCATTTAACATTTAAATTCCTATATTTCAAAATCATATAAAAGAAAGGTCTGCATAAGTCTAAGAACAATTTTTTGGGATTATGGATTTTTTAGGTTATCATGTCAAACACTTTCACCACTTAATTTCAGTTCAAACTGGTAATGAGCCTTTTCCTCACTCTAGCTGATCCTTCTTATATGGCCATCTAACTATCCTTCCAGCCCATTCTTAAATTCAACAAGCATGATACCTATTTATTCATCCAAGTCATTGAGAAATATATTGTACAGAATTAAGCCATAGGCAGAGCCATGGGAAAACCCTAAACTCTGAACTCTAAGTCAATATGTGGCCCACAAGAATCCTTATGTAAGATTTAAAGTTTCTGTTTCTGAGTTTGGCATCATTGGCATATGTGATCTATTGATGTAACAACCTTATTAAAAAAAGAAACAAATTTATATTAACAAATGGTTTTCAGGCATTACATAAATTGTACATCTATCATGTTCCCTCCCCTTTTAAGTAGAGTTTAACTGATACATTTTGTTTTAATATGACCTAGATTTCCCCCTCTAGCCTTCTCTATCCTCAGAGAACTATTTCTGTTCTATTGTTATAACAAAGGGTCTTTCAAAAAAGGAAAATTCAGCAAAACCAATCAATACATTGAAAAAAAATCTGAAAATTCCACATATTCCACATCTATATACCTGCTATCTCTCCAAATAAGTGTGTGTATGTGTGTATATGTACATGTGTGTAGTCTTTTCTTTTTGTTGATAAATTCTTTTGTGATGTATGCCTAGCAATAAAATTTCTGGGTCAAAATGTATGAATATTTTAGTCTTTTATTTGCATAACTCCAAATTGCTTTTCATAATATTTTTACTACCTCATAACTCAACTAATAATGAAATAGTATGACTGTCTTTCTGCAATACCATCAACTCTAGTTCTATCTTTTGTCATCTTTGTCCATTTGCTGGAGATGATAAATGTTTCCCTTTTTAATAAAAAAAAAATCACATCACTTCACATATTTCATAAAAATACATACAAATAATTTTCCTAACTAAAATTTTATTCTAATAAAACTAAGAATTACAATATTGAAGACACAAAATGGTGTAACATTAAATTTTCATAATTTCAATTATGAAATAAAATATTATTGCAATGGGTGGATTTGTTTTTAAATGCACATTTTATATATATGTGAGGTGATTTTTGGTAATATGGCTACTTTTTATTGTTTCAACTATTAATAAAAATTGTTACTTTATACTTTTACAACCATTAGATTGTAAACTTCTTAAGGGCAGGGACTGTTATTGCTTTTTTTATATCCAACACAAGACTGTGCTTGATACATAGTAAGCACTTAGTAAATGCTTATTGACTTGACTTGTCTTTTAATAATTTTCGTCCTTCAAGACTCTTTGTAACCCCATTTGGGAGTTTCCTAGAGTGATTTGCCATTTCTTTTTCCAGCTAATTTTACAGGTGAGGAATTGAGGAAAATAGGATTAAATGACTTGCCTGAGGTCATGTAGCTATTAAGTATGGGAGGCCAGCTTTCAATCAATTCAGGGAGATTCATTTTCCTGACTTCAGACCAAGTATTCTATGCACTAAGCTACCTAGTTAACCCACTGATTTGACTTAACCTCATCTAACATATCATTCCATAGGAATAAGATAAGAGTAAAATTTGTATTGGTTTTATGGAAAACTAGATAATTCTTTATTCATCTACAGTCAAAATATTAAAATTTGCAGGTTCAAATGATTGCCTCAACAATCAACAAGCTTATTAACTATGCTTACTTAGACGTAGTAAAAGTAAAGGTATCATATTTGTCCATAGTAAGTAGGTTCCTTATCCATTCATGTTTAGAAATATCTAGATGTCTAAAATAAAACAAGAATTACTAATATTAATTATCAGGTCTTTGTTCTGTTTCATTTGAAGGCTAGAACTTTTTTCATTGGAAGGCACAGAGCATAATTTAGTAAATATGCTATCCTTAACTATATATATATATAAAGTTTTGTTGGTAAAGTACTTTTATCTTTCTTGAATTAGTGAATAAATTTGAAGGCCTTGAATTGATTATTCAGAATAATCATTTTTCAAAATCAAATACTCATTTTCGAGGAAACTTTTGTAATGAAATGAATTTTTTGTTTTTCTTATTACCTAAGAAAAATGGATATTATTTCCTTTTTAATTTCAAACATCCTTCGAAGTACACAGACATGAAAAAGCTAGTGTTAGAAAAAATATGTGGTCCAATTTGATATTCCTCTATATCACAAAATTGCAGAGGAAGTCACATTTTTTATTCATGTTATATTTAGTCCTGATGAAAATTGAGCTCCTTTATATCAGAGGTCAAGCATGTATTATTTTCATTTAAAAACCTGTCACTTGAATTTTTTTCTGTAGCATTACTATCAATAAATTTGCAAATCTCCTCTAATAACATTCAACATATGTGTGTGTGTATATATATATATATATGTATATATATATATATATATATATATATATATATATATAATCAAATGAGCATCTTTAAATATATCTGTTGCTAAATCCGCTAGCAATGCAAAACAGAAAGATTTTTATTTTCTCCAGCAATAAATCACAAATGTCTTCAGGCATATGGGCAATTCTTTCTACAATATTATCTTCAGCTTCTCTGAATAATTTGACAAGTATCAATCCAGACACATCAATAACTGTAAGTACTAGAAATTTTTCTTCAATTTAGTGGGGTTTTTTAAATGCTTAGCAATGTTGTATGTAATTTTATGTGATACAAACAGTACTTTTGATTTCACATGTTTTTAAGGTTTATTTTTCTTTCTAGAAATATTTCATTTTCTTTGGAAAACAATTATTTATTGCATTATTATATTATATGTGTGTATATATTATGAATATATTTGCAAGATACTATTTCAATTAATTCAATTTCAGAATATCAATAACTAAATAATTTGTTCAAAACAAAGATGCCAATGATAAATATTTGACTGGACCTGTGATTTCATTAGCAAAAGAAATTCCTTTGGGGGAATATCTGCTCCACAATACATAACCTTTTAAAGTTGTTTGGGGCATTCAAAGATTAAGTGCTTTGCTCAGGCAAGGTCACACTGCCAGTATGTATAAAAGGTGGGACTTATAACCCAGAAACATCTCAAACTCAACTTGTTCAAAGTAGAACTCATTTTATTTTGCCTAGACACTCCTCTTCTAAACTTTTATTTTTAACCTGGCTCATATCATACCAACTGCTAAATCTTGTTGCTTCTATCTTCCTAATCTTTCTTACCTCTAGCCTTTTTCTGTCTATTCATGTATTTACCATTTTATTTCAGGCTTTTATATTTTTTTACCCAGATTATTCCCACATAATCTTAATTGACCTCAAATCACTCCTAACCTCAATCCATCCTCCAAATCAACAAGAATTTATTTAGCACTTACTATGTGCCATGCATTGTGCTAACCACCAAGCAAAAAAGAAAAACCAAAAAAAAAAAAAAAAAAGTCCTTATTTATTAGTTCATAGTCTAATAGAGGTATTAACATGCAAATAACTGTAGAGATAAGATACATGTTGGATGAATTGAAGATCATCAATAAAGAGGAAGTTCTAAGATCTCCACACAGTTGCCATAGTGATTTTCCTTAAATACATCTTACCATGTTGTCTCCCAATAACTTATTACTTCTAGAATTAAAAATAAGCTCTTCTAATTAGATTTTAAAGCCTTGTCATAATTTATTCTTCCAATCTAATTGTACATTACTCCCCCTTCTACTCAGCCAAACTTTTCTCTGTTATTTATATAAGCCACTCTTAATCCCTGCCTTTGTCTGCTAGTCTTTGACTGGCTGTCATCCATGCCTTGAATGCACTCCATTTTCACCTCCACCTCACAAAGTCCTTTTCTTCCTTCTTCAAGACATAGGTAGAGTATTACCTTCTACATTTTGTTGTTGTTTGTCCTTTATTTTCAAAGAGGACCTATGATATCAAAGGGCAATGCCTTGGCTCACATGTGGGTTGGATTTAAGTGAGACAGAGCTGCACAAAGTCATCTTTCATATGGTCATTGAAGCTTAGTGACAAAACAAATGTCAAGATAAATGGTGATGGCCCAAGATGCAGTGGATGATTTCAGTGTCTTCCATGTCTGACCAAGTTCTAGGCACTTCACAATACTTGCTTCAATCATCTTTATGAATATTGGAACAAATTGTTCTCATCTACCCATTCTGCTAGAGGAAGTCTTCACATATTTGGAGTCCTTTTCTGATCATCTAAATTTCTAATACTCACTCTTTCAAATTATCTTCTATTTAACTATTTAGAATTTTTCTCTTAATATTTATTCTGCATATTTGTATGTCTTTTTTCTGTCATATTTGCAGATATGAAGTGACAATAGTCTTGCTTTAGATGGATCTCACTTTTTTTTTCCTCTTTGTAATCACTTATTTGTATTATCAGAATTTCATTCATAAGACCTTTTTCCATCTTTTTTGAGTTGCCTTTCTTCTTAGATGATTGGCCATAGGATCTACACAGTGAAAATATTTAACATATTAGATTATTATTAAATTTTCAGGTTGACATTATAGACAACCTATTTAAAGAAACTATTTATAATAGTATCTTATACTATGATTCAAGCACAAAGGATATAATACATCCTCTGGTGGCTATCTTATCAAGCTGATTGAACAATCTGAGCACAACAGAAACACACCTGAGATTTTGGGCCCTAGATATCCTAGTCGCCCAATGGGCTATATCACTACAATCCTATCTGTACTGAATAGGAAAATACTTCCTACTCTTTCTCCCCCATAGACTATTTCATTTGGTAGTCTGTCTTTCAGTTGACTAATCCTAAAATGACCAAGAATCTCCTTCTACTGGACTTATAACCTTCATGTAATTACTTATCCCTTTAAAGGCAAAAATTCCCTTCAAATGCTCATCATAAGTTGTTAAAGGACAAGTCAATTCTCTGAGAGCCTCCACTGCTGTGAATCATAACATCTGAAGGAGTTGCAAGGCAGCCTTTGCTGACATAGATATTGTGGACTGGGAATGAGATAAATTGGAAGCATAGGGAAGAGGAGAGTCAACGCAATGCCCTCTCAGAGAGATCAGAGAACAGCAACTGCCTCTCAGTCTCCTTGTATCATCCTCTCATAAGAGGAGATCCATTCTGCAGGTATGGGTTGGATCTCCAGCAACCACTTTCAGGTGGCTCCCGGAATTCCAAAAGCTCCCATATATTCCAACAATCAGCTATCAAAATCATTAGTACTTGCATATTGCTCCCTGTCCCTTCTCTCCAAATGAGGGTTCAACTGACCCACATTCCAGCATGCTGCAACAAGATATAATTGCATTATATGAAAAATAATGTTTCACTAAAAATTATCATATTATATAAAGCTTTACTATACATCAAAAAAATTCTATTTCATTTGTTATGCAAATATCATAAACCTGTTGCTCAGTTAAACCACACTTCCTTCCCTTGATATGCAACCATGTAAATAATTAACTTAAGTATTTCAGATATAATTTTAATATATTTACTTAATCAATTTCTATTTTTTCACATTTATTAATATATCTTCCATCACTTCTTTAGATATTACAAGATGATATCAGCAGACTTTTTTAACAAGTACTTCCATACCAAAAGGATTGTAAAAGTTATTCAATTCAATTTTCTATCCATATAGGAATCTCTTTTTTAATATCCCAATCAGGTAGCTTAGTCAGCTTCTTCTTGGCTGACTTCAGATTATTATAATTTAGATTATTATCTGGTAGAGAACTCATCACTTCACAAAATAGTTTCATTGCTAATACATTCTAATTTTTAGAAAGTACTTTAAAAAGAATCAAAATTTACTGCCCTATAATGTCCAAGAAGTAGTCCTTTTAAAAAAAGTCAACTCTTCTGTAACTGACATCTCTTGAAATATTTAAGGACAACAACAACAAAAAAAATATCTCTCCTTGATGTTTTATTCTGTAGGTTAAAACCTCCCCAACATTTCAAACATTTTTTCAAATTGATATTGCTTGCAAATCTCAATATAAAGATTCTATCACATTTTGTTTAACTTTACCTGTAGGAATGATGTCAAAAAGTTTGGTCTATACAGTCCCAGATCTGCCTTTCCATTATTGCCTCTACCTGACTTCCCACCTTCAACCATCTTTAGAAGAAAGTCTGTTACTGGTTTCTCTCCTGTCACTGTTTCTGTTGTTCTTGGCTGCTGCATTCATTCACCATCCTTTATCTAGGATGTTTGAGAAGCAAATGATCTCCTCACTTCTTATTTTCTTTGTAAAAATGTTTTGAAAATAATGTCTTTATTATTGAATGTTCATCTTTTTTCATTTGTGTGATTAAGCAGAGATTTGTTGACAGTCACCTGAATATTAGTGTTTTTCAAAACAATATTCTATTAACTCCTGTATTGTCTAGTGGATTGTATTATCCAAATTCTTTTATTTAAATGCCTGTCTTCTGTTTGCTTGCAGAATTTGTTGTTTCTGAAAAGAATGATTAAAATCAAACACTTTGGTCTTGAAATTTGAAGCCTTGGAGGTCTTTGCTAATTTTTCCCCCCTAAAAGTAATTTTTATATTTCTTCAATTAGTTTTTCATTTTCTGAATTCTTGGTAGTTTTCTTGTACCATATATTGCACTGTACTATTCAGATTTTTAAAAAATTTTCATGTTTTTCTAGAAGACCTATAATTATTATATTCTCTTTATAAGTTCTGTCTTCAAGATGATTATATTTCACTTGAATTGAGAGTATGTTTTCTTTTAATGTTACTGTTGTGTGCTTTTCTTCTTCTAGATTGTCCAATCCCAATCAATATTCTTCTGTTTTCTTTATTGAGTGAGACTTGCCATCACAGAATTAAATTCTTCTATTCTCACATTTCTGTTTTATAGGTTATAAATTCCATTCTTTTTCATTCTAATTTCTCTTTTAATCCATTCAGAAACGGTGTGATGTGGTTCTATATTTTTAAATGTCATAGGGTCATTTGTCTCATCTCCTGCTGAGTAATTTTCCTTCACCCTAGTATTTATTCACAGAGGTCTGAATTCATTTACTAGATTTGAAGACCATATTTCTTCCTACTATTAATGTCGCCCTTATTAATTTATCTTCTTACTGACATTTTTGTAATTTCAGACTCCCCACTGCTTATTTCCCCCTTTCATTTTTGGACTTCCTCTCCTGTAATGGTGATTTACCTAAGGGCTGGGTCTCAAAGCATTTCAGCCTCCTTCCACAGTGCTGATTACATCTTCAGTCTTTGCCCCATATGACTTTTTTGGGGGTCAGAACTAGCTCCAGATTAATGCTAAACTGTTTCCTTTAGGCTTAATAGTCCACACATAAGTATATGTCCTCTCCTGTTCTTTCTGTTCCTCAGTTCTCTAGCTGAGAAGATCAAAGCACTTCCATCTTGGTGCCACTACAGCCAGGGTGAATTTTTGTAAGTTGGAATTTATATGTCTGAGGGACAGGCTGGCAGTGTGAGGTCTAGTTCAAGCCTAAATATATATTCTGCCCTATCCCTTATCTTCAAGGAACTAGAAAGAGGGGAAAAGGCACCAGATTGTGAAGTTGGGTTTTATTGAAAGTTTATGGTTAAGGTCCTTGGTTTGGCTAATGAAACCTCATTTATCAGTAGCAAGACGGATAGTAATGGAAAAGTGGTAAATGAGGGAAAACAACAATATTTCATGGGACTTTTTTTTAAAAACTCTTTTTATACTAGAATACAGAAATTGTTTTCTCTTTGGCACATGATTTCTATTTTGGAGAAATCTGAGAGTTCATGAAGATCAGAAAAAAACATTTTTTTCTTGTTGATCACATTCCCCAAAAGCAAAATAAGTTCAATTTCATCAAAAGTGTCAGTGGAGATGTATCTCTCTTGAATTTCTCCTCTCCAGAGGAGAATTTCCTTACACTCCACTTTTAGAGCTAGTTGATATCTAATCTATCCAACAAGCTTCCTCACTCCTACCACAAAATCTTAGATATTTCCATAGAATCACAAATACCTAAGGATTTCAAAGGAACTTTAGAGACAAGTTAGTCACTATCTATAACCAAATAAGAATTCTCTCAACAAAATTCATAAGTGTGATCATCTATGTCTGTTTGATGATCTCCAGAAAACAATGTACTACCAACTAAAGAAACTAATTTTATCTTTTGATAGCTATAATATTGAGTTTTCCCTTTTATCAAGACTAAACTGACTTGTTTGCAACTTCTAGCCATCATTTGATTGTCTTCCCCAGGATCAGCAAGATGTCCAATTCCTTTTCTATTTGACAGCCGTTAAAATCTTGAACACAACTGCTATATCCCTTTTGCGTCTTCTTTAAACAAAATATCCCCAATTCTTTCAGCTGGTTTTCATATTTTATAACTGGAGACTTCACAATCCTCATCCATCAACCTTCCATTCTCACAATCTGCCATTTTTAGATGGTCTCCAATTCATCAGATTGTTCTAAAATGTGATGTCCATAATTGAACACAATACCTATCCAGGGCAAAGTATAAGAAACAGTACTATTATTTCCCAAGTACTCAAGAATTACCCGTGATAGAATATATATTCCTTCAGAAAAAGAACTGTTTTATTTCTTTGTATCACCAGTGCCTGGCATATAGTACCTTAGTATTTGATAAATACTGCAACCTAAAATATGTTAGCTCTTTTGGCTAGCCTATCACACTTTTGAATTCATCAACTGTTTTTCAGATGAATTGCTTGCTGCCTGGCAAAAGTTCCTTCATCTTATACTTTTAAAGATGATTTCTTTTAACCCATATGTAAGACTTTAAATTTATTCTTATTAAATTTCATTTTAATCAGTTCAGCAACATGTTTAAGACTGCTGAGGACTTTTTAGATCTGGGCTGTTATATAATGTGTTAGTCATTCCCTCCTAGCTTTCTGCCATCTATGTCTTTTTGGAATCACTGATAAAATTGAGAAACAACACAAAGCCAAGTCCAGATCATGAACACTGTACTTGAGATTCCTTCCAAGTAAACATCAAGTCTTAATCTATCAATCAAGACATCAATCACAAACTATCAATTAAGCACCTACTATTAGTCAGCCATTGTGCTAGACCTTGGAAATACAAATGCAATAAGTAAAAATTTCCATAAATGACTCCTCTTTGTGTTACCCGTTTTGATTGCAGTCCCCAATTGTTTACCAGACTAAATAGAAGTTTTATAGCATAGATAATAAAGAAATTGTTTTTTTTGAAACTAAAAGGAATACTTAGAATAATATGATCTATCGCATGTTATTCGCAAACATAATCAGGGCCAGGTTCAGGAACATGAAGTAATTGACACATATTAAAGCAACAGCTTTATTGCAATTTAATTATAAAAGCAATAAATTATTATAATTCCCTCTCTAGACAAGAAGGTTATGAGACATAATAAAAAATTAGGAAAACTTGCCAAGTAGTGACTTAAAAGAAGAATGTTTTCTGTTGACAGTCAATATATCAAGATTTTTGTCCATATCTAGCTTAAAATAATACATTTTACCACATTTTCACTTATCATTTAAAAACACTTCAATACGGCATTTTGTCTGAAACATGCTCACAGGTGAACTTAAAAAGATGAAAAAGCTTGTAAAATAATGCTAAGAAAGATAGCACTTTCATAAATCTTTAGCTATGCAAGGCCAATGAAAATATGTCTTAAAGCATTTTTTTTCTATTTAATATGAGGTGAAACTGATCCTCATTTGAATAAAGATCAAGTCACCAGAAATTAGAAGCCAATGAAGCTATATCGCATAGTTACTAGGAGAAAAAAAAAAAAGTTTAAAATATCTAAATTATGAATTACCCAACAGTCTTCCTAAGAAGAAAGCTTATCAGTTACCATGACACCAAAGCAAGTAAATTCTTGCTCATATCCTTTAAAGCATATTTATAAACTAAATAATGGAAGCGGAAAATGTAATACTTTTGACCTTCTACATTGGCCAATTGTCCTCCATGACCTATTTTGATAATAATAAAAAAGAGAGAGAGCTACTCTAATTAAAAGCAAAGATACGGATGCAGGAAACATACTCATTAGGGCTATTCCTGTATGCAATGATTTTCTGTTTCTATTCCCTAGCCTCAAATTACAAAAGAGATGAACTAATTTGAGAAACTTTAAAATTTAATTGGTATTAATCTGTATGGATGCATGTTTAAGAACTTGAAAAGATATGATTATTACAATGTACAAGATATTTTTACTGTAGCCTTACATTTTAAAATAAATTATTTTTAGAATCTGATCAAAGAAACACAAAGAATAGACATAAAAAAAATTTTCAATACTTTGCTGTTATATTCACTATGTTCTACTGACACCTAGTGGTTTGTAAAATTAGGTGAAAGTGTTGAACAGAATGGTAGACACATTTTTTACTTCCTAATCCTAATTATTTTCTATCACCCCCCATAATTCCTTTTTATCATTTCCTACAAGAACAAATAAAACATACACATATGTGTGTGTACAAACATGGAAATGAATATACACATACAAATAGTATTACTCAAAGAATAAATTGACCTCAGAGCCAACTTACTAAGAAATAGCTTTGAGAAGTTAATGTTTCTGATCATCTAAAACATATTAGACACCATACAAAACATAACGTGAAAATATTCAATCATTCTAAGAAGCTTTTCCACACAGGTACTGAATAGTTCCTTATTTTGATTTGGTAGCAACCCTGAGTTCTTGGAGGTTATTACAATTGCAATACAAACTGAAAAGCCTTTAGGTATGGGCTGTATATTTGACTATGTCTTTTGTCTAAGAACCAGACTTGTTAAGTACTAAAAAGGTCACCATCAGATGGATGGTGAACAAATGGTAGCTTTTTGGTAATCTGGGACTTATAAAAGAGTTGGAGCATTCTAGAGTCAGTGTAATATAGTGATAGAAAAAGAGGTGGAACATGCTAAGAATCAGCTAGCTGTTAGCCTAGCTATAAACATTAATTTAAAGGATGATACTAAATGTGGGATTTTTGCCCAAGAATCAATAATATACACTAATATATAAACTCAATTCATTCTTATATTTCAGTGTGATTGGAAGTTAAGATCTTTTAAGTCAGGGCCTATTTCAGTGATTTGCAAGCCCCTAGCATCTAGCGCTGTGTCTTAAACTGTTTTTGTTTTTTACTGGACTTGAGAATTCATTGGTATAAGAAATTCATAATGAGGATATTCACTCTATCAATGCAGATCCTAACCTAATCTACAATTTGTAATCATCAACATTATATTCTTGGATCACCAAGAACTGAAGTGGTTTTCTCAGAGTCACACCGTCTGATTGTGAAAGAGGCAGGACTAAACCTAGGACTTCTTAAGTATGAAGTTATTTCTTTTCACTACACCATACTGTCTCTCACATGGTAGTTACTTGTTGAATATATGGAGTAAAAAGAATTTCTTAAGAACTTACTATATATGCCAGCCACTGCAAAGCCTTGGGAATACAAATACAAAAACATACTGTCAAGAAAAAAAGGTATTTCCTGCCTTTCAGTAACTTTTATTTTAAAGAAGGAAGACAACATATAAAAGGAAGCTGAAAAAAATAAATGGGGAATCAAAGAAATGAAGACTTCTGGCTTGGGGACCTAGTAAAGAAAGTCTGGAAAGTCGAGTGCCCCTAGAGAAAACTGAAGACATGGCTGATCTGACCTCTCTAAAATGAAGTTTCTAAAGGAAATAGCCAGTCAGAAGGAGGAGCTGCTGGGGGGAGCCCCCTTTACAAGCCTCTCAAAAAGAACAATAATATCAATGAAAGAAAATTATATACTTCAATTTAAGAGGGTGGGATATGATATGCCAAGATTATTTCCCATTGATACAATAGAAAATTTACTTTGGCTGTGGTGTGAAGGATAACTTGGAGAAAAGAGAGACTTGAGGAATAGGGGAGTGTAGAGAGCCAGAACTCTGGAGAAGTATACTTAAGGCTCAGTGTGATTTAGTCCTACAACAAAGTGTTAACTCAGTAGAATTAATAAGATAATGATTATCTAGTTTTAGCATGTAAGTTCTCTAGTTCAGTATGATTGCCCTAGTGATATGATTGGCTTATATTCAGTATGATGAATGGATTTAATTGTAATTATTTAAGAGGTCAGAGTCAGATCTAGAGTGAGGACTCAAACAGACTCAGAGAGACATTCCATCTTCATCAGCCTCATAATGGCTGGCCTGTCCTTCTGCTTCTCCCACTGAGACCAAGGTTGAAGGGCCCCCAGAAAGCTAGCCAAGCCGTAGGCAAGAAGACAGACTGTGAAGGAGACAATAAAGTCTTTTGGACTTTTATCTCTGGCTATTCTCATGGTGATTACTCAGTTGAAAGGAAGGCTGGTCCCAAGACCTCCAGAAAGCTAATCAGAACATTACAGGGGATAATTAAGAGTTTATAACAATAGCTTTGGTGTGATTAAAAAGGAGTCAGAACTAGGGAAATTTTTTGTTAATGCATTTGCTTTTTATAAGTACTGATAGATGAAATAAAAATTTTCAGCAAACAAAATTTTTAAAAGAAACAAAGGTGACTATGTCAGTATGTCATAGCAAAGGATAAACAAAAAAGATCCCTTCCTCTTCTGCTCTCTGAATGGCCCTTTTTAATGTGATCATCTCAAGGATCTAGAAATATTCAAGGACAAACTACCTGAAAGAAAAGATCATGGTCAGGAATCATTACAATTATCTTGATCACTTTGCATTTGTTTCCAAGTTGGGCTATCTTCAGGTGCTACAAAATCCATCTGGAGTTTCTCTATACCTAACCCCTCTCCTAGAAACAGCAAAGGAGTTTAGAGGATTGCACATAATGTGACCCAAGTCAAGAACCTGAGTTAATACTCAGTAAATCTGCTACACATGTTCCTGAGTCTGTTGAGAAGATAAATGAGCTTTCATTCAACATTGTCAATCAAGGCAATGTAATTTAAAGTAAACGAGCATACCTTTAGCAGAAGATACCCAGTGCTGCCCAAATCTTATCCCAGTGGCCACAGCAGTACTAGACTTGTGGGAGTTCTCAAGACTTTTCATAAACCCAGGCCAGTCATTTCTGGTAGGAATTTATATTAGATCTTTCTCTACAAATGGCTGACTTGGTACAGACTTTTCATGAAAAAAACATTTATCCCAGATTGAAGGAGAAAGTTAATGACTATGTATCAAATAGCAATTTGCTATATTTGACTGCCTCCTCTTGCTCTGTAATGCCGGAGGAAACTGAGGCAGGAGAGAGATTAGAGAGTTTTTAATATTTTATTAATGGGAGAGTAAGATTGACTGGACAGGACTCTCGTCTCAGATTATCCAGTACTGTATGGGAGAATCACAAATCTTTAAGTACTTTTTGGAGACAAAGAAGAAGGGAGGGAAAGTCTTTATCAGGGAGGGGAAACCATAAAACCTAAAAATTCCAGAGACAAAGAAGTAAAGATATCATGGGTTGGTCTTGGAATATTCTAAAGGAATATTGTAAATCCATAAAAGAATCAGGAGATCTACTCTTTTATCTTGCTAATTTATAACCTGAGAGCTACGTGACAGAACAGTAAAGGAAACTGGGACAGGGAAACTGAGTCAGGCCAGTTAAAGAGAACTGTGGCATAACATTTGCATTTCTAATCTTTTTTTTCTGTCACCAGATAGTCCTGCTCTCCAGCAGGAACTGTTGAGACACGAGAGGAAGTGTCTCTTTAACACCACCCCAGACCAAAGAGTGGTCATGTGGCTGTTCTGGGGACCCCACTCCTTTTGGGGGTCCTAGGCCAGCACTCTCTTTAACCGGAGAAACGTAAGAGGAGCTGTGTTTGAGCCCTTCTCCCACGCCACTGTTAAATGCAATGGAGTCTCTAATGGTCAGGCTGTAGCCACGAGGAGAAAGGTCACTAAATTGGGGTGAGTTTAGAGAATGTCTTTGCCCACGGCAGCTACTCCCTGGACAGGGGTAAACAGTCTTCCCTTCAGGTTTTGCTCTCCCAGCAAGATTTAGGGACTTAGATGAGCTGCCCTGCCTTCAAGTTCCAGCGTGGAATCGCCAGAGGAGCCCTCGCCATTCAAGACGCACTGCGCTGGGTAAGATGGCATCTCTTCCTCCCCAACCCTCGTTCTGGCCTCTCCTCTCCCTTCTTCCATGGAGTGGGGAGTGTAGAACTCGAGGCCTGGTTCGGACCTCTCCCATGTGGCTTGGCAACCTGCCGTTTAAATGCTTCTATCCTGTCCCCTTCTTGGGGTTACTGTACAGTGGGGAGATTGAGGACTCAATCTAAATCTTCTCAAATCTCCGGAAAGGTTGTCACCAACTTTTAAAATAGAAATTTGCTAGCAATTTGGACAAGTGGGCCGTGCCCCTTCCAGACCTTTACCTGGCTCTTAAAGCCGCAGCTTCTAGCCCTCGGGACGTGTGCTCGTCCTATACATTTAAACGGGACTCAGTTTCCCTGATTTGGTCATCTTGTGTTAATTGTAGAAGCCTCAGAATTACACTTTCGCATGCTCACAAGGCTGTCTACAAAGATGGGATTTTAAACTGCTCTCGGTTTTTTTTTTTAGCTTCAGGGCACTACTTAAAACTTTCTTAGCTGCTTATGGAGAGATAATCTAGGTAAGCCAGGCTAGGTCTGTCTGTCTCACACTTTCCTACCTAACCCTACAGGTGGGAACTCTTTTGCTCCTAATTTTCTTAGTCCTAAAACCTTTTGCTCTTAGCACACTTGGTTCTATTCTTTTCTGGATTGGCATTCTATGTCCCTGCCAACAAAAGGTTTTTTTTCCTGGGCTCCAACACTGGCCAGGTTGCAGCTTCAAGAAAGACCTTTGGAATGATGGCTGGGGAATAAAATTTCAGGTTAAGGCAAATTAAAGTCTTTGGAAGATGGCTTTTTATTTCCTTTCTCCCCTCATTCCTTGACTGCAGCAAGAAATGAGTAAATGGGAGAAACTGAAGCCATTCAAGAATTCGATGAATACCCTTAGGAAAGAAGTCTGTCTTTCCCGTGTGCTTTTCTATGTTCTCTAGACTTGTTCCCTGTTTTCCCTCCTCCATTCTTTGAGACGCTGAGGGACTAAGATGGGATAGTTTACCTTCCTACTTAGATGGTGTGTTTTCTAGAGGTATTGGGTAATTTGTAACTGAGTTATGCCTTAAAATTTGTCATCTCTGTTGGGCAATAAGTTATATGAAATTTGGTTCAGTTACTTGTGAACTTTAAGATCTGTGTAATGTTAAATTTAAAACTGTCTACTTAGATAAGAAAGATAGTTGTATAAGCTGTAAACCCTTTACTGTGATTCTTGAACTAGATTTTATCTGAAGTCCTAGATTAATGATAACTGATGTAGAAGATAAAATCCTTTGGGACTGCAGCTAATATTTGCTGGGAGTTTTGAGTTCAGGTGTGATTGCATAGACCAGAAGTAGAACTGCCTTAAATAACTATTTTAATTTGTGGCCACACTATGATTGTTGCTAAGCTTTTTCCTGGGGCTAGAGTTTCTTTATCTAAAGGTTTACTTCGCCCAAGTAGTTGGGGCCACTCCCACCTTGCCTTTTGAGAAAGATGACCGGCCTTTTACACTGTATGTTGATGGAAGGCAGGACTAGGCCCCTGACTTGCGGCTCAAATGCCCGGCCTAATTTGAGCTCGCTAGGAGACTCTTGGCAGTCTTGGGGAGATTTGTCGCTCATAGGACACTGTGAGGCCCTGAGTCTTAAACTCTAGGTCTCTGGACAGGTAGGTTTGGCTAGGCCTTCTAGGGTGACTGGAGTCAATTGGCGACAATTGGCGTGTTTGGGTGTTTTTAGAATTTAGATTCCGTCCAAATTCAATGGGTGTGGCCCAGTCCCAGCCAGCCCTCGCGGAGAGAAATGAGAAAAATGATCAGAGAATACCGGTAGATAGTCCCTTGGGAAACAAATTAAGTAATTGGAACAAACTGCCAAAATATAAAGGAAAAAGCAAGAAAAAGATGATAAGGTATTGCTGCTTTGTCTGGGGTGACAAAGACATTGGTGTGGAGGCACTATTTGGCCTAAATTTGGCTCCCTTGAAGATTGGGTGTGCCAAATACTGAATTTGTGTGTTAATAACAAAGAACCTGTTAATCCAGAGGAGGTTCTATATGCAGGACTATGGCTTTCCGGGGCTTCTATAATGTTGAGTAAGAGTCCAAGTGTAAAGGACACGAAGGAGGAAACTTTAAAGACCCAGCAATGGGACCCATTGTTATCTCTCAGTCCTCCATACTTATCCCCACCCCCAGAAGAAGCCATGGTTTTAGGAAAGGGAAGGTGAGGACTTAATCCCATCAGCTCCTCCGGGGGGGCCCCTCAGGGCATGGGAGGATTTAATTCGATTGACCCCACCTGGACTCCAAAAAAGAGTCATTCTCCTCTTTAAGGAAGGAATTAGATCAAATTCAAAGAGATATCCGAAATTATCCTTTGCCGGGAACTAAAACCCCAAGTCCTAAATTATATCCCTTAAGAGAGGTTCCTTCGGCCCAAGGAGGTATAGGATTTGTGAACGCTCCCCTGAGCACCACAGAAGTCAGGGCCTTTAAGAAGGAAATGAGGTCCTTGATAGAAGACCCCACTGGGCTAACAGAACAGTTTGATCAATTCATTGGAATTTGTCTCCTAGGACCTAACATGCTTCCTCCCAAACAGCTTGAAGGCAACATGCTTCCTCCCAAACAGTTTGAAGGCGTTTGCAACCACACCATACCTGTCAACCTGACGTGGCAATATGTGGCCGCTCCTGACGGCTCTTATTTTGCCTGCTCTGCTGGCCTTACTACATTTCTGGATGCCCGATCTTTTATCAAAAAACGCGATTACTGCGTTTCTGTCTTTCTCTTCCCTCATATTAATATACACCAGGCCGATGATTTCCTTGATATCTGGGAAAGAAAAAGTACTGGCAATTTCAGGACCAGGAGGGAACCCCTTACTGCATTAACCCTGACCGTCCTCCTTGGCCTAGGAGCGGTAGGAACGGGGATGGGTATAGCCTCCCTCATACAAAATGATAAACAATATTCCCAATTGAGCGCTGCTATAGATAAGGATTTACAGGAATTACAAGCAGGACCTAAACACCTTAAAGACTCAGTAGCATCCTTAGCTGAAGTCGTCCTGCAAAACAGAAGAGGTTTAGACCTTCTCTTCTTACAACAAGGAGGTCTTTGTGCAGCCCTCAAGGAGGAATGCTGCTTTTATTCAGATAAACTTGGCCTTGTTGAAAACAGCCTACAAAAAGTTAGGGACAGTCTGGAAAAAAGAAAACAGGAAAGAGTAAAAAATGAATCCTGGCATAAGAACTGGTTCTCCACTTCCCCCTTGCTATCCACTTTTCTCCCTAGTATTCTCGGCCCTCTCGGTGGGACCTCCAAATTGTAATGCCGGAGGAAACTGAGGCAGGAGAGAGATTAGAGAGTTTTTAATATTTTATTAATGGGAGAGTAAGATTGACTGGACAGGACTCTCGTCTCAGATTATCCAGTACTGTATGGGAGAATCACAAATCTTTAAGTACTTTTTGGAGACAAAGAAGAAGGGAGGGAAAGTCTTTATCAGGGAGGGGAAACCATAAAACCTAAAAATTCCAGAGACAAAGAAGTAAAGATATCATGGGTTGGTCTTGGAATATTCTAAAGGAATATTGTAAATCCATAAAAGAATCAGGAGATCTACTCTTTTATCTTGCTAATTTATAACCTGAGAGCTACGTGACAGAACAGTAAAGGAAACTGGGACAGGGAAACTGAGTCAGGCCAGTTAAAGAGAACTGTGGCATAACAGCTCATCCTGTCCTTCTCCTCTTCCTCACACCCCCTCCACCCATGAAAAAGGAGAGGAAACAAAAGAGTGGCTTCTTGCTTCCATTGGGGATGGACTAGTTATTGGACTAGGTAAAAGAGGAGATTCTTTGCCTCAATTGCTACCTTGACTTGATCACTGTATGGGTGCAGCCTCAGTCAAACTGAGACTTGTTAAAGATCTTAGCTTAAATAGGCCATTGTGTCCCATTTCATCCAGGGTCATCTCTAGTTGTTTTGATTTATATCTTATCATTGGATCCACATGGCTCTGGAGCGGAAAGGGAGGCAGGTGACCTTGCCCTCCTTCACTTAAATCTAATTCACGTGTTATGTCATCACCTCCCTGATGTCATGGTCCTCTTCAAGAACGAAGGACAAATAACAACCACCTCACATTAATATGAGCCAGGCACTTCTGTCGGATTTATTCTACTTTGAGCATGGTTGCTCTGCCAGGTTTCTACTACACCAAAGATGTTCTTCCCAGGATAAGCTCATCATATCTAAACTCACCACCATACATCCTTCTCTTCCCTTTGAATAGAGGATGAAGGGTGGGATACCAAAATACTTCCAATGTCATCTTTTATAGAGGTCAAAAATCACACTTTCATCTCATTCTACTTTTCTTTTATTGCTTTCCCTAGTTTTAACTCCAGGGGGAAAAAAATGCCCCCATATGTGGCATCCCATGGTGTTCTTCTCCATTTCAGGAGAAATTCATTCAATTTCATTTTCTGTGTATTGTCTGTCCTTTTAGCATGATAATTATTTGAGGGAAGAGATCATCTTTCTTTTTATTAATGTATCCTCAGTGCTTAGCACATTTCCTGGCACATAGTAAGAGCTAAATATATGTTTTTTGAATTGTATTAGTTTGGTCTACTGTCTCAGGTGTTGTACCACACAAAGAAACAACTAAAAGTTTTATGGAAATGTCCTCTCCATTTCTGGTAATACTCTAAGGTTTAATACTCTAAGGTTCTATCTCCTCAACAATGCCTCTATTATTAGACATAGAGGGGACTTCACAATCACAATTTCATTCATGAGACTAAGATTCACTTTTGTTAGTATCAGCAAACCTCAAATAATTTAGTCAGCTCTTTAATTCCTTCAACCAAGTGCAGATACAGGAAAGCAGAATTTTGCTTTCCTGCAGACTTGCTACTTCTCCCCTGGATCATTGCCCAGAAGATTCCTCCCCCTTGGGGAAAAAAAAATAAAAAAAAAATCAGATTTTTATATTGTATCTAGGATATACTGTAACCTATTCAACATGTAAAGAACTGCTTGCCATCTGGGGGAGGGGGTGGAGGGAGGGAGGGGAAAAATCGGAACAGAAGTGAGTGCAAGGGATAATACTGTAAAAAATTACCCTGGCATGGGTTCTATCAATAAAAAGTTATTTTAAAAAAAATCAGATTTTCAACACAGGGGAAGGAGGGTTGGTCATCAGATAACAAAAGGGTAGAGTTCCTCCACTGAATGAATCTACTAAACATGAGTTCCCTAAAACTATCTCACCGAAAAGAGTAGCTCTACAAAGTTGGAGAATGGCCAATTTAAATAAGTAGCACAGGAAAATTTTCTGTGCTAGGCTTTATAATGCTGCATCAAAGCATCTTCTGCATGTGAAGTTGGGCAGGGGAGAGGGGGAAAGAGGGAAAGGAGAGAGAAGGGACTGTTCTCTATAGGCATAGCTTCAAGTGTTAGGTATGGTGACTCTTCACAATCATGGTAGCAGCTTCCTAAGAAAAATGAGCCTCTTCTATAGGCAAATGGAATCAATGGCACTTATCTTTCACCACCTGGCTTATCCAAATAAAGATAAAAAAAAATACTATATCAATATGGTTCCTTCAAGGCCAGGATAATTTACCTACACCAGAAAGCACCCTTTCTAGAGTTCTATGAAATCAAAGTTATTTTCATAATAAAATCAAAGTGCTTTAATTTTTAAACAGCAAATATCAATTGACATAACACACAAGATCAAAATATCTTGGGGAAGGGAGGTGGTCTTCAAGAATTTTTAAGAGTGGAAAGGAATCTGAGTATCAAAAAGTTTGAAATAGTAATCTTAACAATATTTGCTGGCCTTCCCTGCCTTTCTCCCTTGGAATACAAATCGTTAGAAATCTAGTTAATTAAATCTGGCCAAATAGATTTATCTAAGGGAAAAGAGGGAACCAGGAATAGAGAATATCTTCCTCATCTGTTCTGTATTTTATCAGTGTACATTTTAATTTTTCTGTTAGCCAACATAATTTAATTCACAAGAACTATTTGCAATCCTAGATGCTTACATATCTAGAGCCCTTCTTAATAATTTTAATATAAATACAAGAGGGTTAGGGTAGTTGGTGTCCAAGGCATCCTCCAGTCTTCATCAAGACTGCATAACTACCCTCTTTTGAGTCATTTAGGGAGGAGAATGAAGACTCGGAGTAGGCCTGTGGCTCAAATGAAAATTTATTCTTGATTATAATACAGTAGTGAACTTCCTTGAATACCAAAAGAGATTCACAAAAACAACACCCCCCCCCCAAAAAAAAAAAAACAGGAAAAAAGAAAAGGAAAATGACCTATATATACCAAAAAATATTGTCTTTTCAGGACAAAAAATTTAGAAACTGAGAGAATGCTCATTACTTGGAGAACACCTGAATAAACTGTGGCATGTGTTTAGGATGGAATATTATTTTTCTTTGGGAAATGATAATCAGGATGCTCTCAGAAAAAAAAAATCTGGAAAGTTCTTCATGAACAAAGTGAAATATACTGTATATAAAGTAATAGCAATGTTCTAGAATTACCAGCTGTAAACAAATTTGTTATTCTCAGTAATACAACCATCCACAACTACTCTGAAGGATTTATGATGAAAAATCCTATCCATAACCAGAGAAGGAATTATTGTGTCTCTATTTGAAACATTCTCTATTTCTCTTTCTCCCTTTTTAATCCTCATTTTTCTTGTGGGTTTTTATTTTTATTAGGGTGGAAAATCTATGTTTTCTTTCTTAACTAGACTTTTATAGAAATATTTTGCATAACTTCACACGTGGTTTCTTAATTGTGGTCTGGGTTAAAGGAGAAAACGTAGAACTCAAAGGAAGAGAAACTAGAACTCAAAAATCTTTTAAAAATGTGAAAATAAATAACAAATACAAGGAGAAAAAAAAAGTTAATTTCCTTCACAGAGCTATTTATTGGTTAGTGTTGGAATCCTTACTAACTGCTAACTAATTAGAGTTGATCTAATCTTACAAGAAGATGTTTTGGGCAGAACCTGAAACAAGGTACTAAGTAGAACTACCCATAATCCCTCTCTCTGGAAGGAGCATAAATAGGCCAATGGGCCAGTCGGAGAGGTCTAGAGAGGAAGACGCTACAAGTCGAGATTTCACCGGAATGACATGAAGACTGGAGCTGGCTGGAGGCTGAAGACAGCAGAGGCAGAGGCTGAAGGACCAGACCTTTGGATTTGGAGATATCCGGAGGGCTCTAAGCTAAACCAGTTATGTTTTGAGAACAAGAACAGATTCAGATCCATCTGAACTAGATCACAACATTTTGGCGCCCTGAACGTGGGACAAACAGACCCCTCAGTGGATTTCAGTGGAAAAGCTCCGATCCTGATTCAAGTGGAAAAGCCTCTGATCCTGATCCAGTGGAAAAAACTTCAACCCAGAAATTAGGGTGAGTGCAACAAAGAAATTTTGTTAGAAGAGTTAAAGTAGAATTTCATCTAAGATGGGACAGATATTTAGAAAACAATCTGTTTCTGTTCAAGGAAAATGTTTAGAGAGCATTGTCAAAATTATGGAAAGCCAAGGTTTAATTATAAGTTTACAGCAAATCACTGAACTTTTACAAACTGTAAAGGACATATGTCCTTGTTTCTTTCTTGATAAGGAATTAGATCTAAATGAATGGAAATTGGTTGGAGAGGATCTTTGTCAATTCTATGATAAAAATGGGCCTAACTCAATAATTAATACATATAATGTAATACAATTGGCTATAAGAAGTTATTTAAGTGATAGAATGATGAAAAGGAAAGTACAGGAGGAAGTGCCAACTTTACTAGGTGAAAAGGAGGATGAATCAGATGAGAATGGAGTTAATTACAATTCTGAGTATGATACTTCACAGCAGGAGGAATTAGGTGATTCCACATCTCATGACCCTCCCCCCGCAATTAACCCTTCATGGGTGGAACAAGGGGAAGGGAGAGAGACAGAAACACAGTCAGCTTCTCCTGTAAAGCAGAATTTGACAAGATTAGAAAAAGCATTAATTAAAGCAAAAAATGAAGGAGAAGATATATCTGATTTTATAAATGCATATCCTGTGATTGAAGAGCTCAACTCCTCAGGTCAAAAAGAGAGAAAATACACTCCTTTTAATTTGGGAAAAATTAAAGATTTGAAAAAGGGTTGCACTCTTTATGGGGCTACATCATCTTATGTGAAGATGTTACTGGATAATTTGTCTTATGAAATCTTAACCCCGAATGACTGGAAATCCATCGCTAAAACATGTCTTGAACCAGGACAAAATTTATTGTGGCTTTCGGAGTTTCATGAATTATGTAGGATTCAAGCCCAATGCAATAGGCAAACAGGAGCTATTGTACAAGTTGCTTTTGACCAACTAACTGGAGAAGGTCAGTATGCAGAGAGTTCAGAACAGATTTATTATCCCATAACAGTGTATGAGCAAATTTCTAAGGCTGCAATAAAAGCTTGGAATTCTCTCCCTGGACAGAAAGATGGAAATAATGCTTTCACAAAAATAGAGCAAGGTCCCAATGAACCTTTTGCAGATTTTGTGGGACGTTTACAAACAGCTGTAATAAGAACCATTGGAGATAATGCAGCAACAGAAATAATGACTAAACATTTGGCTAAGGAAAATGCCAATGAGGTTTGCAAAAGAATTATATGGGGGCTAGACAAAGATGCTCCTTTAGAAGAAATCATAAAACGCTGTGCCACAGTGGGCACAAATGCTTATTATGCCCAGACTATGATGAACATGGAAAGACAAGGTCCTTTTTGGCAGAGAAATTCTAGAGAAACTCGTCGATGTTTTCATTGCGGAAAAGTTGGACATTTGAGAGCTCATTGTAGATATGGAGATAGAGTGAGAAGACAGGGTGAGAGAAAACCCAAAACCCCATGTCCAAAATGTAACCGAGGCTTTCACTGGGCCTCTAAATGTATATTGACTCAGAGGAATGAGAGGCAGGGCCCAGCTCTAAAGTATCAATCAAAGGACAGGTGGGGCATGATAGCAGCTGAGGTTACACCCAGAGAGACTTTAGAAATTCAGAACTCTGATGTCATCAACCAACAGAAAAGCAATCAGGATTACAGTTGGGAAGAATACAGGCCTTTTAAGACAACAAGACAATATCCAATGCAAACAGCTCCAATGTAATTACCAGATGATGAGGAGAAATCCCAAAAGTGGTAAACAGAAGAGAATTAGATAGGTTAACTGATTGGGGAAGAGGATCTGCTTATATTTCCACAGGTGGAAAAGGAATCAGATGGCTAACAATGAGACTGTCAAAAGAACTTTAAAATCTTCAGCTTTCAGTTCCTGAAAAACCAGCAAGAATCACTGGATTCCCTGAGATGAAAAATTGTTGATGAGACTTTTTGCAGTACTTCAGAGCTTACAGGAATTATTAGATTCCTGGCGCATGAACTAATGAACAATGGATTCCTTATGGACTATTTCTAGGACTTATGGACATTTGTAAATTTTCAGGTCGATTTATGTTGTTACATTACTACTAGCCTGTGTTATATTACTATGTGCTTATGTATTTTAAGCAATTGCAAGAATCATTGGATTTCTTGAGATGAAAGATTGTTGATGAGACTTTTGCAGTAGTTAAATTTTCATGTTGATTCATGTTATTTGTTACATTACCACTAGCCTGTGTTATATTGCTGTGTGCTTTTGTAAATTATGTATAATGCCTCCCATATTGATGGATTTATGTATACCATGTATATCTGTTACAAAGTTCTGGCCCATATTGATGGATTTATGTGTACCCCCTCAGAAACCCCCTATGTTTTTAAAACAAAAGAAAGGGGGAGATGTTGGAATCCTTACTAACTGCTAACTAATTAGAGTTGATCTAATCTTACAAGAAGATGTTTTGGGCAGAACCTGAAACAAGGTACTAAGTAGAACTACCCATAATCCCTCTCTCTGGAAGGAGCATAAATAGGCCAATGGGCCAGTCGGAGAGGTCTAGAGAGGAAGACGCTACAAGTCGAGATTTCACCGGAATGACATGAAGACTGGAGCTGGCTGGAGGCTGAAGACAGCAGAGGCAGAGGCTGAAGGACCAGACCTTTGGATTTGGAGATATCCGGAGGGCTCTAAGCTAAACCAGTTATGTTTTGAGAACAAGAACAGATTCAGATCCATCTGAACTAGATCACAACAGTTAGGACTTTGGCAATCCTAATAATTCTAATGATACTCATATCCAAAACTTCTTCCTAAATTACAAAGTTAAATTCAAAGCCCACAACAGGCTACCTCAATTATTTGAGGAAAATTTAAGATAGTTAAATGTGGACCAATAATCTCAACCAGTACAGTTCTACATTTTAAATAAACTTATCCCCACCCTTATTTCTATAGAAAATATCTGTCACTCAGTGAGACTACTTAGGATAGCTGGTGTTAAGGGGAGACTGAGCAATGTTCAATTCAATTAAATAAACACTGACTAAGCTCTATCATCAAATAACTCAAAAATTAATGTGGAATACAACATGCAAACAAATATATATATATATATATATGTGTATATATATATATATATATATATATATATATATATATAGTAAACTAAATATAGAATAGGAAATAATTAAAAGAGGAGCAGCTAGTAGACAACAAGATTGTAAAGCATGAGGTCAGGAAGACTCATTCCTGAGTTCAAATCTGGCCTCAGACACTGTGACTCTGCGCAAGTCACTTAACCCTGTTTGTCTCAGTTTCCTCACGTAAAATGAGCTGGAAAAGGATATGGCCAATTACTCTAGTATCTTTAGCAAGAAAATCCCAAATGGGTTCACAATGAATGGATACAATTAAAGTACTCAATAATTCACAAGAACTATTTGCAATCCTAGATGCTTACATATCTAGAGCCCTTCTTAATAATTTTAATATAAATACAAGAGGGTTAGGGTAGTTGGTGTCCAAGGCATCCTCCAGTCTTCATCAAGACTGCATAACTACCCTCTTTTGAGTCATTTAGGGAGGAGAATGAAGACTCGGAGTAGGCCTGTGGCTCAAATGAAAATTTATTCTTGATTATAATACAATAGTGAACTTCCTTGAATACCAAAAGAGATTCACAAAAACAACACCCCCCCCAAAAAAAAAAACAGGAAAAAAGAAAAGGAAAATGACCTATATATACCAAAAAATATTGTCTTTTCAGGACAAAAAATTTAGAAACTGAGAGAATGCTCATTACTTGGAGAACACCTGAATAAACTGTGGCATGTGTTTAGGATGGAATATTATTTTTCTTTGGGAAATGATAATCAGGATGCTCTCAGAAAAAAAAAATCTGGAAAGTTCTTCATGAACAAAGTGAAATATACTGTATATAAAGTAATAGCAATGTTCTAGAATTACCAGCTGTAAACAAATAGGGGAAGCACTTAAGAGGAGTTGGGTTAGGGAAGGCATAAAGACAAATGACTTTAATCATGTAGAGACTGAATCACCGTTGGGGAGACACACCTCTTTACATCATCTACCTCAACCCCCAACAAATGGTGAGTAGAGAAGGAGCCACCAAGATATTACGAATTCAGGGTCCCTAGCTAAGGACTGAAAGGCCGCGAGCTTTGACAATAATCCGCGACCTGCCAGCAGAGGGCGCCAACCTGACAGTGCCCCTCTCGGAGCCTTCAAGAGAAGAGGGAGGGATCGGGAGAGAGGTGGGAAGAGGACACTGAGTTCTCTCCCTCTGCGCAGCCGCGGCCGCAGCCCAGCTCTGGGGTCTAGAACTGATGGAACACGCCTTAACCCCAAAACAACAGTCCTTGCGCGCGAGCGCGCGCGTTCCCGGTTGCCTTGGGAACCAGTTAGCTTCTGCATCGGGATTCGGGCTGGCGACCTGCAGGAGAACTTGCTGTCCGAGGAAAAGCTGAGGCAGCAGCTGCAGCAATGCCTCGTGGCGTAGGCAGTGGCCGCGGCAGCGGAGGCTGGAGTTCCGAGAGGCGGCGGTGTGTGAGCGACTGTCTGAAGAGGCACCAGGACCAGGCCCTGAGCAGCCATATGTACCTACTGCGGGAGACCGGCCCCACGGGCTTTCTGATGAGCGAGAACGAACCTGACGGCTCCAACTATCGAGTAACCGCCTTCCCCGGGCAGGAGCGAATCCTGCCCCTCCCCCCCCAAGGAAGTTCCTTCCCTTGGTGTGGGCACCCCGCAATGACCATGCAGTCCTAAGAGCCACAGAATTAAGAGGGAAAGGGAGCTGAAGAGTTCCCAATTTATATAGAACCCCAGAA
The DNA here is from genome assembly GCF_016432865.1 of Antechinus flavipes. Lineage (NCBI taxonomy): Eukaryota > Metazoa > Chordata > Mammalia > Dasyuromorphia > Dasyuridae > Antechinus > Antechinus flavipes. The sequence goes on from NC_067400.1 coordinate 400,416,132, forward strand.
AAGTCAAGCTCAGCTACTGAAATTTGGGGTGACATGTGGTCCTTATGTCTGTATAAATGGGGATAATTGGACACCTTGATATCCTGGTGATTCCCCTTCTTGGAAATTCTTTGGTAGTGTTTAGACTTCGAAATATAGCTACTGCTAACAATTAGCTATCGTGCATATGGCATTTTAAAGTTTGCAGAGCGCTTTTACAAATATTTCCTTTTATTCTTACAACAACCTTGACAGGTAGGTACTATATGAGGAAACTGAGGCAGGGAGAAATCAATTTCCCAAGATCATAGTCCTAGTAGGAAGCTAAGGCACTTTGAAAACAGGTCTTTCTGATTCCCCAAACCTGGATTCTATCCATACTAATGCCATTCTACTTCCCCCAATCCTTGTTACTAAAATTCTTATTTTAAGGACAATCTCTGTAGTTTCATCTTGTACTAAGTTTGGGGACTACAACTTCCCCATAAAGAAATCTTTCTTTAAAAAAAAGTTATTAGAAAATGAAATTTGTTAAAATCATTATTGATTTGTTAAAAATCTAATAGTTTTTCATTGAATTACAGATAGGTCTTTATTTTCTTTCAAAAATTCATAATAATGGTAACATCTCAAGGTCTTGAATTCAGAAAAATCTTATTCAGATCCTGCTTCTGAAACCTACTGTAGCAGAGGAAAGTCATCTTCTTACAACCCTCAAATATTAGATACTAAGAGCTTGTCAATCTAAATTGCTGAAGAGAATTTCCACAGTCCACTCCCATTCATGAAATCACAGATCTGTACAAAACATACACATTCTTAGGTGATTTTTGAAAGTATCTACTTTAGAATTGGAAAATTATCAAAGCATTTATTCAATTTAATAAATATAAATCCAGCACATTAAAAAAAATAAAGCATGTCTCACAGGTGCACTTTGTTGCTAACACACACACACACAGTTCTTTGAGTAGATGTTATAAGCAATAATATGTCCATTCTTGGATTTTTTAAAAAATTATAATTTTTTATTGACAGAACATATGCCAGGGTAATTTTTTACATTATCCCTTGCACTCACTTCTGTTCTGACTTTTCCCTTCCCTCCCTCCACCCCCCCCAGATAGCAAGCAGTCTTATACATGTTAAATATGTTATAGTATATCCTAGATACAATATATGTGTGCAAAACCAAACAGTTCTCTTGTTACACAGGGAGAATTGGATTCAGAAAGTAAAAATAACCTGGAAAGAAAAACAAAAATGCAAATAGTTTACACTCATTTCCTAGTATTCCTTCTCTGGGTGTAGCTGCTTCTGTCCATCATTGATCAATTGCAACTGAGTTAGATCTTCTCTTTGTCAAAGATATCCACTTCCATCAGAAAACATCCTCATACAGTATCATTGTTGAAGTATATAATGATCTCCTGATTCTACTCATTACACTTAGCATGAGTTCATGTAAGTCTCTCCAAGCTCCTCTGTATTCATCTTGCTGATCATTTCTTACAGAACAATAATATTTCATAACATTCATATACCACAATTTACCTATTCTCCAATTGATGGAGCTACTATAAAAAGGGCTGCCACATTTTGGCACAAAAAGGTCCCTTTCCCTTCTTTAGTATTTCTTTGGGATATAAGTCCAATAGTAGCACTGCTGGATCAAAGGGTATGCACAGTTTGATAACTTTTTGGGCATAATTCCAGATTGCTCTCCAGAATCGTTGGATTCGTTCACAACTCCACCAACAATGCATCAATGTCCCAGTTTTCCCACATCCCCTCCAACATTCATCATTATTTTTTTCTGTCATCTTAGCCAATCTGACAGGTGTGTAGTGGTATCTCAGAGTTGTCTTAATTTGCATTTCTCTGATCAATAATGATTTGGAACACTCTTTCATATGAGTGGCAATAGTTTCAATTTCATCCTCTGAAAATTGTCTGTTCATAGCCTTTGATCATTTATCAAGAGGAAAATGTCTTGATTTCTTACAAATTAGAGTCAATTTTCTCTATATTTTGGAAATGAGGCCTTTATCAGAACCTTTAATTGTAAACATGTTTTCCCAGTTTGTTGCTTCCCTTCTAATTTTGTTTGTATTAGTTTAGTGTGGGTCCATGCCTAATTTCTGCCATACTAATTTCCAGTTTTCCCAACAGTTTTTGTCAAATAATGAATTTTTATCCCAAAAGTTGGGATCTTTGGGTTTATCAAACACTACATTGCTATAGTTATTGACTATTTTGTCTTGTAACCTAACCTATTCCACTGATCGACTAATTTATTTCTTAGCCAATACCAAATGGTCCTGGTGACTGCTGCTTTATAATATAGTTTTAGATCAGGTACAGCTAGGCCACCTTCATTTGATTTTTTTTTCATTAATTCCCTTGAAATTCTCAATCTTTTGTTCTTCCATATGAATTTTGTTATTTTTTCTAGGTCATTAAAATAGTTTCTTGGGAGTCTGATTGGTATGGCACTAAATAAATAGATTAGTTTAGGGATTATTGTCATCTTATATTCACTCGGCCTATCCAAGAGCACTTAATAGTTTTCCAATTATTTAAATCTGACTTTATTTGTGTGGAAAGTATTTTATAATTTTGCTCATATAATTCCTGACTTTCTTTTGGTAGATAGATTCCCAAATATTTTATGCTATTGGCAGTTATTTTGAATGCATTTTCTCTTTGTATCTCTTGCTGTTGGATTTTGTTGATGTATAAAAATGCTGATGATTTATATGGATTTATTTTGTATCCTGCAACTTTGCTAAGGTTATCAACTATTTCTAATAGCGTTTTAGTAGAATCTCTGGGGTTCTCTAAGTATACCACCATATCATCTGCAAAGAGTGATAGTTTGATTTCCTCATTACCTACTCTTAATTCCTTTAATCTCTTTTTCGACTCTTATTGCTGAGGCTAGCGTTTCTAATACAATATTAAATAATAATGGTGATAGTGGGCAACCTTGTTTCACTCCTTTTCTTACTGGGAAAGGTTCCAGTTGTTCCCCATTGCACATGATGCTTACTGACAGTTTTAAATATATACTCCTGACTATTTTAAGGAAAAGTCCATAATATTCCATGTTATTAGTGCTTTGGTTAGGAATGGATGTTGGATTTTATCAAATGCTTTTTCTGCATCTATTGAGATGATCATATAGTTTTTGTTAATTTGGTTATTGATATAGTCAATTATGCTAATCGTTTTCCTAATATTAAACCAGCCCTGCATTCCTGGTATAAATCCTATTTGATCATAGTGTATTATCCTGGGGTGACCCGTCCACCGGGCCATCAAAGTGTGGGCTCCGAGGCTGGCATTTGTCTGTAAGGCTAGGCCTGAAAAGGAATGGGGTTAGAAATGAGGAGGGAGACCAGTTGGGGTGAAACAAAGTCTCAGTTTAATGAGTGAAGAGGGTTCAGTTAAATACATTTCTGAATAGGGGGTTGCAAAGTAAAGAATGTTACACCAGATGTGTGGCAGACATCCTGGAGCCTAATCGTTATCTTGCACTTGGGCTGATAGGGCCAATTTCCTGGAACACACATTATCTTGTCTCAGGAGTTTGGGATGAATAGTTTCAGAATGTGTGGGAAAGTGTATTCTTCTTTGATTCCCAGGGCATGTAGCTCTTTGATCCCAAGGACATGGTCTCTGGCACTGGGGATGATTTTCTGTAATCTTTTTGCTAATATTTTATTTGAGATTTTAGCATCAATATTCATTAGGGAGATTGGTCTATAATTTTCTTTCTCTGGTTTCAACCTACCTGGTTTAGGTATCAGTACCATGTCTGTGTCATAAAAGGAATTTGGTAGGACTTCTTCAATCCCTATTTTTCAACAGTTTATATACTTTTGGAGTTAATTGTTCTTTAAATGTTTGGTAGAATTCACATGTAAATCCATCTAGTGCTGGGGATTTTTTCTTAGGGAGTTGTTAATAGCTTGTTTTATTTCTTTTTCTAAAATGGGACTGTTTAGACTATTTACTTCTTCCTCTATTAATCTGGGCAAGCTATATTTTTGAAGGTATTCTTCCATTTCATTTAAGTTATCAGATTTATTGGCATAAAGTTGGGCAAAGTAACTCCTAATTATTGTTCTAATTTCCTCTTCATTAGTGGCGAGTTCTCCCTTTTCATTTTTAAGACTAACAATTTGATTTTCTTCTTTCCTTTTTTTTAATCAGATTTACTAAGGGTTTGTCTATTTTGTTGGTTTTTTTCATAGAACTCTTAGTTTTATTAATTCAATATCTTTTTTTACTTTCAATTTTATTGATCTCTCCTTTTATTTTTAGAATTTCAAGTTTAGCGTTTGACTGGGGGTTTTTAATTTGTTCCTTTCCAGAATTTTTAGTTGCAAGCCCAATTCATTAACCTTTTCTTTCTCTATTTTATGTAAGTAAGCCTCTAGAGATATGAAATTCCCCCTTATTACCACTTTGGCTGCATCCCACACATTTTTGGTTTGATGTCTCATTATTGTCATTTTCTTCGGTGAAGTTATTATGTCTATGATTTGCTGTTTCACTCAATCATTCTTTAGTATGAAATTATTTAGTTTCCAATTTTTAAAATCTATTTTCCTCTGGCTTTTTATTGAATGTAATTTTCATTGCATCGTGGTCTGAAAAGGATGTGTTTACTATTTTTGCCTTACTGCATTTGAGTTTGAGGTTTTTATGTCCTAATATATGGTCAGTTTTTGTATAGGTTCCATGAACTGCTGAGAAGAAAGTGTACTCCTTTCTGTCTCCATTTAGCTTTCTCCAAATATCTATCATATCTAACTTTTCTAGTATTCTATTTCTCTCTTTGACTTCTTTATTTATTTTGCGGTTTGATTTATCTAATTCTGAGAGTGCAAGGTTGAGATCTCCCACTATTGTAGTTTTGATGTCTATTTCTTTTTGCAGCTCTCTTATTTCTCTTTTAAGAATTTAAATGCTACACCACTTGGTGTTATATATGTTTAATATTGACATTGCTTCATTATCTATGCTACCCTTTAGCAAGATATAATGCCCTTCCTTATCTCTTTTAATTAGATCAGTTTTTGCCTTTGCTTGATCTGAGATCAGGATGGCTACCCCTGCTTTTTTTTTTTTTTACTTCATCTGAAGCATAGTAGATTCTGCTCCAACCTTTTACTTTTACTCTGTGTATATTGCCCTGCTTCAGGTGTGTTTCCTGTAAACAACATATTGTAGCATTCTGGCTTTTAATCCAGTCTGCTAACTGCTTCTTCTTTATGGGGGAGTTTATCCCATTCACATTTATGGTTAAAATGACCAATTCTGTATTACTTGCCATCTTGTTAACCCCTGCTTATGCTTTTTTCCTTTCCTTCCCCTTTATCCTCCTCCCCAGTATTAAACTTGTGAGCACCACTTGCTTCTCACAGAACCTCCTTTTTTAGTATCCCTCCCTCCACCTTAGAGTTCCTCCCCCTATCTTACCCCTTTTCCTCACAATTTCTGTATTCCCTTCTGCTTAGCTTACTCCTTTCCTTTTCACTTTTCCCCTCCCACTTTTCAATAAGGCAGGAGAAGTTTTACCATTAATCGACTATGTCTGTTATATTTCTCTTTAAGCCAATTCTGATGGCAGTAAGATACACACTATGTTCATCTACCTCTATTCTTTCTCTCAGAAAGGTTTCCTTTGCCTCTTCATGAAATGTAGTACTCCCACTTTATCCTTTTCTGAGTACAATTTCCTTTCCATGTTTAAGTTTCTAGAACAAAGTATACATGTGTTCTTTATATATCTTTACAGCAGAAATATAGTTCCCAACATTTATTTTTACCTTTTTAGGTTTCTCTTTGACTTCTATATTTGTAGATCAAACTTTTTGTTTAGTTCCAGTTTTTTCATCAAAAATAAATGAAATTCACTTATTTCATTGAATGTCCATCTTCTTCCCTGGAAAAAGATGCTCATTTTGGCTAGGTAAGTTATTTTTGGCTGCATGTCAAGTTCCTTAGCCTTTTGGAATATCATATTCCAGGTTCTTCGATCCTTTAATGTGGATGCTGCTAGATCCTGGCTAATCCTTATTTTGGCTCCTCTATATTTGAATTGATTTTTTTCTAGCAGTTTGATGTATTTTTTCCTTCATCTGATAGTTCTGGAATTTGGCCACTATATTTCTTGGTGTTTTGATTTTAGGGTCCCTTTCAGTAGGTGTTCAATGAATTCTTTCAATTTCTATTTTACCCTCTGTTTCTATAACTTCTGGACAATTCTCTTTGATGATTTACTGGAAGATAGTGTCCAGGTTCTTTTTCATCATATTTTTCAGGGAGTCCAGTAATTCTCAGATTGTCTCTCCTAGATCTATTTTCCAGGTCTGTTGTTTTCCCAAGAAGGTATTTGACATTTTTTTCCATTGTTTCATTTTTTGGTTTTGCTTGACTGATTCTTGGTATCTCCTCGAATCATTCAATTCCATTTGTTTGATTCTGATTTTCAAAGAAGTATTTTCTTCACTCACTTTTTAAATATCCTTTTCTAATTGTCCAATTGAGTTTTTAAGGTGTGTTGTTTTGTTCTATGGAATTTTTTTCCATATCGCCAATTTTATTTTTTAGAGAGCTATTTTCTTTTTTTCATCTCACTAATTATGTTTTTCAAGGATTTTATTTCTTTATCCACTCTATCTTTAAATGAGTGGGATAACTTATCCAGACTCTTTTGCCAAGCTTCCCTTTTCTTTTCCCATTTTTCTTCTAGCTCTCTTGTGAGAGCCTTTTAAATTTCTTCTATGAGAGTCTTACATGTTGAGGACCAGATCATATACCCTTTTGGGAATTCATCTTGAGACAGTCTGTTTTTAGTCTCATCAGGGTTTAAAGTCTGCTCTCTATCCATATAGAAGCTATCAATAATTAGAGTGTGCTTTAATTTTTTGCTCATTTTGTCACAGAGTCAAAGAAAACAAACTAACAAGAAAAACAAATGGTCTGCTTTTTTTTGGGAGTGGGGGGCTGGGTGGTATTACTGAGCTTCCTCTATAGACTTCAGGGGGCAGCAGCAAGACACTAGCAGGACAGCAATATCTGCGCTGCGCGTCTGTGCTCTAAGACTAGAGTGTGACAATGTGTTGAGACACTGTGGATGGGTGTGGCCAGGTCCTAAGAGACCCTAGCTTTTTGGGGTTATAGTCTTCACCCTCTGTGTTTTTAGTTTCTATGCTTTTCTACTGGCTTGCTGCTAGGGCAAAGTAGCCAATACTGTGTTAAAGCTCTCTCCACAGAAACTGCTGAGATCACACCCACCCCCTTCTGCTCAGCTGTGAGCTGCCTGCCTTACTCTGTCTGCTGTGCTGCCATTGCCTGCCTTCAGTCTGCGCCTGATCTAACCCCACCCATGAGCAAAAACAGACCTTTTCTGGCGAATTTTGAGAATATCTTCTCTTGGTAGTTATTTGCGAGGTTTTTTGTTTTTGTTTTTCAGTCAAACACCAATTCTGAGGCTTGTTATGAAATAAATTATTCTGAGAGAAAACATGGACCTTAAGCAGATGTGTGCATCCTCTCCGCCATCTTAAAAAAAAAAAAAGCCATTCTTAGATTCTTAATAGAATAGGGACAGGGAATTCTCAGGTAAGGGACCTGCCTATAACAATGCAACTTGTAATAGAAGAATTACCTAGAACACTAGGAAGTTAAATGACTTGCCCAGGGTCACACTGTCCTTATATGTCAGAGTACATTTGAACCTAAGTTTTCCAGGCTTCAAAGAGGTAGCTCACTTTAGAGGCATAAGACATGGAACCAGTAGCTGGTTTTAATGGATTGATGTATTTTTTTTTTAAAAAACATATAAATGTGTGATTTTCTAAGTCAATATGCCATCCATGGCCCCTGCGTCTATTTGAATTTGACATTCTTACATTACAACATAGGGTCTCTATGAAATCAATAAAGTAGCAATATAAAAGAATCTTTTTAAATCCCATGTAAATTATAATAGCTGTTCTCCAAAGAGAATAGGTGAGATATAAGTAGAGCTTTTTGACAATATTATTAAATACTGTGGTAGAAAGAACACTAGTTTTGGATTTCCAATATTCAAGGGCCTTCCCTGTTTTATTCTTTAGCGAACTACTTCTCTGGGCCTCAGTTGTCTCTTAGTGAGAGCATTTGTCCTAGCTGATTTTTAAAATGTAAATCCTGTAATTTTTAAAGTAAAGGGCATGGATTTTCATTTTTCAAGAAAACTTTTTTTTTTTTTTAATTTTTTATTTAATAATTACATTATATTGACACTCGTTTCTGTTCCGATTTTTTTCCCCCTCCCTCCCTCCACCCCCTCCCCTAGATGGCAAGCAGTCCTTTATATGTTGGATATGTTGCCGTATATCCTAGATACAATATATGTTTGCAGAACCGAACAGTTCTCTTGTTGCATAGGGAGAATTGGATTCAGAAGGTATAAATAATCCGGGAAGAAAAACAAAAATGCAGATAGTTTACATTCGTTTCCCAGTGTTCTTTTTTTGGGTGTAGCTGCTTTTGTCCGTCATTTATCAATTGAAACTCATGTCTCTTTGTCAAAGAAATCCACTTCCATCAAAATATGTCCTCATACAATATCGTTGTCGAAGTGTATAATGATCTCCTGGTTCTGCTCATTTCACTTAGCATCAGTTCATGTAAGTCTCCCCAGTCCTCTCTGTATTCATCCTGCTGGTCATTTCTTACAGAACAATAATATTCCATAACATTCATATACCACAATTTACCCAGCCATTCTCCAATTGATGGGCATCCATTCATTTTCCAGTTTCTAGCCACTACAAACAGGGCTGCTACAAACATTTTGGCACATACAGGTCCCTTTCCCTTCTTTAGTATTTCTTTGGGATATAAGCCCAATAGAAACACTGCTGGATCAAAGGGTATGCACAATTTGATAATTTTTTGGGCATAATTCCAGATTGCTCTCCAGAATGGTTGGATTCGTTCACAACTCCACCAACAATGCATTAGTGTCCCAGTTTTCCCGCATCCCCTCCAACATTCATCATTATTTTTTCCTGTCATCTTAGCCAATCTGACAGGTGTGTAGTGGTATCTCAGAGTTGTCTTAATTTGCATTTCTCTGATCAATAATGATTTGGAACACTCTTTCATATGAGTGGTAATAGTTTCAATCTCATCCTCTGAAAATTGTCTGTTCATATCCTTTGACCATTTATCAATTGGAGAATGGCTTGATTTCTTATAAATTTGAGTCAGTTCTCTATATATTTTGGAAATGAGGCCTTTACCAGAACCTTTAACTGTGAAAATGTTTTCCCAGTTTGTTGCTTCCCTTCTAATCTTGTTTGCATTAGTTTTATTTGTACAAAAGCTTTTTAATTTGATGTAATCGAAATTTTCTATTCTGTGATCAGTAATGGTCTCTAGTTCATCTTTGGTCACAAATTTCTTTCTCCTCCACAAGTCTGAGAGATAAACTATTCTATGTTCCTCTAATTTATTTATAGTCTCGTTCTTTATGCCTAGGTCATAGACCCATTTTGATCTTATCTTGGTATATGGTGTTAAGTGTGGGTCCATGCCTAATTTCTGCCATACTAATTTCCAATTATCCCAGCAGTTTTTATCAAATAATGAATTCTTTTCCCAGAAGTTAGGGGCTTTGGGTTTGTCAAACACTAGATTGCTATAATTGACTATTCTGTCTTGTGAGCCTAGCCTTTTCCACTGATCCACTAATCTATTTCTTAGCCAATACCAAATGGTTTTGGTGACTGCTGCTTTATAATATAATTTTAGATCAGGTACAGCTAGGCCACCTTCATTTGATTTTTTTTTTCATTAATTCCCTTGAGATTCTCGACTTTTTATTGTTCCATATGAATTTTGTTGTTATTTTTTCTAGATCAATAAAATATTTTCTTGGAAGTCTGATTGGTATAGCACTAAATAAATAGATTAGTTTAGGGAGTATTGTCATCTTTATTATGTTTGCTCGGCCGATCCAAGAACACTTAATATTTTTCCAATTATTTAAGTCTGACTTTATTTGTGTGGAGACTTTTTTATAATTTTGCTCATATAATTCCTGACTTTCCTTTGGTAGCTAGATTCCCAAATATTTTATGGTATCAACAGTTATTCTGAATGGAATTTCTCTTTGTATCTCTTGCTGTTGGGTTTTGTTGGTGATGTATAAAAATGCTGAGGATTTATGGGGATTTATTTTGTAGCCAGCTACTTTGCTAAAATTATGAATTATTTCCAATAGCTTTTTGGTAGAATCTCTGGGGTTCTCTAGGTATACCATCATATCATCTGCAAAGAGTGATAGTTTGGTTTCCTCATTGCCTACTCTAATTCCTTTTATATCTTTCTCGACTCTTATTGCCAAGGCTAGTGTTTCTAATACGATATTAAATAATAATGGTGATAGTGGGCAGCCTTGCTTCACTCCAGATCTTACTGGGAAAGGTTCCAGTTTTTCCCCATTGCATATGATGCTTACTGATGGTTTTAAATATATGCTCCTGACTATTTTAAGGAAAAGTCCATTTATTCCTATGCTCTCAAGTGTTTTTATTAGGAATGGATGTTGGATTTTATCAAATGCTTTTTCTGCATCTATTGAGATGATCATGTGGTTTTTGTTTGTTTGGTTATTGATATAGTCAATTATGCTAATAGTTTTCCTAATATTGAACCAGCCCTGCATTCCTGGTATAAATCCTACTTGGTCATAGTGTAGTATCCTGGTGACAATTTTCTGTAATCTTTTTGCTAATATTTTATTTAAGATTTTAGCATCAATATTCATTAGGGAGATTGGTCTATAATTTTCTTTCTCTGTTTTCAGCCTACCTGGTTTAGGTATCAGTACCATATCTGTGTCATAAAAGGAGTTTGGTAGGACTCCTTCAATCCCTATTTTTTCAAATAGTTTATATAACATTGGAGTTAATTGTTCTTTAAATGTTTGGTAGAATTCACATGTAAATCCATCTGGTCCTGGGGATTTTTTCTTAGGGAGTTGATTGATAGTTTGTTCTATTTCTTTTTCTGAGATGGGACTGTTTAGGATATTTACTTCTTCCTCTGTTAGTTTGGGCAAGCTGTATTTTTGGAGGTATTTTTCTATTTCATTTAAGTTGTCGAATTTATTGGCATAAAGTTGGGCAAAGTAACTCCTAATTATTGCTCTAATTTCCTCTTCGTTAGTGGTGAGTTCTCCCTTTTCATTTTTAAGACTAACAATTTGATTTTCCTCTTTCCTTTTTTTTAATCAGATTTACTAAGGGTTTGTCTATTTTGTTGGTTTTTTCATAGAACCAACTCTTAGTTTTATTAATCAATTCAATAGTTTTTTTACTTTCAATTTTATTGATCTCACCTTTTACTTTTAGAATTTCAAGTTTAGTGTTTGACTGGGGGTTTTTAATTTGTTCCTTTTCTAGCATTTTTAATTGCAAACCCAATTCATTGACCTTCTCTTTCTCTATTTTATACAAATAGGCCTCTAGAGATATGAAATTTCCCCTTATTACTGCTTTGGCTGCATCCCATACATTTTGGTATGATGTCTCATTATTATCGTTTTCTTGGGTGAAGTTATTAATTATGTCTATGATTTGCTGTTTCACCCAATCATTCTTTAGTATGATATTATTTAGTTTCCAATTATTTTTTGGTCTACTTCCCCTGCTTTTTTGTTGAATGTAATTTTCATTGCATCGTGGTCTGAAAAGGATGCATTTACTATTTCTGCCTTACTACATTTGAGTTTGAGGTTTTTATGTCCTAATATATGGTCAATTTTTGTATAGGTTCCATGAACTGCTGAAAAGAAAGTGTATTCCTTTCTGTCTCCATTACATTTTCTCCAGAGATCTATCATATCTAACTTTTCTAGTATTCTATTTACCTCTTTGACTTCTTTCTTATTTATTTTGTGGTTTGATTTATCTAATTCTGAGAGTGCAAGGTTAAGATCTCCCACTATTATAGTTTTACTGTCTATTTCTTCTTGCAGCTCTCTTAGTTTCTCTTTTAAGAATTTAGATGCTACCCCACTTGGTGCATATATGTTTAATATAGATAGTGCTTCATTATCCATGCTACCCTTTAGCAAGATATAGTGTCCTTCCTTATCTCTTTTAATTAGGTCAATTTTTGCTTTAGCTTGATCTGAGATCAGGATGGCTACCCCTGCTTTTTTGACTTCACCTGAAGCATAGTAGATTTTGCTCCAACCTTTTACCTTTAACCTGCATGTATCTCCCCACTTCAGGTGTGTTTCCTGTAAACAACATATTGTAGGATTCTGGCTTTTAATCCATTCTGCTAACCGCTTCCTCTTTATGGGGGAGTTTACCCCATTCACGTTTATGGTTAGAATGACCAATTCTGTATTACTTGCCATCTTGTTAACCCCGGTTTATGCTTTCCTCCCTTCTTTCCCCTTTCCCCCCTTCCAAGTATTAAGCTTGTGAGCACCCCTTGCTTCTCACAGCCCTCCCTTTTTAGTGTCCCTCCCCCCTCAAGAAAACTTTCAAGAAAAAGACTATATTTCTCCTTGCACAAAATGTAAAGGCAATTTGAGAAATTAAAAAAAAAAAGAATATACTAGAGGGATTGCCAGCATTTTCTGTAGAATTACTTTTCATTTTTCCAGTGCTACTACTTTGATGGGTACATTATTACATTGCAGATTGCTGGTGCAAAAAGGGAACCTAATAGTAGCAGCTGGCTTTTAGTCAGACCATGTAAAATTGACCAATAAATTATGATAGACCTGTTCAAGGAATGCTCACAAAAGATGCCTTGACCAAGTTCCTTTTAGCATTAAAACATGACTTTTTCCCTTCCTCTTAACAATTTAGTTGATTAATCACAATTATGATTTTAAAATTTAAGTATTTTTCTTTGAAAGGTTTTCCTTGGAGATCCTCACACATGCAGCTGTTCCACATTTCTGAAAGGAAATGATCTTTGTAAGCATATATGTTGGTAAGTGATTTAGTGTGCAAGATCTACTATAAAAAGGTTTCTCATGACCACATGTCTATAATTTACCTTTTCATCATTTTGAATAATAGTAGATTAAAAGTCACTGGTATTATGGAGACAAGTAAAATGTCTTTAATCATTTTTTTTTTCTCTTAATCCTGCATTACTGAGCAATGTTTAGAAAGTGAAGTGGAACCTTAAAAATTTTGGAACATCATGTTATTATTTATATTTTTAATATATGTAGTAAAATGTTACTGTTCATATCCACAAAATTTTGTGGAAATTATAATAGAGAAATTGAAATGTGAGCTAGAAATAAAAAGTCTCACTGAGCTATTTCATTAAGTTACTAAGAACTAATTCAGTCATAGAATGCAGAGATTTGCTAATTCATCCACCTTTAATTTTATAGTTGAACAAACAAAGGATTATTACTTCTTAATCATTTTGTTCTACATTCTCAAAAACCTGTGTTTTGCTTTTAGTATAAACAAAGAAATTTAAAATATTTGCCCTGAGATAATGAAAGGATTATCCCTCTACTTTATCTTTCTCCTTTCTTACCTTTCCCTCTTAAACATTCACTCCTTCTTCCCCTCAGACAATGAATAGCTAGCCTATCAATGTAACTGAGTATAAACAAGATTCTTTGGAAATATTTTTCCTATAAAAAAGCTTTCTTTTAAAGTCAAACTTTTTTTTTTAACAAGGAATTCCATATATATATAATGTATTATACATAATATACATATATGCATAAAATATACATGTTTATGGATATGTGCATATACAGAGAGAAAGTTTAGTTAAAAACTGACTAAAGAGAATTAAATACATACACATACACACATTTAAATCTCCTTAGCCAATTTGTAATGAAACTCAATTTACCTCACTCTGTTACTGTTCCAAAAATATTTACTAGTGGGTCAATATATAAACTGTGGCCCAGTGACCCCAGTTCTGTACTTTTATGGTCCAAGTTTGAGCTTGAGGCTGACATTCCTCCAAAAGAATGGGAGGTGGGAAATGGGAAGGGATGGGATGTATTGTAACTTTTCACACTTTTGAAAGGTGAGATTCAGGAACTTCTGTCACTCAGCTCCATGATTCCCTTCTTTATTGATGCCATCTCAGCCTCATCTATGCCACTGCCTCTTGGAACCAGAAACTGAGTCTAACTTCATGAAAGATGACATAAATGATCTCAATGAGCCATTAGTAGTTCATAGAGTGAGGTTATGAAAAGGCTATCATTCCTATACCTACCCTGTTACTCTGGTTTTATCTTCTCTTAATGCTTTCTGGTCTGTGCCTAGCATTGGGGAAATCTCTCTAAAGGACAGATTCTACAATTGACTTTCTTTTGACTCACCTAAGACAATCAGTTCATTCACAGTACTGAGACACTTGACATCTTTTGTGAAATAGATGGGCATATCCTGATAGATGTCTCTTAATTTTTTTCATAGGTTATCAGTGGGCATATCTGAACAATGGTTCAGCAATACATAGGCACACTAAGTTGATCCAGGAACTCACCTACACACAAACTATATGTACATGTGTATGCCCATACGTGTAGGTGCACATACATACATATGTATGTATAAGGCAGCCAGATGGCACAATGCCAGACCCAGAGGATTTATCTTCCCAAGTTCAAATCTGGTCCCAGACACTTAATATTTGTGTAACCCTGGGAAAAATGAGTTGGAGAAGGAAATGGCAAACAAATCTCATATCTTTGCCAAAAATACTCCAAATAGGATCACAAAGAGTTGAATATGACTGAAAACAACTGAATAATAATGTGTGTATATATACATATGTGTATTTATAGGTGTATGTATATATGCATACATCATAAAATTATACTGTTGTATAATATATATTGTAAAATAAATTTGTTAAATGGCTTCAAAATATTAAATATAATGAAGTAAATGTTTTTAGAATTTTTTTTTAAATCATACAAAGGAGAAAATTGTGTATATGTAAACATGTATTTTTATGTTTTGGTTTCCTTGAGTGTTAAACATAGAGTTGATTTTTCTTTCATTCTTCTAATAAATCAATAAATAACCTCTCTTTGCAAAGAATTATACTGATCTTAACACAATATTGGTGCTGTTTTACAATTTACTCAATCCCAGGATCCAGTTATTTCTATTGTAGTCTTTGTATGAACTTCTGGAAAACCTGATGTGTTTTGAGTTTTAAAATTTCATTTCACTAACCTACTTTGAATTTTTTTTCATGGAACACCCAAATCATAATCTTAAACATAGGGATTCCTAGACCTATATAAGTAATATATCTATTAATTTTTAATAAGAAGTCATCCATAATCACTGGTAAGATAATAATGTAGGAATAACAATGTAGAAATAAAGCTATTTCTTATACCAGAAGAATTTTTTCATTCAATTTAAGGAAGACCTTTATATCCCTATAATTATAACTCTATCCCACAAAAGTTGTATAAAATCTGACAAATCTATTATAAATTTGCTGCTTTTTTCATGTATCTGTGCAAATGACCTCTTTCTTCATATTGCTTGATTTAAAAGAACTAAGTTGTTACTCAAGCAGTTAAATAATTAACTAGTTTTAAAGATATATTTTTTGATATAGTTATACTTAAATAATATAAAGCTATTAATATTTTCCTGTACTAAAATTAGGGTGACATTATGTAACTGATGACTTTTAATCTCTAAAATATGTAGTCTATATTTAACTTTTCTTTCCATTTGTCTTATTGTGCATTAGGATATTATTGAAAAAATTCAAGCTTCCAAGAAATCATGAATGTAAGTATTCTGAATTTTGACCTTTTCATAAATTCATTTACAAAAATTTAAAGTAAATTTTCAAATTTCAAACACTCCATAAAGTTTAACATGGCTGATTCTTTTTAAATGTCTAGGCATTAATACAATTTCTTTATATTCTCTGACAAACAGAACATATTGCCATCTGTCTGTAGCACAAATTGTTATTTCAGATAATTGGAATTCTTTCATAGTCGCTAAGTAAAAAGTGTTTTAAAATTCAAGGCACTTTTTAAATGTAAAATATCTTTGATCAATGATTGGTCAGATAGAACTTTATCAATATTTGTTAAGGAGTGGTTGGATCTAATATTTTTATTGGAAGGTAGATATGGAAAAGAGGAACTGGAAGAATGAAATTTTTTTTATTTGTTTAGAATCTAGAAATAAGTAGCTAGTAGAAAATGTCATTCAAAAAATGTTTATTGATTGAAATTATCAAACTCATTCAAAAAGTGACATTTTAAAAAAGTGAAAAACTTTGATACTTTGTTCACATTCATGAAGCGTATACCTCAAACAAAAATAATTCCTCTCTGCCTTAAGAAATTGTTATATAAAAAGAAAATAACTCTTTTGCAAAGTAGTAATCATATAATCTATTTTGTCTTTCTATCCACTTAGAGATGATTCCATTGCTCCCTTGAAATAGACATTCTCCTAAAACTCTGATTTCAGTCTTCTCTTTCCTGTACTCCAAAAACCTACTTCATAAGTTAGTTATAGGTGCTTTGTAGATATAAAAGCAGATTATAAATGTAAGTTCATGTTGTCATTAAAAAATTAAGTGCATTCTGACTTCACCTATCATTTAATAGTTATCAATTTTTTTTCCCTTCCTGACCTCCAGATTGCCATTGCCAGCAATGTACTCAAAATCTTATTTGTATGTCTCTCTAATACCTTGAAAGAATAGATTATGTGAAGGAAATATTATACAATATGGCTTAAACAACTCTAAAATAGAACACATGCTTTCTTTCCAAAACTACCTTCTCAGCTTAATTTCCCTATTTCAGTCAACAGTATCACACTTTTCTGTCAGGTTTCCCACTCCATTCCATCCACAATTCAGCTGCCAAAGGAATTTATCTGAAGCAAAGATCTGATCATGTCATATCCTTCAACAGTCAACTTTAGTGGTTTCCTTTTACCTTCAAACTCAAATATGAAATCTTTTGTTTGACACTTAAAGTTTTTCACAACAGGGTCTCTTTAAAAGTGTCTAGCACTTCATAAAAGCTTAATATATGCCTGTTCATTGATGAATCAGTTTAACTTTTTTTGTAAATATAATCTTAATTGTCTCATACTTGAAAATCAAGATTATAATTGCAAAGAAATAAACAAAGTTTAGTGATATTGAGAAAGTATAATTTCTGCTGAAATGATCTTTCCTCTTTTCAGTGATGCAGTTTCTCTCAATTCACATCAGATTTTGTACTTATCATTTTGTTAAGCATTATGAAGAAATACAAAAGAAAAAAATGGCTTAATTTATTAACATTGTGCTAATCCTAATGAAAGAAAAATACTGTATTTTTATATACAGATGACTATAAATGGGTTTAGTAATATCTTATAAACTGTGTCCTTGAACCCTAAGAAGACGTGTTTAGATCTTGAAGAGCTAAGTATGAACATTGTACTAAAAGGAGAATTTAAATTAAGTCCTATGCTCAAAATCCCCTCTCAAAACCCCAAAATTACTATCTGGGTGATGTTGAGCAAGTAACTTAATTTTTCTAGGTCTGTTTCTACATCACACAAATAAAAGGTTGGACTAGATAGCTTCAGAAGTCTCTTCTAATTCTAAATATAAGGTCCTCTGTTCCAGAATTTTAAAATTGGAAGATTTTGTTTCTTATAGACAGTGTGTTCAATTTTTTTCCGTCCATTGTCTGTAGGAAGCTTCCTTTTCCTATCCATTCATCAAGTAATTCTTTTGTGAAGTTATATGCTAATGCATTTCTGCTGTTCCTGAGTCTTTTTTCTCAAGATTCTTTATTCTCTTTTCTTTTAATAAAAAATTAAAGCATTTTAATAGCCATAGTTTACGACTCCTTCCACATCACCTTTGCTAGATGAAATGGAAAGAAATTCTCAGTGTCTCACTCAAAAACAAGGTATATTGGGTCTTTGTGACAAAATGCCTATATTCCCACCTTCCTGCTCCACAAATGAGTATGACTTGAAGGATGATATTACAATGCATCCAGAACTTTTCTATATTTAAGGAAATGTAACTGGGGAAAAACTGGAACCTTTCCCAGTAAGATCTGGAGTGAAGCAAGGTTGCCCACTATCACTATTATTATTTAATATCGTATTAGAAACACTAGCCTCGGCAATAAGAATCGAGAAAGATATTAAAGGAATTAGAGTAGGCAATGAGGAAACCAAACTATCACTCTTTGCAGATGATATGATGGTATACCTAGAGAACCCCAGAGATTCTACTAAAAAGCTACTAGAAATAATTCATAATTTTAGCAAAGTAGCTGGCTACAAAATAAATCCCCATAAATCCTCAGCATTTTTATACATCACTAACAAAACCCAACAGCAAGAGATACAAAGAGAAATTCCATTCAGAATAACTGTTGATACCATAAAATATTTGGGAATCTAGCTACCAAAGGAAAGTCAGGAATTATATGAGCAAAATTATAAAAAAGTCTCCACACAAATAAAGTCAGACTTAAATAATTGGAAAAATATTAAGTGCTCTTGGATCGGCCGAGCGAACATAATAAAGATGACAATACTCCCTAAACTAATCTATTTATTTAGTGCTATACCAATCAGACTTCCAAGAAAATATTTTAATGATCTAGAAAAAATAACAACAAAATTCATATGGAACAATAAAAAGTCGAGAATCTCAAGGGAATTAATGAAAAAAAATCAAATGAAGGTGGCCTAGCTGTACCTGATCTAAAATTATATTATAAAGCTGCAGTCACCAAAACCATTTGGTATTAGCTAAGAAATAGATTAGTGGATCAGTGGAAAAGGTTAGGTTCACAAGACAGAATAGTCAACTATAGCAATCTAGTGTTTGACAAACCCAAAGACCCTAACTTCTGGGATAAGAATTCATTATTTGATAAAAAAAACTGCTGGGATAATTGGAAATTAGTATGGCAGAAATTAGGCATGGACCCACACTTAACACCATATACCAAGATAAGATCAAAATGGGTCCATGACCTAGGCATAAAGAACGAGATTATAAATAAATTAGAGGAACATAGGATAGTTTATCTCTCAGACTTGTGGAGGAGAAAGAAATTTGTGACCAAAGATGAACTAGAGACCATTACTGATCACAAAATAGAAAATTTTGATTACATCAAATTAAAAAGCCTTTGTACAAATAAAACTAATGCAAACAAGATTAGAAGGGAAGCAACAAACTGGGAAAACATCTTCACAGTTAAAGGTTCTGATAAAGGCCTCATTTCTAAAATATATAGAGAACTGACCCAAATTTATAAGAAATCAAGCCATTCTCCAATTGATAAATGGTCAAAGGATATGAACAGACAATTTTCAGAGGATGAAATTGAAACTATTACCACTCACATGAAAGAGTGTTCCAAATCATTATTGATCAGAGAAATGCAAATTAAGACAACTCTGAGATACCACTACACACCTGTCAGATTGGCTAAGATGACAGGAAAAAATAATGATGAATGTTGGAGGGAATGCAGGAAAACTGGGACATTAATGCATTGTTGGTGGAGTTGTGAACGAATCCAACCATTCTGGAGATCAATCTGGAATTATGCCCAAAAAGTTATCAAATTGTGCATACCCTTTGATCCAGCAGTGTTTCTATTGGGCTTATATCCCAAAGAAATACTAAAGAAGGGAAAGGGACCTGTATGTGCCAAAATGTTTGTAGCAGCCCTATTTGTAGTGGCTAGAAACTGGAAAATGAATGGATGCCCATCAATTGGAGAATGGCTGGGTAAATTGTGGTATATGAATGTTATGGAATATTATTGTTCTGTAAGAAATGACCAGCAGGATGAATACAGAGAGGACTGGGGAGACTTACATGAACTGATGCTAAGTGAAATGAGCAGAACCAGGAGATCATTATACACTTCGACAACGATATTGTATGAGGACATATTTTGATGGAAGTGGATTTCTTTGACAAAGAGATCTAACTGAGTTTCAATTGATAAATGATGGACAAAAGCAGCTACACCCAAAGAAAGAACACTGGGAAACGAATGTGAACTATCTGCATTTTTATTTTTCTTCCCAGGTTATTTATACCTTCTGAATCCAATTCTCCCTGTGCAACAAGAGAACTGTTCAGTTCTGCAAACATATATTGTATCTAGGATATACTGCAACATATCTAACATATATAAAACTGCTTGCCATCTAGGGGAGGGGGTGAAGGGAGGGAGGGGAAAATTCGGAACAGAAACGAGTGCATGGGATAATGTTGTAAAAACATTACCCTGGCATGGATTCTATCAATATAAAGTAATTATTAAATAAAAATTTAAAAAAAAAGGAAATGTAAGGTCTAAGAATTTTAAACATTTAAGGGAAGATAACTGAGATGTCTCCCAGAAAGACAAAGATTGTTCTTTGATAACGTGTATTACAAATCCCTCTTAGTCACTCAACAAACAAGCATTTATTAAATATCTACTGTGTGCCAGTCACTCTTCTATGAACCATGATTGCAAGGACAAAAACAGTGTCTCAACTGTTAAGAAGCTTACATTTTAGTAGGTTTGGAAATAATATACAATGAATAAAATTCCACACTCAGCCAAAGTGGTTTTAAAAAAATAAGGCATTCAGGAAAAAGGAGAAGAATAAAAACAGAGAAGATTTTAAGTTGAACTGATCAAAAGTGTAAATACTGGGAACATATCCTTCTAGACTAGAAAACTACACACACACACACACACACACACACACACACACACACACACAGATGTATGTATATACCCTAGATACTTTCTTGTCTCTAGTTTGTTGTCCCCATTGTCACATCCAATATATAAAGCTCAAACTTTTCTATTTTCTATTTAAAATTCCTTTCCCACTGCCTAAAAATTTGCTTTTCTCCTCCATCCTTAAAAAATCCTACTTATTCCATTCCTACTAGCTGTTATACTTTATGTTTTCCTTTTCAGCTAAATTCAGAGGGGAAAATATATTCAATGCCTTTTCTTCCATTTTCACTCTGTTTTTTTTTTTTTGGGGGGGGGAATTTAGTAATTTGTTTTCATTTTATAATTCTGCTTATAATACATTCTTTTCTTATTTTCATATTCTTTATAACCTGAATTCCAATCTCATCATTCTTATCTCTCTAATTACTAGTGATCTCTTAATTGCCAAATGGTCTCTTCTCAAACCTATCTTGACCTTTCTCTAGCATTTAACACTATTAATCATCTTTTTCAGGATACTCTCTTTTCTCCGGATACTCTCTTTTCTCTGGATTTTTCATGATTTTATTCTCTTTTAGTGTTTATCTGGCAGCTCTTTGTCAGTTTCCTTTTTTGAATCTTTGCCCATGTCACAGTCATCACTACTTGCCTAGAATTTTTTTAATAGTTTTAATTGTACTTCCTGAGTTGTTTCCACAGATTCTAAAGTGATTTTCCTAAAAAGCATAGTAACTGTGTCACCCTTTTAGTTAAAAACTTTTGTTATCTTTCCCTGGCATTCCCCATCCCCATGCCCCATAACATTCAAAGCATTTCTAAGGTTACCTATATATGCTGCATTATCTTATATATACCTATTTATCTACCCATCTCCCTGACTAAAATGTAGGGTACTTGAGGGCTATTTTTAGTCCATAATATGAACATATCTATTTGAGCACATAGGAAACATCTAACAAATGCTTATTGATTGCTTGCTTGAGTTACTTGCTTAATATAACAACTAATTAATGTTGGCCAGACCATATCAAAATTTAGGTCTTCTATCTCCTAGGCCAGTACTTTTTCTACTGTATCATATATAATAGCTTCCATTTTGTAATTTCTTCATCACATTTTTTACATAGATAACTCCTTTTCCATTTTCTAATATACTTTCCCTGAAAGCACTCCTTTTTTAAAATTATAGCTTTTTATTTACAAAACATATGCATAGGTAATTTTTCAACATTGACTCTTGTAAAACCTTCTGTTCCAAAAATTTTCCTCTTTCCCCCCACCCCCTCTTTTAGATGGCAGATATTCTAATACATGTTAAAATATATGTTAAATCCTACACACACACACACACACACACACACACACACACACATACACACACACACACACACACACACACAGAGTTATCTTGCTGTATAAAAAGAAAAAAACCTGAAAAGGAAAGCAAAAATGCAAGCAAACAATATCAGAAAGAGTGAAAATGGTATGCTATGTTGTGGTACACACTCAGTTCCCATAGCCCTCTCCCTGGGTGTAGATGGCTCTCTTCATTACTGAACAATTGAAACTGGTTTGAATCAGTTCATTGTTGAAGAAAGACATATCCATCAGAATTGATCATCATATAGTCTTGTTGTTGCCATGTACAATGATATCCTGATTCTGCTCCTTTCACTTAGCATCAGTTCATGTAAGTCTCTCCAGGTCTCTCTGAAATCATCCTGTCGGTCATTTCTTACAGAACAATAACATTCAGATGCCATAATTTATTCAAACATTCTCCAATTGATGGGCATCCATTTAGTTTCCAGTTTCTAGCCACTATGAAAAAAGTTGCCACAAACATTTTTGCACATATGGGTCCCTTTCCCTCCTTTAAGATCTCTTTGGGATATAAGCCCAGTAGTAACACTATGTTGATAACTTTTTGAGCATAGTTCCAAATTGCTCTCCAGAATGGTTGAATCCGTTCACAGTTCCACCAACAATGTGATCAGTGTCCTAGTTTTCCTATACCCCCTTCAATATTTGTCATTATCTTTTCCTGTCATCTTCGTCAATCTGAGAGGTGTGTAGTGGTATCTGAGTCGTCTTAATTTGCATTTCTCTGATCGTAGTGATTTGGAGCACCTTTTCATATGATTAGAAATAGTTTCAATTTCTTCATCAGAAAATTGTCCTTTGACCATTTATCAATTGGAGAATGGCTTGATTTCTTATAAATTTGAGTCAATTCTCTATATATTTTAGAAATGAGGCCTTTATCAGAACCTTTGAATGTAAAAATGTTTTCCCAGTTTATTGCTTTCCTTCTAATCTTGTCTGCATTAGTTTTATTTGTATAAAAACTTAATATAATCAAAATTATCTATTTTGTGATCAATAATGATCTCTAGTTGTTCTTTGGTCACAAATTCCTTCCTCCTCCACAGGTCTGAGAGAGAAACTATCCTATGTTCTTCTAATTTATTTATAATATCATTCTTTATGCCTAGATCATGAACCCATTTTGACCTTATCTTGGTATACGGTATTAAGTGTGGGTCAATGCCTAGTTTCTGTCATATTAGTTTCCAATTTTCCCAGCAGTTTTTGTCAAATAGTGAATTCTTATTCCAAAAGATGGGGTCTTTGGGTTTATCAAACATTAGATTGCTATAGTTATTGACTTTTGTCCTGTGAACCTAACCTATTCCATTGATTAACTTGTCTATTTCTTAGCTAGTACCAAATGATTTTGATGACCTCTGCTTTATATATAGCTTTAGATCTGGTACAGTTAGGCCACCTTGGTTTGATTTTTTTTTTTCATTAGTTCCCTTGAAAGTCTCCTTTTTTTTCTTTCAGATGACTTGTGTTGTTATTTTTTCTAGGACAGTTTTTTGGGAGTCTGATTGATATAGCACTAAATAAATAGATTAGCTTAGATAGTATTATCATCTTTATTATATTCGCTCAGCCTATTCAAGAACATTTGAAATTTTTCCATTTAAAACACTCCCTTTTTTTTCTTTACCAGTTTTTCTTCATTGGTAAATGGGATTTGAAGCATCTTCCTTCTCCCCAATTCTTGTCCTTTATTTTTATCTTCTTTGAAGGTAATAACAGATCTACATTTGACATACCTAAATATATCTTTCTTAAGTTGTCTGTTGTTTTTAAATTTCATCTGACTTATTCCATAGTGCTTTTTAAAAAAGATCTATATTAGTAAGACCATCTGCCCTTTGAAGAATCATATATAACTGACACTCAGAAAGATGAGTAACAGAAACTGTATTAACAGTTGTATGCAAGTTTCTAATGATTCACTCTAAACATGTTTTTATTTGAGTTTATTTTATTTAACTTCATTTTACAATTTTTTTTAACATTTATTTCCCTTTCCAAATATATGCCCCACAAAATTGCTAGCAATGTTCTGCTGTTACTTCTTTTATTTGTTTTCTTTCTATTCTTATGACCTTATACTCTTCTATCAATTCTTGCTCCAGTTCCTCTCTCATAGCCAACTATTTGCATTTCTTATATATTTTCTTTTTTGCCATTACTAGGGTAAAATTCAATGAGAGAGCTGGCAGCAGATGACAAATACAAGCCTCCAAAGTTTAATTTTTATTTTATTTTTTATAAACTATTTTATAACTAATAACAAATACTGGTTTCTTTCCTCATACTCTTTTCTTCGCGGTGATAATGAAGAGTTAACCTCCTTTCTATCTATAAATAACCTGATTTTCTCTTTCTGTTTTTGTAGAAAATACATTCCAAAAATCAACCAGAATTAGCTGTGTATCATTTTGCAATATAATTTTTCTAATGTTTCAAGGAAAATTTCAATTTTACATAAAATATTTTAGTAATTCTGCAATTTAAAGTGGTTATCAATGAATCCTAATTTTGATTCAATTTTTCTCAGATGCTTTTCAGTTGGGTCTTGTGGAACGAGAAATCAATGAATTACTAGATGGATTACATCGAGTTCAGGATCCAAGGCCAGCTAAGGAACCACATGTTGAAAAAGATGGACACCTCAAACAGAAAGAAATTTGTTCAGAAGATATCTGTTCCATATGTCAAGAAGAGCTCCTAGAAAAAAAGCTGCCAGTTACCTATTGCAGGTTATTTTTCTCTTGAAATTAGAAAGTTAAGGAGAAAATCTTTCTAATTTAACTTGTCTTGCTCTTTCAGAGAGATGAGATATTGTGATTCAATAATACAAGAACAATAGAAAACTTTGAATGTGATGTCAATACCAATTAAGTTGATTTAGAATTATTTATGGTGATTCAATGGAAAGGCTGGCTTAAGAATCAGAGGACTTGGGTTCAAATCCCAGTTCTGGTACTTACAATCTGTAAAACCTTGGATAAAACTGTCTGCCTCAGTTTCCTTCTTGCAAAATGAGGGAATGGGACTAAAAGACTTCTTGAATTTCTTTCAGCTCTCTTAATCTATGAACCTATTAATTAAAAGTTTTCCAAAATTAAAAAAATAAATAAAATTTTTCTATAAAAAATAATTTCTTGTAAGAATTATTTTCATACTCTCTTCTATGGTACTATGTATCAAAAATTAGATTTATGAAATCAATCCTAACCTTTATTAAAATTTCAGTATAATTTTAGTATTTTACATATGTGTGTGTATACATATATACACACATGCGTATATTCTTTGAAAGTGAAGAAATGCAGTAATTGTGTTTATGGTATTACTTAAAATATAAAAAAAACCCAACCTATTCTATTTTAGAATGGACATAATTATTTTAAAATATTTCTTATTTTGTATTGAGCCAATTTTTACTGCCTTAATTTCCATCAGTTGGTCTGGCATTTGCCTTCTAAAGCCAAACAGAAACAATTTAATAATTAGCTACATGATGATATATTAGCTAGTTGAAAGCTACATCCCTTAAATTTTTAAATATTCTTAAATATTAAATTTCTAAATATTCATAGTTACTTCATTCAATTCTTGTATGACTTGCTTTTGAGTCTCCTTATTTTGAGTCTCATTCTAACCACTGCCAGTGTATTTTAGCTTGTCTTTACTTTAGCCTTTCTAAAATGTGACTACTAAAACTGGATACAATCAGTATGTTGAAATGGTCCTCCCTTCTCCCAAACTGTATTTATTTAGAGTTGTTTCTGAATCCCAGGAACAGAATTTTGAACTCGTTCCAATTAATTTTCATCGTGTTTATGGATGAAATAGAGATATTTGTGGATCCTTATTTAGTTATACATTGTGTTGTCCCTTCTCCACTTTATGTCACTTGAGAAACACATTATCTATGTCTGGCTAAAAGCACTAATAAAATGTTGAAGACAATACAGTTAAAGGCAAAACCTTAAGTTAGCAATCCTCTAGAGAATTCTTTATGTTGATCTGTTAATCAACATTCTAGGTTTAATCAATCAAACAATACTAGACAGATTTCTCTGTAAGGATATTATGAGAGACTGACCAAGTGATGTCTGTATGAGATTCACTTATATTATGTCCATAGATTTTCCCCATTATCTTATTAAGTAACCATTTTTTTTAAAAAGTGAAGTATGTGTATCTACCATACAGTTTTTTTTTTTAATCCATTCTTATAGGCTTATGTTACCATTTTTTTCATAAGTGATTATAGACTGGCCCTTTAAAAATCCATTCTAGAATTTTTTCAGTAAACAATGAAAACTCACTAGGTAACAGTCAACAGTCAACAATTAAAGTTGCTATCTTTTTTAACCTATTGTTTGTATGCCTCAAGTCCTACAATATCTCTCCTACTCATTACAAATCCTTGAAGATATAATATAATTTTAAAACTTGAGTCTTTAAAAATACAATATGTAACATTATGGTAAGTGGGGTAAAATTTTAAATTGTAATAAGTAATTCTCACAATATTCTACCAATCCTATCCCACTTTGCTGACATCCAGTTTTATATGACTAACTTTTAGACATCTTTATCTACTAGACATTTTTAATTAAATTTATTTAAAACAGAGCTCTTTGTCTTTTCCTCCTAAACCCTATTCCAATTATTATTCCCTTATTATTATAAGGAAACTATATCATTCCCCAGTCCCTCAGGTGCTAATAGTCATGCTAATTAATAGAAACCTAATAGTTATCCTTAATTCTTCACTATGTCTAACTCACCATATTCAGTCTTTTGCAAAACCTATTGATTTCACCTTTGCCACATCTCTCAAACATAACTTCTTTGACGTTTGCCACTACTCTAATGCATGCTCTTGTCACTTCATGCCTGGATTATTACAATATTCTACTTATGGGTCTATCTGCCTCAGATCTCATTCTATACTCCATTCAGTCACAAAAGTGATTTTCCTAGAGAGAAGATCTGACCATGTCACTCTTCTACTGAATAGACTCCAGTGGTTTCCTATAGCCTCCAGGATTTAAAAACCTTCCCTTTGGTATTTAAAGTCCTTCAAAATATAGCCCTCTCCCATATTTCCAATCTGTTTACACCTTACTCTCAACCACACACTCTTCCATTCAGGGACACTGGCTATTCCTCTATTGACTGAAATGCTCTCAATTTTCAACTTCACCTACTGGTTTCCCTGACTTCCTTTCCCAACCACAATCTCAACTTCTCTGGAAAGCCTTTCCCACGCCCTCTTAATTCTAGTGCCTTTCCTCTTAATTTTTATCTTTTATACAGTTTTTTGTATATATTTGTTTGCATTAGATTGTGAGTTTCTTGAGGGCAAAGATTCTCTTGATCTCTTCTTGAATCCCCCAAACTTAAAAGTTCCTGGCACAAAAGTGCTTAATAAATGTTTACTGATTTATTTATTGATTGGTAATTTTTTTAAAATTACAAATAAAGAAGCATTAATAAAATAAAATCTTACATTGAGATTTTTCTGATCTCTTTTACTTAATACTTCTAGAAATGTATAATTTAGTAGAAGCAGAGAAGTTATACCTAGAAATCAATTCAGAACTGTCTTATGAAGGGGGGAAATTGTAATTTTTTTTTCTTATACTAACAGTTAACTTGATATAACAATTCTTGATGATCCATGGTTAACAGAGAAACAAAGTAGATGGAAAGTTAAATAGTTGCATTGTTTTAGGCAAAAAAAAAAAAACTTATGCAAATTCTTTATTATGTTTCTAGGTATGGTTGCGGTAATAGTGTGCACATAAAATGTATGAAAATATGGGCTGATCATCAAGATAAGTCATCAAAAAACTCTGTTGTCAAGTGCCCTCTGTGCAGAGAAGAGTTTGCACCTTTAAAACTTATTTTAGATGAATTCAAAAACTCCAACAGACTTGTGACAGCTGCAGAGAAAGAAAAGCTTGACAAACACCTTGGAATTCCATGTAACAACTGCAGACAATTTCCAATTGAGGGAACTTGTTATAAGTAAGTAATAATTAAAATTAATTTTTTAAATGAAAAAATTAGCCTTTATTCTTCATAGTATTAAAAGTTGCTAATCTATTGAGTTCTATTTTAATTACTCAAGTTGAAAATTTGCAGAGAATGACTCTGCAAACCATTTCAAGATAAGCCCAAACTCTGATAGGTGTATGCAAGTATCAACCCTGAAACAGATTATGTATTTGTGGTCTGAGGATCAGTTTGTTAACATATAGAAAGGATCATTGCCAAATGCTGACCACTAGGGTAATGAATTTTTTTGACACAGAAATTAAAGAAACGTTGAGGGGCTAAAAGCTACATTGGTTTAAAATTTTAAATTACAAGTTTTTCAAAGTGAATACTAATTTCTTAGCAGCATTGCATGTTCTACTCCTAAGTATTTCCCCCCTTAATATTTGCTACTGTCATTTCACCTAAGTGAAAACTATACATTCACAGTTAATCATCACAGGAGCATCTGCTATACTCAGTCATTTTAAGGGCTTTCAACATTCTATTCTCATAGTTTCTGGTTCCTAGTTTTGCTCCAACATGACCCTGGGGCTTTAAAATTGCTCTCCAGAGGAGAGATTTAAGCATAGCATCTTTCTCTGGTATTTCATACTTCTCATATTATGAAGTTGACTAAAGAGTGCCTCAAACTTAACCCTTCTGGTCTTTTTGTATTCTTCCCTTTGTTGGAAGTTTATAGAGATTTTGAGATTTTGTGTCCAAGAGTTTCTCAATCTAAGGCCTATGAATTTATAAAAAATATTTTTTGACAACTGTATTATACTTAATTACCTTTATAATCTTACTTAATTTTATATTATACACTTAAACTATTATTCTCTCAAAAAGTCCATCAGCTTCACCAGACCACCAAAAGGGTCCACACATAGAACAGTTAAAAAAAAAAAACTGGAGTAGAAGGGCATGACCATACTGAAGAGAACCTATGCTTTCCCAAAGCCCAATACCCTAAATTTGATATTAGTCAATCAACAGACATTTATTAAATACTTTATGCTAAGCGTCAGGGATATAAAGAAAAGCAAAAACAGTCCCTGTTCACAAAGAACTTATTGTCTAATAGGGAAAACAACATGCAAACAAGTATATACAAACAAGATACATTAAAGATAAATTGTAAATTATCTTAAAGGGAAGCATTAGCATTGAAGTGAGAGAAAGACTTTTTGTATAAGGGAAGACTTTAATTGTTACTTAAGGAAGCCAACTGGTAACAAGGAAAGAGAAAATTTAAGACATGGGGAACAAGCCAGTGAAAGCAATCTGAGACAAAGATGTAACAAATCAAGTTTCCTTGTAATATAGTCCTTTTTAAATGAAGTATTAAAACCTATTGGCATTTCCTTTGTAATCAATTTCCCTATATATTTTTAAGAAGGAATTATTATCTTGTCTATTTTAATGAAGTATTGGCTTCTGAATTATTTTTTGCATGTATTTTGAATAAACAAATTTGAAAATTTGTTTTTTGTCCTAATCATTTTTAAAAAGAAATTTCCAGCCTCATTTTATCTTGCTATTCTTCACATGGGATGGATGATTCCTCTGTGTACCAACCAAACTAAGCTAATCTGTTATCTTTCTAATTCCATGCATTTGTCCAAGCTACTAATCAGCCACATTTTCACCTGTTTATATTTTCTCTTTTTCCAATAACTACTTTATGCATCACCTTTTCCATGATATTGTCCTTTATTTCTTCATAGGTAAAAGTGATCTCTAGTTCAATTTTTTGTTTGTTTTTATTTAGGCCTCTTCACTTTGTTTAGAACTTTCCCTTTCCCTTGTCATATTCTGCTTTGTATCATATTTATTTGTGATAATACAGTACATGAGATAGCCAAACAATGCAGGAGATAGAGTTCTGGACCTGGAATCAGGAAAATGTGAGTTAAAATTCAGCTTCAGATACTTACTAGCTAATAATATAGTACTTACCTCTCTAATTTGAGAAAATAAAATGAGATAATATTTATAAAGTACTTTGAATATCTTTAGGCACAATATAATACATCTATTATTATTCACATAAAATAATTTTTCACTAGACTGTGAGCTACTGGAGAGTAGGGGCTATAATTTTCATCGTTGTACCTTCCATGTGTAGGACAATATCTAGAACATAGTAATTAATTATTTAATTGTTACTACAGTTCTAATTGATACTTAAATTAATGGACTGAACAATCCTATAAAATCCATCAATACACTTCACTTATGCTTATTAGAAAAATGAACCAATAAAGATTTTCATTCAGTTTGAATCATAAGTATTCTGGTAATTCTCAGTTAACTAGAAATTTTAGTTTACTAGAATATTTCATATCATAATGTATCAATGTTTTATTGTTATTTAGTCATTAATATTCAAATTGGAAGAAAAAATAGCTAAGGTAATCATAATGCTTATTTTATTCATTAAAATATAAACATAAGAATTGTAAAAGATATATTGCATTTATCCTAACATTTGATGTTTTTAATGATAGAATAGTATGACAAATTTTAGTAATTTTGGTAATTGGAGCAACCAAATCTATACTATTTTGAATTTTCATAATCTAGTGATTCTTAAATATGCTATAACCTTTTCCAAATTAGTCAAAATTTAATTTCTTTTTTTTTTTTTGCAGAGGCAATTGGGGGTTAAATGTCTTGCCCAGGGTCACACAACTAGGAAGTGTTAAGTACCTGAGGCCAGATTTGAACTGAGGTCCTCCTGACTTCAGGGCTGGTGCTCTATCCACTGCACCACCTAGCTGTCCCTTCAGAATTAATTCTTGAAGCTATTAAAAGTCTATTAGAGACATTTCCAACTAGATGTCCCATAGGTTCCTCAAACTCACCTTGTCTAAAATAGAACTCATTCTTTCCCCTAAATCTGTCCTCCTTCCTGACTTCCAAATTCTCTTGAGGTTACCACCATCAATGTCAGAATCATCCTAGATTATTTATTCATGTCCCCAGACCCCACTCTATTTTCAATCACTAATATTTTTCCCACAGCATCTCTCAAGTATCTCCCCTCTTCTCCACCAAAAAGATCTCACTCTTAATTCAGGCTTTTGTTACTTCTCATTGGGTCTATTGCAATAGCCCCCTAATTAATTTCCATCTCTTCTTCTCTTTCATGTCATACTACTTATAGATTCCAAGTTGATAATCCTAGAATACATCTGATCATTTCATTTCTCTGCTCAAAAAGCTCAGTAGCTCCCTTTTGCCTTTATTTCTTTTTTGTATTTAAAACCCTTCACAATCTGACTATAGACTTTCCACATAAACTGACCACTTTATTCTTCACACATTATATAATCTAATTCTATAGGAAGAGAGATTACTAGGGTGAAAATAATGGAAGAATATTATTTTAGTTAGTAAAGTTAGTAAAAGGTCTTTAAAGGTAGGATTGGGAAAAGTGAAAGAATTAGGAAAGGGCTTTGTAGGAAAGCTCTCAGATATGTAACTGAATCACACTATCTCCCAGTCTTCGCATGGCATGGACTATCTCTGTGTCTGAAATGCATTTGTTAACTCTTCGTTTTTACACTCTGAGAATGTCTGATCAATACTATCTCCTTTATGTGGCCTTTCATAATTTCCCCCTTTGTGTGACTGTCTCTTTTCCTCTCAAAAAAAAAAAAAAAAAGGCTTCAGGGGCAGAGCCAAGATGGGAGAGATGACACATGTTTCCCTCTGGCCTTCTCTACAACTTTCACACTAATTATGAAATCCAGCCTCTGAATTAGCTCTGGACTGGCAGAACCCACAAAGATTGGGAGTGCAACAAATTATCAGCACAAGATAATTTCTAGGATCACCAGAAAAGGTCTATTTCAATTGGAAACCAGAGGGAGGCACCCAGTGCAACCAACTGAGTACAAACACCTTTGCAGACACCACAGAGTCCCAGGCGTTGCTGACTCTGCTAGTGTTGCTGACTCTGGGGCAGTACAGACTCCGTGTGGCAGAGAATCTATGGGGAGGAATCTACAGCAGTGTTGACCATTCTGCCCTGGTAGCAAGCCAATAGATTAGCAGAGAAGTTATAAGACATCCAACACAAACATAAAAGATCAGTAGTGAACCCCCAAAACTTCAGAATCTCACAGGATCTGGCCATGCCCACCCAGCACCAGCAATGAATCAGCACTGACCCAGCACAGATGCAGCTGCTTGGAAAACCTCCACTGGCCTAATGGCAGACCTTAACATTAAAAAAAATGAATAAAAAAGTAAAGAGGACTCTTAATGATAGATAGCTTTTATGGCAAAAGTGAAGAACAGATTTCAAACCCTGAAGCATCTAAAGGCAGATTGTTTACAGATGAAGCCCCAAAAGGCAAAATAACCTGATCCCCATCACACAAGACTCTCCTAGAAGAAATTAAAAAGAATCTTAAAAGAGAGCTAGAAGAAAAATGGGGAAAGTAAATGAAAAATTTGCAAGAGGGTTTGGAAAAAGCAACAAAAACTATCTGAAGAAAATTCACTACAAAAAAGACCTAGTGAAATGGAAATAGCATATAACTCATTAAAAGATAGATTTGATAAAATGGAAAAAGAAAGCAACTCCCAGAAAAACAGAATCTGTGGAATGGAAAAAGAAAATAACTCCTTAAAAAACAAAAAAAAAAAAATATGAAATGGACGAAAATTCCATAGAACAAAACAACTCATTAAAAATTCAATTGGACAAATACAAAAAGAAGTAAAAAAAAGTAAATGAAGAAAATAATTCACTAAAATTCAGAATTGAACAAATGCAAATGAATGACTCAATGAGACAATAAAAATCAGTCAAGCAAAAGCAAAAAAAAAATGAAAAAAAATAGAAAAAATGTAAAATACCTAATTGGGAAAATAACCGACATGAAAAATAGATCTAGGAGAAACAATCTAAGGATTATTGGACTCCCTGAAATACATGATGAAAAAAAGAGGCCAGGCACTATCTTTCAGGAAATTATCAAAGAGAACTGCCTGGACCTCATAGAACCAGAAGGTAAAATGATCATTGAAAGAAATCACCAAATGCCTCCTGAAAAAGACCCCAAAATTAAAACCCCAAGGAATATCATGGCTAAATTTGAGAACTATTGGATCAAGGAAAAAAATTTATAAACAACGGGAAAAAAACAATTCAAATACTGAGGAGCCACAATAAGGATTACTCAGAACCTAGCAGCTTCCACTTTAAAGGACTGAAGGGCCTATATGATATTCCAAAAGGCAAAGGAACTTGGAATGCAGCCAAGAATAAATTACCCTGCTAAACTGAGCATTTTCTTTCAGGGAAGAAGATGGCCATTCAATGAAACTGGTGAATTCCATTTATTTTTGATGAAAAGACCAGAGCTAAACAAAAAAATTGACCTCCAAATATAGAACTCAAGAGAAGCATAAAATGGTAAAAAGAAAAAACTCTTGAAAACTATTTCTGTTATTGGTATACACCGAGAGTACATGTATAATCTGATTTTACTGTTGTAATATTAAAAAAAAGCAACTAGAGATGGAAAGAGGATTGTAACAGAAAAAAGGGGGAAACTGGAGGTAAAATGAGAGAAATTACATCTCAGGAAGAGGCAAAGAAAGCATAATTGAGGGAAAGAAAGGAGGATGACAAATATTGTATGAATCTTAATTCATCAGATTTGGCCCAAAGAAAGAATATTAGATGTATTTGATTTCACCAAGAAACATCTCTCATCCTATAGAAAAGTGGGAGGGGAAAGGGGAAAAGGGAGGGGGTAGACTAAATAGAAAGAAAAAGAGAAATAGTAGGGGAAATGTATAAGAAAAGGGGAAAGTCTCTAAAGGGGTTGGAGGACTGCTTGAGGCAAGTGGTGCTCATAAGTAAAATACTGGGGAGAAGGGAAAGAGGAAAAGAATTTGTAGTTAATAAGATGTCAGGAAATACAAAATTAGTAGTTTTAACTGTAAATGTGAATGGAGTGAACTCTCCCATAAAATGTAAGCAGATAGCAGACTGGATTAAAAGCCAGAATCCTACAATATATTGTTTACAAGAAACACATTTAAAGCACAGCAATACATAGAGAGTAAAGGTAAAAGACTGGAGCAGAATTTACTATGCATCAGGTGAAATTAAAAAAAGTAGGAATAGCCATCCTGATCTCAGATCAAGCAAAAGCAAAAATTGGTCTAACTAAAAAAGATAAGGAAACTATATCTTGCTAAAGGATACTATATACAATAAAGCAATATCAATATTCAACACATATTCAACAAGTGGTATAGCATCTAACTTCCTAAAGGAGAAGTTAAAGAGAGTTGCAAAAAGAAATAGACAGCAAAACTATAATATTGGGATATCTCAAGCTTGCATTCTCAAAACTCGATAAATCAAACCACAAAATAAATAAAAAAAGTTAAAAAGATAAATAGAATACTAGAAAAACTAGATATGATAGATCTTTGGAGACAATTGAATGGAGATAGAAAGGAATACATTTTCTTTTCAGCAGTTCATGGAACCTATACAAACATTGACCTTATATTAAGATATAAAGACCTCAGAATCAAATGCAGAAACACAGAAATAGTAAATGCATTTTTTTTCAGATCATGATGCAATAAAAACTACATTCAATAAAAGACTAGGAGAAAATAGACCAAAAAGAAATTAGAAACTAAATAATCTCATCCTGAAGAACAAATGGGTGAAAGAGCAAATCACAGACACAATAATTTCATCCAAGAGTTGACAATAATGAGACAACATAACAAAATTTATGGAATGCATCCAAAGTGGTAATAAGAGAAAATTTTATATCTCTAGAGGCTTACTTGAATAAAATAGAGAAAGAGAAGATCAATGAAATGAGCTTGCAACTAAAAAAGCTAGAAAAAGAACAAATTAAAAAAAAAACAAAACGATGAAATACCAAACTTGAAATTCTAAAAATAAAAAAAAAAGAGATCAATAAAATTGAAACTAAAAAGACTATTGAATTAATAAAACTTAAGATTTGGTTTTATGTAAAAACCAACAAAATAGATAAACCTTTAGTTAATTTCATTAGAAAAAGGAAAGAGGAAAATCAAATTGTTAATCTCAAAAATAAAAAAGAAGAATTATCCACCAATGAAAAGGAAACTAGAGCAATTATCAGAAGTTACTTTACCCAATGTTATAACAATAAATTTGACAACCTAAGTGAAATGGAGGAATACCTACAAAAATACAGATTGCCCAAATTAATAGAAGAGGAAATAAATTACTTAAATAGTCCCATTTTAGAAAAAGAAATAGAACAAGCTATTAATCAACTCCCTAAGAAAAAATCCCCAGCACCAGATAGATTTACATGTGAATTCTAGCAAACATTTAAAGAACAATTAACTCCAAAAGTATATAAACTATTGAAAAATAGGGAATGAAGGACTCCTAACAAATTCCTTTTATGACACAGACATGATACTGATACTTAAACCAGGTAGGATGAAAACAGAAAAAAAAAATATAAACCAATCTCCCTAATGAATATTGAGGCAAAAATCTTAAATAAAATATTAGCAAAAAATTACAGATAATCATTCCTAGAATAATAAACCATGACCAAGTAGGATTTATACCAGGAATGCAGGGCTGGTTCAATATTAGGAAAAAAAAATTAGCAAAATCAACTATATCAATAACCAAATTAACAAAAACCATATGATTATCTCAATAGATGCAGAAAAAGCATTTGATAAAATCCAACACCAATTCCTGGTGTTTTTAATAACACCAGAGAGCATAGGAATAAGTGGATTTTTCCTTAAAATAGTAGCATCTATTTAAAACTGTCAGCAAGCATTATATGTAATGAGGATAAACTAGAACCATTCCCAATAAGATCAGGGGTGAAAAAAGGTTACCCACTATCACCGTTGCTATTCAATATTGTATTAGAAATGCTAGCTATGGCAATAAGAGAAAAAAAGAGATTAAAGGAATTAGAGTAGGTAAATTTCACTCTTCGCAGATGATATGATGGTATACTTAGAACCCCAGAGAATCAACTAAAAAGCTATTAGAAATAATCCACAACTTTAGCAAAGTTTCAGGATACAAAATAAATCCATATAAATCATCAGCATTCTTATATATCACTAACAAAAAAATCCAACAGCAAGAGATACAAAGAGAAATTCCATTTTAACTGTTGATAATATAAAATATTTGGGAATTTATCTGCCAAGGAAAGTCAGGAAATATATAAGCAAAACTATAAAACACCTTCCACATAAAGTCAGATCTAAGCAATTGGAAAAATATCAAATGCTCATGGATAGGTCAAGTGAATATAATAAAGATGACAATACTCCCTATACTAATCTACTTATTTAGTGCTATACCAATCAAACTACCAAGAAACTGTTTTACTGACCTAGAAAAAATAACAACAAAATTCATCTGAAAGAACAAAAGGTGAAGAATTTCAAAGGAATTAATAAAGAGAAAAGTAAATAAAGGTGGTCTAGCTGTACCAGATCTAAAACTATATCATAAAGCATCAGTCATCAAAACCATTTGGTATTGTCTAAGAAATAGAGAAATTGATTAGTGGAATAGATTAGATTCGCAGAACAAAATAGCCAATGACTATAACAATCTAGTATTTGACAAACCCAAAGGCCCCATCTTTTGGGATAATAATTCACTATTTGACAAAAACTGCTGGGAAAATTGGAAACTAGTATGGTAGAAAGTAGGCATAGACCTACACTTAACACTATATACCAAGATAAAGGTCGAAATGGGTTCAGGATCTAGACATAAAGAACAATACTATAAACAAACTAAAAGAACATGGGATAGTTTACCTCTCAGATTTGTGGAGGAAGAAGGAATTTGTGTCCAAAGAATAACTAGAGATCATTATTGATCACAAATATATAATTTTGATTATATTAAGAAGTCTTTGTACAAACAAAACTAACACAGACAAGATTAGAAGGCAAGCAATAAACTGGGAAAAAATATTTTTACATCCAAAGGATCTGATAAAGGCCTCATTTTTTAAATATCTATTTCATTTTATTTTATAATAACTTTATATTGACAGAATCCATGCCAGGGTAATTTTTTTACAACATTATCCCTTGCACTCGCTTCTGTTACGATTTTTCCCCTTCCTTCCTCCACCCCCTCCCCTAGATGGCAAGCAGTCCTATATATGTTAGATATGTTGCAGTATATCCTAGATACAATCTATGTTTGCAGAACTAAACAGTTCTCTTGTTGCACAAGGAGAATTGGATTCAGAAGGTAAAAATAACCAATGCAACATTCAAGAAAAACAAAAATGCAAATAGTTCACATTCATTTCCCAGTGTTCTTTCTTTGGATGTAGCTGCTTCTGTCCATCATTTATCAATTGAAACTGAATTAGGTCTCTTTGTCAAACTCATTTTTAAAATATATAGAGAATTGACTCAAATTTATAATAGTTCAAGCCATTCTCCAATTGGTAAATGGTCAAAGGATATGAACAGACAATTTTCAGATGAAGAAATTGAAACTATTTCTAGCCATATGAAAAGATGCTCCAAGTCATTATTGATCAGAGAAATGCAAATTAAGACAACTCTGAGATACCACTAGACACCTCTCAGATTGATTAAGACTACAGAAAAAGATAATGATAAATATTGGAGGGAATGTGGGAAAATTGGGACACTGATACATTTTTGGTGGAACTGTGAATGGATTCAAACATTCAGGACAGCAATTTGGAACTATGCTCAAAAAGTTATCAAACTGTGCACACTCTTTGTTCCAGCAGTGTTTCTACTGGGATTATATCCCAAAGAGATCCCAAAGGAGGGAAAGGGATCCACATGTGCAAAAAAAAATGTTTGTGACATTTTAGTGGCAAGAAACTGGAAACTAAATGGATGCCCGTCAGTTGGAGAATGGCTGAATAAATTGTTAACTGAATGTTATGGAATACTATTGTTCTGTGAGAAACAATCAGCAGGATGATTTCAGAGAGGCTTGGAGAGACCTACATAAACTGATGCTAAGTGAAATGAGCAGAATCAGGAGATCATTATACACGGCAACAACAACACTATATGACAATCAATTCTGATGAATGTGGCTCTCTTAAACAATGAGATGATTCAAACCAGTTCCATTTGTGCAGTGATGAAGAGAGCTATCTACATCCAGAGAGAGAACCATGGGAATAGAGTGTGAAACACAACCTAGCATTCTTACTCTCTCTGTTATTTGCTTACATTTTGTTTTCTTTCTCATTTTTTTTCTTTCTTCTTGATCTGATTTTTCTTGTGCAGCAAGAAAACTGTATAAATATGTATACATATATTGGATCTAATGTGTATTTCAACATATTTAATATGTATTGGACTACCTGACAGCTAGGATTGGGGGTGGGGGAAAGAAGGGGAAAATATGGAACAAAAGGTTATGCAAGTGTCAATATTGGAAAAATTATCCATGCATATTCTTGGTAAAAATAAGCTTTAATAAAATTAAAAATAAAAATGAATATGGTTTCATCAACTTGAAAAATTTTTTTAAAAAGGCTTCACATTTACTTGGTGCATATTTTGCATCTTAAATATATACATTTTTCCCCTTGATAATCTCTTTGAGGGACTGTTACATTTTTATTTTCATATGTACCTAATATAGTTTCTATCATATGATAGATATTTAATAAATACTTGTTGATTGATTAGTTGAGAAGCATTAAAAGGGTTCAAATAAACTTAATTAAGTCTATGCAAACCAGAGAAGTGTGTGAAAGGAAGCAGGATATAATAAAGATATGTAAACCATTGCTGTGGAGTGGAGGAGGCATACATCAAAGATGATGCAAACAAAATTTAACATAATATATACGGAAGTGATTATTTTACCATGTTTTCCTACAAAGTAGAAATAAAAAACAACCATCAATCCTGCAGTGACAATCATATAACATTGGAAATGGGGGCAAAGCGTACTAAAAATTACATAATTTAATTGTTAGTATTCTCATTATGTATTTATCCAGTTGCCAACAAGTTACAAAAGGACTAGATCCATATGGACATTCCTGCTATAAATAAATACTACAATAAACTTTCAAGATATAGAATCAGGAAAGTATATTGAATGGATCCCTTGTTGGAGGATTTATAAAAACAATTAAAAGAGAATTACAAAGATTAAGAAGGGAGCATAGGGGCTTTGACCTATATTGGTGGAAGAAGACCCAAAATTTATGTGATCATGGTTACCTCTCTTTAAGGATAGACAGATGAATAGATTTTATTTACATATTATATATACATGTTTATATATACATATGTATATAGTCTATACATATATATATATATATATATATATATGTAAGATGTCTATCTTGTTGCTAGAATTCATACCAATTATCAAAGAGCCATGATAGAGAAGTATATGGGTGAGAAAGAAAGTTAAAATTAGAAAATCCAGCTGTGACAAATCCAACACTTACTGTTCCATAAATGTAGTTAGTCATTCAATTAGCTTGACCCTCACATTTTCACATATAAAACATGAATAGTAGGTCTCATAGTAGTGATTTCACATTGTTGTATAAAAAGAATTATGTGAATCTTAAAGTACCACTTATATAATTATTATTAGAATTATAACTGATTAGAAGATAAAACAATGATTAATTATACAACATATTATAGTATAATGATAGAGGACAATAATAATGTTCATGAGAGGAAGCCTGGTATAGTAAAAAGAGACAGCTAGATTTGGAATCAGGAGACCAAGGTTTGTATCCTGGCTCCAACACATATTAGTGGTAAAAAGAGGATTTAAAATCCCTGTAACTCTTACCTCAAAGAGTTGTTTTGAGGTGAGATAAAAGTTCTGTATAGGCTTTGCAGATATTAAAGTGCTTTAAAAATATCAACAATTTTACTGTTTTATTATTTTAGATTATCTGAATTACAGGAACTCTTCCATCTTAAGCCTCTTGATCATCAATTAGTGAGGAGCCTTTAATTATTAGCTTTGTTGAACACTCATTGAAATATGCTCCAAGAAGGTTAAAGGTACAAGGGCTTTCTTTGGTTTGTTGGTGCTTTACATTTGTCTGAAATATAAACTATTCATTTGCAATACTTTGCAATATGAAATCTATCAGTAAGATTGTTTTAGAGCTCCTTGTCAAAGATGGACATTATTATCTGTATGAAGTGAATTTTGAAAATATTAGAATATATATTTATATATAATGCCTTAAGTAGGCATTACTTTGGATTTTTTCAAAGCCAAATATACATAAATTTTAGATAAAAGATTGCATTTCTCCACTGATACCCCCTTTTAATGTCAATAATAAGAGACAATGTAAAGGATAAGCAAGAAAAAGTAAAATCAGTAATAGCAATAGCATTTATCTATTTATTGATGATTCAATAAGAATTAATGCCTTTTTGAGATAGTGTGTATTTCATAAAGAAAGAGCTGGTTGAAGAGATAGAAAAACCTGAATTCAAATTCCATTGCTAACACAAATTGGCTTGTTATCCTAGAAGTCACTTAGTCTTTCAGAGTTTTAGAAAATTCTGCAAGACTTCAAGCTACAGAAAGGATGTTGATATTCATGGAGTTTCTATAAACTCCAGGAGTTCCATATATCAGTGAAACACAGGTCATAGCCCTATCCAATATTATTTATTTAAGGGAAATCTATTTAGATGAATTCATGAACTTATCCCTCCACCAGTATATATCATAATCATTTCCATTTTGTCTATTTTTTAAGTCTTCCATAGAAGATTCACCAAAAAATAATGGAGACTTTTTTTTTTTTTTTACTATTTAGTAAGTACTAGAGCAAGACTCATGCTATGTATCTGTTATACTTTATTACAAGACTGACCAAGCTTCTCTTCTGGTCATATACAGCACTGATGATCTCTTCTTTCACATAATCACCATGGGCAATATGCTATGGCCTAACCTCACCCATCGTATATCTTACCATTTCTCTTTGTGACACCTCTAATTTTGATTTTTTTAGGGATCATGGTGTTCCATGAGTCAGAGCCATATACTATCAAACAAAAAAATAGTAGTTTTTAAAAGATTCTTTTAAGTATGCTGTAGGCAGCTTGAATTCTTTTAAATACCTATTTAGTTTCTTAAATGTCATCCATCATGACCTACTCTTTTAGCCTGGACCTATTTCTTTATCTGTGGCAACTTGATCTTTATTTTTTTGGTATATGATTTGCTCAGTGCTTACAATTTCAGATGCCTTCCAAATCACTTTTATAGAAAAATACTTAATGATAAAGTATTATAGATAGGTGAATTCTAGGTAATAATCCAAAAGCCTTTGACCTCTTGATTCTGAGCCCAGAATTTTTAATAATAAAAATAAATTAATGTTCATATAACATTTTCAGATTTGCAAAGCACTTTGCACATATTATTTTATCCACACAACTGTTGGAGGTAGATTCTGTTATTTATCTCCAATTTACAGATGAGGAAACTGAAGCACACAGTAGTTAAGTGACTCACCCACATAAGTACTAAGAATCAAGAAAGATTTAAACTTGGGCCTTCCTGATTTCAGGTCTGCTTCTATTCATTGTACTTTCCACCTATTTTCTAACATAGTCTTCACTATACTCACTTGTTGCTATCTTTGCATTGAAAATTTTAACTATTAAGATATATTTTGATTTAATCTGAAGTTTATTCAGCTCTTCATATTTTCTCTATTTTTTTATCCTCAATTAGTACTGGAGCATGGATTATAATTGTCATTATATTGGTCTGCCTTTATTTATCATTAGAAGTATTAAGTTGAATTAACAAATTTCCCCAGAAAATGCTGTTATTTGTAGTCTTAGGACACATTATGAAACGAACTCTGCCAATTCCTTATTTCCCTTTCTTAGAAGACTTTTGAGTCATCCATCAGTTGAGTTATATTGTGCATTTCGATTTCAATATACAAAAATGTATACAAAAATACAGCCAAAAATGTGTGGCTGTAAAGAGCTGCCCTCAAAACAAGGAAAATTTCTGGTCCAATTTCCCTTCTGAGATATATTAGGTCTGTGACCTGAAAGATATCATTTAATATTTCAATATTCTAGGCAACTAAGACG
The DNA here is from genome assembly GCF_016432865.1 of Antechinus flavipes. Taxonomy (NCBI): domain Eukaryota; kingdom Metazoa; phylum Chordata; class Mammalia; order Dasyuromorphia; family Dasyuridae; genus Antechinus; species Antechinus flavipes. Next base: position 400,458,505 of record NC_067400.1, read on the forward strand.
CTAATATGCAAACAAAATGCTGCCAACATTGGTAAAAGTTTCCTCATTCCTAAGTGAAATCACAGATTTAATTCTTCCTCTGGCTAAGAATATGAACATGGATATGATTCAGTTCTCTTATATTTTAGATGTTTCCTGAAACACCATAGTCAAGAATTTCATCACCTCTAAGCCAATCTTTTTTTAAAATGGTATTTTATTTTTCCAAATACATGCAAAGATAATTTTCAGTATTCACCTCTGCAAAACCTTGTGTTCCCAGTTTTTTTTTCTTCTCTCTTCTTCTCTTCTCCCTGTCCCCAAGACAACAATCTGATATAGGTTAAACATATGCAATTCTTTTAAACATATTTCCATATTTGTGATGCTGCACCCCCCCAAAAAAATTCAATCAAAGGGGAAAATCATAAAGGGAAAAAACAAGCTAATAATAATAACAACAAGATGAAAACATTGCTTTGATCCACATTCACTCTTCATAGTTCTCTCTCTGAATGTGGATGGCACTTTCCTTTACAAGACTATTGAAATTGAGTAGGCCAGTCTCTTACTGATTACTCTTCTAAATATTTAGTTAGGCTGGTTCTTGCACAGCAGCAGAAACAGTCTATTTGGGGAACCATTTCAGTTGAGTAGAACATGCTATAGCTTGTACCCTTCTGTTATGAACAAAGATCACCTTTGTGCCATGATGAGGTACTGTAACAGAACTTTCATGGCACTTGAAAATTATATTCCCACCAAAAAAGGCAAATTCTCATCTGCACTTTTCATACGAATAAAGGAATTTTTTTTTTACTATTTTGAGTGATTTTTAAACAGTTATGAATAAAATAAGAAGTCAATTGAGATTTTAAAAAAATATTCAGTAAAATTTACCCAAATATAGTAAATTTGAATTTCAGCATTTCAGAGTAATTATAGTATAATTACATGCTAAACTATGTTCTCTTATTTAATCAACAGTTTTTATTGAGTACTAACCACTTACTCATCATGTTAATATTTCAGTATTCTAAGCAACTCTCAAGGATTCTAAGCTGCAAAAAAAAAAAAAAAAAAAAATGCTAGCCTGAATTAGTAGATATTTCCTCACTTAGGAGTCCGAATATCAATGAAATCACAAATCTAGTTCTTCCTATGGCTAAGAATGTGAACATGGATATGATTCAGTTCTCCTACAATATCTCACTTTATTATTCTTGGACAAAAAAAAAAACCCATGCCATATAATCTAGCTGTTCCAGGACATTAATAACATGGATGAAACAATTACTGAATAAGTTAAATGAAAAGGAAAGCTAAAATTTTTTGGTATATGCCAAAATGTTAATTCAATACTACAATAATGGAGATATAGGCAAAAATAATTATAGAAGACTTCATGGAAGAGTTTATGGCTTGAACCAACCCTTGAAGAATGACTAGGATTTGCGAAAGTGAAGGAAGAACATGCTAGGAAAGTTATCTGACAATCATAATTTTCCAAAATATCTGAATCTAGCAATTTCTTTTTTTGATATTTTAGGTGCACTGAATGTACTGAATATCATCTATGCCATGAATGTTTTGTTAGTTGTTTCCATCCTCCACATATTTTTACCTTTCGGCAGGTATAGTATACATCTCAAACATTTATTATGTTCTCCATTATGGGGTCTATAGTAGCAATTCAAAAATATCTTTGAATTGTGATAACAAATTGCCCTGTATTTTTATTTTTTAAAAAAATAGCCTTTATTAAAGGCCAATCAAAAGAACTATAGAAAAGGCAGGGAAGTAAAAAAAAAAGGAAAAAGGAGGTTTGGTGTAAGGTATAAAAGTTAACAAATGTAGAAAAGGCAGAATAGAAATGTGATTGTAGATCAGTATAGAATAAGTAATAATAGTCAAGCATGAGTGATGCAGAGACGTGGTAAAAAATTATAATGAGAAAAATTGACTTGATGATAATGTGAACAAGTCATTGAGACTCAATACCTTTTATTTTGAGTATTGTCATCATCTTATTGACATCTACCAGATAGTCATTTGCTAGTGTATAAGTCACCTTTAAAAAGAAGGATAAGAACAGGTAAATGTTTTGTGGGGTTTTTTCAGCCTAAATTCGGAAATAATTAACATCACACATAATTTCTGATAATAATACCTAATTTATCCTAACACTTTCAGCCAACAAACATTATGATGAAGAAATTCTTATGATTAATAATCAAGTTGAACCTTAATTATAGAATCACTTTTGTATAGCTAGTATTCCCTTTCATAAAGCTGTCTCTGCAACTTTAAATCATTGCACTTCATTTTGCCTTCTGGGTCCAAACAGAACAAGTCTATTGGACCTTTCACACAATACCCCTTAAATGTTATGTCCCTTTTAAAATTCTTCTCTTTTTCATATAGCCATTTCTATTAATCCTTTTATGGCATAATTTTTCACAATCTTTATAATATTATGTCTGGATATTCTCCAGTTTATCAATATCATTTAAAATGTCCCCAAAATAGAACACTGTATTTCAAATGAGGCCCACTGAGGACAAAGGACAGCAGGTTGTAAATCTAGACAATACATATTTCTTGATACAACATAGGCATGCATTAATTTTTCTGGCTATCCTATCGTACTAATTACTGATAATGAGTTTTAGATTCACTAATACCTTCCAGATATTTTTCCATATAAATTGTTTTCTAATCGTGCATCTCTTATCTTTTCAAGATAATAGTCATTTATTAACTGTTTACTATGTGCAATATCATTTTATAAAGTTGATATTTTTAAAATCTAAATGATTCCTATATATTTGCCCATATTTTATGTCATCTTACTAGACTGATTCTAGACACCATTCTAAATTGTTAAAATGTTACAGATTTTCTTAGAATTTTGGTAGAAATCAAAACCAGGCTTACTGGCCTATGAAAATCAAGCTCACTGGTAGCCTCTACTTTTTATTTTTAAATTAAAGTATTTCTTCTTTTCCAATATTCTACTCTTCAAGATTTCACAAAGATTATTGACAGTGTCTTAGCAATCACATATATCAGTTCTTTAAGTAAGAAAAAGTTCATCTAAGTCTTTTCATCTCAACTCTCCAGGGACAGGTAAATGCTCTCTTACTTTTCATTTCACTTCCCACTTAATTATTTTTGATCTGTTCTTTGTGATCTGAAAACTCCATTTGTCAGAGAAAACAGAAGCAAAAGAAAAGGGAAATAATTCTGCCTTTTCTCCTGTCATCCATTATCATAATAATAATTCTAAGCTGTAATCATTCCTTCTTTGATCTTTCTCTTCTCTCCAGCACAGAATCAAATAACATTTCTTGGTATCTTTAATATCCCTCAACAGTGTTAGTTTATTCAAACTTTACCACTCAGGACCTTAATTTGCATTCATCCTTATGCCTTCGCATTCATCCTAGGTTATCTACCTTTAATTTGATCCTCTACTAAAGGAAATTTAAAAATTAAACTAGTTGATGGATTCCATTTGTATCCACAGCAGTATTTCTAAATAATGCCCCCATTTTCTCATTAAACTCATTTTTTCATAGTCTTAAGATTTTTTTTAAGAATCTAGAATTTTAGGGATACAGGAACCTATTTATTCTTTCTTTGAATAATAAAATATTTTTTTTTCTGAAACCCAAGATGTATGTCTAACTACTTTACCTTTTCTTTCCATCTCTATTACAACTTCCCAAATAGAATGGTTATTTCCACTTAAGTTTCCTACTATTTTTATCTCAGCAACCAGTTTCTCATTGTTGGTGAGAATCAGACACATATTAATTGTTCCTCACATTCCTTCTGCCACTCTTCAAAGATGAAGTTATCATTAAAGCAAACCAATTAGCTCCTCTGCTTCAGACAGAGAGAACATTCCAGGTAACAGTTACTACATAGTTGATGTCCTCCATCTCAATTGTATCATGCTCCCATGCCTGATTAAGAAAAGAATTCTATTTAATTAGAAATTTAGAAATTGTGCTTTCCTGATTTTAGAAAATATTATTAAATATCAAATTCATGAGCAACAATATCTGCCTTCTACTTTTAGTTAAAAGAAAACAAAACATGAATAGAAGCAAAACAGTTTTTATGAAAATTACTTTATTGTTTTTAATACTTCACCTTAATATACATTGTGGTGCTACAACTTTATGTTCAGTGTCAAATACTGTAAATTGTAATTGTAAACTAATATGTAGGTTAGGAAAGAAAACTTAAGCATCTAAATGTTTTATAATTTTTTGTTATTAATTTTTAACCATAAAATTATATAGAAAATGTCCTCTGAATTAAAAAGTGATCACCTCTTTTTAACCAACACAGAAGAGAAATCAAAGGTGGAAATCACTAGAAAATAAAAATCCAGAATTATGTCCTGCAGAGAAAATCATAAAAAATACAGAATTTACAAATCAGACTGAAGAAGAGATGACACACGTTGAAAAAAGGTAAGAATGACATTCTAGGTAAATTTAATCCAGAAAGTTCTCTGAAATTTAAATTTCCTCAAATAATGTTTATCAGTTTGAATTGTTTCAATAAGGTTTTCAAGATTGACATTTCCAGAAGGCAAGAACAGTGCTTTCATTTGAAGATTCCTAATTTTTTTATTTCCCTGCATAGCTAATGTTTAAAGATGTTTTAAAAATAATGAAATGTTCTGTTAAATTTCTTCTCTTGTTGAGAAGAGAAATTTTATCCTACTAACTATTTTTTCTGTGAGTTCTAGTGCTTACCATATTTCCCCTTTATTTTTTATTCTCCTTTATACTTATACTATAATTTTATTAGTGTTGCTGTTCTTCCATTGATGTAGATTGTATCTTTTCTGTGATTTAATGTGCTATCTTTGATCATGACTGTGGCTGAAAAATTAATCACCCTATGAGTGATAAATCAGGATTTATAATTAATAAAATAATAAGAACCTCCCAAAATTGGAAGGGGGGACTAATACAAACCTAAACACAATTCTGAAAAAGGTAACTAGCCTCCATCCTTAGTGTTTAATAGATGTTTGTTTAATTGAGGTATAATGGAATTATTCTCTGAATCAAACTTTTAAATATTTTTCTATTTTCCCAAATGGTGTTAGAACTGTATTGTTCAGAGTAAGAAATAGAGTAGATTTATTAAATTTTGTAGTTCATAAAACCTTATCGTCTTCAATCGAAGAAAAACCTTAAGGGTAATAATTAGCATTGGTTTTGATATGACAATTAGCATTATAGCTGTTGTATAATTATTTTATGATATATAGTCATAAATCAATATTTATACTTCCATGTTTCTTCTTATTGCAGTAACAGTTGCACACCAAAGCATATAGTAACATCACTTCCTCTCATATTAATTACAAAATATAGTAAGCTGCTTGCTCCAGGTAACCAGTGTCGACTTTGTTTGAAGCCATTTTGTCTTGGTCAGCATACAAGACTATTGTCATGTAATCACAAGGTAAAAACAAAACTTAATAGTAATGCATGTTCATTTCAACATTTATACTTCATGGCTTTACACATAGGTAAATATAGTAGTGATTTAGTAATTTATTATATCATTTATTGATGCTACACACAGAGTGAATGAGTAGAATAGGGATGGGAAATTCAATCCTTTTATTAAACTTTGAAGAAATTTGGTGCTGAGATAAAGCATAGCATTGTAATATCACAAAATCTTAGAAGTGAGAGGACTATAGAACTTAGGAGAATGTGCCACCCCATAAGGAAAAATTACTAATGATGATTAATCATTTTTTCCAGTAAAATGAGAGTTTAAGGTTTTGGTCCTTCCTTATTGCCATACTGCACTCCTTTAATATTAATCTTTTTATTTTTTTTAAATCTTAAGTGCCTTAAAATTTTTATAGAAAAATATTCTCTATCCTGGGGTGATAGCACATATGTACAAACATTGCTTCTGGGGAGGCTGAGGGTACTGGGTAATGAGTTTGGGAATTCTAAGCTGCATTAAAATTAATGTACAAGTCAAGCACCAATGTGGCAGGCCCACAGAAGCGGAGGGTCACTGGGCTTTCTGAAGAGGACTAGTTAGGCCCACGTTGGAAATGAAGCCAGCAAAGCTTCTATGACTATCAGCAGTTGGGATCAGGTCTATGAGTGGCCATTGTACTTCCAATCTGAGTAAGACAGGAAGGCTTAATCTCCCTCCTCCCAAAAAATACATGAGTATATGTGTATACATATTTGTATATATTTGTACATGTACATATAGAGCTATATAAACATAGGTTCATAGTATATTTTATATAAATGTATAATTATTGTTTCATGTAAACCCAGAGTCTGAAACTTTTTAACAATAATTAATTTTTAAACTTTTATTAATTTCTGCATTAGAAAATACATGGATAGATTTAAATGGAATTATTCATTCAAGAAAATTTAATGTTGAGTCTTTAGTATGACTTGTAAAAACAATGTTTATCAGATAACTCAAAATATACTGAGTACATAGATTAACTTAAATTGTATTTAAAGGAGTCTGGCTTATCAAAAATTTGAAACATTACTTTTGCGAAATGAACAATATATTTGGTCTTTGCTTAATAGTTATAATATTATTTGTGTTTTGATGAGACTTTATAAACTATATTACTAATGATTATAATCACTATGATTACAACTCTAATTTATACTTTTTTTTAAAAGTTTCATAGGAAATGCATTGACGATTGGTTACTAAACATAAGTAATTCATGCCCTATTGATGGCCAAACTGTCTATAACCCTTTAATCTGGAAAAATCCACTGATTAATGGACATATACAAAAGCCATTACCACATAAAACTGCCACTCATCTGTCAAAGCAGGTATATCCGGAACTTTTTATACCTGGCACTGGATTACTCTTTAAAGAAAGCAGACTTGACAACTTACCTGAAAGATCTAAGGCTAATTTAGAAAAACTCAATAATCATCAAGATTCAGGTTTGAATGAGAATTTAACAGGAGATAGTCTACACTCTTTGCAATCAAGTGATCCAAATTCAAGTAAATTAATCTTTGATTGTAAAATAAATCATCATTTCCCTACCTATCTTCAGGATTCATCCCTTAATTCTTCAGAGAAGATATCCCAAATTTTTCTTCCTTCCATTACCAATACTGGAATTTATGTTAAATCTGGAGGTCCACTTGTCAATGGAAAGTTATATCACTCTGAACAAAAGCCAAAGAGGAATAAAGAGTGCATGGATGATCTTACACTGAAGAAGATACTTGCCACTAAAATAAGAATTGACAATGAAAGTTCAAATGGTACATTTCCAGAGGTTTTTCATCATATGGCAAACTGGAATACAATTAATCCGAGCTCATCCAAAAGGGAGAATAATATGGGGAAAATCAGACGAAACCATGGCCTCTTGTCAAGAAGACCTATATCAACTGCTTTAAATTCTAAAACTCAAGAGTTGTCTTTAATAATGGAAGGAGTTCCTTTTTACAAAAATTAATATCGAATATTTTCTAGGATTAAAAATATATTTGCAAAAGATAACACGTTTATACTGACAAATTATAAGTAGTATTCTTGGTCTTGAGATTTATATACATATATATATATATATATATATATATATTTGTGATTCCTTTATATAATACACATATGTAGTTATCTGTGAATAGCATATTGCACTGTTTATTTTATAATATAAACAACTTAGTCCCTAATAAGAATGAAGATTTAGATATTCTGATGAGAAAAATTTAAGAAAAATGATTTTAGATCATAATAAAGCATGAATAATACAAGACTTTACGATCATTTCAATAATTACATGGTTTGATTTTACTTAAATAAAAGAAATAAGATTTCTTAGAATTACTTATTTCAGATATCTCAAATTGTTGTGATATGCAAGTTATTTTTCCTAAAAATGTGATTTGTTTCTTGAATCGTTAATAATAATGAGTACAGAATATTATATATATTTATAGTAGCATACAGTCTGTAGGGGAATTTGGATGTGGGGTTTTATTATGAATTTTTTTTCCATGAAGTACCATGTTCATAAACTAAATAGGAATAAAATTTAGTCATGCCTTTTTGTATTTTCACAGTCATTTTAACATCTCTAAGTGGTTGCATTATTTTATTTCTGAATCAACTTGACAGATTTGCATTATGGAATTCATTAAGCTAATATATCAAATATTATGTTTTATGTCTCAGAAATTAAGGGTTAAGATATTTTGTTTATGGGATACTACTTCAGATTCTGCTTTAGTTTCTCATTTTTCTATAATTAGTCAGATTTTCACATCTTTTCATTTTCTAAGATATCAATTTTTTTTCTATTGTAGGGAAAAGGAAAATATTTGAAAACTCTCATTCTTTAGGTATAGTTTGAACTAGTTGGACTGTGATATCTCTTCCAACTTTTAAGATTCAGAAAGTTAGTTTAGTTATTAAAGGTATTATTAGAATAGATACATGATCAAAGACTTCTCCAAATGTCATTTAAAATTCTAAGTAATCTGATTCTAACGGCCTTTCCAGATTTATTACATATTACTCCCCCCTCACACATTCACAATGTAGCCATTATACCTCAAATATAACAGTCTTATCTTTGTGCCTTTACATGGACGATATATCCTCCATGTTTGGATTGTACTTGTTCCTCACATCTGCCTCTTAAAATCCCTAGTTTTCTTCAAAACTTAGTTTAAGTGCCACTTCTCACATAACATCTTTCCTGATCATACTAGCTGTTACAACTCATAGGAGTTCCCAGTTACTTCTTGTTTATTGTATATGTATATAAACATATACACAAACATATATACATATACACACATATATGTAGCCTTATAAAATGTAAGCTACTTTAATTTTTTTTCTTTGTTTTCTTATTGCCCAGCATAATGCATGATAGAAATTTCTCCTTTTACATCATTTTTTTCTATACTTTCTTTGCCATTTTCCTTATATCCTCTATGCCTTGTTAAAGTGTGATTGAAACATTATTCCCTATTGTCATCATGGTCTTTCCCAATGAATACCCAAAGAACCAGGCATGCCTGCTCCATTTAATAATTCCATAAAACTTAGTAATTCACATATCTTCAAAGGAGTATTTCAGCCCTTTACAGAGGTTGTAGGTCCACAAATGTACCCTACATATATTTTCAGATTTTTAAAATGTATTGATCAGTTATGCTCCTTTCCTCCTTTAAAAAAATAATTGCTATAGGAGATGGTCTCTTGGGTGGCATAAAGAAGGGGAAGTATGCTGGGGAAAATTATGTTGATGTAAAAAATACATAAACTTAAAACAAAAAAAATCATAGGGAAAAAAGAAAGCAACTGAAATCTAAGTGAGTATCATAGATTGCTGGCATAGATTGGGAATGGTTGTATAAACTGTGGTATATGAATATATTGGAATATTATTGCTTCACAAGATAATGAGATGATCTCATAGAATCCTGAGTGGTAGGAACTGAAGCAGAATGAAGCAAGCAGAACCACAAGAATATCTTATACAATGAGGGAAACATTGCACAGAAAAACTTTGTAAAGCTTAAGAACTTTGATCAATGCAATAATTAAGCATATCACCAGAGTACTATAATGAAGCAAATTACCCTTTTCCTGCCAGAGAGGTAAGGGACATGCACATATTTGGACATGATCAATGTATAGATTTGTTTTGCTTGATTATCTGTAATTTGTTTCAAGATTTTTTTTCTCCTCTCAGTTTTTAATGTTTGTGATAGGGTGGGGGAAATGTCAAGAAAAACAAGTTAGCAATAGAATTTTTTTTTTTGATAAAAGAGAGTCAATGGTAGTTGGAAAATGCACAGAAGAGAACAGAATTTCAAAAGAAATCAGAATCAAGAAAGACAAGGTTGCAAATAATATGTTAAAATTATTCTATGCTCTGGAGAAAAAAATAGTACAAAATGCAAATTCATGGTTTCTTATAAAATCCTCTTTTTATATTCTGCTCTCTTAGTGGAAATGTCCCTCCCACCCCCACTGTTTTTTATTTTTGCTGTCCAGTCAATTATTTAAGATTATTTTTTATGTTAGGATCATTTTTAATAGTATTTTATCATTTCAAATTATATGTAAAGGCAATTTTTAACATTCATTTTTGAAAAATAATGAGTTCTAACTTTTCTCCCTCCAACTCTTCTCCACCCACAAAACAAAAAATTTAAATAGGTTTTTAATATATTTTTTATTTTAAATATATGCAAACATGGAAAGTATATTTCCCTATTAACTAAATTGTGATAGAAGAAACATTTGAAAAGAAGGAAAAATCATGAAAAAAGATAAAATGATAATATGCTTCAACCAACTTTCAGATTTCATTGATTCTTTTTCTGGACATGGATAGCATTTTCCTTTATGAATACTTTGGGTTGTTTTGAATCATTGTATTGCTGAGAAGAGCTAAGTTATTCATAGTTGATAATTGCACAGCATTGCTATTATTCTTTTCAGTGTTTGCCTGGTTCTGCTCACTTCCATTTTTTTTAAAAGAAGAAAAGTATTCTTCCCTTTTCATTGCAGAAGTATCTATGGGTATGAGGATTATGGCATATGCCATCAGAATCAATATGCTAATTAGTTTAGACTCACTTTTTCTCTCTTCTTCCCTCTATCTCCCATTTAATTTTTGTTACAAAGAAAGGCTTGCTGAGTAAGGAATGGAGAGAGGGATTTATTTCAAAATGAATGTGATGCAAAAACAGAAGGCCTCAATAAAATAATCATCAAAGTTCTTCAGTCTTCCTTTCATTATCATTCAAACCAATATAAATTTTAAATTTTGTAACCTTTTTGGGTGCAGGGTACACAAATATGAAAAGATAAATAGACACTTCTTTCTAAGGGTTTGCCTTCTTCTTGTGAGACTAGAAGAAGAAACTACTATACTTACACAAATACTTAGTAACTGAAGAAGGGAAAAGTATTAATAATTGGGATAATCAGGGAAGCCTAAAGAGCTTGGCAAGCCTTAAAACACTTTGTAAATGTGAACTATTATAAAAATTAAGAGACCTGCTAATGTAAATCCACAAAATCACTATCAAATGTTAGTAGTATGTTATATCACACAAATTTTTCAGTGTTTTTGAATGTGAATGTTAGGCATAAATATTTTATTGAAAGAAGCCATTGTAATGAAATATTTAGAGGCATGTTAAGAAGAAATTTTCCAATAACAATTAGAGGTTTAAAATTTTCTGATGATATAATTTTTCTTCCAAGTAAGGTCTACAGGGAAACAAACACTGCCCTTTTTAATGTTATAAAAGTCATGAAATATTTCAAGTTAAAATGAAATTACTAGTGAATGGGTGACTACACACTAATTTTTCATATTTTTTCTAACATGTATTTTTCCTGACAAAGAATGAGAAAAGTGATTCATAAGTGATCATTTGGCATCTTATTTTTTTTCAAAGATTTAATTTTAGAGTTTTTAATGATTTGGTCTGATATTGTATTCATCTGTTTTCCAAGATTTGTGAACCATTGGAAATGCTCATACTATAAGAAAGAATTGGAAAACCTCCTATTTAAAAATCTGTGCCTCAGATATGCATCTCTAACAACACACATATTATACTATATTATTTTTAGAGTTTAAACAAGACAGTGAAGAAAAACCAAGATGGTATTTCTTGAGAATTTTATTCCTGATATATAGAAGAATTGCACATGTTTAACTTATATTGGATTGCTTGCCATGTAGGGGAGCAAGTTAAGGGAGGGAGGGAAAAATTTGAAACACAAGATTTTGTAAGGGTAAGTGTTGAAAATTATCTATGCATATGTTTTGAAGATAAAAACCTTTAATGATAATTTAAAAATAAAAAGATGCCAAAAATAATTTTATTTCTTTCATAAATGGCCATAGTGGTCTAAGTATTGTCCAATGATAATATCATCAAAATGTAATACCAACAACTTCATGTCAATAATAATTTTATATAATGTGTATAATTGCTAGAAGAAATGAAGAATTCTGTTGTAATTAACTTCAAAATGCTATTGAAGTTGCATGAAATAGTTTAAAATTAACTTCACAAAATTTTATTTCACATACTTTTGAGTCAGCAAGGTAGATGAATGAATAATTCAGTTGCTAATTGTCATATTCTCACAAAAAATTTGCTTGATAATTAGCACTTCATTTGACATTTTAAATGTCATTTTTTCCCTAAACAAATGCAGAATGTTATAAAAAGTGATTATTCTTTATACAGCAGGAGCTAGAAAGCCTCAGTTATCAATAAAGTATTACACAATTTAAGAACATAGAGAGTTGTATGAGGAGAGAACATAATGACCAAGTTTCTTTGTAGGAATAAATTTTTAATGAACTGTATGCGAATTTTACTATAAAATTCCATTAAGCCTGATGGGAATCACTTAAGTAGTTGTACTTAAATCACAATTAAAGTCAGCTTTCTTTTTCTAAAAGGATGTCTTTCAAGGAATCTTCAAAATTCTACACTGGTATTTAATTTTCTATAATCTTTCATGAATGTTTTTGCTACTAATAATCCTATGCTTTCTTTTGTAATTTATCAAATAAATATATAATGGACAAGAATCAAACAAATTATCAGGCCCACACCTCTTCCTGTATATTGGGTATTACTCAAATGAGATTATAGAAACATTGGAATAGGGGAATAGTAGAGAACTGACTGAATCTAATTGCTAACTTTCCAGATAATATAAACTTCTTCATTAAAACAAACTGAGTGTCCCAATGATCTTGTTATGAAGAGAGCCATCTACACCCAGGACTGTGGGAATTGAATGTGGTTCACAACATGGCATTTTCACTCTTTTTGTTGTTTGCTTGCATTTTATTTTCTTTCTCATTTTTTCCTGTTTGATTTTATTTTTCTTGTGCAACAAGATAATTGTATAAATATGTATGAATATATTGGATTTAACATATATTTCTGTCATGTTTAACATAAATTCCAAAAAAAAAAACCCAAAGCAAAGTTTGTGGTAGAACAACAAAGCAGGGGATACCTTGTCTTATTTAATCTGAATCTCTGAAGATTATATCTTTTCATTGCAAAGGTTTGTGTATCTACCACAAAGTATCACTGAGATATCAACATGTAATATTCAGGCTCCATCTGATTCAGGAGAATCCACCAAGCTTCAGGCCTGTATACTATCCCTATCCTATGAATGTCTCACTGGACCTTGAGATTATGACTTGTTGGGGTGGCATTGGTGGAAAACATGTAACAACCCAAGGATAATACACTAGATACTGATTCTAGTGTCTTCTCTTCCAAACCACAAGTCTATAAATTCTAAGACATTAGAGGTAATGCCATCTTTTAAGATTTTTCTTGTCAAGATATTAGGAGACATTCTGTTTTCCAGAGCTAAGACCTAGCAAGCAATCTGTGCCCCGAGGTTGCCATAACAACAATCCTTTGTGTTCACCTCTAAATTATCTCAGCCATAGCAAAATTCCAGAATTATTTCATATAATTATTGCATTGCTTTAATTAGAACCAGGTATTCTTTGCTCTGGTCATAAAGCTGTACTAAGAATAAAACGTCTCATTGTTGCTGTTACTCATTGTCAGGACTACAACTCACTGCATGGCAATTGCATTGCATTGTCCCAATTAGGGCAGACCCATGGCACTGGTGTCCTTGCTTGCAAGCAATTTTTGAAATTAAACTTCCTTTGATTCCTGACTCTCCTGTCTCTAGCTTGCTGTGTTCAGTTCTGACTACTCATAGATTAGATCCCCATTCCAACCAGTTGACATTCTAAATAATGTGACCACTGGTCACACTGGTGATACTGGTGACATTTGTTGTCAATGTAATTTTGTTATAGCAAAGATTATTTGCATAAGAGTTCAGTATAAAGTGAGGGTAGTCTCAGTAAAATAGGTCACTGGATTAACTGATAAGGAAAGAATCCACCATTTCCATCAATTTTAAAGATGTGTTGATTGCATGAGGAAATTGTGAGAAAATAGCCAAATCTTGTTTTCCTTGTTCACAGATTCCTAAGGATGCTATAATAAAAATCATTCTCTTCTTTGTGTGCCAATTTAACTCCTTCTAGAAAATGCTGCAAGTCATCTTGTGTGACCTCTCCGTGGTATTCATCAACTCTAGGAATTATAATGCATGGGTTGAATGTAGGAAAAACCACAGGTGAAAAATATTATAAAAGTTGGTATATTTGGATAATATGGTGGTTGGGTTATTCTGTTCATTTTATTTTTTGGTTCCAGTGGCTTGTAGAACATGACTTTCTCATGTAAGAGGAAAAGCAAGAGTAAAATCTATAAACATAAAGATATGATAGTCATTGATGACAGGAGTAGAACAGAGTGAAGATAAGACTGAAGCACAGCAGGAGATAAGTCTAGTCTATTTCCAGGACAACCTATGTCCAAGACACAGTAGGAACCACAGTAGGAGAAAGAGCCAGGGAAGCATCTGGGAAGAAATGTATCTATGGATTTGCAAAACCTCTGCTACCAACACAATTGATACTTGGTTATGGTCTGGTAGGCTCAGACCAAGGGATAGATTCAACTTTGATTTTCCTTGTATAAGGGAAAGGAAACAGAATAGCCAAGGCCAAAACCTTAACTAAGCCACCAAGAGACTGATCTAGAACTTCTAAATTCTTGCAGAAACCAGAACTTCATAGTAGCTAACACATCAAAGAAGAAATAGGGTTGACCCAGACCATGCAAAAGTATGGGGAGGATCACAGTCAAGCTAAGTTGCAAAGTTATCTTCTCCTGCAGCTGGAAGTGTGAGTAGACAGAAGAAAACACAGAACAGAATGAAAATACACCAAGAATTGAGGGATGCTGATGTGTAAATCCAGACGACTAACAAGTCCAAATAAAACCTCAAAGAATTTTCTTGTCACAAGGATGAGAGAATAATGATATATAAGATATCAAATGAGAATTATGGAGGAAATAAATGGGAAATAAAATTTATTGCTTTTAAAAGAAAGTGGCAAGCATTTTCAAAGAAGTGGTCTCCCTCAAATTTAGAATGATACAAATAAAAAGCAATGACTATAAGATTTTTTAAAAAAAAAACAATAGAAGAAAATGTAACATATATATATATATATATAAACTCACCTGAAAAATAGGCTGAGAGCATAATCTAATTATCAGACTACCTGAAAATTGTAAACAAATGAAAAAAAATTATACCTTTTCCCAAAAAATTATAAGAGAAAAACTACCCACTTCTACTAGAATCAGAAAACAAAATTAAAATAGAACACATATACCAATCACATCTTGAAAAAAAAACCCAAAATTTAAATTCCCAAGTGTGTTTGAGCCCAAATCCAGAGCTTCTAGATCAAAGAAAACTATAAGCAGCCAGAAAGAGTTCAAGCACAAAGGAACCACAGTTAAGATCACAAAAGATTTGGATATTACCAAAGGCAGAAGATAAAGGCTTATATCCTGCAAAACAATATAATTCTGGCTGGCAGGGAGTAAGGGAATGATTGGGTACGAGGGACTACTAAAATAAGAAATATAATAAAATAATTTTTGAGGACTCCTGATAAAAAGATTTGACTTAAAATAATCTCAGAAATATAAAAATTGGACCTGTGAAAAAAATTAGAAAAGCATACACAGTATATGTGTATTTGAAAGTGACTCTAATTATGAAGTGTTTACATTTTAATATAAATAGAATAAATGTCCAGAATCCTACTGTCTTAAAGAATCATAAAAGATACAAAAGGCAAAAGGCCTAAAGATAGTTTTATTTTGTTGTACTGATCTTAAGGGAAAAAAATAAAGGGGACAGAAAAGGGAATATGCTAGAAAATAGGAATAGTGGGAAGAACACTTAGTAACTTAATAAAATTACAGAAGATAAAAAAAATGTGAACATAGAATAAGAAAGGGAAAGGGTAATTTCCTTTTCATTCAAACTGAAAAAAGGTTTCAATACACTTATATGTAGATCGGAGTTTGGTAAAGAGGAAATTAAAGACAGGGGAGAGAATAATTTAGAGTGGGATTAGTGATGGTTTGGTCATAAGTAATAGAACAAAAACTCCAAGATTGGAGGGTAGAACATGAAAAGATTTTTAAAAATAGTTTAAATGTAATCAAGATGGCAAATCAGATTGTTCAATTATAGAGCACCACTATTAAGCATAGCCTTTCATGCCTTTCTCAAAAAGAAGAAAAATTACAAAATAGGCTAGAGGGAAGTAGATAATCATAGTTTTGAATGTGAATCAGATGAACTCATGATATTTAGTAGAATGGATTAGAAAATAGAATCCAACAATATATACAAGAAATATTTGAAACATACATATATACACAGCTAAAATTAGAAATTAGAGCAAACTAGCTCCAGGTGAATTCAAAAACACAAATAGAATTCATGAATTCACACAAGGGAGCAGTAAAAATGGACATGACAAAAAGTGACAAAGCTGGGAAAGATATGCTTAAAGTCAATATAGATAATGAACTGATATCAATACTGCATATGTCTTTAAAATAGCAACTAAATTCTTAAAGGCAAATATAATTGAATTGCAGAGAGGATAAATAAATAAAACCATAATAAGGAATCTATGTATAGATATAGATGTAGATAAAGATATAGATATATACATCTTTCAAATTTAGTCAAATTTAATGAAAAGATAGTGAAGAAGAACTATTAGGAATTTAAATATGAAAGATCTCTAATGATTACTAAATGACAACAATAAACTAAACATTTTTCAAAAATTTTAAAACTAATCAAATGTTAAAGCATTAAAAATCTTACAAACATAAAAGTACCAGAAATATTAAACACATTTTTACTGATTAAAATGTAATACATTAAATTCCATAAAGAATTTTTGAAAAAGGATTAAAATTTAATTAGAGACTACATAATTTATTCTCAAGAAATTCCTTGGTCAAAAATATAAATCATACAAACAATTAAAAATCATCAAAGAAAATTGTAAAAATGAGACAATGTAACAAAACTTTTGGGGTATATCTAAAACAATCCCCAGGGTGAGGACTTCCTATTTTTTTTTTATCATTTACCATTGTGGCAAACAGGTAAAGCTTATGGATCCCAATATATTATTGCCTAAAATCATGAGAATACTAAAAAACTCTACTAGCAAAATCATCAGACCCAAAAGATAAATCTTGGGCAAAGAGTCTGAAAACTACTTGTATTTCCCCAAAATGGCAGGAGAGATAAAAGTCTATCTGATTAATTTCAGGAAATCATGAAAGTATCCCTTAATTCTTAAAATTAAGGGACAAAAGAATCCACAAGATCCCAAGAGAGACTAATTTTAGATGTGTTGCCATTAATCTCACAGAATCATAGTCCTAAAAAGATAATGTTGCAAACAACCAAAAAAAAAAAGGGAAAAAAAACGCCAGAATGCAGTTTCTGTCATCCAGGATAGTAATTAACAGAAAGATTAAAATATATAATTTCAATTAGTGGGATATTTCCCAGAATGCCTCAAACATTCTCAGAATGTTTCCCAAGAAACATGAGAGATGAAAAATTTCTATATTATGATAACATAAGAAGACTAAGAGACCTTGCTAAGGGTGTTATTTAGAAAATGGGCAAGCAAAAAATTGAGCCTAGTGCAAGCCACAAGAAGAGCTTCTGATCTCAGAAATAAGGTAGTTAAGTTTAATAGCACATTGATCACCATGTGATCCATGCAGCAGTGAAGTTTTTTTGTTTTTTTTTTTTTTTTTTTTTGAGGATGAAAAATAACTAGGCATGTTTTAAAATATCAGAGAAGTAATCAATTGATAAAGAGAGGTTGAAAATCAGATTCAATGCAATATGACAATCCTTTTATTGTTTCTCTCATTAGTTCTCAGTGTATTCTCTGGATCAGTTATTCCAAACGTTCTTTTCTCCAACCACTTCCATTTTCCTTTAATTGTAAAATGAAAATAATGATAGCACCTACTTCCTAGGATTATTGTGATAATGAAAAGAGATGTTTGTAAAAACATTTAATATAACAACTGGCAAATGATAGATGTTTAATAAACACTCTTTTTCCTTCCTTCTTCCTCTTAGGAGGAATTCACCTCAACTTTTACTGAAAAAATGAGATCATCCATCTCTCTTCCAATTCCACAATTCAGAAAATGTTCTCAGCCTCTTCTCTTTGCTCCTGTCTCAAAAGAAGAGATAGCCCTCTTATCAAGACCAACTTCTTTACTTGTGTCACTAACCCTATCTCATTCCATTTCCAGTAGATTGCCCCTTTGATCATTGTTTCTCTCACCAGTGATTTTTTTTTATTGCCAAATCAAATGGCCTTTCTAAATTCTCATCCTTTGTGACCTCCCTGAAATTTTATAAACTTTTGATCACCTTTATACTCTTTTTTATTCATTTCCATTATATACTCTTTAAGTTTTTGTGATATTAATCTATCCTGGTTTTCCTCCTACCCGGCAGGCCATACCTTATTAGGCTTTGCTGGATTTCATACAAGTGATTTGCAGTAACTGTGGATGTCCTCTAAACTTTTTTCTTGAGCCTTCTCTACTCCAACTATTTCACTTGAAGAAATCATCCATTCTCATAGTTTCAATTATCATTTTATGCCAATTAAGTTTTTTCTCTACTAATTAAACTATAACTTCTCTCAGAAATCTCATATCCACAACTTCCTATTAGACATCTCAAACTAAAAGTACATATTTATACATGTTAAGATCAACATGTCCTAAATTGAGTTGATTTTTACAAATTTTCCAATTACTATTGCAAACAACATTATTTCCCAATCACCCAACTCACCATCAATATTTACTCATTCTCTCATCCTCCTCCCTACGGTCTATCTGTGGCCAAATTCTGTTTGATTTGACCTTCTTAATAATCCTTGAATATGTCCCTTTCTCTCCTTCAATACCTTGTCCCATCAATACCTTGATGCAGGCCCTCATCACCCCTCAAATGAAATATTGCAATATCCTTCTTATTGGTCTACCTTCCTCAGTTTTCTCTCTATTGCAGTTAGCTGTCAAATTTCTTTTTCTAAAGTGAAGGTTTAACCATCTCACACACTCCACTCCATTCAACAAATTTTAGTAGCTCTCCAAATATAATTCCTCTATTTGGGGAAGTCCTTAAGGAATATGACAAAGTTAGAGCCATTTATAGCCCTATTTATCAAATGATTACTTGTGTGATATCTTTAAACATACCTAGATATTCTTCATCCTTAAAAAAAAATTACAAAAAGTTGAATCCTCCTTTGGAAGAGTCAATAAATTGTCTCCTTTCTAAATTTCCAAGTCTTGTTAAACCTTTATACCTTTCCTCTCCCCTCGCCACCATATTCTCTGTAATAATGACCTTCTTCTTTTTGTTCCTTTAATAAGATACACCATTTCTCAATTCTAGAAATTCACTAACACACTCTCACATCCCTGAGATTCTCCCCTTACCTCATTTCTGTCTCCTGCTCTCCTAAGCTTTTTCCAACCTTCTGCAAGAAGCCTTTCCCAATCCCCCTTAATAATAGTGCCTTCCCCCTTTAATTATCTCAAATGTTTTCTTTATCTTGCTTGTACTTAGCTGTTTATATATTATTTCCCTTATTGGACTGTGTTTCTGCTTTGCTTAATATCCCCAGTGCCAGACACATAGTAGATATAGAATAAATGCTTGGTGACTAAACAGACATGTAAAATGACTTGATTATACTAAATGAACTCTCATTGTCTTCCAGTTCTCAAATTCTAGGATTCCATAAAGTTAACAATATATATCACTGCCTTTAGTGTGTTATCTAAAGTGTTCCATCTCTTTTCCCCTGAGATGCAGGCTAATGGCCCTCTTTTCTCCCTTTTCATCTATCTTTCTCTCAGGTTAACAATTAAAAGGGAAATGAATGAGAAAAAGAGTGGATTTCTAGAAGGTCACTGGATGAATCCAAGTTCTATTATGAAAATAAATTTCCATGATTTCACATTCTACCCCAAATTCTAAAAAAAGTAAAAATAAGGTAATGTTCTCTAGTGTAAATAAAGCTCAAGTGTAATATAATCCCAGAATAAGGAAATTATTTCTCTTGTATTTCTTCTCTACTCTGCCTTGACACAAAACCAATGAAACTTGTACTGCTTGAATTGTTTCTCTTTTTAGGTAAATTATGTTCAAGTTCTGAGCTGGAGAATAGCCTAAATGATCCCTGCTTATGTCAATCTTCAACTTAACGCTTTTAAAAAAGTTTCTCTTCATGGAAGATTCAGCTTCAGCTGACACCCTGGGGCATCTCCTATCAACTTTGAGTCCTTTCAGGACAAATAAATGGCCTTTTTAGCTTTTAGGTATCTCTTCATCCCTTCAGTAATATTATTTTACACCTTTTTACCTCCTGCTGTATTTTATCCTATTTATTTTCCATTTATGTTTTTTTTTTAATCTTTTGAATGGGATTAAGAAGTATAATGTCCTTCTGGAGGCCCCACATTGGGTGCCAAAATGTAGAGTCCTTCTGAATGTCCCTGTTTGGGTGCCAAGATGTAGTGTGCTTTCTAGACCCCTCTTCCCCCAAATTGGGGTGCCAAAAAATCCTCTTTGGAGGATCTCGAGACCAGCCTTGATCTTAGTGGAGGAGTGAAGGATTCGTGGGATGATCTAAGATGGAGTCCTTTGTGGTGTTCTCTTCTTTTATATAATATGTGATGGTTCTTCTGTGAGAGCAGGTTTCTTGGGGAGATTTTCTGGAGGCAGCCTTAGTTTCAGTTGAAAGTAATAATCACCACAAACGCAGCTAGGTGATAAAAGTTCAAACGTTTATTTTCTTATCTTTTTCCTTGGGCCAGTTAGCTTTCTTAGAGGCCTATCTCTCTGCTTGGTTCCAACAGCTCTTGCCACTAATCTTTTGCTTCTGCCAGCTTCGGCTTCTCTTCTTCCAAATATCTCCAGCCAGCACCAAGGTGAAAGTTGGAATGAATCTGACTCTACCTCTGAGAGTGGGCTTATGGGCTTCCTCCCAGAGTCCTCCCCTCTCAATCTTTTCAATTGAACTCCTAACCTGAAGCTCTAAGAGCTTCTTTATATATGATCTCCCAAAGGTTGACTCCTCCTCTGAGAGAGTAGGATTGTGGGTTTCCTCCCAGAGTGCTCTTTGGCCCTAAGAGCTTCTTGCTTATATGAGCTCTCTAAAGGTGTGAACACACGTATTGTTTCTATGAGTTTTACTTAGTACCTTGTTTCAAGTTCTGATCCATAACATCTCCTTGTAAGATCAGATCAATCATACTGAACCAGGCTAAATTGGATATTTATTGTCTCTATCAATTCTAATAACTTAACAGCTTGTAAGGATTCTAACAGTCCTTATTTCAAGTCCTCTTAGCCTTTAAATACCTTGGTATGATTACATCATTAAAGCACACTTAAGTATGTGCCATCTAGAAAACCATTATATCAATTACCCTGGCATGGATTCTGTCAATATAAAGTTATAAAATAAAATAAAATAAAATAAAATATTAAAAAAAAAAAAAGAAAACCATTATATCATCACATCAAAATGAACAAGTGCTAACTATAGTAGCATTACATCATCACATCACAATGAGGAAGTGCTAACTATAAGCACCCTGCTATTGATATGTAAATGCCTCTCTTTACTATAAGTATCCCTTACTTCAAGTAGAACATAGATGGTCATGCCATCCTTGACTATTGGAAGGTGAGACCACCAAAGGGAGGTGTTCATACCTGTTGTGATCTAGTTCAAGGATCTGAGGATCCCGGGTGCCAAAATGTGGTGAGCTTTTTCTTCTCAAAACGCAGCCAGGTGATAAAAGTTCAGATCTTTTATTATCTCCAGTATAGCCCGGTTAGCTTAGAGGCCTATCTCTCTGCTTGGTTCCAAGAGCTCTCTCCGAATGTCGCCAAATCCAAAGGTCTGGTCCTTCAGCCTCTGCCTCTGCTTTCTTCAGCCTCCAGCCAGCTCCACTCTTCATGTCATTCCAGTGAAATCTCGACTTGTAGCTTCTTCACTCTGAAGAACTTCTTCGACTGGCCCATTGAAGCTCTATTTATGCTCCTTCAAGAGAGGGATTGTGGGTTTTCTCCCATAGTGCTCTCTGGCCCAAAGAGCTTCAAGGGAGGTGTGAACTCATTGAACTCCAATGAGTAAAGGTGTGAACACAAGCCTTGTATTAATTAGTTCTACTTAGTACCTTGTTTCAGGTTCTGCCCAAAACATCTTCTTGTAAGATTAGATCAACTCTAATTAGTTAGCAGTTAGTAAGGATTCCAACACATACCCTCCCTGACTTCTCAAGAAAAATGAGAACACCAAAGGGAGGTAGGGAGCCAGACCAGACTTTGTCAGCAGGTTCCCTCTGGGCTGAAGGGTCTTATACCTTAGCCAGAGTTCCCCCACTATCTGTGGCTCTACAAAGAAGCTCCACTATATTTATTAAATGCTCTAAAAAGATGTATCTTCATAAAAAGTTGACTGAATTATTGGCTAAAATTCTTCTCCTCTTTCTTGTTTTCCCTACTTATATAAGCAATAAGAGCAATTAACCCAGCCCCAAGAATGGCAAACTCATTGAAAACAGGAATCATTTCCATCCCAAGCAGTGTCATGCACATATTAAGCAAGTAATGAGTAAGTCAGTCAACTAAGATATAAATTCTAGGCAGTGTTCTAATTGCTGGTTATACAATGAAAGGAATGGAGGTGCCTAAACTGTAAAAACCATTTTCAGTGTCAATGTAACCCATTTCACCCCATCAAAAATAAGAAGAATCTCATAAAATAAATGTGAGATGCCATGTTTAATAATGCCAAAGTTTCATCTACAGAAAATCTGAAATGCAAAGATTGATTCTCATTTATTAGACATTCCTCTAGGGAGTATTGTCTGAATCAGAGAAATAATGTTGGTATAAATCAAAGGGAGATATGAATTCACATACCTAGCCAAAGTGCCAAGGTTATTATTTATTAAAGTCAGTGTTTTTATATGACATATATCATTAAGATGGATACTTTTGATATTCAACCTGATAATCAGCCAGGTTGAGAATGATCATCAATTTACTTAAACCTATTCTGAACAAATTATTGTTCATTTTCTTTAAGTCTGGTTTTACACAAAATTGGAACAGTAAAATAAAAGGATGAGAAGGTTAAAGTGGAATATGGCTATTCCTAATCATATTAATAAACTTTCAGTATCCAAAAAAATACAGCCTTTTTTAATACTGTCTCCTGTCTCTTAGACTTTGATATGCATAAAGCATGGACTGGATGTGTTGATACACATTTGGGGAAGCTTTTGTCTTCCATCTACATATACCTATGTTTCTGGAATAGGTTTTTCATAATATACATATATACATACACATATATGTATGCATGTGCAAATTCATGTATTATACATATGTATGTTTATACATACATGTGTGTGTGTTGTGTGTGTGTATATATGCATATAGACAAGGCAAAATTTTAAATGTCTGGTACTTATATAGAATAGAAGACTATCTTTTTTTTTTTAAATGAAAATTACCTGGAGGCCATGGACACACATATACACACAAACACACACACTATCAAAGTTATTGAAGCAAATAAAACTCAGATGAAGTTACCCAGCGACTCATTAAATTCAATATTCTTATAAACAAATTATCCTTTAAAAATCATAATAGATCCCAATGGGATATTTCGGGCTCAGCTGTCAAGGATAATAGCAAATATAACTTTTGGAACATTGTCATCCATAGTACTATTGCTCTGAGAGAAATTATGTCTTAATGCTAAAAAGATAACCATTTAAAAACCAAAGGAGAGAAGGCCACAAGACTCATGCCAACTGTCACTCTTACAGATCACCATCAGTCTGTGAATTGTGTTTTATTTGCTATGTGGCTGCTCTTGTTTAGATTATCTGTTTTGAGCTTCTTCAATCCTGTGCTTTCTCAATCTGCTTATTCTTTGTTTTGTGAACTCACTATCCTACCTTTAATTCAGTTGTAATAACCTAGTACACCCGCTATATCCTAGGCCCTAAGACCTCTTCTAATTTCTATTCACAGCAATGAAATTTAATTGATATCTTCTACTTAGTTCTAGTTAATCTTGACTGTCAGGGAGAGTCACCTCAAGTTAAGGTAAGAATGAGTGTGCTGTTCTGGAAAGAATGCCATATTTGGATTCAGAGGACCTACATACACTATTCTTTGTGACCTTAGGAAAATCACTTCACTTTTCTGGGTATCAGTTTCCTCATCTGTAAAATTAAGGCTTTGGAGAAAAAAAGTCGTTGAATTCACTTCCAACTCTAATTCCTAGGATATTGTAAAAACTATAGGAGCAAAAATTTCTACTGATGACTAAGCAAATTATTATAATAAAATTTATAGTTTGATCTTTTGAAATCATGTATGTTACAGACTTCTTAGTTAGAATTCAGTTGTTTCGTTTACTCTAAATAACTAATTAATCATCTAAAGCTTTAAAAAGTCCATCAAAATCTAACTGGCAGAGTTGTTCCAGGCCTTGTCAAAAGCAAACATTCTAAATAAATTTCTTAGAGAGTACAGTCAAAATTTAGTCTGTGCCATTTTCAAAAAGAGAACCCTTTAATCTCTTCAAGTTCCATACATATAAATTTGTTGGATATTATTGAAAAATCTTACTCCAACTTTAATCTCAAAAAAATATAGTACTGGATCTCTGAAGTTAGCATGTTTTACAGGGAGAAAGCAAGAACAATTGTTTCACTTAATCACTATTCCATTCCATTTTATCTTGCTGGGAAAAGATTAAGATAATTTCTTTAAAAATCTTTGAAGTACTTGAAGTCTCATAAGCCTTTGAACAGTATTAAACTGAAAACCAATAGTACCTCTAAATTATTAATTCTCAATGATTAACCCAATTGCTGATCAAGGTGCTAAAGTCTCAGGATTTTTGATTGTTATTGTGGTAGTGGTGGTATTGAGTGGTAGCACAGCTTCAACTCCTGATAACAATGAAAACTAAATTTACTAATAAATCCCAGCAATGATACCTTGCTCCTTGATATTTCTCTTTGATTCAACATCTGATGAAAAAAAAAAAAAACATGATAGAGGGGAAATAGCACTGGTTTTCTAATCAGGGTATATAAGCTTAAAACTGAATTGTGCTATCTACATAGTTTCCTCATTTGTAAATGACAATTAAAAGTTATATTTTTTCAGATCCCTTTTAGTTCTAGATTCTTTGATACACCCTCTTGCACATACAACACACACACACACACACACACACACACACACACACACAGAAATTAAACGGGAATTTTTTCCAAGTAATAGCTCTAAAAAATTTGAATGAAAAAATCCAAAAACATTCTTTTTCATTTTTGTAATATTCTTATTAATAATTAGGTTTTGTAGTCTCATTTCTTGGCTGCAAATTTAAAGTCAATCAACCTTTAGAAAAAAATCATATTTTTAATTAAGAAATAAGCACTTGATTATTATTGTTCTCTCTTATAATATTCACCTAATGCAAAAATAATTCCTGACTAGAAAAAAATTTTCCCTTTTCCCCAGACTTTGATCTGACTACTTTCTGGCAAACACCAAAATAAGACCTGTCATTTTCAGTATCTTCAGTTCTAGCCATCATTCCTTTATGGCACTAAATTCACCTAAATAGTACTAAAGTCAGAGAATTAGAAAAGATTTTATACATCATCTACTTCAGCTCATATTCAAAGAGTATATATACCTAAGTGGTCATCCAGTTTTTGTTTTAAGGTGTCCAGTGACTAGAATCTCCTATTTTCTGGTTAGTGCATTACATTTTCAGATTTAACTTTTAGAAAGCTTTTGCCATTAGGAATTTTTTTCTTACCTCAAGTTCAAATTTTCTTCGTTTCAGCTTCCAGATACTACTTTGTATGGGGGGAATATATCTATTCCTTCTCTGAATACTTATTGTCAAGTATCATGTACCCATAAGTTTTCTTTTCTACAAGCTACAAACTCCCAATTCCTTCAATCAAACACCATGTCAAATAAACTTCAAATTCTTCATTATTCCACTAAGAATTTTTTACTCTCCAACTTAACATTTTCTAAAACATATCACACAGAACTATATATTTGAAATATATGACTAGGGCAATTTTAACCTGTAAATGAGGAGGTTTCCTCATTTGGAAATTCCCTGTACCAATGAAATCACAGGTCCAGTCTCTACCTTCATTTTTATATTTTAAATATAAAAATTATTGTTCTTTGTGGAATGAAAAGGTGGCACATGAGAACAGACTTGTTTTCATGAGCTTACTCTAAAAGTGATAATTATGATAATTAATACAGCCTGTGATGAAGCTGTTCAATTTTGAGTAGTCTGGAATCTCTTAGGGATGGGATTACTTCTGTTTTGAAAGAGTATTTGTCACAAGGTTGTAATAGAGACTACAGGGATTTCAACTAGTCTGTGACTTCAACATATTCAATCTGATGAAGTTGTTAGTCCCTCAAAGAAAGATTACCACAAATTAAAACAAAAATAAAAAATTCATAAATGGGAGCCATGATGCAATGTTCACCATGTCCTGTTGTGTCCTGCTTTCTAGAAGCCCCAACTTGGGGTGACAAAATGTACTGTGCTTTCTAGATCCCCCATACTGGGGTGAAAAAAATACCAACTTAGTGGAGGAGTGATGAGGTGAGACTCCCGAGGCTGGTTAGAATGTGGAGTCTGTTTATTCCAAGGTCTTCCCCCTTTATATACCCTAATAGCTTGTGCTAAGTATATACTGCTCACCTTGGACCACATGAATAACTTGCTATTGTATGTAGATTGCCACCTGGTATTACTCTGCTTCAATCACAACACAGGTTATCACCACCTCCTGACTTCTCAGGAAAGCCGAGAGCCCTTAGGGGAGATGGGGAGCTGAACCAGACATTGTTAACAGTTTCCCTTTGGGCTGAAGGGTCTTATACCTTATCCAGAGTTCCCCCACTATCTGTGACCCTTTACAATGTCCCATTTTCTGGGACATCTAGAAACTAGATGAAATTAGATGACTAGATGTTCATTACACTATACTAAAATCTAAAAAAAAAAGTATAATCATAAAAGAGAAAATTAATTGCAAACATTTTTCCATAATAGAAACTCAGCTTTGAAAGCAGAGGCACTTAATCTTTCTGGGTCTGTTTTCTCATCTATACATGAATTAACTGGATTAGATCATTTCCAAGTTCTTCTAACTTAGTATCTCTGATTTAGATAGATAGATAGATATGACATGATACCATAACTTCCTTATTTTAGTGAAACTATAAAGATATTTTCAAATACTTTGGGGAACACATGAAGAAAAATATTTTTGTATTAATAGCTCATAGTTGAGAGAAGATTGAGAATTTTATGCCTGATTTCCAAAGTTCCTTACTTCTTGAATCTTATGAATATGGACAAACTTCCTCCATTCATGGCTCTTTATCCCTAGCTTCTTGTCTCTTCACCCCCTGCATAAGCCCACTGAGCAATGTGATTCTGACAGCAAAAGACTTAGTGGTCCACAGTAAAGAATTTGGAATATTTTATCAGTGTAATTTGGATTAATAAACATGGATGTAGCCTATTACATATAACCTCTATAAGGATGTTAAAGAAAAATTGTAGACACTAGAAGAAGGGTCTATAAGTATGAAAGATAAACCCCTAAATCAAGGAACAAGATAATAAACACATCAAAGCATGGTAATAATAACTTGAATTAAAAGTTAGTGTGTATATAGAACTTGAGGTTTACAAAATATAAAATACACACACAAATGTATCAATCAGTCTTCTAGAAAGAGATTAATAAGAATCTATATATGAATTAACTGTCCACAGGACAAATTCCCACAATGAAATTTGAAGACTTTATTGATTTAATTCAATAAGCACCTTTTGTGTAAATAGCTCTGTGTTAAATGCTAAAAAAGATATACATATAAATTTACACTTAATAAAAATATAAAATTAAATTGCCTTATCATGAAAGAATTATCCTAAAATGAAACTAATGTAAAATAACTCCAAATCTTAGAAATCATAATATATTATGAAATATGTAATGAGAATTTGCTGAAATGATAAAAGGTGATGTAATAGGTACAAACAGACAGTGGTGGTAATAGTCTAAAAAAGATGGTTAGAATGAAAATTGGTTAGTGTATTTGCTGCAATATCCAGGGAGTAGATGCCTGCTTACAATGTAAATATCTAATCCATTTGCAAATGCTTCCCTTTTAGTGAAGGATTCCCCAGGCTGGATGAAAAGATTGTTGAAGATCATATCCTTTACTATAACCCCATATGTACTAAGCAATCTTTTCATCTTAGTTCCTGCCTGGGGAAAACTAGTGATTTATTGGCATAGTGATTTACTTATGTTTCTATATTATATATTCCATGTTGCTATGTCTTTATATTTAGTTATCTTTTTCCATTGTAAATTATTAAATTAGGATTTGGACACAAATTTTTTATCACTAAAAAAATCTAGGCAGGATAAAGTATCTATACAGGGCTGGATGACCTTATTAAGATTATTAGGGCTACAAAGCAGATGCCTAAGCACAAGAGCAGAGATGCAAAAAATAGCCTGCCTTAGACTTTACTCTGAAAGCACATAAGCTTTTCAGCAGGCCTCCCTTTTTCTTGTCAGTGTCACACTCTTGGAAAAATGGAGGGGACTGACAAAGAGGAAGGTACAAGATAAATATCATTGGCTCTCCTTTACCAGAAGAGTACAAAAATGTTACTGTACACATAAGAGCTACCTGTTAGCCAAGATGCTTAAGTAGTGTAGTATAGTGGATAGAGTTGTTCTGTGAGTCAATAAAGATTGAGTTCAAACATATGGTCTAACATATATACTAGCTAAATTACCTTGGGAAAATCATTAATGCCCAGAAAACCCTCTATGACTTTAAGTTGGAAAACAAGTAGAAATTTTTGTTGACAGATTTTCCTTATCAGGCATTTCTTGATAAATAAAAAGTTACAGATGTGATTTAAAAAGAAAAAAGGTAATGCAAACATTTAGTTTTAGTAGCTTGCACAATGTTGAGAAGTAATTATTAGTTTTGTACTATAAAACTGTTCCCAACATTGTGCAAACATAATAATCAATGAAAAATGAGAAGATGCAAACAGGATTACGCACACAATATAACAATAATGACTGTTAGCTTTGGGTCTCTGGAGAGTTTTTTTGTGTACATGGTACCTGATTAATATACTGTCCATTGGGGAAGACAGCTTAAAGAAAAGGGGTAGATGACACCTATGGATGTCTTCTCAAAATTGTATTTTTAAATTAATAAATTAAAATACATAGGATTACAAGGGAAAGCACATATCAAAACAAGAGTCATTATAAAAACAAGTTCATGGGCTCTAGCCTAAGAACACCTGCTTTCATGCATTTTTCATGTTACTGGATCAGAAATCTCACTTTTTATTTTCAGATTAAGTCTGAATAGAATGATTCCTATTAGGAAACGCCCAATAGGGACTTCAAGTAACTATGTAATTTACCATAGTTTCAATTTATTTTAAACAAAAGCTAGTTAGCATTTGACTAGCTTACAACTCAATTTATTTTAGATTTGACCAAACTTCATGGCCATGATCCAGGATTTTATGGTAATTTGGATAGTCAATAGAGGCAATGTCTACATATGTGATACAAGCTTACTTAGAAAACTATTCCAATTAAAGCCTTCAGCTGAACAGATTAGTTGAATCTCCCTGTGTGAAAAGATCATTAAGAATGCCTGACCTTCTGTGCCCAAAGGGCTATAAATAAATTCATGCGCATCCTTTGATTTAACAACACCATTACTAGGCATGAATACTAAAAGAGACTTTTTAAAAAAGTAAATGACCTATATGTGCAAAAAATATTCATATTAGCTCTCTTCTCAGGATGAAAAAAGAAGGAAATTGAGAGGATGCCCATCAATTGAGGAATGGCTCAATAAACTATGGTATGTATTTGTAGTGGAATATTGGTATTCTATGGGAAATGATGAACACAGGATCATCTCAGGGAAAAAAAAACCTGGAAAGTTTTCCATAAACTCAAGTGAAGTGAAATGTACTGTATACAAAACAATAGCAATGTTATGGGGGTTAACAACTATAAATGATTTTGCTATTCTCAGCAGTACAATCATCCACAACTATTCTGAAGTTTTTATGATGAAAAATCCTATCCATACCCTAAAAAGGAACTGATTGTGCCTGAATACAGATTGAAGCATTGTTTCTTTTTCTCTCTCTCTTTTTAATTTAATTTGTCTTGAGGATTTTTATTTTCATTAGGATGGGAGATCGATATTTTCTTTCACAACTTGACTTTATGGAAATAATTTACATAACTATATTTGTGATGTAGATGGGGATAAGGGTGAGAACTTAGAACTCAAAAATTTTAAAAAGAAAAGAAATATTTTTTTTTGTTTTGAATGTAATTGGGGGAAATAATAAATAAATTTTTTTAAAAGAATACCTTCCAAGTAAAACTTTGGTGACTGGTTGGACTGAAAGTTATAGTTACAATGATTTTTGAGTTACTGTGTACATAAGCATACACTTAGTCAATATAATCATTTGGTCTTTGGTCTGAAGAAGTTCAGAAAATAAGAGTCAAATTTCATCATTTAACTTTTGACTCTCTTAAGCAATGATATTTCATCTAATATGCTACCAATCTTTAATTTTGATATATTCCTAGTGAATGAATCTACTTTTCCAATCCCTATAATCTAAAAGCAATGATCAAGTTATAAAATGTAAATTTTGACGAAGAAAAAATGCAGAAGAATCAAATTTATTTAATAAGGATAACAAGTATATAAAAGTACAAAGTATATTTTACTTTTTAGGGAATGGTGAAAACAGAATAGATCAGAAATAATGGTAGGTATTTGTAATGAAGAAGGTGGAAATTCCCTTCATTTATTATGAGGTAATGTAAAAGAAAATGATGCATTACTAATTTTTTCATGTTATTTTATTATCTTTAATGAACTGCTTGACATTTTACAAATCTTCAATTACCAGTTTACTATCAATACAATATTATTTATAATAAATACACTGAAATGTGAAAAGACACTTCTGATAAAAATACAAAAGATAGAAACACTTAGAAAGTAGGATTCATAACATCAGTACCAGGTCTGAAATAGAAGGACAGTGAAACCTTTTTTTTTTTTTTTGACATGGGTGTAGTTGACCAAACTTTTATTATATGATTTTTTTATTATATGACACAGGCTTTTATTATATGATACAATTATGATGGGTCAAATAAAGGGACCCATGATATGTCCTGATCTTTGTAATAATGAGCCATATTGTAAGAGAGTTCCATCACACAAAATGTTTTGAAAATGATTGCCAAAGCAAGGAACTATTTTTTTTCTGAGATTTTGGTAAGCTTCATCATGCTTTATTGTGCATTAAAAAGGGCCTAATTCCCCATTCTACTTCAAAAATGTTGTAAAAATATATTTTATAAAGGCTCAAGATCATAATATGTATCAAAACAATACATATTGCTGTGCTTATTAAGTGGATCCATCAGTTAATTGAGGGATAGTTTATTTGTTAAAGATATATCTGAAGTATGTACAAATGTTCAAGAAATGTTAATAGTGTGTGACCAAAATTAATAACTCCCTGGAGATTTTCCATTTAAAATATTGAGAAAGTTTTAAGTATCATATGTGGGATTGACATTTTGTCATTTGAAGAAAGGGTAGATGGCTTCAGGTTTGTCTTTTTTTCTTTTATTTTGTTTTTTAACAGGAGAGTATGTATTGCTTTCAAATGAAAGCTTATAATGTCTTTATCATTAAAATGAATATATCACCAAGATCTTTAACAAAAATAAGCTGCCAAAATTTAAACCCAGAACAAAATGGGCAGGGTACCTTTAAGAAAAAAAAAGAAAGAAAGAAAGAAAATGCATCTCCAAAACAGATAGCCTTTCAAGAAAGGTCCTTGACTTTTTATCCTCCTTGCCCTTACAAACAAATGAACAATCTGAATGATAGTCTGCCTGGTGTGTCCTTTCAAAAAACTCAGGTCCTGAGTTAAGTTCACCCAGACAGCATTATATTGATACTTTGTTGCTAAAATGGAAAATTAGGTTTTTTTGTGTAAAAAAGGGAAAAATAATTCTGCTCAAATGATTGAATAGATGCAATTTTATGTATAATTTTAAACTTCATTCCAATATGAACAATCTGTCAACATTTATTAGATCAGAAAAAAATAAGCACAGAGAGTACAAGAAAGGGGAGTTAAATATTACCTACATGGAAAATTCACTGTTCCAACATGAAACATTAGATTTTGTCTTTTTTAAAAATTAGCTTTAAAAAAAAGAAAGAAAATTTCCAGTTGAGTGATGATATTTTGGCTAACAGAAAAAACAAATGCATTTTTTAAAATTTTGTTGTGTTCTTCTGATAAAATGTATTTATATTAAAGGCACTTCAGCATAGTATTAACTCCTTGACCTTTTTTCATGCTATAATCATTTAAGTTACTTGAATGCATCTTCCAAATCAGTGACAAATGATGAACATTCACTAGTTGTAGATGTTAGTCTAGTTTAAGTCTAAAACTTAAGTTTAAGGATTATCCAAGGCAATTAACACTTGAACTGGATGAAACAGTATCTATGATAAAAACCGATTCCACATGTTTTCTAAGAGCTTTGTTATTCAGGAAAATATATCAAAATAAAATTGTTATCAGAAAGTTGGTCAAAAGTGGAGATAAATCTGGAAATGTATCATCTTGGGACATGAGTTAATGTCACCCATTTCATTTAAGTCCTTATCCATTCTGCCATATTTTTATTTTGTTGGATTGTCTAGTCCATTCATATTTAAAGTTATAGCATCAGACCTCTGTTATCCTTCATTGATTTCCTTAGCATTGCTTTTATTTTATTTTTTTTAATTTCCCTTCCTTATTTTGTCACAAATTCAATGCTGGGTTGTTTCTCTATTTGCTCTAATGTTAACTGACATGATTTAGAACCAAGAAGTCAACAAAATTTGAGTTTTTTGTTATCTTAGAGAAAAGGAGATTCCAGATATTTTATTATCTCAGGAAATTTTAAAAAAGATCAATTTATGGTACTTAACATGGATTATCTAATTTTATGATGGCTGAGAACTGAATTAAAAGATAGCTTGGGCAAGCTACAAAACAGTTGTTCTATCATACTGCAGCATAAATCCTTCAAATAATGAAAGGCATTTTGATATGACACTTCTAAAATGGAGACATCATTTCAAAAATATTTTGGACTTCTGATGATTCAGAATGAAAATTCCTCCACTATTGTGAAATTTTTAAACACATTTGATGAATATCAACTAAATGTTTTGAATACATAACTAATATGTTAAGGATATTTTTAGAGTATATGGAAAACAGCATAATTTTTTCTGCTAGCCAAGACACAATATCCCACTCTGAGAAAATTAGTTTTTCCACAGTATTTCAAAAGATTATTTTCTTCTTTTAAATAAAAATTTCTAAGTTGAATTTCTTGTGTTCATGAAAAGCTTTTCATTGATTGAGACTATAACTTGACTATCTCATGATGGCTGAGTTTGAAGGAGTTTAAATAATACATTCTTTCAGAAACTCATTTTTATCATTGAGGAAATAAACATAGTAAAAGAAAACTTAACTTGAAATTGCTTGGAAAGAAACTCAATTTGGAAAAGAAATTCCATTTGAAACTGCTTGGGGGAAAGAAAACTCCTTGACATTTACCTCAATTCACTCATCAAGAGAAAAAGAGAAAGAATAATCATAATTGTTATTTTCAATTATCAAAATACAGGGCATTTCCCTCTCTAAGCAGATTCTACCAAGTAATCACTGATCCAACTTAGGTGAATTAGGGGTGGGATTAGTTTGAGGAATGATACACTATACATAGTGTTAATCACACTAAAGAAAATTATGTCTCACTTTTAAACTCTAGAATAATATCAGTCCAAAACATCTATCATTATATTTCAAAGCATAGGCAGAGAACAAGGTGATAGGGCTGTGGGCATTTTACAAGAAAGCAATGATTGCAGATGGAAATATTTTTAAATATTATGGATAGTAATTCCAGGCAAGGGTAACATTTTGGGAATCACTTAAGGAGCACACATTTGTCAGTCTAAGCAGAATGCCTGCAATATGAATACATTGAGGCTATTTTATAATTTGAACTTCCTCAAACTCATCACTAACAAAAGAAAACAATCAGAAAGTAAAAGATATTGGCAACAAAGCTTTCCTCAGTGCTTTTTTTTCTGAGTAGGAAATTAATATTGTACATTTTACATCTGTTACTCCTTTAAAATCATAGCTTCAGTTCTTACCTTGAACTATATATGTTACTAACAAATAGCTCAGCCTCATTTGCTCTTTACAGAAATCACATTCCATTTAACAAGAGTTAAGATAACTCTGTAGCTATCAGGTAAAGTGATAATCTTAATGGGTTAATTTATGGAAATAAGTGGTCTTTCCTCTCTCTTCTTCCAGATATTAGTTTTACTATCTTTTTTTGCCAATGGGGTTCTGCCTCTTTTTTTAGTAGGGGACATACTGGCTTCCAAATCTTCAGCTATGTTTTTTCTTCTTGGTGATTCTTCCATAGGCTGCTCCATGATTGTCCCACTCCCTCCATCTAGAATGTGCCTTAAAGCTGGATCCTCAGGAGAGCAAACAGTGGTTCCACTTTCACTGCTGCTGAGATCTAAATCTTCTAAATAAAGAATCTTAGGTTGATGCATGCTTTTGATGAATGTTTTCTCCCTCTCAAGTTTTCGATTAGAGTGATGCTCATTCATGTCAACTCCAGAGTCTAGACTGGTGTCATTACTTTGTGTTCTTCTTCCCTTTTTCAGATCTATAAAGGAATGCCTCACTTGAGCAATTGGCTTCCCGTCCAGAGAAACAAACCAGGCTCTGGGATGTGGTGAGGGCTTTCCTTTGGACAATTCTAATAGTGTCTGTTCTGAAATGCCTTGAAGTTCTGATGAAAATGGAGTCATTACAACAGCTTCATTCAATGTCCCTGGAACAGAGACTGATTCTAATAAACTATTAGAATATCTACTCCAGTCTGAAGTTTGGGAAGGTAAGCTTTGTTGAACTTCAGGTGTCACTTTTTCCTCTCTTGTGGCAGGGGGCTGCAAATGAGAATGTACTGGCATTTTGGGTAATGTCTGGGTATAGTTTTCTCGGTTTACTGGCTCCATCAGTTGGCCATAGACTACCTGTCCCTTTCTTGGCAAAGTAGCTGACTTAGCAGAATGTATCTGTTCTGGAGAATGAAAAAGGTCAGATGTTTGAAGGATAGCTATTGGCTGGCTGTAGATATGCATCAATTGTTCGGGTATATGAGAAAGCCCATATAGTTCTTCATTTACTGAAATATACCTGTTTTGTTCTTGAATATCACCTGTAGATGGAGAAACATTACTATTATTGCGTTTTGGTTGTACAGTCTGTCTGGATGTAGCATTGTGCTCTAAAGACTGACTTGAGTTTCTTGAATGACTTTTCTGATTGGCTGCCAAAAATGAAACTTCTTCATTGTAGATTTTAAAACTGTCCCGAGTTTTCACTGTAGAGACTTTGTCTTCAGGTTCTAACTTTATAGAATCCATTTTGCGAGGACTGTATGGAGAATTCTTAGAGTGGTACAACTGTAATCTGTCCTCAACTTTTAATGAACCCTTCACTGAACTTGCATGGTTTATGTGACTTGTTGATGTGGTCTGGTCTTTCTTAAGAACCTCAAGTCTAGTGGCATTTCTTTCCCTTTTATGTGATCCACCACATTTATCCCTATTTTGAGAGAAAACACAAATAATTGTTTAGAAGTACTCAAGTAAAAAAATCTGCTATTTAAATAAGAATCTTCAAAATAAGATATTTAGAAAATAATGAGTCATATTTGAATTATACAAATTTTATATTTTTTAAAAAATCACATATTAAAAAAGCAATGTCTTCATTATGCTTCTATTTTGCCAAAGGTCTACATTTACTGATATACTAAACATGTTGAAAGTAAAACAGGTAATTTAAAAAGTTTAAAAAGAATTATTGAAAATTATGTTTTTCTGAGTGTTTATTAATGCTCTCACATTAATCAATTTTATTCTTACCTGCAATAACAAAGAAGAACAGCAAAAAAGCCAATTAGAATGATGACTGTACCTCCCAATATGGCTGTGAGAAATACAGTGTGGTAGGCAGTGATATCCTTGGAAACTTCACTTACAAATGAACCTAAAATATTTAACACAAATATACACATGTAAAAATAATTTTAACAAAATATAATTCATCCAGTGCCAAGTTTTTCTCAATTAGACCATCTCCTATGACCTTAAACATTCCTTATATAAAGTTTCTCATCTAACTTTCTGTTTAATCTTTTACTATCTCATTTTTTCACAATTTTTAAGAAATAATAAAATAACACATTGACATATGTGTGTCAGTATAAGAATTACACTAATGTTATATTTAACATATTATAAAAATTAAATTAAAATATTATTCACTGAGTCAGATCATAACAGGAATTCTCTATTCAGAGCCCCAATAAATGCCATTTCACTAAGGGTTATAAATAACTCAGCCATACAGTAATCTTTTGAAAGGAAATGAACAACAATATGAATTGCTTTACTCTTCAAGGCTTCTGATCAAATATGGTCTAGTTGGTGAAATTGTGAATACATCCAACCATTCTGGAGGGCAATTTGGAGATATGCTCAAAAAGTTATCAAACTGTGCATACCCTTTGATCCAGCAGTATTACTACTGGGCTTATATCCCAAAGAGATCATAAAGAAGGGAAAGGGACCTGTATGTGCACGAATGTTTGTGGTAGCCCTCTTTGTAGTGGCCAGAAACTGGAAATTGAGTAAATACCCATCAATTGGAGAATGGCTGAATAAATTGTGGTATATGAATATTATGGAATGTTATTGTTCGGTAAGAAATGACCAAGAGGATGATTTCAGAAAGGCCTGGAGAGACTTACACGAACTGATGCTGAGTGAAATGAGCAGGGCCAAGAGATCATTATATACTTCAACAATAATACTATATGATGATCAATTCTGTTGGACCTGACCATCTTCAGCAATAGATGAACCAAATCAGTTCCAATGGAGCAGTAATGAACTAAACCAGTTA
Organism: Antechinus flavipes; assembly: GCF_016432865.1. Taxonomy (NCBI): domain Eukaryota; kingdom Metazoa; phylum Chordata; class Mammalia; order Dasyuromorphia; family Dasyuridae; genus Antechinus; species Antechinus flavipes. The sequence continues at coordinate 400,495,893 of NC_067400.1, forward strand.
CACCCAGCAAAAGAACTCTGGGAGATGATTATGAACCATTACATTGAATTCCAAATCCCTATATTTTTGCCTGCTGGCATTTTGGATTTCCTACACAGGCTAATTGTACAATATTTCAGAGTCTGATTCTTTTTGTACAGCAAAATAACGGTTTGGTCATGTATACTTATTTTGTATTTAATTTATATACTTTAATATATTTAACATCTACTAGTCATCCTGCCATCTAAGGGAGGAGGTGGGGGGAAAGAGGGGAAAAATTGGAACAAAAGGTTTGGCAATTGTCAATGCTGTAAAATTACCCATGCATATGACTTGTAAATAAAAGCTATTAAACAAAAAAGAATAATTACTCAGTACTCAAGTACTAACCAAGTTTGAGAAAGTCAACATTATCACCACATAAATCAATCAGTATTTATTTATTAAGCACCTACTATTTGCTTCATAGTGGAAGGCAGAAATTAATAAGCATTTATTAAGCATCTAGTATTTGTCATGCCTTAAGTTCTTTACCAATATTATCTCATTTTATCTTCACAACAACCCTGATAACTAAGTGCTATTATGATCCCCATCTTATAAATGTGGAAACTATGGCAGAGAAAAGTTAAGTGACTTGCCCAGGGTAACACAGGTAGTGTCTGAAACTGAACTGGAACTCAGCTCTTCCTGATTCCAGAACTAGCACCTTACCTGCTATCAATTAGCTGTCATCAATGTTTATCCAAACCAAGTAAAGACATATAAACTCCTCTGTACTGAAAATACTTACCCAAGTCAAGTGTAATAGAAAAATGGATTTCTTTATTAATAAGCAAAATATAGGGGGAGGAATGGAGAAATATGACATTCATGAGGCATTCACCTCTTGGCTCTCCTCCACCTGTGTTCTTAATTACAAAATTGAGGTAGTGACTTAATTTTTTTACATAATATGAAGGCTAACTATTCATCTACATAGAATCCCTAGCCCATTTAAGGAACTGATTTAACCCAAAATCTGGGATAAGAAAGCAGTGATCAGAAACTGTGTGATAAAAAGGGAAAAATAGACAAAACAAAGGGAATAACATATAAAGAAAGAAGAGAAGTAAGCATGTAGAAAAATGAAAATATATTTTATATTTACACCAGTCAGGTCCAATCCTTAGAAAGGAGAAAACTGGTCTATCTTCATTCAGGACTTAATAAATTTATTTATTTCTTAAAATTACATTTTTCCTTTAAAAAGACTACTTACCCTTGATATTATTTTAATCTATTTATTATGCTTAACACTTATTTTCAGTTTCAAGAAAATTTCTAATTTTGATAAAAGACAGATTTTGAGACAACTGACTTTTTCCCCCTCTCATGCTAGTTTATTTTTTTTTATTTTTTTATTATAGCTTTTTATTTACTAGATATATGCATGGGTAATTTTTCAGTATTAACAATTGCAAAACCTTTTGTTCCAATTTTTCCCCTCCTTTCCCCACCTTCTCCCCCCGATGGCAGGTTGATCAATACATGTTAAATATGTTTTAGTATAAGTTAAATACAATATATGTATACATGTCCATACAGTTATTTTGCTATACAAAAAGAATCAGACTTTGAAATAGTGTACAATTAACTCAAGAAGGAAATAAAAAATGCAGGTAGACAAAAATAGAGGGATTGGGAATTCCATGTAGTGGTTCACATTCATTTCCCAGAGTTCTTTCGCTGGGTGTAGCTGGTTCAATTCATAACTGCTCTATTGGAACTGATTTGGTTCATCTCATTGTTAAAGAGGGCCACGTCCATCAGAAATGATCATCATATAGTATTGTTGTTGAAATATATAATGGTTTCCTGGTCCTGCTCATTTCACTCAGTATCAGTTCATGTAAGTCTCTCTGACCTTTCTGAAATCATCTTGCTGGTCATTTCTTACAGAACAATAATATTCCATAATATTTATATACCACAATTTATTCAGCCATTCTCCAATTGATAGGCATCCACTCAGTTTCTGGCCACTACAAAGAGGGCAAGGCAACTGGCTTTTAAACCATTGGCTCAAATATAACTAAAGTGATGCTGAATGTATGAGCATTTCTATTAATACCAGAATTATTTTTAATTCAGTTATTAGAGTGTTAAAAGTATATGCACTGCAATATATATTGTTAGAACTAGTCAAGACCTTAAATATCACTTAGTTAAAACCTCTCCTTTCACAAAGAAAGAAAGGGCCATGAAAACACTGGCAGATTTCACAAGGTTATTCATCTGTTTAGTAGTTTAGCCAAGGCCAGACTTCAGCTTTCATTACTCTTCAAAGTCCCTTTCATTAGATTGTGCTAAATGTGGAATTAAAATAGAATAAAATAGTGGCGGGGAAAGCCTCAATTTGAGAGTCAGCATTCACATTTAGACTCTGACACCTACCAGCTGTATGACATTGAGCAAATCAGGTCACTCCTCTAGGCCTCTACATTCTGACAACTGTAAAATTAAGTAATTGGACTCAATGATTTCTGAGGTCTCTTACAAGTCTCAATCCTAGGGAGATGGGTTAAATATCCTCTTACTATGTAGTAAGTGCATATATAATATGTGCATTTGATAAACGCTTATTGAACTGTTGAACAGAAATGACTTTTCAAGTGACAAGTCAATATGAATGAATTGCTTTTATGTTTTTGCTTTTATGAATACTTTCAATTCCCACAAAATCATCTTACAGGGGATAAGCTGAAAGCTACATTTAAAAGTGAATACTAAAATAGAACTTTCACCTGCTTCAGAATACTGTATCTTCCATAATTTATAACCTCATCTTCTTTAAGTTGATTATTGTAAATCTGTTTTTAGTTAGTGTCATATTTGCCTATAAACCTTGCCTATTCCTCATGGTATTTGAATTAAAAATTAAATGTCTTGGATCTAAAATAGTAATAAAATCAAATGAAATATTAATTACTCTTTTCATCAAAATTTTATTACATTAGCAAATCAGGATTTGTGTATGGTCAGACAGCTGGGAAGACTCCATATTATTTTGCATAAATAAATACCAAAGACAATCACCTCCTGGGTTTGTATCAAATAGCTTTTTAAAAATGCTGACTTCAAATGATGAAAAGAAAAATTATCTCTTTTGATCACATTAGATTAATGGACAAATATCAACAATTGGGCTGATAACTGTTGGCCTCACAAAATAGTTTTTATTTTCTTTTGTTTTTTAGAAGAAATCAGATCTCCGCTATAATAAGCTGAATCTTTTATCTTGGTGTTTTTTCTGACTTATTCTTTTTATTGGAAAGAATGTCAATATAAGTAAGGGGAAAAATAAAACAGAATTTTTATTAAAAAAATTTATTGAAGACCCAGGAAAAGCCCTCTACTAACATATTATAAAATAATTATTTAGTGGAATACTTTAGAGATAAATTTAAAATCTTGGGTTTTTTTCTAATCTTAGCAATTTTAAATTTTGTTGTACTCTTTTTCATTACACAAGCAAATCTGAATGTGAGAAGGAATTTTTGTTTTTACTTTAAAACTCATAACTAAGTGAAATCTTCTTAAGACAGATGTTACAAAAGACTGACCAAAAGTAGAACAGGCTGCCTTAGGAGATTCAAGTGCCCCATTATTGGAGTCTTTCAAGCAGAGTTTGTATTATTATATTAATAATAATACAATTATTCAAAATAATGTTGAGGTCAGAGAGGTAGTTAAACCCAAGACAGAACTCAGGTCTACTTCAATTCAATGTCCTTTCCTCTAAATTCCAATGATTTTTTTTTAATGTGTAACTACACTGAGTATATTAAGTCAGATTATGTTCAAACTAAGATAATATTTGTTTTATCTGGATTCAAACAACTAATTTTTAGATTGCTTTATTCACGGTCAAGGAACAACCAACATGAACAAGTATAAAAATGATTTGTTAGCACTGAATTTCTCTTTGCTTTTTAAAGTATTACCTCTGCTTCCAGGAAGTGGTGCTGCAATCCAGTAGCCTAAATGTGGAGCCATATATGTCCACACTAAATGGTCATTAAATTTCTTGACCATTCCCAAGCCACGATTTGCCCAAGCACCTGGGAAAAAAAAACAAAACAAATAAACTATAGTTAGGTAGGAGCCTGATACAGAGCCTTTTACTTTTAAAGTATCTTTATAAAAATAATAGTTACACATATTTTAGAGTTGGTAGAACAAATATCTGAGATTAAATGTCATTTCAATATATCAAAACAGTTTTTTCAGAGTATTCTAAAAAATTCGAATTATACAACATGAATTTGGGAGGATTACCTCTAATTTGAAGCATTTATTCTTGGATAGATGAGATACTGACGCTTTGGGGAAAAGCTATGCTTTTTTAGCTATGCCCAAGAAGAATCCTATTCAATATCTAAATAGCATTTAAATTAGACCTATTTAGATGTCAGAAGGTTATAGATGCAGAGCTAATGTAGTTCAATGTGATGACCGCGTATTTAAAAACAGCTGGAGTCAGGAATTCAGGTTAGGGGAAAATCTTCGATTTTTATTCTTTGTGGAGGTGAAAAAGGATCGAGATCACAATGTGAGCAGCTGTGACAAGAAGCCAGCCAGCAGAGGTGAAAGGGGATCGCGATAGCAATGTGGGCAGCTGCAACAAGACACCAGCTAGCAGTCTCTTCCACCTCTCTCTCTCTGCCCCTCTGCTTCCACTCACCAAAATCATCATTTCCTATACAACACATCAGGACTTGCACAAAGAGTGGGGGGGGGCATTCTTTTTCCAAGCATATATATTAATAGAGTATGGTCCAATTACTATTTAGCCTCAAGTGCTTGGGACCTCAGTGCATCAACTTGAGCTTCAGCCCATTATAGTTCAACACTCTCATTTTACAAAAGATGAAACTCAGACACAGAGAGGTTAAATGACTTGCTCAAGGGGTTATAGAACTTGAAAGTATCTGAGACTGACTTTGAACTCAGGTATTTCTGACTCCAGTTTCTATGTTCACACATAAATGTTATTTATACACACCTGTCAGACTGGTTAGAATGACAGGGAAAGATAATGCGGAATGTTGGAAGGGATGTGGGAAAACAGGGACACTAATACATTGTTGGTGGAATTGTAAACACATCCAGCCATTCTGGAGAGCAACTTGGATCTATGCTCAAAAAGTTATCAAACTGTGCATACCCTTTGATCCAGCAGTGCTACTACTGGGCTTTTATCCCAAAGAGATACTAAAGAAGGGAAAGGGACCTGTATGTGCACAAATGTTTGTGGCAGCCCTTTTTGTCGTGGCCAGAAACTGGAAACTGAGTAGATGCCCATCAATTGGAGAATGGCTAAATAAATTATGGTATATGAATAATATGAAATATTATTGTTCGGTAAGAAACAACCAACAGGATGATTTCAGAAAGGCCTGGAGAGACTTACAGGAACTGATGCTGAGTGAAACAAGTAGGGCCAGGAGATCATTATATACTTCAACAACAATACTATATGATGACCAATTTTGATGGACCTGGACATCCTCAGCAATGAGATGAACCAAACCAGTTCCAATGGAGCAGTAATGAACTGAACCAGCTACGCCCAGCGAAAGAACTCTGGGAGATGATAAGAACCACTACACAGAATTCCCAATCCCTCTATTTTTGCCTGCCTGCATTTTAGATTTCCTTCACAGGCTAATTGTACAATATTTCAGAGTTCAATTCTTTTTGTACAGCAAAATAACGGTTTGATCATGTATATTTATTGTGTATCTAATTTATACTTTAATATATTTAACATCTACTGGTCATCCTGCCATCTAGGGGAAGGGGTGGGGGGAGAGGAGGGGAAAAATTGGAACAAAAAGTTTGGCAACTGTCAATGCTGTAAAATTACCCATACATATAACCTGTAAATAAAAGGCTATTAAAAAAAGAGACAAAAAAAAAAACCAACCAAATATATGTATGGGTTTTAAATAGAAAAAAATGTCATTTAATCATTTATGTTTAATTGTGGGTTTACATCTGTGGTTTTTGAAGATCTCAATAAACAATCCCTTGATGTCTTATAGGTGATGATTTGCTTCCTTGCTATGTTTTGTATATGTAGATAGATATATATATATATATCTATCTACATATACATATATATGTACATTTTATATATATATATATATATATATATATATATATATATGTATGTCATACATATATAAAACATTGTAAATATTTGTTTAAAGAGCCTAAATTTATTATTTTGCTTCATTCTGGTAATAAAATAAAGTACATATCTTTCTAAGCCCATTGATATCCAGTGGGGTTTTGCTGTATTAAAAGGGAGAGACAGAGACAGAGAGAGGTATATATATATATATATATATATATATATATATGCATATTTTTCTCCATAAATATCAGTGATAGAAGGAGACAGAGATTTAGTAAATTTTTTTGGGGGGGAGACAGATGTTGGAAATAAAATTTTTCTTAGATGTCATGTTATGTATTAACAACATTTAGCAAAAACTAAATGCTCAATAAATAGCTGTTTTTTTAAAATTAACAATTTGCTAACGATTTACAAAGCACTATACAAACAAAAAAAAATCTTATTTTTATATATTGAAATTTTTTTATATACTGAAATACTTTTATATATGCTTATATATTTTATATACTGAAATATTTATATATTTTATATACTGAAGTATTTTATTTTATATATTGAATACTATATTTTATATACTGAAAAATGATAAAATGTATATTATTACTGAAGTGTTATGCTATAAGCTATAACCTAATCTGTTTTAAAAGACATTTAGTGCTTCATATTTCTTAGCCTGTAGAGTCCACTTACCCGTTTTCATATCAAATGTCCAAGCAGGTAGAGCATCCCCTGACTTTGCAGTGGTTGGGTCTAGGAGGGGGAGAGTAATTTGAATGGAGCCATCCACATTTACTTCTTTTCCACCAGAGTATATATTCACACATATTGCAGCAAGAGGAGTCAATTCAATACTTTTAAAACCTAAAAACAGAAGACCTTTTTTTCTTACTTGGAGTATCAAACATTTAATGTTAAAGGCAATATGGAAAAGCAAAGCTAAGAACCAAGATATCAAATCCTTCTAATTTGTCAAAAGTTTTGTTTTTATTCCCAGTAAGTTCATACAAACCCAACTTTTATCCTTGCATTACAAGGACAAGTTTGCATAATATTTGATGATTTGAAATTAAAATGTTAAATTGCTAAATTCAGTAATTAACAAAAAAAATGGGCTATATTTGAAACCTGGTGAACCTCTCCTGATAGACTGCATCTTTTGATTATTTTACTACCCATAGAACTGATATTGTTATGTACTAAGATTTTAAATTTGAAAAAAGGGATTAATAGGACATTTGCCAATATACTAATGACATTCAACTGTGTTAGAAGTTTTTCCATATTTTATCATAATGAGACCTTTTAAAATATTGGAAGATACATATTACTTCTACACAATCAGTAGAAAATGAGTTTTCCTTCATTATTTCCCTTTAATCATTCACACTGTCAAACAGAATAACACCACATATGTCAAACATTAAAAATAAATTATGTGATATGATTCTTGAAAAAGAGAAAGTTTTCAAGTACCTGCACAGAGATGTTTACTCAGAAGCCCTTTATTCCAAAAATTCATTTATATTGAACAAAAATTAACTTTCCCACAATCAGAATTCTCAATCTTAAACAGTAAAAATCACAGAAAACATATACAAAATATTATTTATAGTTTTTCAACATAAAATAATGCATTTTCCTTTTTAGCTCAACTCTTACCTCTTTGGCTCAAAAAGGGAGCCAAAATAACACTATTTAGATCATGAAGTTTTGAATGTTTATAACACTCACAATCATCTATGACAAAAATACCAATCACGATTCAGAAAAAGAATCAACAAAGTAATGAACTAAATTTGGGTTTTAAAATGATAAATTAAAACAAATATAAAATACTATATAGCCTACTGGATTATGCATTTTAGTATTTGGTGAAGTCAGGTATCTAGCTCTAGGATTTTCTTTTTTTCTTTTTTTTTTTTTCTTTATTAGCTATATCTAGAAGTAGTTTAATGCTCTCCCTGAAGCATAGTTTAGGGAGACTGCCTTACCACAACTCTCAGATTATATGAACCTAAAGAAGAGGCAGATAGAAATAGAATGTAGGAGGGGAAATGAGACATGAGTAGTAGGTACACAAAGTGGAAAGAAGTGAAAACAAAGAAAGCCTGCATATCTAGTAATATGACTCTGGTATCTTTACCTCCTTCAGATCCCTTCAGATATATACCATTTTCTCAATTTCCTGAAGACTGTATTATCTCCAACACTAATTTCTTTATTTCACTAATTTACTTCGTCTATACATATACTTTAACCATCTTTATTCTTTAGTGCCATTGTTAGTGACATATTTGAGCTTAAGTTTGATGGAATATTATCCTTGGTAATAAAAAAGTTTGTTATTTTAGCCTTTGCTAAGCTTTTCCATTTTTCTTCTTTTGTTCTTTATCAGTTTTTTGTCTTCAATGTCTTTGAGATGATTCTGCTTAGTTGAATCTATACAAACTTACTTGTTTTTATTTGCTTTATGAGATGATACTTTTCATAATTATTTATTTTCCTTTATAAAATTTTAAGCTTATGTTGCAAACCAGTGTTTCCTTTAACTGACATCTCTCTGTATGCAAGATAATCAAGTATTTGATTTCTTTTAGTTAGGAGAAGTGTATACTGCAATTTATTCTAAAATATTACAACCCATTAATCTCAAGTACATATTAAAAAAAACATTTTAACTGCCGTATGAGATTTGGGTGAAGTTATTTCTATAGATCTACCGTCTCAACAATGCTATTTACCCCATCAAATTAGGCTGCAACCCATTTCTGTCTTTTTATCCTATGCAATTCCTGATCATGTACTTACATAAAATTTTACCAAAAGGTTGAAGGCCTTCATGAAAGTATTTTTTTTTTTTGCGTAATGCAAATTTACATAAAGTAAGAACTATCTACTCCTTTAAGACAGATGCTGCTAACTCTTGTATGATCCTGATTATGGCTCCAAAATATTAGAATTGCTTCTGGTTGCTTATAATATTTTCTCTTTGATTTAGGAACTCTGGAATTTGGACACAATATTCCTAGAAGTTTTCATTTGGGAATCCCTTTTGGAAGTGATCAGTGGATTCCTTCAATATCTATTTTACCTTCTGGATGTAAGACATCGGGAATATTTTCTTTGATAATTTCTTGAAATATGATCTCTTTTTTATTATGGCTTTCAGATAGTTTAATCATTTTTCCAGGAAGATATTTCATATTTTCTTCTATTTTTTTCTTTTTATTGTTTCTTGATGTCTCATGGAATCATCTAATGTTTCCATTTACCCAATTATATTTATTTTTATTTTATTTTATTTTTTTTTTGCTGAGACAATTGGGGTTAAGTGACTTGCCAAGAGTAACACTGCCAGGAAGTGTTAAGTGACTGATGTCAGATTTGAACTCAAGTCTTCCTGACTTCAGGGCTGGTGCTATACCAACTCCCTCCAATTATAATTTTTAAAGAATTATTTTCTTTAGTGAGCTTTTGTATCTATTTTTTCCATTCAGGCAATTCTGCTTTTTAAGGAGTTCTTTTCTTCAGTGAATTTTTGGGCCTTTTTTTTTTTAACTATTAGGCCAATTCTGATTTTTATGGTATTATTTTATTCAGCATTCTAAATTTCCTGCCTATTTCTTGATTTTTGAATTCTGTGGTTGGACATTGTGATTACTGCTCTCCTGATCTGCATTCTGATCGTTACCAGGAAGATCTTGATACCCTGCAGCCAAAAATACTAGTGCTGCTTTTGACTGCAAAACTGAGCAGGTAGCTTACTCTTCTGGACAAGTATTACTCCTTTGGAACTGAAACCAGGGCCTCTACTCCCTTGTGCCCAAACACAAGTGATCTTCTGCACACCAAAATTGTAATTCAGAACTGTTTATAGGCAATAAAGTGCCAATTAGCTCCAGCTCTATTTGGGACCAGCAAAAGGTAACCTGTAATATCTAACATCTTGCTGTCTCTGGATTGCAGATGTTGCTGCTGCCTTCTCCAAGGCCTGTGCTGGGATACTGCAACTGTGTCTGTTCCAGGCAGGCCTCCAACCTAGTATCACAGGCCTCCCCTGCTGACATTCTTAGTTATGTTAGGCTGGAAAATCGTCCCACCTCAATCTTTTGTTATTTCTACTACTTCAAAATTTGATCTGAAGAGTGTTATTTTAAAGTTGTTTAGAGGGGAATGTTGGGAGAATTCAATTGGGCTGCTGCTTATACTCTGCCATTTTAGTCTGCTAAGAGTGTTTTAATATTTGGGAGGTATGATTATTCTATTCATCTGTTATCTCTCATTTGTAGTATAAAACCAACCCATATTCCTTTCCAGTCATGCATTTTTTCTAACGATTTTTATATAGAATTTCCTTGGTACAAATTATAATTGGAAATGTGTTACAGCTTGCTTATAGCCACTAAGTACAGATTAGAATCTAAGCAGTGATGTCTGAGAAGTAAAAGATGAGAATAAAAAGAGAAAAAAAGATATATTTTCTTTCTTAAGGTACTCTTTGGGCATCAAAAAACACTGGAATTGAAATTCGCATTAATTTCAAATGGAATTATAGCAAGTACTATAGGAAACCAATTGTACTTTTAGATAAAAAGGAAGGTTGACAGAGACATCTTGATAATAGATATGGGATTCAAGAATATATGAATTGCTCAACTTCAAATGTATACCTAAGCATATCTCTGCATTTACTTAAAAAGTATAAGTAATTTACTTATATCTTTATAATACATTTAAATCCAATTACAATACTAAAAAGAACACTGAATACCTGATTTATTAAGAAGAATTCCTGTTGTGTAAAGAAAGTTGTCTACTTTCAGAAACTGTTGTAGCACTGTAAGATAGCCCGTGACATTATTAATATGATGGCTGCTGGGAAGTTTAATTAAACCCTTTGGAAACTGCACACTTGGTTGAGATTTGGCATCTGGGGAAAAAATTAATTTAGCAAACAATAAAATTAACAAAATAAACCATTGAGTTAGAAACAAATGTAGAACAATGACATAGATTAGTGTTTATATTATGAATCACTCTTCTCCAAAATTTCTTTTCTTCTTTATTATTCTTATTAATTAGGAAAAGCAATAGCAAATGCCTTCTAAAAATGGAAAAACAATCTTTCCTAATTCCTAATTCAATCCAACTCTATGTATCAATGCTTTCTGTGGTAAATGAACATAACTTGTAGTTTGGGAGTAGATGTACCAAGTATTAGAATTTCATCAATGTTGAGAACTCACAATGTGAAAACAAACTTTTTCCCATGTAGATTGTCAGTTGGTTTCTAGCTTACAGTCTTAGAAAATTGCCAGGAAGCACTGAGAAATGAAATGGCTTGTCTATGGTCCCAGAACTAATATATGTTAAAGGCAGTTTTTGAATCCAGGTTATTTGACTCCTCAAGTGACTCCCTCTCCCTCACCACATATTGCCTCTGTGTCTTATACTTATGACCTATAAATGATTACTCTTTCATTGACTTTTCTCAATCTCAGGTTGCTTCACTCCAGAAGCTTTATTTTTCTTTGGAAGCAATAGGGTATATCGAAGAGAAGGCTGGTCTTGGAATTAGGGAGACCTAATTCTGCATTTGACACATTAGATATGTGACCATGGCTAAGTCACTTAATTTCTCAGAGGTCTAGTTAATTGGCTAAAAATATCCATAACAAGAAAATCACCCATTTGTAGTGGTGAAGGGAAGTTCCCAGATTGTGTAATTGCTTTGATAAAACCACAGGCCCAGATTCAAACAAACCCCTAAACCTATAAAAATACCCAATTATATACATATGTGTGTGTGTGTATGTATAGATAGATAGATAGACACATGATGATAGATAGATAGATAGATGATTTTCTAAAACTATAAACTACAGACAAATTGACAATCTGCTTGGAAGGAGTTTTCACAATGAGTTTTCAGTGTTGATGAAATATCAATGCTTGCCCCAACCATGCCCAAACTGAAAGTTACCTTTATTTATTCTAGAAAGCACTAATATATGCACAATATATATATTAAAGGGAAGTATAAAACACATTGGAAGATAGCCTAAAGACATTTGGTCTGCCCAATGTAGTTAATCTAGCCAGAAAAAAAAAGTGTATTTGTATTGAAGAGTTATATATTTGTCATATGTATTTTTTTTATCTCTGATAAAAACAATAATCATTTTCATACTCAAATAATGACTAAGAAAGCAATTGGCTTACCTCACAAAGCAAAAACAAAGAGCTTTAAGAATCCTGCATGAAAAGCTAAATAATCAGGATAAGTAAGCATACATTTTTTATTTTATTTTAATTTTTTTAATATTTTATTTTATTTTATTTAATAATAACTTTATATTGACAGAATCCATGCCAGGGTAATTTTTTTTACAACATTATCCCTTGCACTCATTTCTAAGCATACATTTTTTAAAAGAAGATACTCTCCTATTTCTTGATAATGCCTGGCCTACATATCTTATAACAATTTCAAAATTCAATTTAGAAATACTTGTTTGGAACTCAGAACAAAGTTTACGCTGGAGACAGTATAACACGTGGGTTTTAAGTTTTTAAGAAAGTTCATAAAAGATTTTAACTCACAAATAGATTGGGCAAATAATTAATATTGCTATAGGAGATAAATACCATTTACCATATTGTTTCTATATGCAAACTCATTCTGATATGTACTATGGGACCTTAGCAACAGCTAAGTTTAGCAGTAGAAGAAGAGACTTTGTCTCCTTGCATAAGTTATAATATGGGCATGGGATCCTAATGACCTATAGTCAGGAAAGAATAAAAAAAGAAAGAAAAGAGTTTAGACATCACTAACATCAACAATGGGGGTGTCCCAAACTTTTAGAAAAATTAAAGGAGACTTCCAACTAGTTCTTCACATAATCAAGAGAATCATTTGAGGGTATGGCATTCCTAAGTAAAATATTTTAAAGACAGCATATGCCTCACTCAATGGTAATGGGAGATAATTTACATAGGAAAAATATCCATTTTGCTATTTAGAATATGAAAAAAGTTACGAAAAATATCTAAAAGCTTTTAACTTTTATGCTGAATTCTACTGTATGGCTAACTTGTATATAAGTTATTCCTCTCCTTTTTTTATTAAAATGAACATTTTATTTTAATAATATGGTATTTTCCCAATTATATGAAAAGATGGTTTTCAACTTTCACTTTTGTAAGATTCTGAATTCCAAATTTTCTTCTCTCTACTGCCATCCCCAAAACAGCATGTAATTTGATATAGGGAATATGTGTGCATTCATTTTTAACATATCTCTATGAGACATGTGAGGAGGAAAAATCAGAATAAAAAGAAAAAAAAAACCAAAAGAAAGAAAAAACAAAAGAAAAAAGAGTGAAAATAGTATGTTTCAATCCACATTTTCTCCATAGTTCTCTCTCTGGATGAGGATGGCATTTTCCATCCAAAGTTTACTAAAACTGCCTGAGATCACTGAATTGCTAAGAAGAGCTAAGTCTATCATAGCTGATCATCACACACTCTTGCTGTTGCTGTGTACAATATTTTCTGGTTCTGTTTACTTCACTCAACATCATTGCATGTAAGTTTTTTTCAGGTTCTTATGAAATCATTCTGTTCATCATTACTTATAGAACAATAGTATTCTATCACATTCATATACCATAACTTCTTCAGCCATTCCCGAATTCATGGGCTTCCATTCATTTTCCAATCTATATATTAAAGGGAAGTATAAAACACATTGGAAGATAGCCTAAAGACATTTGGTCTGCCCAATGTAGTTAATCTAGCCAAAAAAAAGTGTATTTGTATTGAAGAGTTATATATTTGTCATATGTATTTTTTTATCTCTGATAAAAACAATAATCATTTTCATACTCAAATAATGACTAAGAAAGCAATTGGCTTACCTCACAAAGCAAAAACAATGAGCTTTAAGAATCCTGCACGAAAAGCTAAATAATCAGGATAAGTAAGCATACTTTTTTATTTTTTTAATATTTTATTTTATTTAATAATAACTTTATATTGACAATATTGACAAATTGTTCATATCTTTTGACTATTTATCAACTGAGAAATATAAGTCATTCCTCTTAATCCTTCACCTGAACATTTGACACCTTAGGAATGGAGCCAATTTCAACTAACCACTTAATATTTATCTCACATATCATGAAATGTACACTATCATTGGAATATAGATTTTTAAATGAAGAAATATCTGTAAATATGTCTAATACTAATTTTATCTATTCTGTTTACTGGTTTCCTAGATCTAATTAATTTAGTTTATTAATAAAGAATTTTAATTGCATAATAATAAGCATATTACATAAAAATTGAGGCATATTGTACTTACCAGATGATTTTCCAGTAACTAAAACAGTATCTTCAAATAGCCATATATTAGCTTGACTTTGAGGGAACAGTGAAAGTGTCACTGATGAATATACTGTGAAATGTAACACATTTAATATATTTTATTAAGTGAGAAAGTTGCAATATATTTAGTTCTGTTCCAACAGCTCTGAAAAGTGTTGAACAGATCAAGTGTATGACAAGAAAGTCAGACAACTGTAAAGTAAGGAAAAACAAGAATGCAAAATATGATGAATGGAGGCAAAAAAGGAAGATGAAGGCAAAGAAACAAATGAAAATTAATATCATGGCAATATTTACTAAAATTTGGTAGTTTATTTTCTATGGTATGTAAACTTATTCAAAAGTATTTAAGGCATATTATTTGAAATAAGATTTCCTTGTGTGGAATAGATAAGGGACTAGACTTGAAACATGAAAACTGATTTCAAACTCTATACTTCAGACACTAATTAAATATGTAATTCTGGGCACTTAATTTACTCTCTCTACATCTCAGAATCTTTAACTGTTAAAAAAAATGGGATTGGACTGAAAGGTCTGGAAGGTCCAAGAAGAACAAAATTTAATTAATTTTGCACATAATAATCCTACAAGTACTTGAAGGTAGCTATCTATTATGCTCCACCTAATTCTTTCCAACCCATTCTTGCTATTAATTTTCCTATGGCATTTATCATTCTAAATACCCTCTTATGGATAATATCAGATTGTCAATATTCTTCCTAAAATATGGGACCCACAATACTCTATTTTTCCTAATCCACAAACCATATACCAGCACTCTGAATTCTGTTTCTATCGATACATCTTTATTAGGTGGGTGCTATTATCATATCCATTTTACAGTTTAAGAAATATAGATTAAGTGATTTGCTTTGAGTCACACAACTAGCAGATGTTTAAGATAATTTTAATTCAGGTCTTCCTGATTCCAGGCCTGCATCTTATCCACTGTATCATTTAGCTGTCTAAGCTATCCAAGTTATAGATATATTGAAATATCTACAACAACAACAAAAAAAGTTAGTCTCTTCAAGGTGACTTCAACTTTTTCTTTGGATTATCAAACCAGTTCTGAAATAATTTAGCCCACATATTTGGTTTGTCCACAAGGATAGCTCAGAAAATTATGTATAATATTCTGCTGAAATCTAGATATACTATGTCTCTGGAATTCCACTGACAAGTCTAGTATCCTTATCAAAAATAGAAATGACATTAGTCATGACTGAAATATTCTTGATCACCTCTTTAGAACATAGATTAAGAAATAGGAGGGAATTTAGGGGTCATCAAGTCTAATCCCATTTTTTTTTCACAGATGATGTAATGGAGTCCCAGAGAGATTACGTGACTTGTCCAGAGTCACAAAGTGAGAAAGTGATTGATATGGGATTATAGGAACTCTTCCTGATTCTAAGTTCAGCACTTTATTTGCTACCCCAACATGTTGGCTTTTTAGAGTTCACATAAATTATTTTTAGTCTGTAACACACAAGTTTATCAGTTAATTATATACATCTATTTTCTAATTATTTAAATTTTATTAATTATATCTCAACAAAACTCTGTGGTATTTATGGTCAATGTGAAGTCCTACACAGCTTTTGAATCTTAAATTCTGTCTGGTATAGTGTTTGGCCAAAGGCAGGTTTTCAAAATTGCTTTCTCCTACTCAATATCTGTTTCTTGTCCTGGTTGTTGCTGAGATAAAATGCAGCTTCTTTAACCTAAGTGGTTTGGCTTTTGTTTCAAAATCTTCTGAAATGAAAATGTAATTAAAATTTAAGTTAGGTAGTATGGTTTTTGTTTTAAAAGAATTTAGAAATAGCAATATTTCTGGCCCTATCCACTCAGAGTACAGTCATAAGAAAGAAAGAAAGCTTTCTTAGTGTGTTAATACTTATCTCAGCAGCCAGAATAATTATGTCAAATTAATAAACAACTTTATTTCATTATATTTATTTTTTACTTACTATATGACTACCATGAATCAAGTATTATAAAGTAAAAAAGATGATTATAGAATGTTTCTTATGTTCTTGTATGTATACATGCATTGTTTCCCTATTGTCTCTGCCACTGGAAAGTAACTTCCTTGAAAAACATGGGTGTTTTTTTTTTCTCCTTTTTTTATATACCTAGTGCTTAGCAGAGTACCTAGTATACAGCAGTGCTTAACAAATGCTTCTTGAATTGACTTTAAGGATCTTACACTCTAGTTGGAGGGGAAAAAACATAATTTTTATGAAACAATAATTGGAAATTTAAGAGTAAGCATATGGATTTTACTTATTATTTCACATGTTTCTAATCTCTCTAATGAAGAAAATCAACAGATGCAATTTATCACCTTTGTAACTTGTAATCTTAGAGAGTCGCCTACAGTTTTGAGTAGGTGAGTAACTAGTATTCAATATCACACAGCTGATTTCTGTTAGAGATAGAATTCAAACCTATGGGGTTTTTTTTCTTAATTCTCTATTATATCACAATTACTCATAATCAATCAAAAACAATATATAATTACACCCTACATTGTGTGGTACAGACTATAAATAATGAAGGAGTTTAGAGCAGATAGAAATAGATCAAGACAGGTTAGAGCACTGAGAGAAAACTTGATAGAAAAGAGAGACAAATGAACAAGGCTTTAAAGAATGAGAACAAATATATATATATGTAGGTTGAGAAGAACTGTCAGGCATTTGTACATTGTTTTTAAACAATTTTATCAATAACTTTTACCATATGTGCCCATGAATAGAAATTACTATTTATTGCCCCTATATGGACAATATTTTAAAATATCTACTTTCTCGTAATTAGCACCTACAACTGGCAAGTTTATGTGAACTTAATTGAAAGAGTTTTTAATGTCTTTTCAAAATAGCATTTAAATAAAACCGCAATAGAGGTTTTGCTCTTGTTTTACTTTAGACTGATAGTCAGTCCTGAGCTATTTAGGCTAATTCTTTGGCGTTGTATTCAGTTGACAAGAAGAGATGGCTTTCCAAAAAAAAAAAAAAGGGGGGGGGAGCTAATTAATAATATTCTTAAATGGCTTACTTGGCATTTTTCTGGTCTTCCAGGGTAATGGTGTTAATAAATAACCATCTTTGTAAGCGGTGATAGTCAAGCTGACACCTAATTTATAGGGAACTTTTATTAACACTGCTCCATTGTTTCCAGTTACAGTAGAATTTGTCTTTGTGTAGTTCACATACACTTCTACAATTGCTTGGCGTAGATACTGACGACTGATGATATCATTCACATGGACTTTCAGCAAAAATAGAGATACTAAAAGGAAAAGAGAAGTTAAATGTTAATATTGAAGTTTGTTCTATTCTGCAACATATGTGTTATAAAATACTATCCATAATTATTTCTTGGATTAGCATAAACATTAATTTTGGGGATTTGAAATGTTTCTTCCTGTGTCTGTTCATAATATATATTTCTTTCCACCTAACAAAAAAATTTGTCAAAACTGGAATTTCTTTTCAAAAGAGAAGAAAAAGTAATATGGAGAGAATGATATTTTCTCTCCAAAAACATGCAATTTTACAATATTTCAATGAACTTCATAAAACTGAGTCAAGTTAATTCCAATTTTTGCCAACAAAAAATAGGACATATTTTCACAGAAACTCATTTATTTTTGTAGTCTTAAAAATATCATTTGGTAACATTTTTCATAACATTAAAAGAAATTTTCTGAGTTAAGAAATCTAAGACTGTTGGCCTATGGTATAAAGGTAAGCACTGACTAATGCCAATGAATTGTGTTAAAGTGATTTGAATATTTGGGTGGATTGAAGTTATGGCCTTAATTCTTTTTTGGGTTTTCATCAGTACAACCAGTCTAGTCTACACTAACATTTTGGATAGCATTTCCTCTTATTTTCAGGCTAATAAAAAGAATCAGGGCAGGGTCTTTCAAACTTGCTGCTTCACATCTTCATTAAGAGAGGAGATGATTAAATTGATGAGTTTATTTTGCCTGTTGAAATATCTATTAGAATAACTGATGATGTGATTTATATCAATAAAATATTTAGGGTAGCTAAATTTTAATAAAAATTTGAAAACGGGTTTTCTTGGTCAGAGGAAACCATGAAAGATTATCTAATAGTATTAATGAAAAAAATCATTTCAAGTAGAAATTGGCTAGGGTACTCATAAATATGTCACTATGATATGGAAGCATCTCAATCTGAGTTTGTACATTCTTAATCTGAGATTCATAAGCTTTTTTTTTTAATTTTCTAATCAGCTTTCTTTTTTTAATAACTTTTTATTGATAGAACCCATGCCAGAGTAATTTTTTTTACAACATTATCCCTTGCACTCACTTCTGTTCCAATTTCCTCCTTCCCTCCCTCCACCCCCACCCCAGATGGCAAGTAGTCCTATACATGTTAAATAGGTTACAGTATATCCTAGATACAATATATGTGTGCACAACCAAACAGTTTTCTTGTTGCACAGGGAGAATTGGATTCAGAAGGTGTATATATAACCTGAGAAGAAAAACAAAAATGCAAGCAGTTTATATTCATTTCCCACTGTTCTTTGGGTGTAGCTGCTTCTGTCAATCCTTGATCAATTGAAACTGAGTTAGATCTCTTTGTCGAAGAAATCCACTTCCATCAGAATACATCCTCATACAGTATCGTTGTTGAGATATTATAATGATCGCCTGGTTCTGCTCATTTCACTTAGCATCAGTTCATGTAAGTCTCGCCAGTCCTCTCTGTATTCATCCTGCTGGTCATTTCTTACAGAACAATAATATTCCATAACATTCATATACCACAATTTATTTAACCATTCTCCGATTGATGGGCATCCATTCATGTTCTAGCTTCTAGCCACTACAAACAGGGCTGCCACAAATATTTTGGTACATACAGGTCCCTTTCCCTTCTTTAGTATCTCTTTGGGGTACAAGCCCAGTAGAAACACTGCTGGATCAAAGGGTATGCACAGTTTGATAACTTTTTGAGCATAGCTCCAAATTGCTCTCCAGAATGGCTGGATGTGTTCACAATTCCACCAACAATGTATCAGTATCCCTGTTTTCCCACATCCCCTCCAACATTCCGCATTATCTTTCCCTGTCATTCTAGCTAATCTGACAAGTGTGTAGTGGTATCTCAGAATTGTCTTAATTTGCATTTCTCTGATTAATAATGACTTGGAGCATATTTTCATATGGCTATAAATAGTTTTAATTTCTTCATCTGAGAATTGTCTGTTCATATCCTTTGACCATTTATCTATTGGAGAATGGCTTGATTTCTTATAAATGAGAGTCAAATCTCTACATATTTTGGAAATGAGGCCTTTATCAGAACCTTTGGCCATAAAAATGTTTTCCCAGTTTATTGTTTCCCTTCTAATCTTGTCACATTAGTTTTGTTTGTACAAAAACTTTTCAATTTGATATAATCAAAATTTTCTATTTTGTGGACAATAGTGATCTCTAGTTCTTCTTTGGTCATAAATTCCTTCCTCTTCCACAGGTCTGAGAGGTAAACTATCTTATGCTCTTCCAATTTATTTATAATCTCATTCTTTATGCCTAGGTCATGAACCCATGTTGACCTTATCTTGGTGTACAGTGTTAAGTGTGGGTCAATGCCTAGTTTCTGCCATACTAATTTCCAATTTTCCCAGCAATTTTGCTGGGAAATAATGCATTCTTATCCCCAAAACTGGGGTCTTTGAGTTTGTCAAACACTAGATTATTAAAGTTATTGACTATGTTGTCCTGTGAACCTAACCTATTCCATTGATCAACTAGTCTATTTCTTAGCCAATACCAAATGGTTTTGGTAATAGCTACTTTATAATATAATTTTAAATCTGATATAGGTAGGCCACCTTCATTTGATATTTTTTTCATTAATTCCCTTGAAATTCTCGGCCTTTTGTTTTTCCATATGAACTTTGTTGTTATTTTTTCTAGGTCATTTTGGGAGTCTGATTGGTATAGCACTAAATAAATAGATTAGTTTAGGTAGTATTGTCATCTTTATTATATTTGCTCACCCAATCCAAGAGCATTTAATATTTTTCCAGTTGGTTAGATCAGGCTTAATTTGTGTGGAAAGTGTTTTGTACTTTTGCTCATAAAGTTTCAGATTTTCCCTTGGCAGATAGATTCCTAAATATTTTATACAATCAGTAGTTACTTTAAATGGAATTTCTCTTTGTAACTCTAACTGTCGGGTTTTGTTAGTGATGTATAAGAATACTGATGACTTATATGGGTTTATTTTGTATCCTGCATAAGCTTTTTTTTTTAATTGTAATTATGTTCCAATGTGACTGTTTTTCCTTGTAAGCTCCCACATTTTACCTTATGCACTTTAAAACAATGTTCTGAAAAGATGTGCATAAGCATCTACCAATGAGATCAACAAAAGATTAGGGACTCCAGGTGTTAGAGAAGGAACACTAGACTTCGTCAGAAGTCATAATAGAAGTCCCTACATAGGATAATACAATTAGTATCAATTCAAGTAGAAATAAAACTTAAATCTTCATTACTAAGACTAATCTTTATTTAGGTGTCTAAATCTATTGAGTTGCAGGTATTTTGATTTAATACAATTATGGACAATTTCAATAATTAATTATGCTTTCTGGCTCAAAAGGAGCAAAATCATTCTTTTCAAAATGTATCTTAGCAACAAAGCTAAGTTTGCTTTTTTTTAAATTAGAAAAAAGTTTCACATTATTTAAAAAATATATATTTCATGAGCCTGGAAATAAGCTTCAGGGGGAATTTGATACCTTTAATTATTAGAAAAACTATTATGTGGAAGAAGGCTAGACTTACTCTGTTTTGTCCTAACAGAACAGAACTAGTTAACAGTTGCAAAGAGGCAAATTCAGATTCATTCAGAAAAAAATTTTTAAAATATCCTTGAAAACAGAGTTGTCCAAAAGAGGAATGCAATGTTTAGAGAAATAACATATCCTCAAGCAGAAGCTGGATGATCACTTAATAGAGTATGCTATACTGAGGGTTCTTTCCTATATGAATTGGTTTGCTGTTGAGATCTATTTCAACTATCAAATTTTCTGATTGTGTAAGCAGTTGAGATTTTATACTGACTGCTTATATTACAAGAGCTCACATTTAGCTGTCACCTTATAAATTATTTTCAGTGCAAAAACTATTTGAGGCATATGACATAAGTATCATTATTCCAATTTGTGAAGATCAAGAAGTTAAATCTCAGAAGTCTTATGGTTTATTCTTAGTAGTTTTTATCTATACTATTAAAATGTAAAATCCTTGTGAATAGATATTGTTTCATTCATTATACTTAAGTCCTTAGCCTAGCAAAGTAGCTGACATAGAGTAGATACTCAATAAATACATATTGATTGATTATATACACTTCATAAATAGCAAGAAGATGATCTCAATTTCCAACAAAATTCAGGGTTTTTTCCCTTACATCATGCTGTCTTACTAATGATAATGGTATAAGAGTAAAATGACTTCTTTCCCCTCTCCACCTTTAAAACCACAAGATAAAGACATTATTAACTATTTTAATCAAGGAATAACTTGCTGATACATTTTAAGTTAATTTTACTTATTTTAAATATTTTGTGGGCATAAAATATTTTTTAATTATAAGAGAATTGTTGTTTTTAATGAAAAAAAAAATATATCTTCCTGTCCTGCAGAAGATATGTCAGATATGTCAGCAAGTTTGTAAGAAAAGCCAAGCTCTTATTTTTTTTTTCATGGAGAAAAGAAAATGTTACATAAAACAACATCTCTATATGCCCATAGGAAAAAAAAACACATTATAGAGTCACAAAATGTTTAATATCATGCATAAAAGCCTGCTAAGTGCATGATAAGTGGTTCATTTAACAGAGTACCAAACCTGGAGTTAAGAAGACTCCCCTTACTGAGTTCAGATCTGACTTCAGACACTGACTAATTGTGTGTAACCCTGGGCAAGAAACTAACCCTATTTGCCTCAGTTTCCTCCTCTGTAAAATGAGCTGAAGAAATGGCAAACAATTCCAGTATCTTTGCCCAGAAAACCCCAAATAGGGTCCAAAAGAGTCAGACATGATAGAAATAACTTAACAACAAAAATAAAAGCCTGTGCTTTTTGAATCAAGTAAAACAATGAATCTTAGTTACAAAGTAAATTCAGAAAAAAAAAAAAAACAGATCATAGAGGATCCATAATCTGCACAGTCAGACCTTTACAATGAGGTTTATTGTTATACTTCTGGAAGCTATCCAGATATTCTGAGCATATCAAGCACACCTACTCCAAAACAAATATAAAAATTGCTGTGTAGAGTCAGATAAAAATGATCCTTGTCCTCCAGTTTATTATAATGGATAATCAAGATAGGATTATAACTGATTAATCTAAATAGGTCTTATGTATGAAAGATCATTACAATTTTACTATTTTGTGATGAGAAAAGATACCTATGAAAGAATTTGGAAAAGGTAAAGCTACAGAGCCTTATAAGCTCTCAATTCTATCTATTCTTCAAATAACTTGATCTTTTAAAAAAAATTGTCATTCAAAAACTGCTGGGAAAATTGAAATTAGTATGGCAGAAACTAGGCATTGACTTACACTTAATACTGTACACCCAAATGGGTTCATGATCTCAGTATAAATAATGAAATTATTTAAATTAGAAGAACATAGGATAGTTTACCTTTCAGACCTGTGGAGGATGAAGGAAGACCAAAGAAGAACTAGACATCATTATTGATCACAAAATAGAAAATTTTGATTACATAAAGTTAAAAAGGTTTTGTACAAACAAAACTAATGCAGACAAGTTTAGAAGGGAAGCAATAAACTGGGAAAACATTTTTACAGTTAAAGGTTCTGATAAAGGCTTCATTTCCAAAATATATAGAAAATTGACTCTTATTTATAAGAAATCAAGCCATTCTCCAATTGATAAATGATTAAAGGATATAAACAGACCATTTCCAGTTGAAGAAATGGAAACTTTTTAGCCATATGAAAAGATGATCCAAATCATTATTGATCAGAGAATTAAGACAACTTTGAGATACCATTACACACCTCTCAGATTGGCTAGGATGACAAGAAAAGATAATGAATGCTGGAGGGGATGTGGGAAAACTGGGCCACTGATACATTGTTAATGAAATTGTGAATGCATCCAACCATTCTGGAAAGCAATTTGGAACTATGCTCAAAAAGTTATCAAACTGTGCATATTCTTTGTTCCAGCAATATTATTACTGGGCATTTATCCCAAAGAGATCTTGAAGAAGAGAAAGGGATCTGTATGTGCAAAAATATTTGTGGCAGCCCTTTTTGTAGTGGCATGAAACTGGAAATTGAATGGATGCCCATCATTTGGAGAATGGTTGGGTAAATTGTGGTATATGAATGTTATGGAATATTATTGTTCTGTAAGAAATGACCAGCAGGATGATTTCAGAAAGTCATAGAAAGATTTATATGAACTGATGCTGAGTGAGATGAGCAGAACTAGGAAATCATTATATACATCAACAACAATACCATATGATGATCAATTCCGATGGAAGAGTCTCTATTCAACAATGAGATGAATCAAATCAGTTCCAGTTGTTCAATGAAGAGAACCAGCTACACCCAGTGAAAGAACTATGGGAAATGAGTGTGAACCACAACATAGCATTTCCACTTCTTCTGGTTTTGTCTGCTTGCATTTTGTTTTCCTTCTCGAGTTATTTTTACCTTATTTCTAAATCTGATTTTTCTTGTGCAGCAAGATAACCATATAAACATGTATACATATTTTGCATTTAACATATACTTTAACATATTTAACATGTATCGGTCTACCCGCCATCTAGGGGAGAGAGTAGGGGGGAAGGAGGGGAAAAACTAGAACAGAAGGTTTTGCAAGGGTCAATGCTGAAAAATTACCCATGCATATGTCTTGTAAATAAAAATCTATAATAAAAAAATAAAGAAAAAAATGTCATTAACTTGACATAATACAATTGGTTCATAATAAAATGACATCAAATTTATAACAATTTTAAAATGCAATAACATTCTTTAAATCACTATTTTAGTATTTTAAAAGTCAGTTTTAAAAACAAAGGCAATATTATGAGCTTATTCAGAACAAAACTTTTAAATAGCAACTATTTGTCCAATAAGTCATTTCAAAAGATTACTCCTAATGGAATTTTAATTTTTAACTTTAATCAACAAGAGAGAAACAATGAAAGAATATAAGCTGATGGGGCTATAAACTAAATGTATTCAAGAAAACTCATTCATTATAAGTAACATACATATTTATTATATGTTTGTTATAGTTTTCCTTTCATTTTTAGGCTTAAATATATTTTTCAGTAGACATAGGAAGAAATATATCCAAAAAATTTAAAAAAGAAAATGCAATTTTTTTTAGAAAGTACTATACACAATGAATTAATTTCAATGTATAATATAAGAACCAAATGGCACCACATCTAAAGTCTTAAAGGAAAAGATAAAGGAAGAAAAGAAATAGACAACAAAATTTTAATAGTAGAAAACTTCAGTGTTCCACTATCAACTCCAATTAATCTAATCAAAAAAAATTTAATAAGATAAGGAAATGAATACAATTTAAGAAAAATTAAATACAATAGATCTCTGGTGGTAGAATTCTATTAAAATAAAAGGAGCATACATATTCTTCAGCTGTACTTGGCCCCTTTACAAAAATTTTCCATGAGTGGAACATAAAAACATCACAAACTAATAGAGAAAAACAACAACAAAAATTAAATACAAACTTGATAATATATAATATATTATAATAATATATATAATATAATATAATATAATAATAATATAAAAGATATATTCACAAGAGAGCTACTAAAACAAGGGTTAAAAGTTAACTGGAGACCAAATAATTTAAGGCTAAAGAATTGGTAAATCAAAGAATAAAACATAGGGAGAGCAGATTTTAATTTTAAAAGTCAATATTATTTTGTTTGGCTGTAACCCAAATTTGATATGTTTTCTCATTGATGTTATCATCTTTAATTAATTAAAATAAATTAATCTAGGAGTTGTTTTATGTATGCATGTGTGTACATATTTATGTGTGTGTGTATACACACACACACACACATAAATATATACACACACAGATAAGCCTAATTTGATTTAAAAAGAAATAAGAGCAAACCAGGTTACCAATGTCAAAAATGCAAAAGGAAATTTTACAAAAAATGAAGAAATAAAATTGTTAGAAACTATTTTGCCCCTATATGCCAATAAAACCAACAAAACAAATGAATATTTATAAAAACAAAAATTGTTGATATTACCAGAACAAAATATAAATAATTTAAACAACACAATCTTAAGAAAATGAATTGAAAAATCTGTAAATGAACTTTCAAAGAAAAAACCCCAAGGCAAAATGGCATTAAAATAAATTATAGCAAACAATCAAAGAACAATTAATTTCAATATTACACATAGTGTTAATAAGAGAGAAAGGCATCCTATCAAATTCTTTCTATGACATAAATATGATCTTGATATGTAAATCATGGAAAAATTTTTTCCAGGTAAAACATGATTTATCTGAAGCATTCTTGCTGGATTTAACTTTTCTTTTTTTTAATTATCAAAGTTTTTATTTTCAAAACATATGCATGAATAGTTTTTCAACATTGACCCTTGCAAAACTTTGTGTTCCAATTTTCTTCTCGTACCCTCATCTCCTCCCCTAGATGACAAATAATCTAATATATGTTAAATATGGTAAAAATATATGTTAAATCTAATATATGCATACATACTTATACAATTATCTTGCTGCACAAGAAAAGTCAGATTAAAAGGAACAAAATGAGAAAGAAAATAAAATGCAAGCAAAAAAACCCCAGAAAGTATGAAAATGCTGTTGTGATTCACACTTAGTTCCCACAGTCCTCTTTCTGGGTGCAGATGGCTCTCTTCATCACAACATCATTCGAATTGGCTTGAATCATCTTGAATCATCTCATTGTTGAAAAGAGCCATACCATGGACAATTAAAAAAAAAAAACAAAGAAAGTTATAGACAAATAACCCTAATGAGCATCAATGCAAAAAAATTAAATAAAATTAGCCAAGAGACTACAGAACTTTTCACAAAGATTATACTCTATTACTAGTCCAGTTTAACATCAATAAACAGGGTTGGCTCAATATTAGGAAAATCATCTACATAATTTATCATATTAATAATAATGATCAAAATCATAATATATCAACAAATGTAGAAGAAAAGCTTTAGACAAAATAAAGCACCATTTTCTCTTTTAGAAAACTCTAGAAACAAAGCAATAATGGATTTTTTTTCCTTTATATGATAAGTAGTATTTATAATAAAATAACAGGGGGACAGCAAGGAAATGTTATCTTATCACTATGTGGTATAGTACTAGAAAAGTTAACTATAATAGTAAGAAAGGAAAAATAAAAAAGTAATACCTAAGCACAAACAAAGAAGAAACAAAATTTGCTTTTATACATGATATGCTTGATATTTAAGAGAATACTAGAAGGCCAACTAAAAATTAAACAATAATTTTAGTAAAGTTGTAAAGGTGTAAAATAAATCCATATAAATCATCATTTTCATAGTATAACAAAAACCAGCAGAGGCTTTAAGAAAAGAAGTTTGCTTTTAAAATAACTGTAGAATATATTAAACTCTTGAGAGATTATCTTGGGAGATCAAGAAAACACAGGAACTATATGAATTTGACAAGTACAAAACAAAATTTATGATAATAAAAAAGTCCTAAAAAGTTGGAGAAATGTTTGAAGACAGGTCAAATTGATAAAATAGAAGTGAATACTTATCAAATTAATTTTTTTATTCAGTGCAATACCAATTACGCTACCAAAAAATTACTCTGTAGAATTAGAACTACTTTGTAGAACTAGAAAAAATAACAATCCATTTAAAGAAGTAGAAGAGCAAGAATCTTAAGGGAAATAATGGGGAGAAGTTAGAAAGTAGGAGGCCTAGAAATTTCAGATCATAACTATAATACAAAGTAGGAAACATCAGAATGATTTGGTGCTGGTTAAAAAAAAAATAGGAGGCCAAAAAGTGGAAGAAAGTAGATATTCAGCATATAGTTCAATTGCCCTAGTAAATTAGTGATTGATGACCTAAAGGTCAAAGTTACTGATGTCACTATTAGACAAACACTGACAAAACAGTGATCTGGAAGAAAGATGGTTAAGATCAACATCTCACACCATTTCCTATCATAATCTCCAAATGAATTGATGATCTAGATGTAAAAATCAATTCATAAACAAATTAAAAGAATAAAAAATGAATTATGTTACAGAGTTATTGTGAAGACTGAGTTAGTACCTTGGATACCTTAAAATCAGCCAGAGTCAGGATAAGCAAAAGTCCTTGGTCTTTATTCTTGGTCTTTAAGGGTAGAAGTGAACTGGATAGACACAGGATCTCCACGACCTCTCCTCTTCATCTCCTGCCCAAAAAATGACCCTAGCTAGTCTTACTCTACCCCCTAGTCCCTCCAACAATTCTTTGTATACACCAATTATTGAGTCAGCACAGAATAGTGGGAAAGGCCATTTTCCAAACATATGCTTATAGAGTATTGTCCAATTGGTAATTAGACTTAAGTGCTCGGTTGTCTGACCTCAGTGCATCAACTCAAGAGTTTCAGACCTTAACAAGTTATGAATTAGGGAAGAGTTCATGAATAGATAAGTAACAGAGAAGATCAAAGAAGATTTTAAAAGACTATTTTGTTGCAGAAAATTAAGTTTTTTGAGACTTTCAGGGATGGAACCAAGATGGTGAAATGAAGTCAAGAAGCTGCTTGAGCTCTACCTTTTCCTCTTTAAAATCACATGCAATCAAGTCTCTGAAAAGACTCTGACTGAGTGAAAAAAATTTTCCAATTCAAGATATATTGGAAAAACTTCAAGAATGGTCAGTCTTACTGGGGTGAAAAGGGTGTTCAGTTCAACTCAGACAGACGCTGGGAAAGCCAGTGAGAGGATCTTAAAATTCGCAACTGAAACCCTTGATCCTGGCTCAGTAGAGAAGCATATCAGTGGGGCAGCCTCCAGTTCCATTTCAGAAGGTAAACTCTGGAAAACCAGACTGTTTTATGAAAAGAGCAGGCAAAGCTATTCCCTGAAGCCCCTTGGCTCCAAGCCAAGGCTCAGAGCTACACAAGAAGCTTGGGACAATGCCCCATTTTATTCCAGGAGCAGAGCTTGATCATAAAAGTAGAAAAAGAGGAAATAGCAAAAGAAAAGAAAATGAACAAGAAACAGAACAGAACTTTGATAACAGAAAGCTACTATGGTGATAGGGAAGACGAAAACACAAATTCAGAGAACAAAATGTCCAAAAAGGAAATCTCATAGAGTGATATGAATTGGTCTCAAGCCCAAAGAAGTTCTTGGTATTGCTCATAAAAGACTTTAAAAGGCAAATAAGAGTGACCAAAAAAAAAAATTCAAAAAAAATGAGAGCTGTGCAAGAGAAGGAATATGAGTCCTTAAAAAAAATACAATTGGCCAAGTTGAAAAAAAAATCCACTGAAGAAAACAATATCTCCAAAAGTAGAATTAACCAAATGGAAAAAGAGATACAAAAGCTAATTGAAGAAAACCATACATTAAAAACTAGAATGGGGCAAATAGAACCTAAGGACTCTATGAGACATGAAGAATCAAACTAAAAAGAATGAAAAACATGGAAGAAAATGTGTAATACCTTATTAGGCAAATAGCTGACCTGGAAAATAGATCCAGATGAGATAATTTGAAAATTCTTGCTTTACTTGAAGACCATGACCAAAATAAGAGCCTAGATAGCATTCTTCAAGAGAACATCAAGGAATACTGCCCCAATATTCTAAAAACAAAGTGGGAAATAAGCATTGAAAGAATCCAAGACAAGAGAAGACAAGAAAGAATCCAAGCTGCCAGACAAAAGTCATTCAAATACAGAAACAACAGTCAGGAATACCCAGGATCCATCTGGAAGCTTCTACAATAAAGGATCAGAGGGCCTGGAATATCATATTCCTAAAGGCAAAGGAACTGAGGTCACAAACAAAAATTAACTACCTAGCAAGACTGAATATCATCTTTCAAAGGAGGAGATGGAGTTTCAATTAAATTGATAGTTATAAGTGTAGAATCAAAGAGTTTCTTTAATTTATATTTCTCTAGTTCTTAATGGTTTGTGGTTATTAATGATTTTTCATATCACTATAGATAGCTTAGATTTCTTTCTCTGAGCACTGGCTTTTGATGTTCTTTGGCCACTTATCAGTTGAGGAATGACTAATAAATTTGAATGTATTCCTTTTATGTTTTGAAAAAGAAACCTGCATCAGAAGAAATTGTTGTGAAAATATTTTTTGAACATATAAAGTCCTTTTTATTTTCCTTGATATCTTTGGAGTAGTGGAATTTTGGGTCAGAGAGTACAAATAGTTTTATAGTTGTTTTATATATTTTATATAGTTTTTATAATTATTGGAATATATTTCCAAATTGCTCTCCAGAATGGTTCATAGCTTCACCAATAATGTGTCAGTATTCCTATTTTTACATCCCCTCTAGTACTTGTCATTTTTCTTTTATGTCATCTTAGTCAATTTGATGAATGTGAGATAGTACTTCAGAGTTCTTTAATTTACATTTCTCTAATCAACAATAATTTAAATGAGTTTTCAAATGATTATTTATAGCTTTGAATTTTCCTCTGAAAACTATTCATATCCTTGGATAATTTGTCAATTGAGGAATAGCTTTTATTCTTCTTCTTTTTTTTAAGACTGGTAAAAGCAGTTTATTATTAGCACTGAGAAGTCAGCCTTTGCTATGCATGAATAGAAAGACTGAATTCCTTGGTGGCAAGATCCCAACAAAGAAGTAAACTTTCTAGCAGAGAAATCCCGACAGAGAGGTATAAAGTCTTGTTAGGGAAATAGGTAAGAAAGATAAAGAAAGGGTAATGCTGAAAGAGAATATCATTCCAGCAGGCAGAGGGTTGCTGCTATGCATGGCAAGGCATGTTAGGTCCTCTGCCAAATAGCTTTTATTCTTAACAAATTAAGTTGTTTCCTCTATATTTTAGAAATGGAAATATACAGGAAAATTGCTACAAATATTTTTTCTTGCTTTCATGTTTTTCTTCTAATTTTGACGACATTGGTTTTGTTTATGCAAAAACTTTAATTTATGTGATAAAAATTCCCCAATATCTCTATTTCTTGTTTGGTTATACACTTTCCTTATTCATAGACTCAGGGAATTTCTTCCATGCTCCACTAATTTGCTCATGACTTCATTCTTTATGTTTAAATCATGTACCCATTTTGATGTTGATCTATATCAAATTTCTAACAAACTACTTTCCAGTTTTCCTAGCAGTTTTTGTCAAATAGTGATTTCCCCCGCTCTCAAATAATTTGGATCTTTGGACTTATCAAAAATTAGGTTGCTATGGTAATTTGCCTATATATATTGTGTA
This sequence comes from Antechinus flavipes, assembly GCF_016432865.1. Lineage (NCBI taxonomy): Eukaryota > Metazoa > Chordata > Mammalia > Dasyuromorphia > Dasyuridae > Antechinus > Antechinus flavipes. The sequence continues at coordinate 400,527,050 of NC_067400.1, forward strand.
CCATATTTGATCTACTGATCAACAATTCTTTTTCTTATTCAGTACCAAATTGTTTTGATGATTATAGTTTTGTAATTTAACATGAATTCTGGAACAGCCAGACCCATTACTTACCATTATTTCTTACTGATTCCCCTGATATGTTTAGCCTTTTGTTTATTCAGATAAACTTGATTATTTTTTTCTAGTTGTATAGAGTAATTCTTTGGTAGACTGATAGTGCACTGAATAAGTAAATTAATTTAGATGATATTGTCATTTTTATGATAATGGGTTACTGTATTCATTAACAATATTTTCCCAGTTATTTAGATGTTTTCATTTGTTTGAAAAGTGTTTTGTGCCTACATTCATATAATTCCTGATTATTTCTATTTCGCCAACAAATAGATTCCCAGGTATTTTGTGAAGTCTGAAATAATTTTAAATAATTTTTGCTAACTTTCGTTGTTAAAATATCAACATGTTGATGCTTTGTGTGAGTTTATTTTATATTCTGCAACTGTACTCAAGTTATTAATTATTTAAACTAGTTTTTTAATTGACTCTCTAGGGTTTTCTAAGTAAACCATCATATCATTTATAGAAAATGTGACTTATCACTGCCTATGATTATTACCTACTTTTCTTGCTTTATTGCTATAGTTACTCTCCTAATAATTTTGAATAATAATAGAAATAATGGACACATTTGCTTATTGGCAAAGCTTCTACATTATCCCTGTAACAAATAATGCTTACTCTTTGCTTTAGATAGATACTATTTGCCATATTAGAAAAAGCTCCATTTATTTTTATTCTTCCCAATGCTTTTGGCAGCAATGTGTATTGTATTTTGCCAAAAACCCTTTCTATATCTATTGAAATCAATATATGATTTTGTTGTTGTCAATTATGCTTATATTTTTCTTAATATGAAACCAGTTCTGCCTTGCTAATATAAATACATCCTTGTCACACTGTATGATCTTTGGGATATTATTGTAATCTTCTTTACAGTATTTTATTTTTAAAGTTTACATCAATATTCTTTAGGAAACTAATTTATGGTTTTCTTTCTCTCTTTTTCTCCCTTTTGTTTAACTACTACAACCAAATTTGTGCCATAGAGGAAAAATTGGTAGTAGTCTTTCTTTGGCTATTTGGAATTAATCATTCTTTAAATGTTTGGTAGAATTCATTGGAGATTTTTTTTGTTAGTTAGTGAATTAATAATTTGTTTTATTTCCTTTTCTAAGATAATATTTTAGTATGATATTTCTTATTCTGTTTATCTGGATAATTCATGTTTTTCTAAATATTCATGCATCTTATTTAATACATGATAGTATATAGTTGGGAAAATAATATCCAATAGTTGATTTTATTTCATCTTCATTTCTTGTACATTTATACTTTTTCATTTTTGAAACTGATAATTTGGTTTTTGTCTTACTTTTAAAAATCAAATTAGCCCATTGTTTGTCTATTTTACTACTTTTTCCAGAAAACCAGCTCTCAATTTTATTAGTACAATTTAAAAAAATTTTTCTTTTATATTAAGCTCTTATTTGATTTTCAGGATTTGTGCTTTGGTGTTTAATTGGGGAAAGGAAGTTAATTTGCTGTTTTTCTTGTTTTCTTTTTAACTGCATGGCCAAATTCATTGAACTGATCTTTCACTAATGTAAGCATTTAGCAATATATACATTACCTTACATATATCTCTGGCTAAATTCCACAAATTGGGGTACATTGTTTCACTGTTATTATTATCTTTAAATGAGATTATTGATTTAAAGGGAAATTTGTTTTTTGATCCACTCATGAATAAGGATTGGGTTGTTTAGTGTAGAATTTTAAATTTCTGCTTCAAAGATGTATAACTTAATGTAATTTTTTTTTGCATTATGTTCAGAAAAATTTGCATCTAACATTTCTGCTTCTCTGAATTTTTTTGTGAGATTTTTATGCCTTAATACATGTCCAGTTTTGGGGAAGGTTCCTTGAACAACTGAGAAACAGATAAATTCCTTTCTATTAATATTCAACATTCTCCAGAGGTTTTTGATAGCTAACTTTCTAAAATCCTATTCATCTTCTCAACTTCTTCATTGTTTATTTTATGATTAGATTCATCTAGTCCTGAGAGGGATAGATTTAAGTCTCCCCTCTAGCATAATTTTGGGCAACTAAAGCACAATGGGTAGAGTGGTGGGCCTGAAATTAGGAAGACTCATCTTCCCGAGTTCAAATTTGACCTCAAACATAACTAGTTGTATGACCTTGAATAAATCACTTAATTCTATTTGTCTCAGTTCCTCATCTGTAAAATAATCTGAAGAAGAAAATTGCAAACCACTACAGTATTTTAGCCAAAAAAATCCCAAATGGATCTATTTACTATATTCACCCTACCCCTTCATTTCCCTTTCCATTGTATAAACTCTTTATTGCATGACTCATTTCTGTATCATGTAATTCATAGATTTCTTGGCTAGGAAAAAAAAATCTCACTATGCTTTTGAGGCAGCTCAGTGCTTCAGAATCTAACTAGTTCTATGTCTCTGGGCAAGTCACTTAACCTCTATTTGTTTCAGTTTTCTTATGTATAAATGGGGACAATAAATATAACCTTACTATTCAGAGTCATTATAAGGATCAAATGAGATAAGTGTAAAGCATTTAGTATAGTGTTGGCCTCATTATAAGCACTTCATGGATGTTAGCTATTATTATTATATTATATTCTTGGAATTCTCATTCAGAATTCAATTTAATCCATTTTTTTAAAGGTTGTTGTGGAAGTGATTTGAAGGTTATCTGTAGCCAGATTGGTAAGTTCTAACCTCACCCTCAACTTCACCTTCCAATATCAGTATTTTTTTTCAAAAAACAGCTTATACTATCCTCAATCATAAAATAAGTACTGATTCATTTTAGTTAATGGTGCTAAATGAGTATGTTCAATATCTTATAAAATTACAATTTTCTTTCACTATGGGCTATTGTTGTTATAAATAAACTGATCACAACACCATAAGCTAAAAACATAAGGTTCCAGTGCTGTTTGGGTCACTTTGCTTACCCTACCCTATGACCACACCCTAATACCAGTCAAGCCCTTCTTAAATAAAAAAGTACAAGAGAGTATGGATGGAGCAATATAACTAATAAAACAGCTCACATAATCAATCTTGATCCTGTAGATTATATAATGAAATATTTTCCTCCTATCATGGTATGTGGCACATAGTGATTACTTAATAATCTTGTTTATTAGCTTAACTCCTACCAGAAGACAAGACAAAAACCACTAGGCATAATACTGCATCCACTGGGAGATGCAGCCATCTTATCAATTCTTTGTCTTTTACTGATTTTCTTCAGTACTATACAAGGCAAGATTTCATGTAGTTGAGGGAAGGGTAAATTTTTAGTGTAATTTTTTAGAAAGATGTAAACAAAAACATATTAAAAGATGTGAAAGTCAGTTACCCCAAATCAAACTATCACTTTGTCCTATGATAAAAATCTATAATTATTTAATTCTGATGGATGCATGTAAATGAAATATTTTGAAACCCAAATGAAAATAATACATCTCAGTTACTTGAAATGGCTTTTTAGCATTCAACTGCATTAAAAAAAAAAAAAAAAACTTTGCCCTAGTTCTAAATAAAAGTGAGAAGTGTAGTGTTAGAAGTATTACATAACACAGCAATCATGGAGACCCACTTAGAAAACTTCTAAGCAAAAGAATTCTTTTTACAATTGAAGCAGCTTCTACGCTTTCAAAAACTGAACATGTGCAGAATATAATGCCCACTGAAAGATATAGTTTCCCATTTTAACTAGAATTATATGAAGTATATTGTCTCGTGTGGTCTCCAATCACCCCATTATCAGCTTGTTAGATGGATGTTCTTTCTTCTCTTCTATCTACAATAAGCAAAGAGAGATGTAGGGAATTCAGGGAATTATGAAAAATATCATAAGATTTATATAAACAGTCACCCTCTCTCAGTTACCTCAGGAAAGTTCAATTTCAGGAAATATCAAATCCAGTGGGGAGAGAAAGACTTTAGGATAAATTCAAATAGATAAGTCGAGTCATCTTAAGCATCCTTTCCAGATGTAAAATCATCTTATTAGTCTATATATAGAAAAAAATGCATTAACTTGCATTCCATGTAATTACAACATTTGTTTTAAGAGGAAAACATTTTTCCCTGAAATTTTTTGTAAAGTGTAAAACTTTAAAATATAATAAATGTCTAAAATGTATATAAAACATCTTTAAAAATGAATTGGGAGTAGATTAATGCTTAGAGGCAATGGTGATCAAATAAACAACTTATAAAGCCCTGCATGAACTGGTCCCATTCTACTTTTTCAGTTTTTTTACAACTTACAGTTTCCTTATCCTCATACTCTTCAATCTAGTATCACTGGTCTCCTGACTGTGCTTTGCACATGACACTCCCTATTTTAACTCCAAATGTTTTCACACTTGTAGAACACTTATCATCCAAGCCTGGAAATAATTCTTGATATCTTGCCTTCTGAGTTCCCTGGTTTCCTTTAAGTCTCAGCTCAAGTTTCATCTTTTACAAGGAGAAATTCCTGATGCCCCATAATGCTACTGCCTTCCTTCATTATCTATTATTTATCTGATATATGTTTTCTTGTTATATAGATATTTGCATGTTGTCTCCCCATTGCATGATAAGCTACTTGAAAGTAGAGACTGGATTCAAATCTTTCTTTGACACAAACTATGTGATTATGAGCAACTTTTTTAATGGACTCTAGATTGTTCTTTAAGTGTACTAAGCAATGCTATAGGACTATATAACAGATAAATATTGACTTACAAATTTTGAGGGGAAATTTGTCTTTAATAGGGATTCCCCACCCAAAAGGAAGTCACAGGTTCATCTAGACCCCTATTTCCACTCAGTCTCCTCCAAAAAGTTAATAAGGGCTGACTACTGAGACATAAAGTTTTTGGGATCTGTGTCAGTTTTTAGTACAAATATCAATGAGAAATGGAGGAATAAATAGGATGTGTTTATATAATAACAAATAATATAATCTATATAAATATTTTCTGATATCAAGTTTAAATTTCCCTCTTTTCAATCCTGGACCAAACGGAAAAGTTCAAATACCTTTTCTATATCACAGCCCATCAAATTTATGAAATACAGGTCTATTTCCTCTAACAATATCATTACAAAATTCTCCACAGAATTTTACTCCAGTGCTTCAAAGTGACAGCTGTTCAATTATTTGAAATTCTGCTATCATGTTTTCCCCAAGTATTATCTTCTCCTGGAAAAATTTGCCCATCTGTTTAAGTTCTGTACATGTGAGTAGGACAGACAGAAGCTAATTTAACAGGAATCCAAAGCCCTACTTATTTTTCTTTCCCTTTTTCTTTCTTTTCTTATTCTGTTTCCCCTTATTTTTAGGTTCTTAAAAATCATCTTCAATAACTTTCTAAAAATTCTCCCAAAATACAAAAGAACTCTATTATACTTATTTTAGACATGTCTTAGTAGAGCTGCTATGTACATAGGGTCTCTTATTTTAGACTCTCAAAAAAAAGATATTGATGTAGAGCTAATTTTCTGATAGATCTTAGATAAGTCACTTGATTTGGCTAGTTCTCATGTTCATTAGTGAAAGAAAAGATTAACCTATATTATTTATAAAGTTTTCTTCTAGTTTTATAATTCTATGAGAAAAAAATACAAAATTAAAACACTTTATTTAAAAAATAAAAAATCTAAATGTTTAAATATCATAATCTTAAATTTTATTATTGTTTCTGAAAGTAAAATGTTAAGTAAAACAATTAAGTGATCCTAGAAAATAATATGTACAATTTAGCCAGCAATCATTCTCACAAGTCAATATTTGTAAAAGATGAAACATACATTTCATTAGGGAACATAAAAGTTCAACAAAATCATTTTAAAGCTTGACAAGAAAGGAAATGAGATACAGAAACTACATTAAAACTGATTAAACCTAATTCAATTATGTAAAAGTAAGTACCATATATACTCGAGTATAAGCCGAGTTTTTCTGCCCAACTTTTGGGCAGAAAATCCCCTCCTCGGCTTATACTCGAGTCACTAGATAAAACATGTGTAAATATCCCTTTTAATGCCCTCCTGCTGTGTAGTATACAGCGCGAGTGCCAACTGTGATACTACAGGGCTGGCCGTTGCTACGGTGATGTGGCTGTTCCTGTAGTATCACAGTTGGTAACTGGACTGTACACTAATGCTGGCAACCGCTCTATATACGTATACCGGCACCCACTCTCCTCCTCTGCGGGCACCGGTGCACTACCTAAACCTACTGATATAATAAGTTTTCCCAGATTTTTGGGTTAAAATTAGGGGCCTTGGCTGATATTCGGGTCGGCTTATACTCGCGTATATACGGTATGTAGTTTTCTCTTGGAATTACTCATCCCCAAAATAATTACAAAATTAGTGAATCATTCTTGTATTGGCATTCAGTTGTGAATGTGATTTTAAAAATTAGTTAAGCAGAATATTCAGTTATAGAATATTCTAATTCCGAGGTGTCAAATATGAGAATACCCACAACACTCCTAAGTGAAACTGGAATGAGGTTAAAATGTAGTTGGTATTAGTTTAACAAAATAAAATAAACTGTAGATAAAATTGTATTTCAAAATATGTGGCCCACAGGGATCCTTAGGTACAAAGCAGCCCCTCATTTCTGTTTGAATTTGGCACCATTGTACCAGTTAACTATGTGTTCTAATTAATTGAATGTAAGAAATGCTTTTTGTTTCAACTTTTGTCATTTTTTTTTATATAATATGGTAGGGTAGGCTTGTAATAGGATGGAAAGGATATGTGTGTATTATAGTTTGAGGCTCGGAGATCTCAAGCTTACTGGGCAATCAGACTAAATCTGGACTAACATGGTAAGGAAAAGGGGAGCATTTTGCCCAAAATGGGAGGAAAAAGCTCATATAAAAAGCAGATTAAAGTTTCTGTGCACATCAGAGTGCAAAGAGCCCATAAATCCCTGTAGCTTGATTTAGATAAGGATAAAGAGATAGTTTTTTTTAAGTGAAAAAAGTGCTAATTTGTCATCTCTGTCTCTTCTTTCCTTCCCTCCCTCCTTCCTCCCTCTCTTCTTCTTCTTTCTTCTTCTTCTTCTATTCTTCTATTTTTTCTTCTTCTATTCTTCAATTTTTCTTCTTCTATTCTTCTTCTATTTCTTATTCTTCTATTTTTCTTCTTCTATTCTTCTCCTCCTCCTCCTCCTCCTCCTCCTCTTCCTCTTCCTTCTCATCCTCCTCTTCCTCCTTCTTTTTCTTCTTCTTCTCTCTCTCTCTCCTCTAATACACAGAAAATTGAGTTATTTCACTTTAAGAAGTATATACAGTGAACATAATTTAATATTTGTTTGATAACTGTATAAATATGCATACATATATTGGATTTAAGATATCTTTTAACATATTTAACATATATTCTGTTATGGGCCAGAACTTGAAACAAAGTGCTAAATAAATGGAATTGAGGAGACAATGGTTGAATCTAGTTTAGCACTGATTTAATCCTACAACAAATAATGGTTTCCTAGTGATACAATGATTGATGTATACATACTTAGTGTGGAACATATAAGGAGGAGCTGTCAGGGCTAGAAAGGACAAGGGTATTAGAAGCTCTCGGAGGCTGAGACAGAGACAGATTCATTCTATCTTCCACTTTTATTATGGCTGGAGGCTCAAGCAGAAACCTTCGGAGTTTGGGAGATTCAGAAGCCAGAGAAGGCAGGCCTCTCAGAACCAAGGAGAGAGATAGGCCTCCAGAAAAACTAGCTGAGCCCCAAGTGAAGGAGACAAGACTTTGAAGGAGACAATAAAAGATTTGGGCTTTAATCCCTGGCTGCACTTGTGATTATTGAACTGAAATGAAGGCTGCCTCCAGAAACCCCCCAAGAAACCTGCTCTCAGAGAATATTGCATTTTAGAGAAGAATATTATAATATTGGATTACCTGCCATCTAGGGGAGGGAGTGGGGAGAAGAAGGGGAAAATTTGGAACAGAAGATTTTGCAAGGGTCAATACTGAAAGATTACCCATGCATATGTTTTGTAAATAAAAAGCTATAATAAAATAAAATTTAAAAAAACATTTCTTTAATAAAACTCAGCTAATTGCATATATGATGAATGCACAATAAATGATTCTAATTAGATGTACAAAAACTGAGCTATAATAAAACAATATAATGATAATAAATGATATTATTTCACTATGTCAAATATATTATGTCCTAGGACATATGTTAGAACATAATTTTTCAATGAATGTATTTTAAAATTACATAGTAAGTTTGTTTTCTTGACATTTGTCTTTTTAACCACCAAAAAAAGCTGGGAAAAAATATCCGATTGATTCAGAGTGCTAACTGGTGGTATTCTCTGGTTAATAGATTTTAATGTGCTCAAGTATTTTTATCTATATAAAGATTAGTGTCCAGGTTAGGCTGCTAGCTTTTCAAATGTGACTACTGAACCTGAGAAAGTATTAAAATTTCTCCAAAGTTTACTCTTTTGTTTCTGACATTAATTGTCAGATTAGTTTAGATTTAAAAAAAAGTTTTATGATGTGTTAAGAGCCTCAAAGAAAGACAACAATTAAATGAAGTTAGCTTAGCAATAAAAATAACAGCATAGGCACAATGAATTAATTTGCTGACTCAAAGTAGATATTAGTCAGGTAAACTTTATAAAAAATTTAAAATAAAATTCAGATATTCATATAGAAATAATACTTGCTTATTATATAGAAAGCCCCCTACCCATTCTCTTTGCAGACAAAATATATTTAAATCAATGAAGTAAAAATGGAAATCATTTAGAAGCAGCCAGACATGCTTCAGCATGTTTTCTGGAAACTATCAGCAATATTGCTCTTCAGCACTTCAGTTAAGCAGTTCAGACTATCCTGCTGTGAAAGTATTGGGGGATTTAAAATGAATAAGCCACCATCATTTTCTCTGGGCTTTTCAGACTCCTTTGGAAAATGCCAGTTTTTATCTGAAATCTAAGTAGAGATCTGAAGGGTACACTGACTCATAAGCACACAAATCACCCAGAATGAGGACATCAGTAACCCAAAAACACAGAGCATACAACCCCTCAGTAGGGTGTTTAATTTATGCAAACATTATGAAATCAAGTTTAATGCCAAGGCTATATTTTTTTTTCATTTTTTAAAAAATAACTTTTTTATTGATAGAACCCATGCCAGGGTAATTTTTTACAGTATTATCCCTTGCACCCACATATAAATTGAGTACTTAATTATAATAAGATGTTAATAGAAGTACATGACTTGGGGCCAGGAGGACCTGGGTTCAAGTTCTACCTCTAATTTTAACTACTGGCAAATTGATTTAGCCTTTCAGTATCCCCCAGGAAGCTTGATATGGCAGGGGTTCCTAACCTTTTTTTTTTTTTTTTCTGTCATGGACGCCTTTGACAATCTTGTGAAATCTATAAATCTCTTCTAGAAATGTTTCTTTTTAAATAACTCAAGTAAATGCTAAATTTCAGATAAAGGTTAGAAAAAATTAAAATGTCATTATGTGAAAAAAATGTTCTTGAATTTTTTGACATCTGTCAATAGATCAGTTAGAGATACCATGGACTAAAGGTTAAGAAGTTCTGGAAAACTTTCTTGACTCAAGGGAAAAGGTTTCTGCTTAGGCATTTTGCTCATTCCCCAAAATTTACATATCTAAACACCATTCAATTTCCATATATGTAAAACATTTCTTGGGAAGCCCTTACTCAAAGATTTTGATCAAAATATTTTGGAACACATATATTTATAAGCTCAAAACTTTTAAAAAGAAGTTACTTGTTTTTTTTTTTTCTTTCTTGATTTGTTTGTTTGTTTTTGAATGGGCTCATCAATAACTTGAGACAGCAATTTGGATCCAGGAAATGAGGGAACACAACAGGTACTGCTTAAAGTTACATACCCTTGTCTTTATTTAGGTCTAGTATTCTCCTTACACAGCCATAAATTCACTTCATAATTAAGATACAGTATTCCTATTACTATATATATGATATATCCTATATCACATATCACAACAACCCTTTCAGGATTTGTTATTCAAATCAATCTACCTACTCCTCAAAGTTCAATAGTGAAAGCCTAAGGCAGGAAGGAAAAAAAAACTGATTTAACAGGTGCAAAGATCTGGCCTTAGAAATTCAATCCATCCTTTTATTTCACAGGTGAGAAAGCAGTTCAAAAGAAGTGAAGTGATTCTTCCTACCTCCCCCCCCTTCCCCCCGCAGATAACTAGTTCTAGGTATCTAATCTAACCTTTCTGATTCCAAGTCCAGTGCCCTTTCTTCTTTTTAATATAACTGAATCTCTTGTTTTAAGACAAGATATTTGTGGCATCTTAATGATCACAGAATGTATTTTAGAGCTATTGTGTAGCTGTCTATAACACAGATTTTTGATCAAATAAACAGCAATATGTTATAGTGTAGAAATATTAAACTCCCCTAGCAAGGATCCCAAGTGCAGTCCAAAACAGAGTAAAATGTAACTGGTGATTGTTTAACAAAATAAGTGTAGCTACAATATAGATAAGGTTAAGTTGTAATTTTCTAAGTCAAAATACAACCAAGAAAGATCTGTTTCTATTTGTTTGACACCGCTGTTGAGACAGCTAGAACACCAGACCTAAATCAAATCCTACTTTAAATACTTAGTAGTTGTACAATCTTGAGCAAATGTCTTAATCTTTCAGTCTCGATTTCCTCATCTGCAATAATAATTGCCCCAATTCACAAGATTGTCTGAGAATCAACTGATGTAATGTTTACAAAGAACAAAGAGCTAGTGTTAAATTCCATGTTCAGCAATACATAGTAAAATCTAATTCAACTTTATCCTATTTCCCCTCCATAGGAATAAGGCTGTCAAAAATCTTTGCCAAACATTTAAGATGCTTCTACTAATTTTCTTTTATTCCCACTCAATCTTTTAATGACAGCTTAAATAGCTACTTAAATTACCCTTATGTATTGTAATGAGAAATTCAGAGGATTGTAGCAGGAAGTGTTGAGGCAGCTGGTGGTGTAGAGGATAATAGTGAACTGTTAGTCAGACCTAAATTCATATCCTATATCACAAAATCATCTCCATAGGCAAGCCACCATCTCTTCAGATTAGGTTTCCTCAATAACACCTCAAGGTTGTTGTGTATTGCATAATATAGACAAAGTGCTATATTAATACTAAAGTAATAATAAAAATTTAATCTTATGTGAAAATCATATTCCAATCTTATTCCAGAATAGATCTAATCAATATCCTAATCAGCAATATTTCTGTAAAATGATATAGTCTTATTAAAAAAAAAAAACTTCTACAAAGGCCTATCACCTACACCTTTGAGATAATTATAAAATAGAGAAGTAAACACATATACACACACATACACACACACACACACACACACACACACACACACACACACATTCTACCAAGACTATGCAAAAAGACATGAATAAAGGTCTATGAAAGAAGAAGGAGTTTAAAAACAGATCTGTTTTTCTCAAAAGGGAAAAAAAGTCACCCTTTAAAAGACAAGCTACCCAAAGGACTCCAAGCAGTTTTAGTTAGCCTATTTGGTAAGCCAAACTCATTCTGGGAAATGTTAAGATTTTGAACAAACAAGAAAGAATATTAAAGACTACTATTTCCAATATGCTTCTTAAAAGCTAAATTGCCTTCTCAATAAAATAAAAGGTATCAATTTGTGAAAACTTAATGTTGGAATCTGAGTAACTTGATTGTTTTAAGCTTTCAAATGCATCTTTCTTGTTTTGTTTGTTCTAATGACTACATTCTTTCTACATTATTTTAAAAGAAAACAGTAATTTTCTTGTACAAGGAATGATAATACCTGTCACTTACTACAAAAATTCATGGATTCTGGGAGAATCAAAAAAGAAAGTAGAGGAAATAAACAGAAATCAAGGCTTACTTAATGGGATTTTTAAATACTGAATTATCTTCCTTCTCTCTCATCTCCCTACCAGCTGCTAAAGTAAAAAAATGGCTTACAATAAGTAAGACTTATGTACTCACTTAATAAAAGTTAAATCACACACTTTTTGATTATATTACTCACTAATATACATATTTACATCATTTCTTGGTACCAAAAACATTCTCATTGTAGCCCAAAACAATATATTTATCTGAATGTTAAATTCTGTCCTAAGGTTTTTGTTTTAATTCAGATACCCATGCATTCCACAATGAAAATTATACTCCTTTTGATCTTTGCAAAGAACTAAACAAGAAATTAGTTAGGGAGAATAGATTACCATTGGGAGAGCTACGGAAAAAAAGATACTATAAATCTTGCCATATACTAGATAATATAACTGAGTAAATGAGAAGTACCAATTATATGTCAAGCACTGTGCTAGACATTATAAACATAATAGTTAAATCAATGGCACATATTATCCTGATTTTTTAATCTATCTCTCTAAGTGTTCCTTATTTAGCTTTTCATCTGGCTTTTCTGATATTTCTTATCTTTTAAAACTGATGCCCAGTACATACTTACATGTATACTCACATGTATATAAGAATATTCTCTCTCACTCTCTACCACTGCCCATTAGATAACATGATTTCCTATAGAGACTGAATAGTCCCTAATACATACTTGCTGGTTGATTGATAAGTTCAAGCCTGGTAGACAGTTCTGGCATGTGAACTTTGTCATTACTGATGTGATCCCCATTGGTGCAACTGGAAGAATTATGCAAGATTTTAAATTTTCATGTCCTTTAAAAAAGATTTCTTTATTAATTACAGTATAATAGCACTCTATCTTAACAATGGTTATCTAGTTTAGCATGGTGCTTAATAGTCTCTAGTTCAGTAATGTACTTAGTACTTAATATAGTTCTCCAAGATTCACATTTATGATAATGTAATTATAAGAAAACATATAAGCTTGGACAAACTCAGCCAGATGCAGAGCCAGAGAAGACAAGCAGACTGGAGGTCAGAGCTCAGGCCCTAAGCAAAGAAACTAGATTGTGAAGGAGATAATAAAGGATTTGGACTTTAACACCTGACTGTTCTTGTGGTGATTAATCTGCTGAAAGGAAGGCTGCTCCAAGACCTCCAGAAAACAAATAAAAAACACTACATTTTGGTGCCCAATGTGGGGCTAAGGACCTACATCTGTGACTCAGAAATTAGGGTAAGTACAAAAATAGACAAGAAGGAAATTTTGTTAAGGACTAAAGTATTGTTTCTGCAGAAATGGGACAAATGTTTAGAAAGAAGCCTTTTCCACCTCAAGGAAAATGTGTAGAAAGTTTAGTTAAACTCATAAAAAAACTAAGGTTTGATTGTAACTTGTATGTAGATCACTGAACTCTTTGAAATATTAAAATACACATCTCCTTGATTCTGTAAGGAAAAAGAATTAGATCCAGATGAGTGGAAATTAATAGGAGAGCAACTGTGTGAATACTACAATGACAATGGTCCTAATTTGCTTCCTAAAGAAACATTTTATACATACAATTTAATACAATTGGCTTTAAGGAATTATATAATTATTATAATAAGGAAAAAGAAGAAAGTGCAGGAGGAGGAGGATACTGACAAACTAGGTGAAAAGCATAAAGAATTAGACAAGAATGGAGTTAAATACAATTCTGATGAAATTAAGGAATGTGGTGCTTCACAGCAGGAGCCATTAGGGCATTGCCCATCCCCTGACCTATCTCCCTCAATTAACCCTTCATGGGTGGAGGGAGAAGGAGGAGGAGGAGGGGCAGTGACACCATCAGCACCACCCATACAGGAGCTTTGTCCATCCCCTATGACAAGATTACAAAAGGCACTAGTTAAAGCTAAAAAAAAAAAAAAAAAAAAAAAAAAAAGATAAGATATATCTGATTTAAAAATAAATGCATACTCTGTGATTGAAGAATTTGATTCTTCAGGTCAAGTCAGGAGAAGATACACTCCTTTTGATCTGGAAATTATCAAAGACTTTAAAAAGGGTTGCACTTTTTTATGAGGCTACATCATCTTATGTTAAATTGTTATTAGAAAATTTGGCTTATGAAATTTTAACCTCTAGTGATTGGAAATCTATAGCAAGGACATGTTTAGAACCTAGACAAAACTTGTGGCTTTTGGAGTACAGTGAGCTATGTAGAATATAAGCTCAATGAAATAGGCAAACTGGAGTTAATATAAAAATCATCTTTGACCAACTAGCAGGTAAAGGTCAGTGTGTAGACACTTCAGTACAGATTAATTACCCTTTGCTAACATATGAGCAAATTGCTGCTGCTGCTATCAAAGCATGGGACACCTTCCCAGTAATAGATAGAGGGCAAGCCTTCACAAAAATAGAGCAAGGTCCAAATGAACCCTTTGCTCATTTTGTGGGACATCTGCAAACAGCTGTCATATAAACTATTGGAGAAAATGCAGCTACAGGAATTATGATAAGACAACTTGCTAAAGAAAATGCTAATGAGGTTTGTAGAAGAATTATTCTGGGACTACACAAAGATGTTCCTTTAGAGGAAATCATAAGATGCTGTGCTACATTGGGCACAAATGCCTTTAATACTCAGGCTGTGATGCAGAACATGGGAAGACAGGGTCTCTCTTGGCAAGGGACTTCCAGAGAAACTCGTCAACACTTTCAGTGTGGCAAAGTAGGGCACCTGAAAGCTCAATGTAGACATAGAGACAGAGTGAGAAGTCAGGATGAGAGAACAAGACCCAAAACTCTATATACAAAATGCAACACGGGCTTTCACTGGGCCTCAGACTGTATATTGATCCAGAGAAATGAGAGGCAGGGTCCAGCTCCAAGACCTCAAACTAAAAACAGGTAGGCCATGATGGCAGCGGAGTTTACACTCAGAGTGTCTTTAGAATTTCAGTACTCTGATATGACCAATTAGCCAAAAAATAATATGAGGAAGAAAGGGATTACATGATCAATCAGCCAAAAAGCAATCAGATGGCAGAAAGGGATTACAACTGGGAAGAATACAGGCTTTTTAACCCAACAGAAGGGCAGTGTCCAGTGCAAGCAGCTTCAATGTAATTGCCAGGAGATCCAGAAAGTGGTGAATGGAAGGGACTAGAGAGGTTAACGGCTGGGGAGAGAGGGTTTGCTTGTATTTCTACAGATGGAAAAGGAATCAGATGGGTGCCAATGAGCACCTGGAGAGAGAGACAGAAAAAGAGAAAAAATCTCAACACAAAGGAGAAGACCTAAGAAACATCTGATACTGAAAGAGCATGGCTAATAATGAGACTGTCACAAAACTTCAAAACCAGCAGGAATCATTGGATTTCCTGAGATGAAAAATTGTTTATAAAACTATTGAGGGACTTCAAAATCTGCAGGAATCTTTGGCATATGATAAGACTGATACAGGACTTTAAAATCTGTAGGAATCATTGGATTCTCTGACACATGAAGTAATGGACAATAGAGTTGTTTTGGACTATTTCTAGGACTTATGGTTATGTATAATTGCTCATGTTGATTCATGTTGTTTGTTTGTAGTATCTCCCATGTTGATGGAATTATATATAACTGTTTCAAGTGAGACTCTTCAGAAACCGGCTAATCTGGTTTGATTCCCCATTTTCCTTTAGTTTTCATCTCCCTTCCTGAGATGCCAGGGAGGGAGTGATCACCTCCTTTATTTTTGGTGTTTTCACCCCTTTTTTGAGAAGTCAGGGAAGGTGTGATCACCTCCTTTTTGGGGTTCTCACCTCTTTGAGAAGCCAGGGAGGGTGTGACCACCTTATGTTCTAAAACAAAAGAAAGTGGGAGATGTTATGGGCCAAAACTCTGAAACAAGGATTCTTACAAGGTATTAAGTCAATGGAATTGATGATACATTGGTTATCTAGTTTAGCATGGTTATTGATAGTTCTCTAAACTCAGTATGATTGATTTAATCTTACAACAAATAATGGTTTCCTAGTGATATAATGATTAGTTTATACTCAGTGTAGAGCATATAAGCTGGGACTCAGAGCCAGAGAGAGACGACCTAGAGCCAGATTCATTCATTTCATCTCATACCACCATGAGGGCTGGCCTCCTGCACTTCCCCCACTGAAACCAAGACTCCAGAAGCCCTTTCTGAAACCAAGACTCCAGAAGCCCTTTAAGAAAGCTAGTCTGGTCCCCAGGCAAGGAAATAAACTGTGAAGGAAATAATAAAGGATTTGGACTTTAACACCTGACTATTCTCATGGTGATTACTCTACTGAAAGGAAGACTGCTCCAAGACCTCCAGAAAACCAAATGAGAACATTACAAAAGTCCCCATAGGGAATCTCCTAACATACTAGGCACCCTTTTCTAAAGTTCTTGACATTGTGGGACTACCTATAAAGCACATAGTTCTTCCACTGATCTCTCATTTTCTCTATATAACATTGTTTTCTACTCTTATATGCTAGATTTTTATATGATGCTAACTCTGTATAAGAACCTCTTTATGTCATGCATACTTCTTCATTGATAATATGCTGCAATTCATTCCTAGAATATGTGTCCATCAAGTGTAGATATCTGAGTGACTAAAATATGGCACTATACAATATCTAGTCCCTCAGGACTAATAATAGAATAATGATTTTTTTAAGATAAACTTTTGTTTCAGGAAGAAATTTGGGGTCACTAAAAGCTTTGTACAACTTCCCAAAGATAATCTGCTTTCCTTCCCTTAGTCAAACCTAGGTTTAGTTCATTCCCCATCCTTAGCCAGTTGAAAATAAATGCACTGACAGACCAGCTCTATGGACTAGCCATCTACCATCATTTTATAATCAGGAAAATAGGAATTCAACTTAAGTTCAATTCTTTTGAATGATTATGGATCTCATTTAGGGTATTCTGTAGAATTTCAGGGCTTTATTCAATTAGCAGAATATCATTTGCTAATAGGAAGATCAGGAGAACGTCATCATTTGCAAAGAATGCCTCTTGCATTTGAACATTCTCTATTACAATAGAAAATACCTTTGTCAAACACATATCTCCCTGTATCATGCCTACCTTAATAGTAATATTTAGAGAACTATTACATACTATTTTATTTAGAACTCTGTGGTTAGATCTTTCAAGGAATCATTTGTGATTTTAATATATTCATGGAATACATCTTGTTAAGATAGTCTTTAATGCAACATTTTGTTTGACCAAATAAAATGTTTTAAAGAAATAATCAACAAACAATAACAGAGTGGAATGCTAAGTTCAATTATAATTATAAAGATGAAGTATGCTATACAATATCATTTGCAAAAAGTTTTCCTGTTCTATTTTCATGCCTTAATCAAGAATACCCTTGGGGTTTATTTTCCTCAAAAGATTCAATAGAGATGGAAAAGAAGGAATGTATGTCAGAAACTGCTGGTATTATTTTAATTTCTTGAGTTCTTCCTCTTTCAAATATGTGAAGAAAATTGTACCATCATGGTTCTCTTTTGTGTATGCTTGCTTTAGATAAATTGCTCTTAGTTTTATGTTAAGCTTTCTCTCATTGTCTGTACAAAGAAGGGTTTTATCTATAATCCATAAGCTTTTTTGCCCATGCTTTTTTCCCTGAATTATCTGTAACATAAGCATAAGACTTCTCTTTACATTCTAAGTATTTTACCTCTCTTTTTTCTGACTCTGAACCATACTTTCCAACTTATTTTTCATCATCTTTCCTTACGTATACATTTGAATTGTTATAAAATATTACAATATAGCTTGATTTAAAGGCTATATTGATGTTTCCCTAAAAGTGCTCTATATACATTTTCTATAATAGATGGTGATGCATGGGATATAATTATCTTCATGGTGGTCCCTTGATAAATGCTCCTCATAGGCAGTGAAATATAAGGTGACTGGCTACACCATTAAATAATGATTTTTGTATACATGGAAAAAAAATAATAGGTGTGAAATTGAAAATTGATACCCCACTTCATTTTATATCAAATAATAATTATTGATCAAAAATAGTATATCATCAGAACAGTTAGGTGGCACAGTGAATAGAGCATAAGCCCTGAAGTCAGGAGGACCTGAGTTCAAAACAGATCTCAGTCACTTAACACTTCCTAGCTGTGTGACCCTGGGCAAGTCACTTAACCCTAATTACCTCAGCAAAAATAAAAAAGAGAGAAAATAGTATATAATCACTGGAATCAGTACTTGTGGATTATAGCTTGTATAGCTTTAGTAGTAGAGTTGATAAGAGTTTAACTTTCCTATTTCTCCAGGTTTTACTTGAACTCAATCTGTTTTACCTGAATAGGAAGAGGAGGGAAATGGAGAATGAGTCTACCTGAAATGTTCTGTCTGATTATAAACCTAGCACTAAACCACTTTGTTATAGATAGTAACCTGAAATAGGACTTTCCATTGAATGTTGTGCAACTCTGTGTTTTCTCCATTATCATGGTTTTGGAGATCTACTCTTGTGAGTCAGGTCAAATGTAAGCCTGCCCTTTACCTCTATAAGCCCACACTTACCTCTAAGATAGATCAATTATAGTTTATAGTTTAATGTATTAAAAAAAAGGCTACTCTGAGCATCAAAAGCATTCTTGACTGTAAGAAGAGTAATAGACCCCATGTATTGGCAATTGCTAGCCTTGCTAATAAATTGATCATGTTCAAATTGTGCTTCCATTTCTCTATATCATAGATCTTACTACCACATAGGCAAGTTTTTTATTTGTTTCTCCAAGGAAATTTTCCAATTAGCGACAATTTCCTTCTGTCTTCTGCTTTCCTTTATAGAAACAATATCAAGATTAGAAAGAACCAGTTCTTATAGGAATATACCTACTCAGTAACCTATATTTTTAAAAAAATCCTTAAAAACAAGGTTCTCACATATGCAAAAAATGTTTGTGGTAGCCCTTTTTGTAGTGGCAAGAAACTGGAAACTGAATGAATGCCCATCAATTGGAGACTGGCTATACAAATTATGGTGTATGAATGTTATGGAATATTATTGTTCTGTAAGAAATGACCAGAAACAGATTTTCAAAGAGGCCTGAGAAGCTTAACATGAATTGATGCTAAGTGAAATGGGCAGAACTGGGAGATCATTATACACAGCAACAATAGGACCATATACAATGATGAATTCTAATGGACATGGCTCTCTTCAACAAGATGGTTCAAACCAATTCCAATTGTTCAATAATGAAGAGCGCCATCTACAAACAAAGAGAGGACTGTGGGAATTGAGTGTGGACCACAACATAGCATATTCACTCTTCCTGTGATTGTTTGCTTGCATTTTGTTTTCTTTCCCAATTTTTTTCCTTCTTGATCTGATTTTTCTTGTGCCACAAGATAACTGTATAAATATGTATACATATATTGGATTTAACATATATTTTAACATACTTAACATGTATTGGACTATCTAGCATCTAGGAGAGGGGATAATTTGGAATAGAAGGCTTTGCAAAGGTCAATATTAAAAATTTATCCATGCATATGTTTTGTAAATAAAAAGCTTTAACAAAAAAGAATATCATATATAAAATAACAAGAGCTAAATTAATGATTATAGAGCATCTAAAATTTTTGTGATTACTGGCATTCTCCACCTTCTATCCATCCACTAATTCTGTCACTCTCATTGCAGAGTCATTAGGAAATCATGCTGACTGAATTCACTATAAATTTGTGTTCCATAATCTCAAATGGACCTTCACTAATTCAGCGAAATCCTTTTACAATTTATTATATTGACTCTCCCACATATCACAATATCTTTCACAAATTTCTTTAAACCTCCCATGGCTTTCCCTCCACCTACCCTCCAAATACATTGTCTCAAATTTTACTTGCTGAGAGCTTCCTTCTCTCCCTCCTTCCTCATTTCACATCACATAGATACCTTCTGCTGCTATTTCCTACATGTCTATCTCAATGAAGAAGATAGCTTTCTACATACATGCATAAGTGACAGTTTTCTATTCCATATTATCTAGCAGATTGTCCCCCTTTTCTCTGACTACTGATTATCATGTCTCCTCCATCCTCAAGAAACACCCACTAGATCCATCCATCATCATTTGCTATAATATCATATTTCTCCTCCTTTTTGTGGTTAAGCTTCTAGAGAAAGTTGTCTATTATCAGTGTTTCCACTTCCTCTTCCTTTCACACTCTTCTTAATTCTTTATAATCTATTTTAAACTCATCATACAACTCAGATTGCTCTCTCCAAAATTGCTTATGATCTCTTAATTGCTAAATATAATAAAGCTTTCTAAATTCTCATTCTTTGAGAACTGTCTTCAGACTTTGACACTATTAATCACCATCTTCTCCTTGATATTCTCTTCTCTTTAGGTTTTCATGACTTCCCTCTATTGATTCTATCTAATTTATCTCATACATTTATTATTTGTAAACAGTTGTTCTTAAATTGTCTTCCCACTAGATTGTGAACTCCTTGAAAGAAGAGACTGGTTTTGGTTTTGTTTGTGAATTCTGCTTTCTTTGTATTCTGAGAATTTAATATAGTTGCTAGTATACTATACAACTATAGTTAATATACTATAGTTGCGTAGTATTAAGCACTTAAATCCTTGTGGAATGACTGAAGTTTTTTTTTTTTTTAATCCCAAGGATTGCTATAAAGTCAATTTATTGACGATGATCTTTAGAAAGTATCTTCAGTCTGTTGATGGAACAATAATAAAAATCTTTCTAAAATACAAAAACTATCCAGAACTTACTTCCCTGACCTAGACTTAAAGAATTCAGTTAATCAAACAAGTGTTTATGGAGACATAAATGCAGTGTTTCTATGAAAATATTCTCATTTCATTTGTTAATTCAGCACCATCAAATTTTTAGTGACTGCTTGTAATCCACAAGATATGCTCCTTTAGGATATCTCCTCTGCATTATTCATCTTTGTAACTCCTCACCCTCAATTTGTCAGGTTCCCTGAACAGCACATTCTCTTCTACAAAATAAACCAATGAGTAGACAAAGAATACATGAATGCTAGGTACTGGTAATATAAAGAAACACAGTCCTTATCTCCAAGAGGCTTTCATTATTTTTAATAGTATTTTATTTTTCCAAATACATCCAAAGATAATTTTCAACATTCATCTTTGCAAACTTTTGTGTTCCAAATTTTTCTCTCATCCTCCCCCTTCTCCAAGACAGCAAGCAATCCAATATAGGTTAAACATGGGTAATTCTTTTTTTTATATATAACTTTTTATACAGAACATACACATGGTAATTTTTTACATTATCCCTTGCACTCACTTCTGTTCCGACTTTTCCCTTCCCTCCCTCTAGATGGCAGGCAGTCTTATACATGTTAAATATGTTAAAGTATATCCTAGATACAATATATGTGTGTGGAACCATACAATTCTCTTGTTACACAAGAAGAGTTGGATTCAGAAGGTAAAAATAACCTGAGAAGAAAAACAAAAATGCAAGTAGTCCACATTCATTTCCCAATGTTCCTTCTCTGAGTGTAGCTGATTCTGTCCATCATTGATCAACTGGAACTGAATTAGATCTTCTCTTTGTCAAAAATATGCACTTCCATCAGAATACATCCTCATACAGTATTGTTGTTGAAATGTATAATGATCTCCAGGTTCTGCTCATTTGACTCAGCATTAGTTCATCTAAGTCTCTCCAGGCCTCTTTGTATTTATCCTGCTGGTCATTTTTTACAGAACAATAATATCCCATAACATTCATATACCACCAATTTACCCAACCATTGTCCAAATGATAGGCATCCATCCATTTTCCAGTTTCTAGCCACTACAAAAAGGGCTGCCACAAACATTTTGGCACATACAGATCCCTTTCCCTTCTTTAGTATCTCTTTGGGATATAAGCCCAGTAATAACACTGCTGGATCAAAGGATATGCACAGGTTGATAACTTTTGGGGCATAATTCTAGATTATTCTCCAGAATGGTTGGATTCATTCACAACTCCACCAACAATGTGTCAGGGTCCCAGTTTTCCTGCATCCCTTCCAACATTCATCATTATTTTTTCCTGTCATCTTAGCCAATCTGACAGGTGAGTAGTGGTATCTCAGAGTTGTCTTAATTTGCATTTCTCTGATCAATAGTGATTTAGAACACCCTTTCATATGAATGGAAATAGTTTCAATTTCATCATCTGAAAACTGTCTGTTCATGTCCTTTGACCATTTATCAACTGGAGAATGGCTTGATTTCTTATAAGTTAGAATCAATTCTCTCTATATTTTGGAAATGAGGCCTTCATCAGAAGCTTTAACTGTAAAAAATGTTTTCCCAGCTTGTTGCTTCCCTTCTAATCTTGTTTGCATTAGTTTTGTTTGTACAAAGGCTTTTTAATTTGATATAATCAAAATTTTCTATTTTATGATCAATAATGATCTCTAGTTCTTCATTGGTCACAAATCACTTCCTCTCCTCCACAATTCTGAGAGGTAAACTATCCTATGTTCCGCTAATTTATTTATAATCTCATTCTTTATGCCTAAATCATGGACCCATTTTGATCTTATTTTGGTGTATGGTGTTAAGTATGGGTCCATGCCTAATTTCTGCCATATTAATTTCCAGTTTTCCCAGCAGTTTTTGTCAGATAGTGAATTCCTATCCCAAAGTTGGGATCTTTGTGTTTGTAAAACACTAGATTGCTATAGTTATTGACTATTTTGTCCTGTAAAACTAATCTATTCCACTAATCAACTAATCTGTTTCTTAGCCAATACCAAATGGTTGTGGTGACCGCTGCTTTATAATAAAGTTTTAGACCAGGTACAGCTAGGCCACCTTCATTAGATTTTTTTTTTATTAATTCCCTTGAAATTCTTGACCTTTTGTTCTTCCATATCAATTTTGTTGTTATTTTATCTAGGTCATTAAAATAGTTTCTTGGGAGTCTGATTGGTATAGCACTAAATAAATAGAATAATTTAGGGAGTATTGTCATCTTTATTATATTCACTCAGCCTATCCAAGAGCACTTAGTATTTTTCCACTTGCTTAGATCTGACTTTATTTGTGTGGAAAGTGTTTTGTAATTTTGCTCATATAATTCCTGACTTTAGGTAGATTCCCAAATATTTTATTTTATTTTATTTTTATGACAGTTATTTTGAATGGAATTTCTCTTTGTATTTCTTGCTGTTGAATTTTGTTGGTGATGTATAAAAAGGCTGAGAATTTATGTGGATTTATTTTGTATCCTTCAATTTTGCTAAAGTTGTGAATTATTTCTAATAGCTTTTTAGTAGATTATCTGGGGTTTTCTAATGATACCATCATACCATCTGCAAAGATGATGGTTTCCTCACCTACTCTAATTCCTTTAATCTCTTTCTCAACTCTTATTGCCAAGACTAGCATTTCTAATACAATTGAATAATAATGGTGATAGTGGGCAAGCTTGTTTCACTCCTGATCTTACTGAGAATGGTCCTGTTTATCCCCATTCCATATATTGCTTACTGACAGTTTTAAATATATGCTCTTGACTATTTTAAGGAAAAGTCTATTTATTCCTATACCAAGTGTTTTTATTAGAAATGGATGTTAGATTTTATCAAATGCTTTTTTCTGCATCTATTGAGATGATTATATGGTTTTTTGTTAATTTGGTTATTGACATAGTCAATTATGCTAATAGGTTTCCTAATATTGAACCAGCCCTGCATTCCTAGTTTAAATCCTACTTGGTCATAGTGTATTATCCTGGGGATGATTTTCTGCAATCTTTTTGCTAATATTTTATTTGAGATTTTAGCATCAATATTCATTAGGGAGATTGGTCTATACATTTTTCTCTGTTTTCAACCTACTTGGTTTAGGTATCAGTGCCATGTCTGTGTCATAAAAGGAATTTGGTAGGACTCATTCAATCCCTATTTTTTCAAATAGTTTATATAGCATTGGAATTCATTGTTCTTTAAATGTTTGGTAGAATTCACATGTAAATCCATCTGGTCCTGGGGGGGTTTTCTTAGGGAGCTGATTAAAAGCTTCTATTTCTTTTTCTAAGATGGAACTGTTTAACCAATTTACTTCTTCCTCTGTTAATCTGGGCAAGCTATATTTTTGAAGGTATTCTTCCATTTCATTTAAGTTATTGAATTTATTGGCATAAAGTTGGACAAAGTAACTCCTAATTATTGCTCTAATTTCCTCTTCATTAGTGGTGAGTTCTCCCTTTTCATTTTTAAGACTAACAATTTGATTTTCCTCATTCCTTTTTAAATCAGAAATACTAAGAGTTTATCTATTTTGTTGGTTTTTCATAGAACTAACTCTTAGTTTTATTAATTAATTCAACAGGTTTTTTTTTTTACTTTCAATTTTATTAATCTCTCTTTTTATTTTTAGAATTTCAAGTTTAGTGTTTGATTGGGGGTTTTTAATTTGTTCCTTTTCTAGCATTTTTAGTTGCAAACCTAGTCCCATGAATAGCCTTTTAATAGTGGCTTTTTTCTCTTTCTCTATTTTATGCAAGTAGGCCTCTAGAGATAATTCCCCTTATTACCGCTTTGGCTGCACCCCACACATTTTGGTATGATGTCTTATTATTGTCATTTTATTTGGTGATGTTATTAATTATGTCTGTGATTTGCTGTTTCATCCAATCATTCTTTAGTATAAGATTATTTAGTTTCCAATTATGTTTTGGTCTATTTTCCCCTGGTTTTTTATTGAATGTAATTTTCATCGCATCATGATCTGAAAAGAATACCTTTACTATTTCTGCCTTTCTGCATTTGAATTTAAGGTTTTTATATACTAATATATGATCAATTTTTGTATAGGTTCCATGAATTGCCGAGAAGAAAGTGTATTCCTTTCTGTCTCCATCTAGATTTCTCCAAAGAGCTATCATATCTAACTTTTCTAGAATTCTATTTACCTCTTTGACTTCTTTCTTATTTATTTTTTGGTTTGATTTATCTAATTCTGAGAGTGCAAGGTTTAGATCTCCCACTATTATAATTTTGCTGTCTATTTCTTGTTGCAGCTCTCTTAATTTCTCTTTGTACATATATGTTTAATATTGATATTGCTTCATTATCCATGCTACCCTTTAGCAAGACATAGTGCCCTTCCTTATCTCTTTTAATTAGATCAATTTTTGCTTTTGCTTGATCTGAGATCAGGCTGGCTACCCCTGCTTTTCTAACTTCACCTGAAGCATAGTAAATTCTGCTCCAACCTTTTACTTTTACTCTGTATGTATTGCTCTGCTTCAAGTGTGTTTCCTGTAAACAACATATTATAGGACTCTGACTTTTAATCCAGTCTGCTAACCATTTCCTTTTTATGGGGAAGTTTACCCCATTCACATTTATGGTTAAAATTACTAATTCTGTATTACTTGCCATCTTGTTAACCCTTGCTTATGCTTTTCTCCTTTCTTTCCCCCTTATCCCCTCCCCAGTATTGAACTTGTGAGCACCACTTGTTTCTCACAGCCCTCCCTTTTTATTATCTCTCCTCTACTTTAGAGTTCCTCCCCCTTTCTTACCCCTTTTATTCACAGTTCTGTATTTCCTTCTGCCTCACTTACTCCTTCCCTTTTCACTTTCTCCCTCCCACTTTTCAATGCAATAGGAGAAGTTTCATTGCAAATTGAATATGTTTTGTTAGAATTCTTACAAGATGCAAAGTCAGTGGAATTGAGGAGATAATGGTTAAATCTAATTTAGCATTGATTTAATCCTACAACAAATAATGGTTTCCTAGTGATGTAATATTGGAGTATACTGTGTGCAGTATATAATCAAGAAGCTCTCAGGGCCAAAGGGCACTCTGGAAGATTGAGAAGCCAAGATTCAATTGGGCAGAATGAAGGAAGACAGAGAAGAGGTGGCAGGCTGTCCTATGGAGAACACTGAAACCAAGATCCGGAAGGCCTCCAGAAAGCCAGCAGTGCTCCAAGTGAAGGAAAGAGAAAATAAAGGACTTGGACTTTAACCCCTGGGTGCATTTGAGGTGATTATTACATGGAACTAAAACTAAGGCAGCCTCCAGAAGCCCCCCCAAGAAATCTGCTCCCAGAGAACAAATATATTTTAGAGAAAAGAACATTACAATGTTTAATATTTTTCTCTTTAAGCCAATTGATAAGAGTGAAATACACAGTGTTTATCCCCCTCCCTTCTTTTTCTCAGATATAATAGGTTTCCTTGCCTCTTTGTGAGATGTAATACCCCCACTTTACCCTTTTTCTAGGACAATTTCCTTTCCACCTCCAGTTTCTAGAACAAATTATACACGCGTTCTTTTTATATCTTTATAACATATAGTTCCCAAGATTTCTTTTTACTTTTTTAGGTTTCTCTTGAGTCCTATATTTGAAGATCAAACTTTTTATTTAGTCTGGATTTTTCATCAGAAATAGATGAAATTCACCTATTTCACTGAATGTCCATCTTCTTCCCTGGGAAAAAAATGCTCATTTTGGCTGGGTAAGTTATTCTTGGATGCATATCAACTTCCTTAGCTTTTTGGAATATCAGATTCCAGGCCCTTAAATCCTTTAATGGGGATGCTTCTAGATCCTCAGTAATCCATATTTGGCTCCTCTATATTTGAATTGATTTTTTCTAGCAGCTTGTAGTATTTTTCCTTGGAATTTAGCCACTATGTTTCTTGGAGTTTTGATTTTAGGGTCCCTTTCAGTAGGTGATTGTGAATTATTTCAATGTCTATTTTACCCTCTGTTTCTATTACATCTGGGCAGTTCTCTTTGATAATTTCCTGGAAAATAGTATGCAAGCTCTTTTTTTCATCATATTTTTCAGGAAGTCCAATAATTCTCAGATTCTCTCTCCTAGATCTATTTTCCAGGTCTGTTGTTTTCCCAATAAGGTATTTGACATTTTTTTCCATTGTTTCTTTCTTTCTTTCTTTTTTTTTTTTTTTTTTTTTTTTTTTTTTTTGCTTGATTGATTCTTGGTGTGTCCTTGAGTCATTCAATTCCATTTGTTCAATTCTGATTTTTAATGAATTATTTTCTTCATTTACTTTTTAATATCTTTTTCTAATTGTCGAATTGAGTTTTTAAGTGAGTTGTTTTGTTCTATGGAATTTTTTTTTCATTTCACCAATTTTATTTTTCCAATTCACTGATTCTGTTTTCCTTGCAATTGTTTACCTTTTCCAATTCACTAATTCTATTTTTCAAGGATTTCATTTCCTTATCCACTCTATCTTTTAATGACTTATCCAAACCCTCTTGCCAAGCTTCCCTTTCCTTTTCCCGTTTTTCTTCTAGCTCTCTTGTGAGACCCTTTTTAAGTTTTTCTATGAGAGTCTTGTGTGTTGAGGACCAGATCTTATCACCTTTTGGGGATTCATCTGGAGACAATCTGTTTTTAGTCTCCTCGGGGTTAAAACTCTGCTCTCAAAAAAAAAAAAAAAGCAAGACAACAACAACAACAATAACAACCAAAAAAAACAAAAAACAAACAAACAAAAAAAAAACCTCTGCTCTCTATCCATATAGAAGCTATCGATAGAGCCCGTTTTGATTTTTTGCTCATTTTGTCAAAGAACAATCAGCAAACTAAAAAAAAAAAAATTGCAGTCTGCTTTTTTTGAGGGGTGGAGGGGCTGAATGATTTTACCAAGCTTCCTCTACAGACTTCAGGGAGCAGCAATGAGGCACTAGCAGGAAAGCAATGGTTGCACTGTGTCTGCACTCTGAGACTGAGAGCATGCTGAGACGCTCTGGGTGGGTATGGTATTTATAGCTTCTCTGCTGATCTACTGGCTTGCTGCCAGGGCAAATTATCCATACTATGGTAAAGTTCTCCCTGCAGAAATGGCTGAGCTCACTCCCCATCCCCTTCAGTTCTGTTCTATGTGAGCTGCCTTCTGTACTCTCACTGTCTGCTGCTCTGCTGCTGCCTGCCTTCAGTCTGTGCCTGATCTAATCATCCCCGCCCATGAGCAAAAACAGACCTTTTCTGGTGAATTTCAAGCATATCTTCTGTTGGTAATTATTTGTGGGTTTTTTCAGTCAAGCACTAATTCCAAAGCCTTGTTATGAAAAAATTTTCTGAGAACAAGACGGAGCTTAAATAGAATAGAATAGACGGAGCTGTGTCCTCTCCCCATCTTGGCCGGAAGATGGATGATTCTTTTAAACATATTTCTAATTCTTTAAAAAACATATATCCATATTCATCATATTGCACAAGAAAAATCAGATCAAAAGGGGGAAAAAAACTATGAGGAAAAAAAACCAAGCAAACAACAACAAAAAGGTGAAAATACTATGTTTTGATACATATTTTGTCTCCATAGTTCTCTCTTGGGATGCAAATGGCACTTTCCCATCACAAGTCTATTGGAATTATCTTGAATCATTTTGTTGAAAAGAGCCAAATCTACCACAGTTATCATAACATAATCTTGTTACTGTGTACAATGTTGTTTTGGTTCTGCTCACTTCATTTAGCATCAGTTCATGTAAGTCTTTCAGACTTTTCTGAAATCAGACTACTCATCATTTTTCATAGAACAATAATAGTTCACAACCTTTATAAACCATAACTAATTCAACCATTCCCCAGCTGATGAGGATCCACTCAATTTCCAGTTTCTTATCATTACAAAAAGGCTGCTATAAACATTTTTGCAAATTTTTCCCTCTTTTATGATCTCTTGGGATACAGACTCAGTGGAGACACTTCTGGAACAAAGGATATATATAGTTTTGTGGCCCTTTGCTTCTGGTTCCAAATTACCATTCAGAATAGTTAGATCATTTCACAACTCCAACAACAATGAATTAGTGTCCCAGTTTCCCACATTCCTTCCAACCTTTATCATTATCTTTTCCTGTCTTCTCAGCCAATCTGAGAGGTGTGAAGTAGTAAGGAGGCTTCCATTCCAATTAAAAGATAACATATACACATATATAGGCATATATTTTGGTAATGTATACAGAGCGGGGAGGGAGGGGGAGATATATAAAATACCAGCTTCAATAACTTTTCTCATAAAGATTATAAATAATGATTCTGTAGTTTTAAAAGATTTTGGAATATTGAGCAGTGACAATTTAACATCTGGTCCTGAGTCTTTAAAAGAAGGCTTATGGTATAACTGTTATTCTAGAAAGGCTATTAACTGTCATTGTTTAGGAGAAACTAACATGATTGAAAGAAAGAAACTTTTTTTAAATGTATTAAAATGCATAGATAAAACAGATGGAACTATGAACTCTTGTGAAGAAAAGTTATTTAAAAAATTCTTGTATAGTCTTTAAGGTGATTAGAAAATTTTAACTGATAATTGGAGAGTCACCTGTCATTATTATAGAAACACTGGGACAAAATGAAAGAACTATTTCCTGAGAGAAGTGCATTGAGTTCTTATATTATGAACTAATAAGAAGAGGATTCTTGAGACACTTTGGCTATAATCTTGAGAGAGGAGTGTTGAGACTGTATCCAACTGCATCCATCAGTAGCAGTGACTTTTTCATATAACTTAAGACTTTATGTTATTATTTATTTTACTATTCAAAAATTGAATAGGCAGTAACTTTGTTATATTTTTAAAACTAAGAAATCAGGAATTTGGGTAGGCATATACAAAAGTTAAGAACTGCTTAAGAGAAAAATATTAATTCAACTTATTAAATATATTTAATAAACTGGAATGGGAACTAATAGCTAATTGATTGATAGGAAAGATGGAATTTTATTCAGAAAATATCCATTTATGCTCCAGAGGATGAGAATTAATATAATAATGATTCAAGTAAATTGTTAGAAGGTAATTACTCCACCTAGGCTGCATAAAAAGTTATGGTCAATTCAAAACTCTATCAAGGGCAATGGGCTAAATTCCAAATAACTAATAAAGACTTTAAATGATATCAAAGTTTAGAAAGGGTTCAGTGATGCTTGAAAGGATTGAAGAAGAATTCATGGACAAGTTAGAGTTTAACTTGAACTCAAAATGAAAAGAAGGAAACAAGAATTTAAGTACTACTATAGGCCAGGCACTATGTTCAAGTATTTTATGAGTATTATTTCATTTGATTCCCACAACTCAGTGTAAGTGTTTTCCCCATTTTGCAGTTGGAGAAAGTGATACATATAGAAATTAAGTGATTTGCCCAGGATCACATAGCCAGCTTTGTGTGAGGCCATATTAATACTCAAATCTTACTAACTCCAAACCCAACGTTCTATCCCATTGTGCCATCTATCTGCAGTGGGAAAAGGCTGAATTCAAATAATCAGAGAGAGTGAGGAAAGGCATTACAAAATCACAGAATCTCAGAGTAGAACAGGTTTCTCCAAGATCTCTAAGACATCTCTTAAACAAACAGTCTCTCTATATTATCTGCAAGCTAGTTGTCAACCAGTCTTTGATGAAAGATCTTTGTTAAGAAGAGACCATTATTTATTCCAAGGTAAGTCATTATTCTACCATTGGTCAGCTTGAATAGGTAAATCATTTTACACTGAGATGAAATCATGTCTTTATAGCTTTCAAGTATTGCTTCTAGTTATTTCATCTGGAACAAAAAAAAAAACTGTAATTACTCTTTCACATTACATTCCATCATATACTTAAGAAATCTATATTGTCCACAGAAGATACTTAAGATATGTATAACATACATGTGCATGCATGTACACACACACATACACACACAAAGAATGTCAGTTCCATGAATCCAGGAACTGACATTTTATATCTCTGTAGCTCTAATACTGAGCATATGCTGGGTTCTTAAGCTACTTTATGATAGGAAAATGTGTTATACTTTTCTTTGTATTACACTTCCCTACTACCTTGTGGGATTCTGTGGGCATGGGTCATTTCTTTTTGTCTTTGTATCCTAAGAATCTAACAGTATCTGGCACAAATTAGGTACATATTGAGTGTTTGCTGATTGATTAATTCTTAATAAATAATACTGGGATAAGAACAACTTTAATTAAATTTCTAGTATGTATTAAATACTGTGCTAGGTACTTTAGGAAAATAGAAAGTTGAGGTAAGACGCCATCTCTGATTAGAATAAAACTTATAGTAGCACAAAATATAATATAAAGAATACAATTTGAAACTCATATTTGAGGGGTACAGAAAAATGGTATTTATGAGAGATTTACTGGAAAGAAATATTTATTATGAAGCATAGAAGGAAGTATCAACTAGGGGGGAAAGTTTAATTTAAGAGAAGATATATTAATCAGAGGAGAAAACAATATGCAATTTCTATTTTCAAGGGAAAATATTTCAGACAGGAGGAACCAAAATAAAATAAAAGGAGGAACCAAAAGATATAATGAAGCAAAAATTGATAGAATTTGGTAACTGATTAGATATGGGGAAGAAGGAAAAAGAGGAAGTAAGAATTGTCTAAGATATGAAGCCTGAATACTATTTTCTGATTTGGAGAAATTGGTTAAATATTTATTTATCTTGCCTCCTCAGGATTTTCCATAATGAGTTGTTCAAGTTATTCTATCACAGTGAAATATTGCATAAGCAAATATATTAAAAATAGAGCTAAAGATAAATATGCTCTTTCAAATTCTGGCCCTACATGATAAATGTTACTTTTTTTTTCTTTGTAAAATGAAAGGGTCAACCTAGATGATCTCTAAAATCTCTTAAATCTATGATCCCTTCTTGGTTCAATATCTAGGCTCCCAATCCTAACCTTCCCACTCTGGAAAGACTGTCAAGAACTACCTCTGTTAAAGCAGGAATACAAGAGGAAAAAGGAAATGGAAGACAGAACCAAGAAGACCAAAATATATCTGAAATATAGCATAGATAGTATCCTTTTTTGAAATATCAGCAATCAGAGCCAAGATGGCAGCATAAGAGCAGGAATTCACCTTAAATCTGTCAAATTCCTCCCCAACTTCAAAGTATAGTCTCAAAATAAATTGTGGGGTAGCAGAACCAACAATATTATGAGGTAAAACAAATTCTCAGCTCAAGGCAACTTAGAAAATTTGAAAGGAAAGATATGTTTCACTGAGGTAAGAGTAGAGTGTGATCTAGCTTAAATCTTGTCCAAGAAAGACTGCATCAGGCCTTTGAGAGTGCTGGATTCTGGAGCAAACATTAACTATTCAGAAAGAGATTATAGGGGATCTTTTTTCTGAAATTAGAAGAAAGACTTGTTTCATTGATACATATTTCTGGGTCATAGTCTCAAGGCAAAAAGGAGTACCACCACACTAGATTATAAAGTCACAAAGGAGATAGGCCTCTGGTTACAGTTTCAGGGAGGAAAAGAGTGCTTGTGAACATTCATAAATCAGAGAACAAGCCAGGAGAGCAATGGCCATATCACCTAGAAAGAAATAAAAACTTACAGAGGCTCAGAACTAATTCTAAAAACAGCAAGAGAAAAAGTCTGAAGCTTTCCAACATAGGAACAGAACCTAATTTTAACATAAAGTTAAAAGTCAAAAATAGACTGGAAAATGAGCAAAAAACTAAAACTAAAAAAAGAACTGAAGATAGAAAGTCATCATATTAACAGGGAAGAGCAAAACAAAAATTCAGAAGACAAAGTCAAACAGCTATATGCAGCACTTCAAAGAAAAATATGAATTGATTTCAGGTATCAAAAAACTCAAATAAGAGAGCTAGAGGAAAAATTGTGAGAAAAGGGATGCAAGAATGAGAGTAATGTAAGAAAACCATGGGAAGAGTTTATAACTTAGTAAAGGAGACACAAAAAATACTGAAGATACATTATAAAGCAAAACAGGCAAATGGGGCACAAACAGCCAATGAAGAGAAGAAATCTTTAAAAAGCAGAATTGACCAAATAGGAAAAGAACATATATCCTTTATATAGAAGAAAATAATCCTTTAAAAATTATAATTGGGCTGTTGGGAGCTAATGACTCCATGAGACATACATAAAGCAAAATCAAAAGAATGGAAAAAAATGGAAGAAAATATGAAATACCACACTGAAAATAGATCCCAGAGGAAGAAATTATAAATTTTTGGACTACCTAAAATACAATATCAAAGAAAGAACTCAGATATAATATTTCAGGAAATTGTTAAGGAAAACTACCTTGACATCCTAGAACCAAAAGGCCAAATTGAAATTGAAAGAAACCATCATTAATGTCCTGAAAGAGATCTCAAAATTAAAATTTCCAGAAATATTATAGCCAAACTCCAGCACTCCCAAGTCAGGAAGAAAATATTGTAAGCAGGCAAAAAAAAATAATTTAAATATCATGGAGCTACAGTTAGAATAATACAAGATTTGTCAGCTTTTACATTAAAGGATTAGAGGGCCTGGAATATGAG
The DNA here is from genome assembly GCF_016432865.1 of Antechinus flavipes. Classification (NCBI taxonomy): domain Eukaryota; kingdom Metazoa; phylum Chordata; class Mammalia; order Dasyuromorphia; family Dasyuridae; genus Antechinus; species Antechinus flavipes. Next base: position 400,560,523 of record NC_067400.1, read on the forward strand.
ATTCGAGAAGGCAAAGGTATTGGAATTACAAACACGATTTACCTATATAACAAAGCTGAGTCTAATTCTTCAGGAATTAAAAAAAAAGATATTTAATTAAATAGAGGACTTTCAAGCATTCCTTTTGAAAAAAATAAAGCTGGAAAGAAAATTTAACTTCTAAATACAAGACTCCATAGAAGCTAAAAAGGAAAACAGGAAAGAGAAATCATACATGATTTGATAAAGTTAAACTTTACATTCCCAGATGAGGGGATAATATGTGTCACTTCTAAGAACTCTATCATTATTAGCAGTTTAAAGGAGTACACATAAAGAAAAGTCACATGAGTGAATTGACTATGATGATGTAATATCTTAAAAAAAATAAAATGGGAAAAGAGAATATACAAATGTGTTCTAAGAGAAGGGAGAGGTAGAATGAGATAAATTATCTCATATATTTCTGTATTCTAATTCTAATCATTAGACTGCACAATGAAAAGCTATATCAAAGAATAATTTATTATTTTTCAAAAGCTACCTTATTTTGCAAGGAAACCTGGGAAAGTTTACTTTGGTGCAACTACATTTTGAAGAATAGTCTAAATTAAAATATCTTGGCCCCAATCACATCAAAGTAAGAATTAATCACTGGTTTGTGGTAGACAATGGGAGTGAATGATTTCAAAGGGGTGGGGAGTAGCTCAGTATGTTTGTAGAATTTGCTGTTTGGAAAGATAGCTGACACAGATGAGAATAGAATGAAAGTTTATATGAGACATCAAATAACAGTTGGTCTGCGTTGTGTTCAAAATAGTTTCTTTTCTTTCTTTCTTTTTTTTTTTTAACAAATTGTGTTTAGGCTTAAAATTCAAGGAAACTGGAAATTCAGACAAAAAATTTCCTATAGTTAAGAATTATATATTGCTATAAGTACCACTAACATAACAAAAAGTGACATACATATGAGTGGGCACTCAAGTGATTTATCAATATGGACAACTAAGTCTGAAAAACACAACTTCAATTGTTCTACTAGACACAGATTTTACTGCTGGGACCTCACTCAGAGCTCTGGAGAAATTTATATATACAAGGAATTTTTGTAATTTTAAGCTTATTAATACAAGGTGTCTCAAAAATCTTGGTGTAGTTTTTAAGCTTACAAAAGTTTAAAGTATTACTTGTTGTTAGTAAAAACACTGAATTGATTTGTCATTTCCTTCTCTAGCTCATTTTATATAAGCCAGAGAACAGAGGCAAACAGGTTTAAAGTCACACAGCTAAGGCCAGTTATGAACTCAGGAAAATAGGTCTTCCTGACTCTGGGCTGAGAATTCTATCCACTGCATCACCTAAATGTCCCAAGAGAAAAAAAATTTTTTGAATCACTACTTTTCAGGTATGTCTAACTCTTTGTGATTTCATAATTGGGTTTTCTTGGCAAAAATATTAAAGTGGTTTGCTATTTCCTTCTCTATCTTGTTTTACAGAAGAGGAAACTGAGGTAAGTAGAGTTAGTGCCTATCCAAGATTATAGAGCAAGTATCTGAGATGGATTTGAACTCAGGTCTTCCTAACTCCAGTCCTGGTACTCTCCTTGAGAAGTCTTAATATTTATTATTTTTTTTTCTTTCATGTTACAATGCTCCCAAGTTCAAATTCAATCTCAGATACTAGAGATCTCTAATATCTCTCCCAGCATTTTTGCCAAGAAAATCAACGATATAGCATAAATTTAAATATTATTTAGTATAAGATGCTTTCTTATTTTAATATTTATTATTGATTTTATACTCAGAATAATATTCTGAGGAGAGTACAGAAGGTAATATTATTACTATCACATGTTACATACAAGGAAGCTGAGATCCAAAGAGATAAAGTCTTGCAGTTAGTGCAGTTAGTCAAATATCAGAGCCAGAACTCTCATCTTCTATCCACTGATGTTCTGCTGTTATTGTTGGCATACTTCTCTTACTGTTTCATGTGAAAATCAGAGAAGGAAAAAAAAACTGAGAGTCAATCAATGAAAATTCATTAATATTTGCTGCTCTATCCTGTCAGAGAAAGGAAAGAGGGAGGGAGGGAAGGAAGGAAGGAAGGAAGGAAGGAAGGAAGGAAGGAAGGAAGGAAGGAAGGAAGGAAGGAAGGAAGGAAGGAAGGAAGGAAAGAAGAAAAAGAGAGAGGGAAAGAAGGAGGGAGGAAGGAAGAAAAAGAGGAAGAGAGGGAGGGAGGGAGGGAGAGAGGGAAGGAAGAGAAAGAAAGGAAAAAAGAAAGAGAGAAAAAGGAAGGAAGAAAGGAAGGAAGGAAAGAAGAAAGAAAGAAAGAAATATGGAAGGAAAGGAGGGAAGAGGGAAGAGGGAAGAACTGATGGCTGTAGCTATTATTTTCCAAAAAGCAACCTGCCCCTAATGTAAGATATTTAAAAGGAGCAATTTTATACATTTTTATGTCTTATAAGTTTTATTTCAAAATACCAGGAACTCTGCAATTTTTTGTTGTTGGTGCTGCTGCTGTTGCTTTTAAATGAACTATATATTTTGAGATCTAGCACAAAATGCCTACTAAATATTAAAAGTATGGATTTCTTAGGTTCAAAATATTTAATGGATGTTAATGCTACATAAGGTATAAGCAAAAATGCATTACTGGAATAGCAAATTGGGATAGAGATGATAAGGCTAATAAATTGGGTTGCTGTTATTTGTCTTTGAGACGTCAGAATCTATTAGAGTGAAAATCAATTCCCCAACTGGAATTTCAAAAAAGTAGTGGTGGTGGAAGGGGAATATCCTGAAATAATAATAGCGTCCTCCCTAGAAAGCACAGCAGTTTTCATAAAAAACTCTTAACCTACCATGGCCCAAGAACAAAGGAATCCTTCATTCTACTATTTGAAACCAGATTTACAAAGATTTATTTTTTAAACAATAAAGAAAATTAAAATCTTCATTGAACTTTAAATGGAATTTTATTTCTGAAAGTCTAGATGGCTAAGATTTTGCAGAGTAGAGAGCACAGGAACAGTGTCAAAAGGGGAGATTAAATTAGAAATTAAAATCAAATCCAGATGATGCTGACTCAAAGATGTTAAAATCCCTAAGCTGTTTCTGTAGAACTGCTAGTGTTCTATATGCACTAAAGAAATGGCTTGGGATATATAATCTTCTCTAGAGACTGTTAAGAATCAGACTATATCCTCCCACCCCATCTGCTCAGGGTGACATTTATGTTACTATGTGGGAACACAGCATCTTACTTTCAGCTGCTGTTATTTATGGCACCTGAAATCTATTACATTATTGGATGAGTTGACTGCCAGAGGATCCTAGGGAAATTGGTTCAAGTACAGGAAAGCTTAGAAATTTCTGATATCATCTGAGGGTAACATGCATATGGAATAACTCAAGCCTTTTACCAAAAAGCATCTTTTACTTATTGACCTACTTTTGAAAACTCATAAGAAATTCATTTTTAAAAATCACAAGAAAAATTTAAAGAGTGACTGACCTTGTAAGTATCATCATCTCAATTCTAAAGTTTCCACAGTCAATCCTAATTTTTTTAATCTTTTGGGTCAAGTCCTTTACACAGTTGTCACAAAATCCACAGCTTCCCAAGTGACTACATTACACAATTTTTATCATTCTAGCATAAATGTTTGTAACCTATATTAATTTTGTTGTCCCCTTCCCCAATCTATCATTTATCTTCTGTTTGTCTTGAGATAGATTTTCATTTCACGGTATTATTTTTACTGACAAATAAACAGGAGCACTCAAACACTGTAATAGAGAAAAGGAGGAGGGAAAATATCTCTATGTAAGTAGTTTCCCTGCCCCTATAGACCTATCAGATTACTTTGTTCTATCTCATAATTCACAGTAAGTTACATTACCTCAATCTCTGTTCTTTGATGTCTCCAATGTATTCTCCTACAACTGCCCAGATCAAATGACTTAACAATTTGTGATTTCTTCTTTCCTATCTAAGCTACTTGTGGAATTGAGGCAATTTATATATTTATATATTTATATAATTTATATATTTCTAGCTATTTTTATCAAATAGTGAATTCTTGTCCCAAAAGCTTGGATCATTTGATTTATCAAATTCTAGATTACTATTATCATTTATTACTGTACATTGTGCACCTGATATATTGCATTGATGAAACATTCTATTTCTTATCCAACGTATATTATTTTGATAATGACAACTTTGTAATATAGTTTGAAATCTGGTACTCTTCCTTTCTTCACATTTATTTTCATTGATTCCCCTGCTATTCTTGACTTTTTGTACTTCAAGATGGATTTTGTTATGATTTATTCCAGATCTACAGAATAATTCTATAAAAATTTGATTGGTGCTGAATGAATCAATTAATTTAGGTAGAATTATCATTTTGTTATATCAGCCTACCTCAAATAAGTTCTTTATATTCAAATGTTGAAAATGAGACCTTTATTAAAGAAACTTGGTGTAAAGTTGTTGTTGTTGTTGTTGATTTTTTTGCAATTACTTTTTGCCCTTCTAATTTTAGCTACAGTTATCCTTTCACATTATGTTTCCCTCATTGTGGTTTTAATATATTATGGACTGGCATAAGAAATTAAATGGGAATTTTTGGAAGCTTTGTAGTAGTTGAAGATGTTACATAAAGGCCAAGAGATAACACAAAAAGTTTAGAAACCTATAAAAGTTTAGAATTGTAGAGCTTTTAGAATATACTTTGAGTATTTTAAAATAAAAGTATGTACTTTTAAAGTTAGACCATAAAGACCATCTAGACTCAAATAAAAGGCAAAGACAAAGTCTCAGTAAGAGTAAAATCACAAAACATACCAGCAAACTTTTTAAACCTCATTTCCCAACTATACATAATTTAAAAGATGTGGCTGGAATCAAATCTTTTCTTCATCAGTCTGGGGAAAACCAGAGTATAGGAACTCCTTCCTCCTGTACAGATAGGTAATGATTTCAAACTATATTACAAAGTTGTCATTATCAAAATAATATACGTTGGATAAGAAATAGAATGTTTCATCAATGCAATGTATCAGGTGCACAATGTACAGTAATAAATGATAATAGTAATCTAGAATTTGATAAATCAAATGATCCAAGCTTTTGGGACAAGAATTCACTATTTGATAAAAATAGCTAGAAAACTGGAAAACAGTCTGGCAGAAACTAGACAGAGACCAACATTTCACACAGAATACCAATATAAGCTCAAAATGGATACATGATTTAGACATGAAGGGTGATACTATAAGCAAATTGGGGGAGAATGGAAAAATTTGCCTCTTAAATCTATAGATATGGAAAGAATATATGACCAAACAAGAGACAGAAAGGATCACAGGAGGTAAAATGTATAATTTTGATTACATAAAATTAAAAAGATTTTATGCAAGCAAAATCAGTGTGGCCCAAACTAGAAGGAAAGCAAGAAACTGGGGAGGGCAGGATGGGTACTGAGAAGGGGAGATATTCACCAATTGAAAATAGTCAAAAGGATATAAAAAGGCAGTTTTCAGAAGCAGGAATCTCAGCTCTCAATAGTCATATAAAATGCTCTAAATTACTAATAATTAGATAAATAAAAATTTTAAAAACTCTGAGTTACCATATCATACCCAAGGTGAGATTGGCTAAAGAGAAAGAAAAGGAAAATAACAAGCACTCGAGCGGATGTGGCAAAATAGATTCACTAATGTACTGTTGGCAAAGTTGTGAACTTGTCCAACCATTTTAGAGAACAATATGAAACAACGTCTGTCTTTTGACTCAGTAATACCACTATGAAGTCTATACCCCAAAGAGATCAAAGATAAAGGAAAAAGATCCTATATGTACCAAAAGGATGCCCATCAATTGGGGAATTATATGAACACACTACAATGCTATAAAAAATGATGAGGAAGCTTGTTTCATTAAAATCTGTTAGACATATATGAACTTATCCATAACAGTATATACAGTAACAGAAATACTGTAAGGATTATTAACTGTAAAAACTCAGCTACCCTGATTGATACAGTGATCCAAGAAAATTCCAAAGGACTTATGACAAAAAATACCATCCACCTCTAATGAGAAAAATGATAAAGTCTAAGTGTCTATTAAAGCATTTGGTTTACACATTATTTTTTTTTTGCTTTTTTGACAATATGGCTAATATAGAAATATGTTTTATATGTCTTTAATGTATAATGGGGTATCACTGATTGCTTTTTCAAGGAGTGGGAAGAGAGAGAGAAAGAGAGAGAGAGAGAGAATATGAAGTTCAGATTTTTTTAAAAAAATAATGTTTAAAAATGTAATTTTGAAATGTTTTTAAAATAAAATACAATTTAATAATGAGAATAAAGAAAAAAAATAAAGAATAAAGAAAGAAATTAAATTTGTAAAAACAAGAGTTATTCTTGAATTCAAAAATGACCAATTGAAAAATGCTCTAAAGGTAAACAGGAAAAGCGAACAAACACTTTTTGTCTACTACATACTAAGTTCTGTACTAAAAGCATTAAAATATTATCTGACTTGAAATAATCACGCAATTGTTTTAGTAAAACTCCATGCTCTCAATAGTCACATTTAAAATTCTTCAAGTCCCTAATAATTAGACAAATAAAAATTAAAGCAACTCTGAGATTCTATGTCATATCTATGATTGTCAATGATGACAAAGAAGAAAGTGATAAATATTAGAGGAGCTGTATGAAAATTGGCATACTAATGCATTATAGATGAAGTGTGAATTCACCTAGACATTCTGGAAAACATTCCAAACTGCACTCAAAAACACAATACCTTGGACATAGCCTTTGATCCAGTGTTTTAATTCTAAGAAGCATATACTGCATACAGCTTAAGAAAAAAGGTACCCATATGTACAAACATATTTATGGTAGTTCCTTTCATAATAGCAAAGCTAGAAAATAACTGCATGAAATTGTCCACCTACCAGGGAATGACTAAAAAATTCATCACATATGAATGTAATTATTGAGCCATAAAAATGATAAAATGAACACTTTAAGAGGAAACTGAGAAGACATTTGAAATGATGCAGAATCAAATGAGCAAAATCTGTAAAACAATTCATAAATTGACAGTATAAAGGAAAACAATTTTGAAAGTCTTTAGAAATCTGATGGATGAAATGTCAAACAAAAATTCCAGAGTACTGATGATGAAACATTCTAACAGAGAAGAAATGGATTAAAAATGCAAAATCCAAAATATATTTTAATAATGATCAATGAGGAAATCTGCTTCATTTGATTATATATACTAGACATGAGGGTTTTTTTCTGTTTCTCACTTGTGTCAAAATAGGTGGAAGAGAAATAAATGCATGTTGAATGCAATAATAAGAGAATGTTTTTTAAACACATCCATATTTAGAGACAATTCTACCCATTAGTTATGATGACTAATTCTTCCCAGAAAAAAATTACCCTTCACTGTATCATTTTACTTTAAATTCATACTCTCTTAAAATTGCCTCAGACTCCATTTTACTCAAGCAAATAAAATTATAGCAGCATATTAAGAGATTCCAAAGTTCACGATTATTTAACAATACAGGAGTACATTTTGACAATTTAACTCTTACCTTCTTCTAGAATATTAAGCAAGGCTCAGTGAAGCATCAAAAGGAAGAAAACCAGAATTTTGCCAGACAGAAAATATAAAGTGTTCTGTTCACATCCTAACTACAATTAACCATCATCTTTCCCTCTTCCAAGTTCAAGTATTCCTTGCTTAATCTAATAGGGGGGAGAAAAAAACAAAGTTTGGGGATAACAATTGATCAAATTCCCTCCCTCCTTTTATAAAGCAGAAATTTGAAAGAAATTTCATCATCCTCAATTATTACTAAACCTCGAAGTTATTGTTCTTTACCCAGGGACATTGCACATGTTCCCATAAATTTTGTCTTGGACTTGAAGCTGCCAATCAACTGATCTTGTTTGATAATTTAAGGTTAGTTATTTATAGAGTTAAATTAATGTTCTACATTTTAGGAGATTATTTTCTTTTAAAAATTCTCTAAAATAAAATGTTTTTTTTTTTCCTCACGGAATCTTGATAATAAATGGTGACTATGATGACAAAATATTGGCATAAGTCTGTCACTTGAAGATTGTGTTTTATGGGACAGCAAGATGGCAAAGTGGATAGAGCATCAGCCCTAAAGTCAGGAGCACCTGAGTTCATTCAAATCTACCCTCAGACACTTAACACTTCCCAGCTGTGTTGTCCTGGGCGAGTCACTTAACCCCAATTGCCTCAGGAAAAAACATTTTACTCTAATACTTCATAGTGGAAGAAGGCAAGTGGTCCTAGATTCATAACAAATGGTTAACTCTTTTAGAAAGATTATGAGTATAATATCAACAAGTCATATCTGTATTGTGATTTCCAACATAAGTACAATGACATTATCACTAGTAAGTTACCATTTGATGAGGAATTCTTTGGGCGTGGCAATATACCACAAGCTATGGAGAGATAACTAATAGACATGTTCTACTGCTGTCTTCATTCTTAGATAACAACTCAAGAAAGTCCATAGCATATTTAATCCCTTTCCCTTTATTTTAGAGGACATGGACAAGAGTCACACAAGACAAAACAAGTAAGAATGAACTCTGATCTATATTACTGAAGGGAAGAATACCACATCAATAAAGTCATAGACTTACTGAAGAATATATATGAATGGATGGAATAAGATTTTATTGAGTACCTATTATATGCTAGGCACTGTGCTAACTGCTTTATAAATATTTCATTTGATTTTAACATCATGAATAAAAAACATCTTTAAATTGCTCAAATTTCTATAGGGATAAGTGAAATAATCATGTATTATCAAATTTGAGAGGTTCAAAAGGAAGAAATAAAGTGCAGGACCTTTTTTAAAGCATAAGTCATCAAAATAAATTTGATTCATTTTTTGTAACGACTGAAAGTTATTTCCTAATTACTTAGTATAGTATCTTATGTGAAATGACAATTAAATTCATTCACTCCAGGACCTAAAGGAAGGCATTTATAACAAATACATATTATCAACTACTATGTAAAAATAATTCCTAGTTACTATTACCAAAAAAGAAAAAGACATATGTATTTAAATAGCATAAACTCTAATATATCAATGTAGCCTAGGCCATATGTGAATAATATTATGTGAATAATATTATGTGCATATTTGTATTTATGCATATATACGTATATAGTATGTACATTTACATATATGTATGTATAGAAAGTTGCAGATTTGCCAATACAATTCCAGTATACAAAAAGAATCCTTATCATTATCAGATAGAGATAGTTTAGAGAAAACCTACATTTTTTATAAGCCAAATAATCACAGCATTTTCCTACAAATCTTGAAGGCCTATAAACAGGAATTATTATGCCAGAGCACTTATTTTAACAATACCTGATGGAAAACACTATAAATATTTTCTACCTCAAAGAATCTGGGCAAAAGTAGGTTTAAATAATTAGCCAAAGTTATGCAATTAGTAATAATGTTGATGGTGTCTGAACCTCAGGAAAATCTTAATAGAGAAACAACTCTCTTATTCAGATAGGATGACATTTTGTTGTGAAAACATTTGATAGGGGCAGATTGAAAACATTGAAAACTAATTATGAAAAAGGGTGTATCTCAAATTTAACAAGTCCTCACAGGTTTTTCCAATGTATTTTTTTTCTTAAGTGTATGAAAAGTTTATGATACAATTGCTGGTGACAAGTAATGATGATGGCTTTCTGCATGTTAGTCTTGGGAAAGAGGGAAGTGGTGATAACATTAAAAATCATCACAAATAGCAGTGTAGAATAATGGAAGGAATACTGACAAAAGTCAGGAGCCTCATAGATTTAGTCTCTGGCTTTAACATTATCCTCTTGATTAAGTCAATTATCTGTTAAGTAGAATAATAATGCTTACACTAATTTCACAGGGTTGTTGGAAAGAATATATAATCTAAAATGCTATATAAATGTGAGGTTTTTAATTTATCAGAATACCCATCTTAAATCTTTTATGCTTGGGACAAAGTATTTATTCATAATTTTACTTGTTTTATAATTTTGTAATCACATAAGGATTGATTGATGCGCTGTCACACATACTTCATTTATTTTGTTGTTTTTCAACTAATTTTAAGCTAAATACATACATATGTATATATATATATATATATATATATATAATCAGTTTTGATTTCTATAAATTCCAGACTTAGAAATAAGATTTCTCTGCAAAGTTGCTTCAGTTCTACTAGCATATGTTAAATGCTTGTTATGTACAAGATATTATGTTAGACTTAGGGATAATAAGACCAACAAAAGTGACTATTGAATATACACTCCTATATTTGGATAATATGGAGAGGGGTGTATATGCATATTTGTATAAACACAGAGAGAAATATGTATATATAATATATATTGAATTACCAAAGAAAATTTGTGACCACCGCTTTAGCACCCAGGATACTTCAGAATCAGCCGGAGTCAGGATAAGCAAAAGTCCTTGGTCTTTATTCTTGGTCTTTAGACGCAGGATTGAACAAGATGGAAGCAGAATCTCCGCAACTGCCTTCTCTCTCGTCTACCACCAAAGAGTGTGACTCTGGCTAGTCTTACTCCACCCCCTAGTCCCTTCTACAATCCTCTGTATACACTAATCATCGCGCCAGCACAGAATAGTGGGAAGGACCATTTTCCAAGCATATGCCCATACAGTATTGTCCAATCAGTAGTCAGCCTCAAGTGCTCGGCAGTTCTGACTTCAATGCATTGCCGCAATAGTTTCAGCCCTCTACAAAAATTGAATATGTGAAAATTAAAAATTAAAATGAAGTCACTATTTAAATTACAACATATGAAAATATTTTTTCCACAATGTACTAATGAAATGTATAATCAACAGTATAACACATGTAATTTTCAAGACTATCTTATTATAGTGCTAGATATAAAGAAGTTAGAAGTATGAGACACCATAGAGATCATCTAATCTAACCTTCTTTTATGGCTAAGGAAAATGAGGCTCAAGGAAGCAACAGAATTTTCCAAAGGTTACACAGGGAGTCAACAGTCAAGCTAATATTAGAATCCACAATGTCTGATTCTAAATACAGGTTTTCTCTTATACTATGCTGCCTCACCATTCCTAGGTTATTCTCCTTATATCTGAGGAATGAAGAAAACACCTCTAACAAAACTTCTCCAAATTGTCTTGACTTATTTCTTCCTCTACTTCCTTTGAATATTCTGGGTGATCTGAGAGAATAGAATGTAATTGTGGCAAATTCAACCAGCCCCAAAGCTGAACCTGGCTACCTCTTTATTTCTAGCAAAAGTTAGCATAATTATACAATTAGGGCTCTGTAAATTGGAAAAAACAAATTCATCTTAATAAGCAAGTATTCATTACTAGCTAGGTGAAAAATAATGTAATAATGTTTGTTAAAATAGTCCTCTTCCCTCCTTGGAGGAGAGAGATACATGACATACACAAATAACTGTAACACAAAATAACATATTTTAAACATATTAAAGAGATTCAAAGAAAATACTACCTATGTTCCAAGAGGGAAAATTATTTTTTGATTAAGAAGAAGAAAAAAGTTTCTTGGAACTTACAGAATTTGATTTATTCTTTTACAGAACGACTAGGAACTGAAATAAAATTGACAATTCTAACAATAAGGAAGAAAAAATTGGAAGCATAGGGACCAGCAAAAGTAAAGGCAGTGAAAAAGTGGAAATACAACTTACAAATTTGACAATAATATGGAGTATGTGAAAAGAAATATTATTTTAAGTAATGTGAAAGAAGAAATGACAGTGCTTTATATCTGATCTAAAAAGAGTAAGGTGTACAATTCCGTATCTTATTTGCTCCTCTTCTTACAGGAAAGGCAAGTCATCATAGCATGACTAAAAGTAGTAATGCTATTTTAAGATAGTATCATGCAATAGAAACTAAGTTTTTACTATGGAAAATTTAAGTATTCACAAACTATTTACAATTTATACATAATTCATTTCCAATATTACAACCATTTTTTTTTACTTTACCATTCTTTTATTTCTCAATATTTTAAACGTGTAATGAATCATGAATATTTATAGTGTCATTGTTTTCATGAAAACTAACCAGTGACACTAACTATAAACTAAGTTGCTAATTTTTCCACTATAGATAAAAACCTAAGACTGCTATTCATCACTTATTGATCCCCAATTCTATTTCCCCTTTCCTTCTTTATTCTGCCTAGAAGTGATCCAGTTTTTAGCTGGATACCCCTTGAAACAATAACAATATCAGGACTTCTTAACCTAGCATTCACACTCATTCATAATCAGTAGGCATGATGTAATAGAAAGAATCAAAATCTCTCATAAGAGAAATGGAAATTAAAATTCAGCAAATTAGCAGCTGATAAAACATAGACATGAATACATTAATATTCTGTGAATTTTTAAGTAGTCTAGAAACAATCTGACAGGATAACAAGCAAGTATCTCAAATGTCTGTACTCTAGCAAGTCCAGGGTACATAATCGGCAGTTAATAAAGTTTTATTATTATTCATTTTCTACATACCTGAATCCTTACTTTTGATCCAGAGATCCCTTGGCTAGACATATAACCCAATAAGACTAAAGGTAAAAAGATACAATATATTCCAAAATATTTGTAGCAGCACTTTTTATAGTAGCAAAAAAAAAAATTGATCAAAACAACCAACCAAATAACAAACCAAAAACCCTGGGAAAATGTCCATTGATTAATAAGTGGATAAACAAAATTTGGTACAATAATCTAATGGAATATTACTTCATTGAATGCAATAATGCATATGAAGAATAGACAAAGTTCTAGAAAGTTTTATATGAGCTCATAAAAATGAAGTAATCAAAATCATGAAAATAATATATGTGAAAATTACAAGAAAGGAAATAAAATAACAACAATAAAAACAAAACATGGAATAATTAAAACGACTGATCTTGGTTCAGAAGAAGAGATTATAAGACTACTCCTCCCTTCCTTCTTTTGAAGATTTAGGAAACTGTGGAGTATATTTGATTAATATGTTAATTTTGCTGAACTGATTTTCTGTCTTTTTCTTTTTATTCTTTGTTATAATAGTAGGGAATGGGAAGAGGTCTACAATCCATTCTCAACATTCTTGTATTTAATTTTCATGACTTCCAGAATTATCATGATTTTATTAGTAATGTCATTTTCACTTTCTCATAAAAAGAAACAAGTTTGCACAAGTTTGTAGAACTGCTGGTAGTCTAACAGGCTTCACTGCGCTTGCTCATCCTATTGTTGTAAAGCGCTCCCTATATATTCATGTCACATTTTCATTATTGCCTTTAAAACTCAAAGTTTTGTCTTGAAATTGTGCCTTCAGAAGGTAAATAAGCTCTTTGGGTTCAAAGGCCATCTGTGAAAAGTCAGTGAAGTAGCTTGATGAGAAAATAAAGATATTAAGCAAACTTCATGCTGAAATGTCTGCAGCTGCTATTACTACAATTTTGGTGTTTTAAAAAAATCAATAATTGGCTTTGTGAAAAAAAGGAAAGTTACCTGTGCTACTGGACATTTCATGTGTTATAAAGAATGAAAATTTTCTTTAATTAATGGATTTTTTTTAAAAATAAGATGTTAGCACAAAAAAGATCACAGAATTCTAGAGAATTGCTAGAAAGAAAAATGTTTTGCAAGTTACCAATTTTATTTCGTGGGTTATTTCATGGTTACTGTATTAAGGAAAGTACATGTTATCAGAATTAATGTCATTGTTACTATATTGGGTAAAGTGCATGTTATCATAATTAATGTTTTATTAAGAATTATCTGCAGTAAAGTATATTTTCAACTATCTCCATTGAAAGATTAGAATTTGGGGTTGTTGCAATAACCTGACCTTCTATTTTCCATAGATTCACCATGTCGATATCCCCATTTTTTACTTTCACACCACTTGTTGCGTTGATAGTTGAGGACTGATTATATTGAGAAGTAATATAAAAACAAGATATGAATTTTTTTTAAAAAAAAATCAGGTATTTTATAGCTGGAAAGATCCTTAGAAATAATCTATTCTATCTATCTCATTTTATGTGTAAAAAAATCTGAAGTCAAGACAAGCAAAGTTACTTACTAACGAAGTAGTAGAGTAAACCTAGAACCTGGGTCTCCTATATCCAAGCCCAATATTCTAGGCTTCCATGGCTTCCATGCCATCAAAGATGAAGGCTTAGGGTTGGGTTTTGGCTCTGTCAAAATTGGATAAATAACCTTGGACAAATCATTAACATCTCTGAGTTCAGTTTCTTCCATTTATACCATTCAGATAATAATAGATTTCTTAACTCAAAAAGAAAATTATGAGAATCAAATGAAATAATATATGTGAAATATTTATACATCATGAAAGTATTATGAAAATATTAAGCTATCACTCTTAGCTATCTTTCTAATATTATCCTTAATTATTCTTGCTCACTTACTGTTTACTCTGCCCAAATGAACTTATTATCCCATCATTTCCTATTTCTTTGTCTTTACTCAAGCTTTTCCTTAGACTGAAAATGTCCTGCTTTCTGTATGCTCTACCTTTATTTATTGAGATCTTACCTAGTTTCCAAACCCAGCTCAAAGGTGCTTCTTCCACAAAGCCTCCTCTGATCCTTTCAGATTGAAATGCTCTCTCTTGGAACTCATCTGATTTCATAATATTTTTTTTTATCTTCTAATGTATTAGTTATACCTTATTTTACATTTCATCTGTATGTGATCTTATCAATCCTATTAACACAAAAAGTTACTTGAGTACAGGAAATCTGGTTTAGCTATTGTCCACAAAGGGAATGAGTAAATGAACAAAAACAAACCAAAAAAATCAGATTAAAATTCAAATATTAGCATATTGTGGTAAAGTGAGGAAGGTCAAACAAAGCTGCAGATCTGTGAGTCACTTACAAAGAAACTAATGAATGAACTTGGCCATAGTTATCAATAAGATTTTGATTTTTTTTCTGCCTTATGTATAGCTATTAGCTAAAACTACAGATTCAAGATTTATAAGCTTTCTTCATAACTACCCCATATAAATATTTTCTTAGCTTTTGAAAAGAAAAAAAATTATTATTTTTTTTTACCACACAATATCATTCAAAAATACTTAGCATTTAAAAGTTATTACTAAAGTCAGGAGCCATACTTTCAATTATCTTAAGAAACATTAGATACCGCAAATATATTAAGCATAACGATAGCGATAATGTTTTCAAAGTAACAGTAGAGCCTTTATTTTTCCCCCAGAGGATTGTGATGGGGTTCTGTGATTCTATATTCCTATTATTAAGAAAGACATGAGTTGAATTACCCTTTGTTCACCACTGATTTAGAATTCTAGGGTGAAAAAAGAGAACCCTCTGGATACAACCACATAGGCCCTGACATCAATCTGCTGAACAGTTATTACTTTCCTTGTGCCTAATAATTCTAATCTTTAAATAAGATGCACTAATAATGTTATGGGGTTGCTAGTGATGTTTTCCCAAATATATTTTTTCTAGTGAGTCCTTACCAAAATACTTTTAAAAAATTTTAAATATGCACAGTAAAAATATGGAAATTTTAATAGTTGTTTATAAAATAAGCTAGAATAGTGAAAATCTACTTAGTTTTTTAACTACTACATAATTCTCCCTCTCCAAAAAAAGATAATTTATGGACAAAAAATGTCAATAATCAGTTCTTCATTCACAGACTCGGCTTTTTATTTTAAAGAGTTTTTAAATCTATTTCTCTTCAAAAAGCATTTCTGCATAGCGATCATATTTCTATCTTAAGACTCTTCAATTTTGTGATTAATGTTTCCCCAGAATATCTTTTCATTTGCTTTGATATCCCAGATACAAAGGTATCTCCTGGAAAAGGAGTATGGAAAATTCTATTAAACACATTTCTTTCAAGACATTTTAATTCATAATATAGTGGTTTTTAAAAATTAGATTTTTTGAGGCACTGTTACTATACTTTATGGAAAATTTTAAGGTTGTTTCATTCTATGCACAGAACTTTAACAAATTAAATCAGATGTTTCATTATTTTCAGATAGTAAACCTGAATGGTGTCCTTTGAGCATTCTTTCAAAACAGGACCGTTTTTCTATCTCTTTGAAACCTTAATTTTCTCATTTTCAACACCATTTATGAGGCAACAGAAAGAATAATACAAACCATCATCAACATCATCACCAACAAACCCCCACTGTAACACAATTCCTAACAGTTTCCATAGAAAATCAAGTCTAGCAAGACAGCATTGCAGCAATCGAAAAGTAAGGGGGTTGGGAGGGAAACGTGTTATTGCTAAAGGCGATTTTACTCCCGGCTTACAAGAGAGCATTAATGGATGTAAAAATAGTGAGAACCATAATCCCCTTAACTTCAAAACAGAAAAGTAACCCTCTTTCCCCATCTCCATCAAGAGAATGTTCATTTAAGTTCCCCTTATAAGTAAGAAAGATTGGCCTATACAGCTTTAAATTTAAGGCTCTGTTTTAGCTGGGAATGGGACAGAAGGGAGAATATTTTGCAATGTTTCTTTGCCTCTAGGATAGTAAAACACAGGATTTAGAAAGTCTGTGTGCGTCAGAATGGGAGAGGAGAATTCATTCTTGAGAGGCAGCGAGAATTTGGGAATAGAGGAGGGTGGGGGAAAATTTGGTTAAGGCAGCTATCCTCCCCCGCACCCCAAGACTGCAGCGCAATGCGTTTATCTTTCTCAACCACAGGGGAAGATCAGGGATGTGAACAAGCCAAAAAAAAAAAAAAAAAAAAAAAAGAACAAGAATAAGAAAGGGAAACTGGGAAATGGGGCGATGGATACAGAGCTGACTGATAAGCGTCCTGAATAAAGCTGAAGGAAGGCCACAGAAGAAAACCCAACACTCAAGACCCTACCTGAACTAGATAGGGTAGAGGATGCTCCGGGCACCTCTGGCCTGTCCTCCTCCTCCTCCTCCCGCTGCTGTTGTTGCTGCTGCTGCTGCCGCTGTTGCTGCTGCTGGATCAGGCTTAAGTCAGAGCGGCTGGGCTCTGCTCTAGAGGCTGCAGGGACAAGCCGCCCTTTCAGCAGCACTGCGGCCAGACCTAGAAGAAGAGTGAAGGGAAAGCTCCCGCAAATCCTCGACATGGCGAAAAGCCAGAGGGCAGCGAAGGCATATTGCGACAGAGAACAGCTCTCTGGGTGGAGCCGGTAGTGGCAGCGACAGCGGCCCGGCTGCCCGCTCCCCCACCTCACTGACCTGCAGACACTCGGAAGCCCGCTCTCACACACATACACAGGCACTCACACACCGAGGGAGAGAAACACAAACACACAAACCAAGACACGCGCACCACGGATCGGGAGAGGAGGAGGAAGCTGGAAGGGAAGAGGAGGGGAGGGGAGCAGAATGCTCGGAGCTCTGCCATGTGATGGAGGAGGGTGAAGATGGGAAGGTGAAGGAGGAGGAGGGCTGCTGCATCCTAAAGAACCAACGGGGGTTGGGATTGGTTGTTAGTTCTGAGGGACTAAGTAGGGAGATCCCAGTAAATATTTGCTATGACTATACTTTATTTATTTGGCTATTGTTTAAAAAACAAACAAGTTTTTGCCTATAAGAGTTATCCTTGGAACTGGAAAAGGCCCAGTGTCTCACTCACTTAAAAACAACACTAACAAAACTATTCCCCGACTTACAGGACAGAGAAAAGATGGACTGGGTTACACCACCATCATCACCACACCCCTATCCCCATCGCAAGAATGGTACAAATTCGTGCGATTTAAAAACCTCGTCCTAATCCGGTTGCTGGGTAACTAGCTCTAACTAGACTTAATATTCTTTTTTTCAAAGATCCCCATCCCAGACCCTACCATCTACCTTTAAAACATCTTTTTTTCTTCTTCTTTCTATTTTCTACTGGAGAAAAGGACAGCGGGAGCGGGGTAAAAGGAACGAAGCCCCACCATCTTCTATTTCACAACCTAGACGTTATCCTCGGGTTTTGAGCCAAGCCTTCTCAGAACTTTTTCAGTAGTCAAACAAGAAGCATTTATTAAGGGCCTATAATGTCCCAGACAATGTGCTAGGATACAAAGGGGAGGGGGGGAGGCATGGTCCTTGTTTTCAAGAACTTCATTGGGGTACATTTGCACATGTAAGTAAATTTAAAATATAAACAAAGAAAAAATTTCTGGATTAGGGGATGAAGAAGAGTAAACTGCAATAACTGAAGCAAGTAAGCCCTCGTGTAAAGAATGACAAACTGAACCGTTAAGAAAGCTAGGGATTCTTTGAGATTCGATAACGATAAACTTCAAGTGGAGAGAAAGAGATTTATGTTTGGACAACACTATGTCTTTTTAGGTTTAAATTGCAAAAGCTGAGACCCAGCATAAAGGGCATTACTTTAAGGTTTATGCAGCTGACTATTAGAACAGTGGGTCCCTTAGGATACTTATAAACGGGCCAGAGGAAAAACCCATCTGCCTGACTTGCTATAAATCCCCAAGGAGGAGCATTCTTTGAAGAGTTCAATCATGCATATTCTGGACATAAAACGATCATATTTTAGCTGCAGTGTGATTATAGCAGAGGCTAGTGGAAGTAGAGGACATTTATTTATTGGAAGGTAGATTAGATTCAGTTATTGTCATTTATTATGCCCAAACAAAAGAAAATAAAAACCTGTCTCTTTAATAATGATGGATGAAATGTGAGAATAGATGGAATATATATATATATACATATATATGTATATATATACATATATATATATAATATATGTATATATTTAGTTTAAATAATCCTTGAAAGGAAGTTTCATTTGAGAACAGTGAGGACTAGGTATTATATTAATTGCTTTGTCAGGAAAAATACAGACTAGCTATACCAGGCCAGTATTAAATTTGAAGCTTTGTGGTTAATTAACTATTAGGTTCCCATTCACTATATCATTTCTTTCCTGCCACCTCTATTTTTGCAGAATATACTTAGCACCAACTGCTTTAAAATCAAACTCTTGCCTCTTTCCTGAGGGTTGAACATGGCCCATGTTTTGGTGAAACTCGTTGGCAAAATGCTCTTTCTTTCCAATAGTATAATTTTCTTCCTTTTTGATGTGGTAATGAACTTATTTATTCCTGAGTGAAATACCAACCTACACTGTCACTATTAGTTCCTGAACAAATAGCCCAAGGAAATATAGTTGGCTTCAGCAGGTTTACTAAATTTAAACTAAATTATTAAATTTACTTTCAAGAGCTTAAATAATATTGTCATTGAGAATCCAGATAAGGCTGAATAGAAAATAGAGTCCAATGAAAGATTGGGAAGGGATGAATTGTGAAGGAAACGAGACCACAAAATACTTTTGGTGAGCTGATGTTGCCTGTCACTTATATAAGTAAATGAATGAAATTGGGCATCATTGGTTTCATCACAGCTTTGTTTCCTGTGTGTAAGCAGGAGGTATTTGGAAAAGGGAGGAGGGGAGAAGAGGATAAAGAGCTGAGCTGGTATATATACCTAGTGCAGCAAACCCTTATTACTCATACCAAGCTGGTTGTGTTGCTATTTCTTCCAAGTTACCTCTGCTCCTGGAGAGAAGAGAGGAAGAGGAAATGATTCCAAAATACTAACTGGCAGATCAGAAAAAAGAATAGCCAAGAAGATGTATGCATTTCTCTCTGTGTAGTGTCTACTTCTTGTTTAATTACATTGGCATTCTGTTTTAACAGTGGATTAATTCAGGAACTTCCCTCTCACCCTCCGCTTCAGTTTTCACCCCTTATCTGTAACATCACCTAGGCATCAGCATGTAGTAAATTCATATTATGGGCATATTTTGAGGTAAATAAAGTTGTACTATTCAAGAGGTAGCTGTAGTAGAAGAAAAAATAGAGTTTTCTGAGTGAATAGACATGTTTAAGTTTGAGCTTTGATATTTGCTATTTAATTTGGCTCAGGTCACTCTGTATCTTAGAGCCTTCTTTTCCTCATCTGGCATGCAAAGGATATTTGATTTCTTTATCATGAAAGTGGAACTCAAATACTACTTTATATATGAGACTTCCTAATACCATCAGTTTAGCTTTCTGTTGACTTTTTTAAATTTAAATGCAAAAAGAGAATTTTTTCATATACACACAATTGTATAAATGAAATTGTAAATCTCCATTTTATACTAGTTATCTTTGTTTTAAGTCTGCAAAAACATATATAGTCATGAACTGTGTTTCCTAACTACACTTCCAAGTACAGAATTACTATGAACTTGGAGTCTTTTACATCTGTTTTTAATGTTTAATGTTTATAGATATAATTGAGAGATACTACAATGGTCTAAGATTTGATGAAACCAGCACAATGTAATGTGCAAACATGAACATATAGCAAATCCCTTTTCATTTTGGATTCTAAATTAGATTTCCATTACATCAGGAAAAATATTTGTCAATCATACAGCTATATATTGTATGCCTGGCCTGAAAATTAAATATTTTTAATTATTCATACTAATTATTCATAATATAAATATAAAATAATATATAATATAAATATATAAAATTTATAATAATTTAATTAGAGGATGATCCTCTAATCTTGTTATATCTTCCCAGAAATTTTGTAAAATTTTGATGTTCACATGAGAAACAACTTGAAGAAGAGCCTTTAAATCAGTGTTTTATTCTACTAAATCTAACGGGAATTTTTGTTGCTGTTGCTGAACAATAAGCACAATGGAAACTTCCATCCTCTACATTTTTTAGGGAATTGTGTGATGGTTAAAAAATTGTTATATTGTGTTATATTACTTATGAAAGTCTGAATCATTCATTCTTATTCCTTCAAAAAGGAAATCCTTGGTTGAAGCATATCTTAATTATTCTAATAAAAGTTTATAGATAGGAAAGTAGATACATATGTCATGTTAATGTTTTCTGTCACTTCTTTAAAGTCTCTATAGATATCTTTTATTTTTAAATCACAATCATTTATGGAAATAATTACTTACTACCAACTCCTTGCAACAAAGACAAACATTTAAGCAAAACCAGATATTACATGATAATTACATCTGACAAGTTGGCTTTAATAGCCTAATATTTATGTGCTGTGAAGAGGGGTATAGTTTATCAATAGTTTTAGATCTTCTTTGATTTTCTAGCTTTTCAGAAAAGCTTCCTTCCTTTTTATTTAGATTATTGTAATCAATGTGTATATTTTTTTTTGGTTTTGCTTATTTCATTCTTCAATGAAAATCAGTTCATACAATACTTCCATGCTTGATAGAAATACACATACTTAATGGAATGAATGATCCAACAAAAATATCTAATAAATAGAAAACAAACAGATAGGAAGATAGGAGAATAATTTCATAATGAAGGAATAATAGGTAAATAAATTACTTGGCAATGTAAAGAATTTACAAGACACTTATCACAGTCACAGAGGATGCCCTTCATTGACTTGAAATTAATTAATCAAATTAATCAATTTGCATTAATCAAAATAATTAAGCAAGGCTAAATAAAATATAATTAAGCAATGTCTTTTGAGTGAAGTGGACTTTTAAGGTCAGAGTGAAGAGGGGGAGGGAAGTAAGGGTGAGTTCTAAGAGATTAGGAAGGAACCAGAAAAGGGCTTAGTTGAGAACAAACTCACTTGCTTATGTGAGCAGGTACATTGTAAGAATAGTTACATCAAAAAGTTGAGTCAGCTTTAGATATTCTAATTAGGACTATCTCAGGAATTGATCTATCTCTGTATGTGACATTGGAAACAGGATAGGTGGACTAAAGTTCTGATAATGTAGGCAGGATGAACTGATTGAAGTGCTTGTTCCATTTCAACATGAAACCATTGGGTTTTCAATTAAAAGGTTGCTGGTAACCTTAGGAAGGGAATTTCAGTTGAGTGTGTAAATTTAGAGACATTTATACTCCAAATGTTCATATGAACTATTTGTACCCAACCTTTGTACCCCAACCTTTGGTACATATTTGGTTTTCTGAGCTCATATTGGTTTGATCAGCCCATCTATGAACATACTCTATCTTGACCCCCCAACATAGTCATGTTATTTTGGTCCTCTTTAAGATCAAGGGACAATGATTACATTCATAACGTTGAGCTAAATTTCAAAAGGACTTCACATATGACAAGAAATTTGAAAAGGTAAATGTAAAAATATGTACTTGGTTTGCTCAATGCTTCCCATTGAATTATTCTTTAGACTTTTTCATTGTCTCTAGAAACTTAACTTCTTGCAAGATCAAATTCATTCTGAAATTTGCATCTCCTCAGTATTTTCTGTCCCTAGAGTATCGCCTTTCTTCTGATGAAGAGAGCAGAGGATGAACATCACTCTTCCCAGATTTTCTATTTAAGGACTTGCCAGGACAAACACCTCATCATTGTGTGCCTAATTGCAGCACTTCACCACGCCCAAAAGTTAATACGCTTCTTCCCCTCTCTTCTGATTTTCATATATATATATATATTATATATATATATATATATTATATATATATATATATATATATATATATATTTATTTATTTAATTCATTGATGTGTTCCATTAGATCGTGAATTTTTTGAGAGCAAGAACTATCTTTTGGCTTTGGGAGCTGTGTGGAAAATGGATTAGAGAGGGAAGGCAAGACTTAAAGATCAGAAAGTGTTTATGATATTCCAGGTGAATAGTAATGAGGGTCTAAAATAAAATGATGACCATCTGAGTTGAGAAAAGGGTCTAGAAAAGTTGTACCAGGAGAATCAATATGATTAGATAGCTAAATGGATATGTGGGATGAGCAAGAGTGAAATATAAAGATGACAACACAGTTGTTAACCTGAATGATTAAAATGATATAGAAATAGGGAAGTTGAGAAGAGAAGTTTGTAGGAGGAAGAGAATGAGTTCTATTTGAAATGCCCAGAGATAATTAGTGAGATGAGATTGAAGTTCATATGAGATAACTAGGAATGGATGTATAGAGAAGTCATTTTCATAGGCATAACAAATGAACCCATGGAAACTGATGGAATCACCAAGAGAGAATGCAGAAGAAATGAGCACCTGGGGCAGAATTTTGGGGTAAATCCCCAATAAGGGGGAGGACATAATAATCAATTAAAGAGATCAGAAAGGAATAGGCAGTCTAGTAGAGGGAGAACTAAGAAAGAAAGAGAGACACAGAGAGAAATAGAGACAGAATGTGTAATATCATAATCACTCAGAGAGGAAAGAATTTCCAGGATCAAAGGTGGTCACAACGCAAAAGACTGAAAAGATCAAGAAAGATAAGCACTGGGAAAAGAGATGAGTTGACAATGAAGAGATCTTGGGGAAGTATGGAGAGATCACTTTCAGTTGAGTAATGCAATTGGACAAACAAATTGCAAAAGTAGAAAAATAAAGAAAAAGGAGGAAGCAGTGACAAGGAGTGTGAATATCTTATTTTCCCCTGGAAAACAACCATAAAAATTATGAGTTATATAGGATGATAGTTTGAAGGAATGATATAGGATTTGGTGTAAGATGATTGAGAAAAGAAATTAGATCCACTTCTGTGGGAGTATAATAGAGAATCATTTAGGGAAGAGAGAAGAACTGGCTACTGCAATGAAGGCCCAGTCAGTATTTAGATAACATAATTTGTAACAGTTGGCATCATTATGATTCATCCTCCAAAGCCATTTAATCACATTTAAATAAGAAAGGAAATAAAACTCCCCTTTAATGTAATCAAATACTCAAGATAATGATATATTTAAAATTTTTATATAAGCATTTGCTATTGGCAAAAAAGCATCATAAATACTCATCACAGCAAGTACATGAAAAATAAAAATATATCACAATCTACATATAAACCTAGGCCAGATTTATATGAGTAGGAGAAGAGGGAATTCAGGGCTAGAATTTAGTAAGACACAAACTGCATTAAGAAGAAATCAAGGGAGTTAAGTGTAGAGGACAGTGCAACATTGAACTAGCAAATTCAAGATGAGGAAAGTAGAAGAGTAATCTGAGTAAGGATGAAAATCTGGAAAATTACTGAAAAATGGAAGAACTGAAGATTATAGTAAGGATGAAGAATAGGTCTAGAGGTAGTGGACATAATTAAAGATGGGATCACAAAATATTATAGTTATTAAAAGGAATTTCACATTCTCAGTAATGGAGTGTAATACTCATTGATAATATTGAGCTCAACCATATTGTGATCCTTGTACAGTCTTTGTACAGACACAGGACTCCACCCCCATTACAGACCAGTAGCAAGATCAAGCTCTCAGAGATGGCCAGCATAAAAATCCCTTCCCTGAGGCCTGCCAGTAGTGAAGACTCACCTCCTTAGTAAGCCAGCAATGACACCTGCACCTGGAGCAGACCAGGAAAGAGGATACTCTTCTCCCCTTCCAGTACAAGTCATTAGATTAGCACAAAAAAAAAAAAAAATCATAACACATGCATATGTCATATCACAGCAAGAAAGTGAAAAATAAAAATATATCACAATCTACATATAAATCTACGCCAGATTCATATGAGTAGAAGAGAGAATTCAGGGCTAGAATTTAGTAAGACACAATCTGCATTAAGAAGAAATCAAGGTGTGGCAGCCCTGTTTGTAGTGGCTAGAAACTGGAAAATGAATGGATGCCCATCAATTGGAGAATGGCTGGGTAAATTGTGGTGTATGAATGTTATGGAATATTATTGCTCTGTAAGGAATGACCAGCGGGATGAATGCAGAGAGGCTTGGAGAGACCTACATGGACTGATGCTGGGTGAGATGAGCAGAACCAGGAGATCATTATACACTTCGACAACAATATTGTATGAGGATGTATTCTGATGGAAGTGGATTTCTATGACAAAGAGACCTAACTGAGTTTCAATGGATAAATGATGGACAGAAACAGCTACACCCAAAGAAGGAACACTGGGAAACGAATGTGAACTATTTGCATTTTTGATTTTCTTCCCGAGTTATTTTTGTCTTCTGAATCCAATTCTCCCTGTGCAACAGGAGAACTGTTTGGTTCTGCAAATATGTATTGTATCTAGGATATACTGCAACATATTTAACATATATAGGACTGCTTGCCATCTTGGGGGGGGTGGAGGGAGGGAGGGGAAAAAAACGTAACATAAGCGAGTGCAAGGGATAATGTTGTAAAAAATTACCCTGGCATGGATTCTGTCAATACAAAGTTATTATTAATTAAAATAAATTAAAATAAAAAAAAAAGAAGAAGAAATCAAGGGAGTTAAGACCCAATAAAAGATAGTAACAATGTCCCAAAGCCCAACACAAGTCCACTGAGACAGAACAGGAGTAGAAACCAACTCTTAAATAAAAGTACAAAGTCATAAAATAGGTAGAAAAAATGAACAACAATAAAAAAAAAAAACATGAATATAGACAATGACTATAATGGCAGGGAGTATCAAGGCACAAACATAGAAGAAGACAACAATGTCAATATGGCTACATGTAAAACATCAAAGGAAAATGTAAATAAGTTTCAACCCCCCCCCCAAAAAAAAAAAACCCTTTTGGAAGAGTTTAAAGGGAATTTCAAAAAGTAAATAAGAGAAATAGAAGGGAAAATGGGGAAAAGAAATGAGAGTCAAAAGGAGTAAAAAACTTGATAAAAGAGAAATTAACTCTAAAAATAGAATTTTTTTCCTAGCTCCATAAAATATTTTTGGCAACTTGATAAGTATGATATTGAATAAGTCAACTAATTTAGGTATAATTGTTATTTTTATTATATTCGCTTAGTCTACCCATAAGTAATTGATATTTTTCCAGTTATTTAGATCTGATTTGATTTGTGTGAAAAGTGTTTTGTAACTGTATTCATATAGTTTATGATTTTTTTCTTGGCAAATAGAATCCCAATATTTTATATTATCTATATTTTTAAATGGAATTTCTATTTTTATCTCTTGCTTTTGAGCTTTGTTGGTAATATATAGTTGTCTATCCTTTATTTTCAAAGATAACCATGACGTCAGGGAGGTGATGCCATAACATTCAAATAAATTGGATTTGAGTGAGAGAAAGCTGTGCAAGGTCATTTGCCTCACTTTCCCCTCTGGAATCATCTGGGTCTAATGACAAGATATAGATCAAGATGTGTGCTGATGAAGTGGGAGACCTTGGCCTTTTTAAGCTAAGGATTTCAACAAGTCTTAGTTTGACTGAGGTCACACCTATTCAGTGATGAAGACAAGGTAGCATTTGAGGCAAAGAATCTCCTCTTTCACCTAGTCCAAAAAAATCTAAATAAATAAATGAACTACAACCTCTGTGGTAATATATAGAAATGCTAATGATTTATGTGGGTTCACTTTATATCCTACAACTTTGCTAAAATGATTAATTGTTTCAAATAGTTTTTAATTCTTTAAGTTCTTTAAGTATACCATCATATTATCAGCAAAGAATAATAGTTTTGTTTCCTCAATTCCTATTTTAATTGCTTCACTTTCTTTTTCTTCTCTTATTAAAAAGCTAATATTTATAGTACAATCCTAAATAACAGATAATGGACATCTTTGTCTTACCTCTGATGTTAACGGAAATGCTTCTAATTTATCCCTATTACATATAATGTTTACAGTTGGTCTTAGATAGATGCTACTTATTATAATAAAAGCTCCATTTATTTCTGTACTCAGATGTTTTTAATAGTAATGGGTGCTATATTTTGTCAAAAGTTTTTTCAGCATCTATTAAGATTTTCATATGATTTCTATAGGTTTTGTTATTGTTATGGTTAATTATGCTGATAGTTTTTCTAATATTAAACCCATTTGGTTCTTCCTGATTTATATGTAAGTAGCAATTTTGTCATGAAAGGAATTTTATAGGACTCCTTTGCCAATTTTTCCACATAGTTTATAAAGTATTGGAATTAATTGTTCTTTAAATGTAATTTAATTCATTTGTAAATCCATATGGCCCTGGAGATTTTTTCCTTAGGAAGTTGATTGATGGTTTGTTCAATTTCTTTTTCTAAGATGCAGTTACTTAAGTATTTTATTTCCTCGTCTGTTAATCTGGGCAGTTTAAATTTTTGTAAGTATTCACATTTTTCATTCAGATTGTCAGATTTATTGGCAAAATAATTCCTAATTATTACTTCAATTTCTTTTTCATTATTCGTGTGAATTCATCTTTTTCATTTTTGACAGTAGTAATTTGATTTTCTTCTTTTTAAAAATCAAATTAACCAAAAGTTTATCTATTTTTTTTTGCATTTTTCCCATAATATCAGATTTTGGTTTTATTAGTTCAATAGTTTTCTTATTTTTAAATTTGTTAATCTCTTCTTGGTTTTTCAGAATTTCTTTTTTGGTATGTAATCAAAGATTTTTAATTTATTCTTTTTATAGCATTTTTAGTTGTATGCATAATTTATTGATCTGCTTTTTCTTAATTTTCTTCATGTAAGCATTTAGAGATATAAAAATTCCCCTAAGTATTGCTTTAGCAGCATCCCACAAATTATTGTATGTCTTATTATTATCATTCTTTTTGATGAAATTAGTTTTTATGATTTATTGATTGGCCATGGCTCTTTATTACATGTAATTTTATTGCATCACTATCTGAAAAAAATGCACTTAATATTTCTGCCTTTATGCATTTGATTGTGAAATTTTTATTCCCTAATAAAATGGTCAATTTTTATGTAGTTTCCATTTACTACTGAGGAAAGAAAAAAGGTATATTACTTTCTATCCCTATTCAATTTTCTCCAGAACCCTAGCATAGCTAATTTTTCTAAATTTCTATTCACTTCCTTAACTTCTTTCTTGTTTATTTTATGGTATATTTATCTAGTTCTGAGATGGGGAGGTTGAGGTTCCCCAATAGTAAAGTCTTGCTTTCTATTTCTTCCTGCAATTTACCTATCACCTCCTCTAAGGATTTGGATGCTATTCTAGTTGGTGCATACATGTTTTATATTGATATTACTTTGTTGTCTATGGCACCAAGATGTGGTTTCCTTCATTGTCTCTTTTAATTAGATCTATTTTTGCTTTTGCTTTGTCTGAGGTCAGGATTGCTACAATTGCTTTTTTTTTTTTTTTTTTTTACTTCAGCTGAAGCAAAATATATTCTGCTTCAGCCTTTTAACTTTACTCAGTCTGTGTCTTTCTGCTTCAAGTGTATTTCTTGTAAACAACATATTGTAGAATTCTGTTTTTTTAATCCACTCTGCTGTCTGCTTCTATTTTATTGGAGAATTCATCCCATTCATATTTATATCTTTGCTAATTGTATTTTTCTCCATCCTTTTTGCTTGTTTCTCTCTGTCTCTGTCTCTGTGTCTATGTCTATCTCTGTCGGTTTGTCTCTGTCTCTGTGTGTGTGTCTCTCTCTGAGTGTGTCTCTCTCTCTCTGTTTCTGTGTGCGTGTGTGTTTCTCTCTCTCCCTTTTCATCCTGTCCATGTTCACAAGTATTTTGTTTTCCTCTGGCCTCCCTTCTATTAGCACCTCCTTTTCTTTTTTCCTTCTCTTCCTACTTTCCTATAAGATAAGATATATTTCTTTACCCAAATGAGTATGTATATTATTTCTTCTTTGAGCCAAATATGATGAGAGCAAGATTCAAACAATGCTTACCCTTCCCTTATTTATTCTTATTCCCTTATTGTAATAAATCTTTCATGTTTTTTCGTGTGATGAATTTGCCCCAATATGCCTCCCTCTTTCCTTTTCCTCTCAATACAATCCTTTTTTCTCCTCATTTTTTCCCATCACATCAAAATAAATTTTTACCCACACTCTCTTCTCCCAATGTCCTCCTTCTAATTGCCCAAATATACCATTCTTAAAAGTGACAGTGTACAAAAGAAAATCTACAAGGAAGCAAAAAAAAAAGATAGACGTTATGAATACAATATCTTCTATTATTACATATGCTTTCTTGAAGCATCTTTTTTACATCTTTTTAATCCTCCCTGATGTTCTGCTATGTGCTTAACAATGTTTTCTTTTTCTGCCTTTCTTTTTCTATTTTGTTTTTTATATTGCATCTAAGTTTTAAATAAAAAAATACAAAAAAGAAAAATTGATGTGAACTGACCATCTTTCCCTGTAAGGAAGAAGTCCAAATCCTGTAACTATAGGATAAGGTAAAATCATAGTCTATTATTAATCCATCCATCCTGTCTCCAATCTAGTCAACATCTTAAAAGACATTCACAACAACTAGTGAGACAACCTAAAGGAAACTTAGCTTTCCCAGACTATCTTATTACCATAAGTTAAGACAATCATAAGGTAAACTCTATCAAACATAATTACATACCAAAAAGAAGTCAACTTTCCCAGATTGTCTTGATTGGCGTATTTTTAGACAACCAGGAACTGGAGTGTCAGGTGCATTCCATCTAGCTCTTTGACCCTTCTTCTTGATTTCTGAGCCTTTATACCTGGGAAATCCCAAGGCTATATTTCCTCTATAAAAGATCTGCTTAAGATGAAGATCGTTGCTAAATTCTATTCAGATTAAATCCACTGTGAAGTACACTTTTTCTCTCCCTTATAGTGCTTTTTCCTTTAATGGTGTCTTTCTCCTTACTTTGATTGACTCTGGTCAGTCTAATTATATGCTCTCCCAACTTTATTTTGTATCTGTCATTCCTAATGCCAATTTTATCTCTTATTTTGTCTGTAACTCATCTCTTATATAAACTTTCTTCTTAGCAAAGAGAATGGCCATTGTAAATTTGTCACATGTTTATTTTGAACTAGTTATTGCTATCCTGAGCTCGTCAAAAACCACTTTGGAATTTCTCAAAAAAAGTTTATATATCATCACTAATCTTATTGAATATCATGTTGGTTTTTTTTTCTGTTTATGTTTCTTGTTGTTTTTGCTTCTTTTGAGTCTTGTATTTAAAGATCAAATTTTCAGGTCAGTTTTGGCTTTTCTTCAGAAAAGCTTGAAAATTCCCTATTTTGAGGTTATTCAAAGAAATTCCAATAGACTTGTGATGGAAAGAGCCAACTGCATCCAAAAAGAGAGAACTATGAGATTAAATATGGAACAAAGCATAGTATTTTCACCTTTTTGTGGGGTGGTGTTATTTGCTTGTTTTTTTTCCCTTTCTCATGTTTTTCCCCATTTTGATCTAATTTTTCTCCAGCAGCATGATGAATTTGGAAATATGTTTAGAAGAATTACACTTATAGTGGATTGCTCGCTGTCTAGGGAAAGGGAAAGAAGGGGAGAGTGAGAGAAAAAATTGGAACACAAAGTTTTGCAAAGGTGAATGTTATGAACTATCATTTTATGTAGTTAAAAATAAAAAAGTTATCATAAAAATTTCCTATTTTGTTGAATATCCATCTTTTATTTTGAAAGGTTATGCTCAATTATTTTGCTGGGTAAGTGATTTTTGAATGTATTCTAACTTCCTTTGTCTTCTAGAATGCCATATTCCAAGCCCTCTAGCCATTTAATGAAGAAACTTCTAAATCCTGGATAATTCTGACTGTGGCTTCTTGATATTGGATTTTTTTTTTCTGGCTGCTTGCAATATTTTTTCTTGACCTTGATAACTCTAGAATTTGACTATGGAATTTCTTAGAATTTTCATTTTGGGATCTCTTTCAGGAGTTAATCAGTGGATTATTTCAATTATTATTTTACCCTCAAATTCTAGGATATGAGGGCAGTTTTCTTGAAAGTATCATGCCTTTGATAATGCCTTTCAGGTAAACCAATTATTCTTAAATTCTCTGTCCTGGATCGATTTTCCAGATTAGTTGTTTTTTATGTCACATTGCAAACAAGTTATATTTGCTAATATATGGCAGCTTACTTATCCTCTCCACAGTTCTCAATTGTTCTTAAGATCGGGGGCAAAACCAAGATAGTGAAGAGAAGACAGGAAATTGCCTGAGCATAAATGGTATCTCAGTATAGCATATGTGCACATAGATAAGCATTTAATAAGGAACTTTTTGATCATATGATCAGAAAAGGAAAGAGGTCAATAACATAGAAAGAACAATTATCCAGGCAACTAGGTGGTGTAGTGGGTAGAGCACTAGCACTGAGGTCAGGAGGATCTGATTTCAAATCTGCTCTCAGATACTTAACACTTCCTAGTTATGTGACCTACCTATGGGCACGTCACTTAACCACAATTGCCTCGGGCGGGGGGGGGGGAGAAAAAACAAACAAACACCATCAGAAGAATAATTTTAGTATTAAAATCCTTAATTAGGATCCTGAATTATCTATTCTGTTTTTCTGGTTTCAGAATTTAATAACTTTCAATGAGGTTGAAGTGAGGAGGTTGTGTCAGTATGAATGCATATAATAAAAAAAGGCAGAAAGTTCCTGCCATGTTTAGAACTATCTTGGACTTTTTGGGAAAGGAATAGACTTTCTAAAAATGATCTTATTGAACCCACAGAGTTAGATAATATAACTAATAAAGGGTAATTTTTATATAATTATTAGTTATGGTTCTCTTTGAGAATGATGGACAAAGAATAACAATATAATCTTAACTGATGGGGCATTGCCTTAGTCAAACTGAGACCTGTTAAAAACCTTAGCTTAAAAAACATCCATGGCCATCTCTAGTGTTCCAGATCTACATCTTGCCACTGGACCCAGATGGCTCTAGAGAAAAAAGGTTGGAAACTTTGTATAGCTGGCCCTCATTTAAATTCTGTTCACTTGCATGTCATGGCAAAAGTTCCCTGTTGTCATGGTACTTTTCAAAAAAGAAGGACAAACGACACTATGTGCTAGGCACTATGTTAAGCACTTTACAATTATTATCTCATTTGATCCTCATAACAAAACTGAGGTGTTCTGTTATTTATCCCATTTTACAGGTGAAAAACTGAGGAAAACAGAGGTGAAGTGACTTATGACAAAATTTGAACTAAAGTTTTCCTGTCTCTAGGCCCAATGCTTTATTCACCTAAAAAGATAAATAAGAGATGAATTCATTACATTCTCAGTGCAGAGCAGTGTCTTTTGCATCTTCCTACCTATCGAGTTAAAGTGGAGAAGGTCACAAAAACAAATATCTGGAACAGGTGACTGGATGAGTGTAAATTGTTCAATCAGTTTGGCTTATACGTTTGAAAACAAAGGACAACAAAAATGATGGAAGAATTAGGAAAATATAGGTTCTTATTCAAGTCTTAGTAAATTTCTTTATTTTTCTAAATGAGATTCTGTCATAAATGATTCATCCTATTTTGTTATAGGTCATATGTTTAATTTTAAAGCATTTTTTCCTCATTTTTTAATGTATATGTGTATCCAATAGTCAATGACTGTGCTTATTCTTTGATTCAGTGTTTCTACTGAATTTGTATCCAAAAGAGATCATAAAAGAGGGAAAAAGATCTACTTGTGAAAAAATGTTTGTGGCAGCTATTTTTGTAGTAGTAAGGAATTGGAAAATGAGTGAATACCCATCAGCTGGGGAAGGGCAGAATAAGGGTTGATATATAAATGTTATGAAATATTATTGTTTTATAAGAAATACTGGGCAGGCTGATTTCAAAAAATCTGGAAAGACTTACATGAACTGATGCTGAGTGAGTGAGAAGAACCAAGAGAACTTTGGACACAACAATAACAAGATTATGTGATGATCAACTGTGATGGACTTGGCTATTCAATAAATAAGGTGATTCAAGGTAATTCCATAGACTTGTGATGGAAAGTGTCATCTCCACACAGAGAGAGAATTATGGAGACTAAATGTGGATCAAGGCATAGAATTTTCACCTTTCTGTTGGTTTTTTTTTCCCCTTTTGATCTGATTTTTCTTATCCAGCATGATGAAGATGGAAATATGTCTAGATGAGCCACACACATTTGGAACACAGGGATTTGCAGGGGTGAATGTTGAAAACTATCTTTGCATGTATTAGGAAAAATAAAATGATACTAAAATGAGATGTGTATCACAACATATCATTGTGAATTATGTTATCCATTACTTGGCTGCAAATCATTTGAGGGTAGGGACCATGTTTTAGCTAACCTTTATTTCCTTTAAGATTTGGTTCAGTGACACATGGGTTTTCTTTATTGTAGTTTGAAATTCCATTTATTTGGTGAAGTAAATTTTTTTTTCATTATGAATATATTCTTTCTAACATCCTTAGGTGTATACAAAAAAAGGATTTTTTTAAAGGAAATAACAGCTATTACTATTTGGCTTTGTAATCAGATATTCAATAACAAGTTTGCAGTTAGGTGATGCAATGAATAGTCCTACAATCAGGAAGATCCGCACTTAAATTTGGTTGAAGATGTATAGTAATTACGTGATCCTGAGCAAGTCACTTAACCTGTTTGCCTCAGTTTCCTCATCTGTAAAATGAGTTAATAGTACTTGCCTTCCAAGATTGTGGTGAAGACCAAATAAGGTTATTGAAAAGCTAAGTGCCTGGAACAAAGTATCACATAATTGTTTAGCTATTAATTAACCAGATCTTTTGACTAGAACCCAAGAGATTGGCATTTGAGTTTCATTTGACTAAGTATTTACCTATGGAACCTTAGGAATGTTATTTCATCTCTTAGGGCCTCTACTTACATAAAATTAAGGATCCAAATAATCTGTAATCCCTTTTAGCTCTAAAGTTCTAGGAGTCTATGAAACCAAATAAATAATGCACTCAGAAGGAACAAAGATTGAACCTATCCCACCATATGGTGATAATATATATATATATAAATGCAAAAAAACTCACATAATTGCAAAAAACCCACAAAAAACAAATAAAATTGATGTGATTCTACCTACTTAGAAATTATAGGATTTGGAATTTCAAGGGGTTTTATAAGTTATCCACTCAAATGCCTTTGTTTGTAAAATAAAGTAGCCCAAAGCAGTGAAGTAATTTGATCACATTTATTGTTTACTAAATAGCTAAATTGAAATTTGATCACTGGTGCTCTGACTTCAAATCCAGCATTCTTTTTACAGTAACCAAATTAAATTTATTGTAGTTGATTGTAATTTGATATACAATCTTAATTTTAGCATTCCCAATATCCCTGATGATGAAGATGTCTATTCTAGAGATCATATAGATTTTTTATTCCTTGTTTTCTAAATAGTATAGTTCTCCAGTACAGGCAAGATTTTATTTATTATGTTCATGGGATTCAAGAAAATAAATGAATAAACATAGCTATCTTCTAGGCTTAATTTTAGCCAGAACAGCTACATAACAGCTATGAATGATAATGTGGTTTTAGGCAATGTTAGCAAATGTAATTCATGCATAATTCACTGAAAGAAATTCCAATGATAAAAGAAAATAATCCATTGAACATCAATGGAAAGAAAAAGACAGGTAATTTAATAGACTGTGTTTAATCTCCTTTGAATTTATATACCCTGTTTGCATACATACAAAGTAATTTTATTTTAAAACCCACCTAATCTCACAATTTTAAATAAAATTGTATTTCTGCTATTTTGTTAGTCATTTCTTGATTTTATTTTGTCTTTTTTCACTTCCCCAATATTGGTTTCTCTAAATTAAGAGAATAATTAATAGACCAGAAACAATGTTAATAAGAAAATCTTGGTTGCTCGTGGCACCCAGTCTACTTTCAGGTTTAATATAAGCTTCACTAATGATCAAAAAACCGAAACAAACCAAAAAACCAAAAAAATAAACCACTTCATCTGCAAAATGAGAGGGTTGGATTAACTGCAATCCACCTTTAAATTCAATGAAGGGAAGAAGAGACAGGGAGGATAAGCACATTCTTCAGCATTATGATCTCAGGCTGTTTCCCCCCACCCTGGGAAATACTAAGTTCTTGTATACAGTTGATACATAATTGTTTATCCTTTTTCTTTATAAAAAAAATTAGGATATTCACTTAAAGGCTACCTAGATGTAATGACCGTGTTAGCACTCTGGATACTTTAGAATCAGCCGGAGTCAGGATAAGCAAAAGTCCTTGATCTTTATTCTTTGTCAAAGGGAGAGGAGAGAGAATGGACACAGGAATCTCCTCTTTTTTTCTACCGCCGGAGGTTGCCTCGCTTGTCCTCCTCCACCCTTTAAATCCTTCTCCCAATGTGTCTGTCCACCAACAAATCCAGCCAGCACAGAATGGTGAGGTGGGACATTTTCCAAGCAAATGCTAATAGAGTGTTGTCCAATTGGTAATTAACCTTAAGTGCTTTCTTGTCCAAATCTCAGTGCATTAACTCAAAGAGTTTCAGCCCTTTACATCTAAAGTATCTAGTAAAATATTATACTAATGAATTTGTCATGAGAAAATACATATGTATCCTTTTGCTTTCTTTAATATTTAAAACTATATAATATATAGGAAATGAACATCAGTGAATCAATCAAAAGATATTTATTAAGTACTTCCTATGTGCCAGACACTATGCTAAACAACTGGGAAACAAGACAAGGATAGTTCCTATCCTTGAGGAATTAGATGCGAAAAATTAGTTACAAAAGGGAGAAAATGAGTTATTAAAATCAAATTTTCTATTGCCTGTATTTTAACTAGGCAATTGATTTTTATAATCTTTTTGCTGTTGTCAGCTATGTGGAACAGTGGATAGAATGATACACTTTGGAATTAGGAAGACCTAACTTCCAATCTGGTCACGTGATCATAGTTTCAATCTTTGTTCCTTCTGAGTATAATCCTTTATTTGCTTCAATTTCCTCATCTATAAAATGTAGATAATCTAAAGCACCTACATCTCAAGATTGTTGTGAGAATCAAATGAAATAATAATTGTCTGGCACAGAGTAAGCACTGTGTTGTTTCATCATCACCACCACCATCATTATTATCATCATTACCTGAGTTTGAATCATGTCTCATGTGTGTGACCCCCAGTCAAGTAACTTATCTTTTAATTTCCTCAATTATAAAATGGGTATAGCAATATTATTTATTTCACAGGGTTACTGTGAGAATCAAATGAGTTAACATATGCAAAATGATGCAAACCTTAAAGAATTCTATAAATGTTAACCATAACAATTTAAGGTTTACAAAGTGCTTTGCACATACCATCTCAAATTCTATTTTTGGATTTTTTTTTTACAGCTGAAGATCTTAGACTTTTTTTCCTGAGCCTTTAGACAAGAGAAAAATACCTTGGGAGTCAGTTTGAAATTAAAGGATTTTATTTTATTTTTAAAGTTTCACACACAAGCCACTGAAAGTCTTTATATATTTGAATTATCACTAATAAAGTTCATAATTTGGGGAAGAGCAAGACAATTGAACTTTGTTACCTAAAAAGCATATTAGACTAATTGTCATTTTTCAAGAATTTCTACTGCTTTCTATTTTTGTGCTTTGGAGAAGATAAATAATTAACCTTTAGTCTAAGGCTTACACTTCTAACTGAGATAAAGAAAAAAATTTGATTTAAAGAGATAGGAATAAAATTGTAAATGTGGCTGTTTTAATGTTTTCTTATTATTCCACTGTCTCTTGAAATCATTATCAAATTCTTGCATTTTGATTCAACTTTATAAATTCTCAAGAACTGCTGAAGACATCTGAACTGTCAATCAAACAAGGCAAAATGAAAATACTTTTTTTTTCAACTATCATTGAATAGTTAACATTAATGGGCAGATAGGTAGTATAATGGATGGAGCACCAAAACCATGGTGAGGAAGACATATAAATTTGTAAGATTTATAAATATGGCCTCAGACACTTACTAACCATGTGATCCTAGGTAATTTACTTAACCCTGTTTGCCTCAGTTTCTTATCTGTAAAAATGAGCTGGAGGTAGAAATATCAAACCATTCCAGTATCTCTGACCCCAAGAAAACCCCAAATGGAATCATGAAGAGCTGGACACCACTGAAACAATTATAGCAACGAAAACTGAGACTTACTATACTTAAAAAAAAACTGAATTAATCTGTGCTAATGAAAATGGCATTTTGAAATTGTACTATACCATTTAAAGTTCGCAACTTTTATAGAAGTTCGCGAGCAGCACACTATTACAGCTTTAGCAGTACAGATGCATCAAATTCTTACTCAAAAAAAAAAAAATCAAAGCATTTGGTTTTGTATGTAGAGGTATTTTATTGCAAAGTTCTCAGGACCCAAAATGGATTTTTACAATAGGATTTACTCAAGTACACCATCATTAAACATCTTAAAATATATTTGGGGAAAAAAAATCAGGGTTCATTTCAACAAATAAACCTTATCACAAAGGTGGAAGAGGATCTCTGAGATAAAATGAATTTAAGAAACATATCACAATAGCCACAATGTAAGTTAATATCAGTAATCATTTTTCCAAACATAGCACTATAACTCATAGACCTCTTATCAGTATATTTTACTTTTATTAGAATAAATTGATATGATTGTTTTGTTAATTCCATGCTTTTTAAATTATAAATATTTCATCAATGAATATATTTCAAAAATTCCAAGGATAAGTTGATTTTTCTTTAATCTTCTATTATTGAACAGCTGGGGGAAGAGAGGAAGTTTAATAACTTTTTTTGTAGTAACAATGTAAATGCTATATATATATATATATATATATATATATATATTATATATATATATATATATATATATATATATATATATATATATTTCTTTAAAATTTAGAGGTAACTGTCTAGTTTTCCAAATAACCAATCTTACTCTTAAAGGTCAGTATGATATTGACTTTTAAAATCCTTATATATTTTACTTAATTTCTAAGGATTATTGTTATTTCCATGAATAATGATTTTATAAGAATATATTTTAAGATTATATGGTTTTTGTTTTATTTTTTTCTTCTCTTTATGGCCACAAAGTTACCATTTAGTGAATTACTGATGGCTCATTGTGTCAAAAGAACAGTGAAAATATAAAGACCAAGAGCAGAAGTGGCATCATATGCCCTGCCCAATCTTATTGTATAGTTACTATAGTTATACTTTGCAAACAGTTTGCAGAGCACTGTATCAATTTTTATCTAACTCAAATCACTGAGTTAGAAAATGAAAAATTTTATTTTCATGCCATACCCAATATGGGTTGTCAGAGTAACTAAACAAAGAAAATTGCTTTCTATAGTTTTTATGTATCAATTCAATTTGATACATGTATTTTCTAAGACGCCATAAGATGCTTTAAAACCACATAGAACTAATTATGCTCTTCTTTAACAGGTAAAACTTCCACTGAAACTAAAGGAATGTTATTTTTCCCTTTTAAGTAAATAAAAGATCTTTACTTTGTCAAAGATTATAGACTTCTAGGCTTATGGCTCCTATTTGTCAGGATATAAGTTATTAAGTAGTATAGCATTTTCTTTTTAATGCATTAGGTTGGTTAGAAATGATACCTAAATGCAGTCTAAAATCAACTTTCTGAATGGAACAAAAGCAAAGTTCTTTTGCCTTATAAGAACAGCAGAATCAGACTGTCAAAAGCACAATCTTTTATTAGATTAGAACTATTAAATTAATAATAACTTTGGAATTACCCAAGCCTTGTTAAATTGTTATATTGCACTTGAGAATAAAAAGTAAAAGATTCAGTACCTATCCCCCAAAATTTCAGTACCTAGTAAATACTCTTCATGTTGGAAGTCTACAAAGTCTTACTCCAAACCACGTCACCAATGAAAACATGTACTACAAAAACATGAATGAATCAGGCTTCTTCATTCTAGTATAAAATTTTCAATTCTGTTTCTTTTCCAAGAGAAAAGATTTTAATTTTAATTTTAAAAATTACCACAGGTAACATATTACTTTTATACTAGGTGGCAGTGTTGATGATGATTGGTTACCAAGGAGTATGATGCCAAAAAGTAAAAAAGAAAATAAAAAAGACATCTGATAATAACCTCTTAGCATTAAGTTTTGTACCTTTTGAAGAAACACCAACCGACACCAATTGGATTTGTGAAAACCAGCAACACAGTGCTTATCACTGCCATCAAACTTATTTTTAATTAGTTGGATAATTTTTAAAAATATATTTCAGAATTTTCTCAATTCTGGAAGTCTAACTTTCTGATCACACATTTTCTCTGAAAGTAAATATTACCTTAATCAGCATGATTACATTAATTTCAAAATTGAGGAAAAACTGATTCTTTTTTTAAAATGGCTATTAAGGTTTTTGTTTTTATGTTTTAAATGTCCCTAGAAC
This sequence comes from Antechinus flavipes, assembly GCF_016432865.1. Lineage (NCBI taxonomy): Eukaryota > Metazoa > Chordata > Mammalia > Dasyuromorphia > Dasyuridae > Antechinus > Antechinus flavipes. The sequence continues at coordinate 400,599,861 of NC_067400.1, forward strand.
ATCACCAAAATTAAACCCTTAACAACTTTAAAAAAAAATAAAGGAAAAAGGAAAGGAAGGGGTAACACTAGTAGCACTATCAGTAAAAGTTTCTTATAAAAAACAAATTTTAAGCAAATATTTATACTTAAACTTTTAGGTCATACTAACTGTACCTTTATTGCCAATTAAGATTTTTAAACTCATTTTTATGCTATCTCTAAGAATCAAATTATAAGGCGTATATCTAAAATTGTAAATTACTCATTAACAAAGTAGCAATTTTTTTGGCAATACAGATATACATAGAGTGGATTGTTACAGGGAAAACTATATACATTCACATCATACTTTGGAATAAAAACCAATATTTTCATTCTTTTTCAACATTTGCTTCAGAAAGAGAAATCTATAAGTTATACATTTAAAAAAATTAGATTTGGCATTTCTTCACCTTTTTCATGAGTCACATTTATAGTTCTGGATATATTTCTTTTTTTTTTTTTTTTTTTACTACTATCTCCAGTGTTAATGGATCACTCAATCTTTGCTTCTATAATATTACAATATGCTTAAATTATAAGTACAGGCCAAGAAGAGAACAGATTGCAACATGTTTAATTTTAAAATTTCTGTGACTTTAAATGATGAGTGTATATTGCCACATAAAAGATTCAGTAGCAGTAAATAGTATCAATTATGAAAATGGCTAAAGTGACTGTTTGAGGGGTATCAGTAAAATTCAAGGTAGCTACATAGTGACAAGGCCTTAGGATATTTATCACAAATAATTTCTCTACAAAATATCAAGTTCATTCACAATATAAAATATTTACTGTACATGTAAGATCCCTTTTAAAATTGTTGGCAAAAAGCACTGCTCCAAAAATACATTTGATTTTAAATTCTTTTGCCAAATAATATGCTTATTAAAATTACATAAAGAACTTCACTAAGCAAATAATTTGTATAACCTCACCTATATGTATTTCTATTTTGTGAATATAGCCCAACATTATTTCATGTACAAAGAATTATTCAACAAAAAAAAGGAAATACTTTTGAGGCTTCCTATAACACTTAAAAGGGGGAAATGATACTTGATTTAAAAAAGAGAAATATTTAACACTGCATAATGAAGACCAAACTTTACAAATGGTGTTCAATTTTCTTAATCCTAATTGTGTCATCATAATGTCCTTATATAGGGCAATAGCAAAGTCAGAATCAGCTGATGATAAATATCATGTTCAGACCCTAAAACATGGTGAACATCAAAATCTCACTCTTGAAGAGTCACCACCTTAGGGATTGGAGAAAAAAAAAAGTTTCCTGCATACATAACTATCATTAAAATGCCTGGGAAATTAGCCTTACTTTTGTTTTTGTATGAGGATTTTAAAAAATTGCTTTCATAAACTATTACAGATTAGGAAAAACTGAAGGTTGTTTTATAACTAATCTTGACTCTAGGAAAACATTTTGTATTAATAATGTCTTACTCCAAAAATAAACTCACTGGTGAGCTCGGGTGGAGTGTGGGGTTGATTCTGTTTTACAAATAAACATTTCTGCTAAGGAGGGAAGAGCAAATTCAAACAAAGTAAACTCATTTCCATTTATCTGGAGGGTTTTTTTTTTTTCTGTAAGTTAGTTTCAAAATATAAATGAAAATGTAATTTAAGAAAAACAATCTCAAATTACAAAATTGACTGAACACAGTGAATAATAATAACAATAAGCAGCTACATCAACAATGAATATCTTTTCATTCATATTATTTTCACTTGTAATAGCCTGTTATTACTTCCTAAAAGTTGGTTAAAATGAAGTACCCAAATTACTTGCTCAGGAGCACATCTAATTTATTTAATTATAAAAATGGGAATAAAATTAATTTTGGAATGATGTTACTTTATAGTTTTCAGGAAAATGATTTTAATGTAGTTATTAAAATTCAATTACTATTTTAAAACATTTACAGTTAAACATGTAATGTTTTGCATGACTACAGATTGACTAAAGTGCTTGTCCTTCAGACAAAAACTTTTTTAAAAAATTAAAATGTAATTAAAAACAGAAGGCTCAGACATTTTTAGTGATTCTGACCATTATGTTTATAACTAGGCCATTTATAGTCTTTAGAAACATGACTGATGGAGTCATATAGAGTCACAAAAAGTAGTAAAATGAATTCAAATAATCTTGTAAGCCAAAGTCCACTAAGTTGTATGCATCCATTAGTAGCTTGAAAATCACCTGTAGTGTAATACTAATTAACAGTATGAATCTGTACAGAAGAATTGGATGCAAAGGCCCAAATAAATTCTTGTCTTAAAGAAAAAAACAAAAAATAAAACCATTGTAAGAAACAGTAACTACAAAAGCTGCTGGTTTTAAGATTTTCATTAAAACCATGTGCAATTCAAGAAATATCAGTCTGATGTGCATCAAACAAGGAATAGTCTCTTGAAATATGATTATCAAAATCACTAAATGATATTTATGATTTCCCCACATATCAGCATGTACATTATTAGTTGGATTAGAAACGTGGTTAATACAAGAGATGGTTCACACATATTGTCTCATTTTGTTGTTGGGTTATTCATCTATGCCAAAGGGTGTGATCAGCAGTGCAGTCATGGAGTGTTTATTCCTCTTGAGAGAAATTGAAATCCATAATGAATTTGGCAATTCTAAAGTTTAGTTGCATAAATTAAAAGCTGTTAAGCATCTGAAGTCCCTTCACCATTTTCATGAGGCTGAAGCTGTTCTCTTTCCTGTTCTTCTTGAGGAGGCCTGACCCGTTTAAAAAAACCCATCTATAATTTAAAGAAAAACCAAAATCACTGCCAAAATCAAAAAAAGCATTAAAAAAATTTCAAATGGACATATATTTGTTTTTTTTTTAAAACAATACTCTATTTATTGAATTCTTGTACTCTCATCTGCTTGTCTTGGCTTCAAGTTCTGAATAAAATCCTACTTTCTGAAAAATACTTTTAGAAAAAGCATTTCATCATCTCCCTTAAAGTTAGTTTTTTTCCCTTTCTGATTATATCAAATTTCTCCCCATCATTAGACTATGAATTATTTAAAAACACAGGCCTTTTTTGTTTGTTTATTTGTTTGTTTTCACGTATCCTCAGCACGTATCATTGAGCGCCTGGCATATTGGAAAAATTTTAAAATGCTTTTTGACTCATTTACTGACATTTAAATTATGTGACTTTTGCCTCATTAAAATGTCATCCTTATAGATTTTTCCCTTCCCACCTGCAACCCCTCCATAATATGTATTACTTACCCTGTACATTACAAAGACTAGAACAGCCAATAATAATAATCCAGCTAGAACTGCTAAAATGATCACCCATAAAGGCACTGGCATGGGTGATGGTTGAATACCCCAGGTAATATTAGTGGTAACCTATTAGGAAAAAAAATACAACAAATATAAGAAAATAATGGCATAAAAATTGCTTAAAGCTTTTCAATATATGAAGTGTGTTGGAAGTGATAGAAAGACCTCTGTATACCGACAGAATATACAGTCTTTTCTCTTTGGAGAAGGGTTTAAGACCTAAACAGGCATTTTCTTGGACTTAAACCACATCAAGTTATTTAATCTCTCTGAATCTACTTTTCCTTTTAAAAAATTGATATGATAATACTTGAATCATCTATTTCATAGGTTTATTTAAGGTGGAGAAGATCCTTTGTAAAGTATAAATATAAATTATTAAAATTAGAAATAGATTCAATGTGATTTTTCTCCTTCAACAGAGACTAGTAGCCTAGGAAAGAAATAGACTAGGCTTAGTGAGCAACTTGTAGAAATATCTAACAGTTTCACTACAGAACCACATGTACCCACACAGTTCCCAACTTTTTAAATCATCTTTAAAAGAGGTCCCAGGCACTTGTAAAAGTTGGTTTTATGTTGTTATATGGCTCTATATCACTTTAATTGGAAACTTAAAATGTCAAAGTATTTGCTACATAATTGTCTGCTACTATTGAAGCATCTGATCTCTAGTCCACATAATTTTGTTCACAAAAATATAAACTATAATAAAACATTACTCTAAAGTAGGAAAGGATGATCAAGTAAAGAGTCAAGCTTTTGTACTTGGAGGTAGGAAAAAATAACCAAAGCCCTCATACATATTATTGGAATTGGTCAACATAATTTCTCATTTAAAACAGTTCTTCTGCCATTTAGATTGTGTACATTGACTTCACATTTCTATACAAATTACTTACTAATGTAGAGTTGTGGATGTCATCAATTGGGAGATTCTTATAGGGGAATTCGATGACATTGAATGAAGCTGATGACTTCAGGGAGTATGAATGATTCTGATTTTCTTTCTATAGGGAAAATATTATTGAGATAATATCTTAGTTGTCAGACAATTTTTGTTTGAAAAAAATATATGTAGGATCAACATGAAGATGTTTTCTTTACTCACATTCATAAATGTCTCAGTCCACAACAGAGACTTTACATACAGTATCACACTCTTTCCCCTATCAAGGCGACCAACATGGCAGACAATCTTCAAACATTCAGCAGTTCCACATCCCTGCCAAGAACAGAGTTATTGAACTTTCAAGAAAACATCACTTTGAGCATCGTGCAAAAAAAACAAATTATTTAAAATTCTGAAAATTAAGGATTAAAATTTACATATAGAATAAATCCTATTATAATGAACTTGAAAAATAATTCCTATATGTACATATGTGCTTTTGCACATATGAGAGATAGTGGAACATCACTTAAACTAAAAACTTTGTTGTCTTTCCACATTAGGATGAAAGCTTCTTGGAGTCAGGTACTATCTTTGTGTTTTTGTTTCTGCTTCTGGGCTTAGTACAGTGCATAGCATATATTAACTGTTTAATAAATACTTATTGACTTGTTGGCTTAATCTCCTTGACAACTTTTCCTAAAAGTGGTTTTCATTACTTTAAAAAGAGATAGCAACCTGGGGGAGAGTGGGAGAGAAGAAGGTGTTTTCCAGATTATCATAGGTTTGTATACATGGTCCAATATCACTTATATTCTTATCAATGAATTGCGTTAAAATCTGTCATCTCTATTCAAATATATAGTTGGGGTAAAGCATGGAGGAACAGTGATATTACTAAGGGACAAAAAAATCAAGATTTCAAAAGAGTTTGACAGGACTCAAAATGATAAGCTGAAAAATAATATGATAAAATTTATTTTCTTAATAATATCACATACACACATATAGGTTTTTTTAAAATTTTACATGAGAATAAAGAAGATGTGACAACAGAAGTTCATGTAATGTTGTGGTTACATACAACAAGTTAAATATGCTTCAATATTATAATATACATATTAATAGAATTATAAATTTCAGATTGAGTGAAGTATGGATAACATTTTCTATATTCTATATGGAAACATTTATGGAATACTATGTCCAATTCTGGATGCCACAATTTAAGAGGGACATTGCCAAACAAGTATAGTGATAATGAATGATTAAAGAAATTTAAAGTGTTTAGAATGGAAAAGAGGAGATTTACAAGAAATGACATTTGAGATGTCATACAGAACAGGGGTCAGAATTTTTCTTCTTTGATCCAAAAGGAAGAGTTCCTTCAAAGCATAAAAAAAACCCTTTTTAATAACAAGAATTGCCTATAAATTGAATGGATTTATTGAAAAGAAGTTAAGTTTACCCATCACTGGAAATGTCCAAACAAGTTGGTTAGCCAGTTATTCGTTACAGAATCATTACTAAACATATGGGAAGCTGGGTTTAATTTATCGCCCACAGATACACCTTTAGGATGCAGCATGATATAGTAGAAAGAACATTGAATTTGGAGTCACAAAATATGACATGAACTTGAGTATGTTATTTATTAAAATGAGGGGATACACTAGATGACATCTTGGGTGCCTTCCAGATCTAATTTGTTATGATAGTGCGATCTGATGAATTTTTTTTCCAACTTTATAGATAAAACACATCATTGATGTTATAATCTTGTAGGCTAACTTAAAACAAGTCAAATTGGGATCACGGAATGATTATCAATTAGAGCTGACAGGATCTAATAAGCTATAGAGCCAAAAATTCCTGCTACATATAAGGGGGAGCTATTGGACAATAGTAGAGAAACTAGTATAAAATCCATATATTATAGATAACTAAGTGGAAAGAGGAAAAATGCCATAATGTTAGACACATTTTGTTTACAAATTTTGCCAACAAAAATATAGTTAATATTTGAATACCAAGGAGAGTTAGAACAGGAAAAAATGTGAGAATTGTCATAGTAACATTAATATAGGCACTTAGGAGTTATAGTGGGTATGGGTCAGGGATATGTACAGTCTTATATTTATATTAAGGCTTTACTTGATGAGATAAAGATGGTGAATAGAGTGAGATCTGAGCAAAATTTGTGTAATGGGCCAAATTCATTCTTTACCTACTTTTTGTGATTTCTCCTATTATATTTGCCCCCACCACCTAATACCCTCCTGCTACCCTCTAACTGTTTTTCAATAAGTCTTCCACTGAAATAAGCTACTTCAAAGAAAAACTATAGCCAGGAGAGTGGCCAAAAAGGAGTGTAAGAAAAGGAATATGGAATATGTGTTATAATAGTCTAGAAATGTTATTTTATCAGAAAAGTTAATTTATTTGATTGGCTACCAGGAAAATAGAAGGACCTGATAGTATTTATGACCATATTGAGAGAAGGAGCTGTCTTTGCCTAATTTTATATGCCTAGCACTTATCACAATGCCTTGCATGTAGCAGATGCTTAATAAATATTTGCTGAGTGAATATTATATTTATACATTTGCTCACAACTGCTAAATATCTGTTTTCTTTGGAATTATTTTTCGAGAGTAAAAATGAGTCAGCAAAGTTCCAAAAGTACTTACCAAAGTGTGTACATCTGCTTCATTGTGTGGTATATCCCGTCTACTGATGTGATGACTGCGGTCACCTTGTCCTAAATTTGTTTCATTTTTGTCATCTATCTGAGGAGCTGAAATCTAGGATTACATTATTAATAGTGATGAGAAATTGTGGTAATTGATGATATTTTATATTTAAATTTTGACACAGTAACTAAGGTTAGTAAGATCCCTTCCAGGTCTAAATAAAATCCATAATCCCATAATTCTATACAAAGGATCCCAGAAAAGATTAACAATTGGTAAACAAAAAATAGTGTCACATCATATTGTGACAAAAAATTTACTACTAGATACATGGCAAAAAAAAAATTCAGGAAAGAAAATAAAGAATATGGATGTACTATGCCTATAAAGATATCCTATAAGGGCTTTGCTGCAAGTAGTGGTACCTATCTGATATTACTGCTACCAAAAAGCTGAGAATGGTATATTGTTATGGGAGCCATCTGCTAGTGGCTGCTGGGGATCTAATTCTAACCAGCACAATAGACTGTGTCATGTGAGAGGACAATGATACAAGGAGATGGAGAGGCAATTGTAGTGAAAATCTCTAAACCTCTCTATTCCATTCTCAATAGACAATATATAAAAGTTGTTTTGGTTTTTTTTTTTTTTTTTTAAGTACAGAAAGGTTACAGCGTGAATCAAAGAGGTTTCTAGAGTTAGCCAGTTATACTCAGAAAGTGAGATAAAGATTACCAAAACATATATTTCTTTAATGTGACATGATTCACAGCTGTGGTGGAGGCCTTTTGAGAACTGAGCTGCCCCTTAAAGGTACAGTTCCCTTGAACATTTTTATAGACTTTCTCAGTTCCACACTTAAGTGTGGTCCTCAACATTATATCATTTGAGCTAGGGAGTTAAGAGTTTCAGTAGGGCTAAAGTTTATCATACCAAGTATGGCATAATAAGGTGAACCTCAGGTAGCAGAAGGCCACTAAACCACCTAGAGAAAACCAAATTGGCTCAGATCAGAAATGGAGCAGGTCAAAGAGTCCAGATTGTTGATTAGTATTGGGATCAGGCCCATGAATACTGTTCATGATTAAGCCTAGATGAGATTAGGAGAATCCAGACTTTAATAATAATAATGATGATGACAATGATGAATAATGTCCACTGAAGAGAAATAGATCATTCACTGAATCTTTCTTTTTTCATTATGATTAGAAAAAAATATAAACTTCTGGAATACCCAATAAAGGTTAGAACTTTCATACTGCAAACATATATTACATCTGGACTCATCTTAAGAGCCCTTTTCTTCTTTCTTTCCTTCAATCTGCTTTTCAGGATACCCTATAATAACTTGCTATTAGTTTAAATCAAAACAAAATTCTTCTAAGTCACCAAAAGTCAACATTGCCAAGAGCTCATTTTTATATTTTATCCAAAAGACACAGAATCCCTGACATCATACTAAGGCTCTGGATCAGTCCTAGCATATGTGGTGGGAAACAAGCCACAGACTGAGTCATTGACAAATACTTCTTGAGGCACCCTAGACAATCTGTAAAAGTATGGCTCCCTTGAGTTTTCTTAAGTCCAACTTTACTCAATTTATGAGAACAAACAACCCAACCCAGAATATCAAAGGCAAACAAAACTAGTTTTACTGAGTTTGTTGGTACATTAAAATGTGTTATTTTACCTTCATTTCCTCTATGTAATTATAAAGAGATATAGAAAAATTCCATTCTAATCAAGAAAAATTGAATTAAAAAAATTACCTTAATTTTTAATGGATTAATCTCCATATCTGAAGTACAGTTCATTGGTCCATCAACTTCATAGTGAAGGATATATAGCAAAGTATTGTTGTTATACTTGTAAGGCCAATGAAGATTTAGTATTGCCTTGCTGAATGAACTTGGACCATTGTTTCTCAGCTAATGAAAGAAAAACAATTAAATGTTACTGCTAAAGATGTCCTCTCCTATCCATCTTAAGATTAGCATTTTAACAAATACTTTGAATACTATTAAAAAGAATAAAGGCAGAATTTTCTTGATGATTTCAAAACCATAGTATTAATCTAGTCATATAGATGACTAATATCATTTAAAAATTCAACACTATTTGTGAAAACTTTTAAGAACTTTTTGGTTTTGTGGTTTTAGGGAGAGAAAGTTCGGACCTGCATTTTCATTGTTATAAGGATCACTTGTGGAGGTAATGCCCCTTACCAATACACATCAGCAAGTGTTCTGCATGAATCTTAGTGTTTCTGGAACATTTGCCAGAAGTCAAAGAATTAGTATTTGTTAAAAGTGAGACTAAAACTCAGGTTTTCCTGATTCCAAGTTCAGCTCTACACTATACTATGATGACTAAAATAAAATAAAATGGTTTAAAATGATATCTTTTAAAAACCATTTATAAAATCATATATAACTACTTCAACTACTAGAAAATGAAATGATTAATAAATCTAAGGATTCTGTGAATATTAAGTTTAAAGTGAACATGACAAATACATGAAACTGAACAGTAATGAAAAAGTTATTTTTTATTTCCCTACTGGCTAAAAGTAATATTAATTACCAATACTGATGACATTTTAAGGTGACTATATAATTGCAAACCTCATAGATGTGTTGCACAGCAGGCCCAACATCCTCTTCAGTCTGTGGATTCTCCTTATGCTCCCAGTTTGGAATAGGAAGAAAGACATGATCAGGGCTTGAGACTCTAAATAATGACCAAAGAAAATTCAAACTTCCCATGAATATGAGGATCATACCATTACTGTTTTTTTTAAGACTATCCTAATATTTTCAAAGAATAAAAAGGCCTTTCTCAAATCCTTTCTTCCCCCATTTCTATTGCGTGTACCTTTGCTCTAAGATTATATTCTATGCACACTGTATGTTTTCTCTACATGATAATTTGTACATTATCTCTATCATTAAATGGTAACCTCCCTGAGGGTAAAGTCTGGTTTATGTTTTTCTATGTCTTCTCAGAATTTAGCACTGTGTGTCACATACAATGTTTAATAAGAGCTTATTGGCAGAGAGATGAAAAAAAATGAAAGAATCACACAAAACTGCATTTATAAAAAATGTGAAACTAATATAAATTGGTAAATAATTTTAATAGAATAAACACATCATACTTGTGGCTGTTATGTTAGTGTCTGCCATTTTCCAAAACAGTGACTAAACACTCTTAGCATCTAAACATTCTAAAATTAACATATGTCATCTTAGGTCTGATTCTTTTGAGGGCTTCAACACAGAGGCCATTAGAATATCATCTCATGGAATAGGGTTAACATCTAATGTGAAAGCAAATATAGGGTTTATATTTTTTTAAATTACTGACCCTCTTATCTCAACAGCAGCAGAAATGGCAAGGTCAACTTGGTAAGATATCACTGGACTCATTTTATCATACAGATTAGAGCTAAAAAGAAAAAAAGAAAAGAAGCAGTTAGGCATTGAATTCGACATATATAAATTCTCAGTGACATATGTTCTGAAAACACTTATTAAAAATGAACATATTTCAAACAGCCAAAAAAATGTGTAAAGGATACCTGTGATTTCTAAATATATCATAACTATAAAAAACAATTAATTCCAACATTTTTCAAAAATTAAAAATAAACTCTTTCTAAACTTCTCCTTAAAGTCTATAATATAGTTCTCTATTAGTTAAATTAATGCATATTAATATGTATGTTTAATTAAATTTAGTCCCACAGAAAATTTATTCCCATTAGTTAGATTATATCTTCATTTATGTTAAAACCAAGACAATACCTATATTCTCATTTCTATACAAAATTAAGTATGTTAAATTTAATGATTTTATCACATTTTCTATGAAAACTATTAGGCATATACAAAGACGCTCCTATTATTTTCATACCTCTGGATTTGTAAATCAAATTTCACAGAAGTATCTATCTCTGACTGTTGATGCACACTAAAACGAAGACCAGCTAAAAGCTAGGGAGGCAGAAAAAAAAGATAAGATATAAAGATGAGTTAGCACCTAATTATTAAAATTTGCTACCAAATATAATTTTTTATGTTTATATTTTTATAGTTTTTTATGTTTTATATATCAACCAACTTAAATTTTTAAAAATTTGGCAATGTATTTGCTGGGAGAAAAAAGTTCCTCTTTATTACCATTCCATGGAAACCTCCTAATAATGAAAACAAACCAAACTGATGAACACTGATATTCTCTTGCAGTATATGCCAAATTCAACCTCATCAATTCAAAATCTGAATTTGAAAATAGGTTTGCTTTATCAGCCAATAATATTCAAGAATATTTTCTTTTTAAAATTCATATTATTGAGGGGGCAGAGACAAGATGAAAAAGAGAAGACATATCTTTACTTGAGCTCTCCTGGATGTTCTTCAGATCAATATCAAATCAAGTCTCTGAACTGGTTTGGAGTGACAGAATCCACAAATATTTGGAATGTAATAAATTTCTAGCAGAAAATATTTTGGAAGAACTTCAGAAGAGGTCTGTTTCAATCAGGCATGGGGAGGTGCCCAAGTGCAGTTGCAGAGCAGAGACCCAGGGCAGTGTGGGTTCTGCCAACCGGGTAATCTATCAAGAAGACTCTACAATAGTGTTGGCTAGTCTGTGTTATTAGAAGTTAGTTAGTAGTTAGTACATCAGCAGATTAGCTGTGAGACACCCAACACAAATACAAGAGGCAAATAGTGAGCCTCTGAACGCCAGAATAAGGTGGGGACTTGACCACACCTACCCAGCATAGTCACTGTCACTTGTAGAGGAAGCTTGGACAATCTCCCATTTACTCTAAAAGCAGACCTCAACCTTTTTTTTTTTTTTTAATGAGCAAAAAGGCAAAAAGACAAAAAAACAAAACAAAACAAAACAAAAAAAAAACAAACAAAAAAAAAAAAAAAAACCTCTGACCATAGATTGTTTTTATGGAGAAAGAGAAGGACAGACTTCAAACTCTGAGGACATTAAACGCAAATCATCTCCAGATGAAACCCCAAAGGGAGATATGAATTGGTTCCCATCTCACAAGTCTCTCTTGGAAGGATTCAAAAAGGATCTTAAAAGAGAGTTTGGCAGGGGTGGGGGAGGAGGGAAGAGCAAAGGAAATAAGAACACTACAGGAAAATTTGGAAAAGGAAACAGGAATTATTTGAAGAAAACTGCTTACAAAATAGATTTAGTAAAATGAAAAAAAAAAAACATATAACTCCTTAAAAATAGATTTGACAAAATGGAAAAAGAAAACAACTCCCTGAAAAATAGAATTTGTGAAATGGAAAAAAAAAATTCATTGAACAAAAAAACTCATTTAAAAATTTAATTGGCCAAATACAAAAGGAGCTAAAAATGGTAACTGAAAAAAATCACTAAAAATAAGAATTGAACAAATGGAAATGAATGACTCAATGAAACATCAAGAATCAGTCAAACAAAACCAAAAATAATGAAAAAATAAAATGCATGTTATTTTCTCATCTTCCCACTATTATATTCATGCTTTGAAAAAAACGTAAGAATTTATAACACCTGATGTCTTATCTACAGTGGTTCTAGGTTTCATTACTGTAGGCATTCTCTCCTCCTTTCAGATCATAACCCATCCACACCTGTTCATCTTACCCAAGTTTTCAGCTTCTCTGTGCTACTCCATAGATGCTTTCTTCAGAATATTTTTAATATTATGGGTGCCAGTGCAAGAAATCATAAACATTCATTAAATGCCTACTATATAACAGGCATCATTCTAAACAGTAGAGCTTTTGGACCACCCATCTCCTGTTATCTGTTTCTTGTTATATGAGGATCTCATTTTCTGTGTTGATTTTATATTTCTTGAATAATAGACTTTACTGTCAAGAATGATATTCTTCTTGAATATAAGGTTATTGTTGATAGTCAGTTGCAACCTATTCACACACAAGTTTTTCCAAAAAAGTTTGGATCACTTGTAACTTTTATTCTTAGAGAAGTGTTTCAAGATTCACAATGATAAATACATCCACAGAATAGGTCATTGGATAAGTAAATAAATATGTTATTTATTAATATAAATAGTTTCTGTGCTAAGTAAGCACTGGGCCTGCAAGGACCTCATAGAGTAGAAAATATTTGAACTACTTACATACAAAATATGTTGTCTGTTGTCTGTTGTCTGTTGAGGAAGCTTGGTAACCCCTCATTGCCCCAAAGCAGACTGCAACTTTTTTTGTTGTTGTTGTTAAAATGAGTAAAAAGCCAAAGCGGGCTCTAACTATAGATAGCTTCTATACTGAAAGAGAGCACATTTCAAACCCTGATGAGATTAAAAACAGTTTGTCTCTAGATGAAAACCCAAAGGTGGATATGATCTGATCTCCACTACATAAGGCTCTCATAGAAGAAATTAAAAAGGCTCTTAAAAGAGAACTAGAAGAAAAATGGGGAAAGGAAAGGGGAGCTTTGCAAGAGGGTCTGGCATATAAGGCATGTAACTCATTAAAAGATAGAATGGAAAAAGAAAACAACTCCCTAAAAAACATAATTTGTGAATTAGAAAAAGAAAATAACTCCTTAAAAAATAAAATTGGCAAAATGGAAAAAAAAATCCATAGAACAAAACAACTCATTTGAACTCAATTGGACAATTACAAAAATAAATTTAAAAAGTAAATGAAGAAAATACTTTGTAATGTTCTCTCTAAAATGTAATGTTCCCTGTTGAGGTTTTCTTGGGGTTTCTGGGAGCAGCCTTCGTTTCACTTCAATAACCACCACAAGTGCAGCCAGGTGTTAAAGTCCAAATCCTTCACTGTCTCTTTCAAAGTCTTGTCTCCTTTCCTGGGGCCTGGTTAGCTTTCTTAGAGGCCTATCTCTCTCCTTGGTTCCAAGAGCTTGAGCTCCTACCTCCTTCTCTGCCCTCTGAATCTCTCCAAATCCAAAGGTTTGTGCTTCAGTCTCAAGCCACCACAAAGGTGGATGATGGACTGAATCTGTCTTAGCCTCCAAGAGCTTCTAGTGCACTTATCTCTTCTGGCCCTGAGAGCTTCTTGCTTATATGCTCCACACTAAGTATACACCAATCATTATATCACTGGGAAACCATTATTTCTTGTAGGATTAAATCAGTGCTAAACTAGATTTATCCATTGTCTCCTCCATTCCACTTAGTACCCTGTTTCAAGTTCTGGTCCATAACATCTCCTTGTACGATTAAATCAATCATATTGAACCATGCTAAATTAGATAACTATTGTCTCTATCAATTCCACTGACTTAATATCTTGTAAGAATTCTTTGTTTCAAGTTCAGAGTTTTGGCCTATAACAATAATTCATTAAAAATCAGAATTGAACAAATGGAAAAGAATAACTCGAGGAGACACCAAGAATCAGTCAAGCAAAACCAAAAAAAAAAGAAAAAAAAAGAAAAAAAAAAGAAAAAGAAAAAGAAAAAAATTTTAAATATCTACTTAGGAAAACAATAGACCTAGAAAATAGATCTAGGATAAATAATCTAAGGATTACTGGACTCCCTGAAAATCATGATAAAAAAGGAGCCTAAACACTATTTTTCAGGAAATCATCAAAAAGAATTGCCTAGAAAGAGAAGGTAAAATAGACATTGAAAGAATTCATCTATCACCTACTGAAAGAGATCCCAAAATCAAAACTCCAAGAAATATTGTGTCTAAATTCCAGAACTATCAGACCAAGGAAAAATACTACAAGCAGACAGAAAAAAACAATTCAAATACCAAGGAGCCACAATAAGGATTACTCAGGATCTACCAGTGTCCACATTAAAGGATCAAAGGGCCTGGAATCTGATATTCTGAAAGGCAAAGGAACTTGGTATATGCAGCCAAGAATAACTTACCCAGACAAAATGAGCATTTTCTTCCAAGGAAGAAGATGGAAATTCAATGACATAGGTGAATTCCATTTATTTCTGATAAAAAAAAATCAGAGCTAAACAAAAAGTTTGACTTCCAAATATAGGACTCAAGAGAAGCATGAAAAGGTAAAAAGAACTCTTGAGAACTGTATTTCTGTTATGAGTATACATAAAGAATACATGTATAATTGGGTTTTATTATTATAATATAAAAAAGGATCTAAAGGTGAAAAGGAAATTGTACCACAAAAAGAGGAAAGTGAAGGTTCTACATCTCACAAACAGGCAAAGGAAACCTATTATATCTTAGGGGAAAGAAAGGAGGGGAATGAACATCTTGTGAATCTTAACTCTCATCAGAATTGGCTCAAAGAGAAAATATTAGACATATATGGTTTACAGAGAGACTTCTCTCACTCATTGAAAAGTGTGAGGGAAAAGTGAAAAGGGAAGGGGTGGGCTAAATAGAAAGGAATATAGAAATTGTAAGGCAAAGGTTTAAGAAAAGGATAGGGACTCAGAGGGAGGGAGAGATCTTAAAGAGGCAGGACTGTGTGAGGCAAGTAGTGGTCATAAGTAAAACACTGGGGAGAAGAGAAAGGGGAAAAGGAAAGATAAAAGTATAATTTGGGGTTATAAGATGGCAGAAAATACAAAATTAGTAGTTTTAACTGTAAATGTGAATGGAGTGAACTCTCCCATAAAATGTAAGTAGATAGCAGAATGGATTGAAAGCCAGAATCCTACAATATGTTGCTTACAAAAAAACATATTTAAAGCAGAGCAATATATACAGAGTAAAGATAAAAGGCTGGAGCAGAATCTATTATGCTTCAGGTGAAATAAAAAAAAAAGCAGGGGTAGCTATCCTGATCTCATATCAAGCAAAAGCAAAAATTGATCTAATTAAAAGAGATAAGGAAGAAAACTATATCTTGCTAAAAGGTATCATGGATAATGAAGAAATATTAAAATTAAACACATATGCATTAAGTGGTGTAGCATCTAAATTCCTAAAGGAGAAGTTAAGAGAGTTGCAAGAAGAAACAGACAGCAAAACTATAATAATGGAATATCTCAACTTCACATTCTCAGAACTAGATAAATCAAACCACAAAATAAATAAAAAAGAAGTAAAAGAGGTAAATAGAATACTAGAAAAAATAGTTATGATAGGTCTTTGGAGAAAACTGAATGGAGACAGAAAAGAGTACATTTTCTTCTCAGCAGCTCATGGAAACTATGCAAAAATTGACCATATATTAGGATATAAAGACCTTAAAATCAAATGCAGAAAGGCAGAAATAGTAAATCAGAATATTTCAGATCATGATGCAATAAAAATTACATTCAATAAAGGGCTAGGGAAAAACAGACCAAAAAGAAATTAGAAACTAAATAATCTCATCTTAAAGAATGAATGGGTGAAACAGCAAGTCATGAATACAATCAATAATTTTATCCAAGAGATGATAATAATAAGATAACTTACCAAAATTTGTGGGATGCAGGCAAAGTGGTAATAAGGGGAAATTTTCTATTTCTAGATACTTACTTGCATAAAATAGATAAAAAGAAGATCAATGACTTGGGTTTGCAACTTAAAAAGCTAGAAAAAGAACAAATTTAAAACCCCCAATCAAGTACCAAACTTAAAATTCTAAAAATAAAAAGAGAGATCAATAAAACTGAAACTAAAAACACTTCTGAATTGATAAATAAAACTGAATTGGTCTTATGAAAAAAAAAACAACAAAATAGATAAATCTTTGGTTAATTTAATTAGGAAAAGGAAAAAGGAAAATCAAATTGTTAGTCTCAAAAATAAAAATGGAGAATCTTTTTATCATCAACCAATGAAGAGGAAACTAGAGCAAGTATCAAGAGTAATTTTGCCCAACTTTATGCCAATTAATTTGACAACCTAAGTGAAAAGGAGGAATACCTACAAAAATATATATTGCCCAGATTAATAGAAGAGGAAATATATTACTTAAATAGTCCCATTTTAGAAAAAGAAATAGAACAAGCTATTAATCAACTTTCTAAGAAAAAATCCCCAGGACAAGATGGATTTACATGTGAATTCTACCAAACATTTAAAAAATAATTATTTTCAATAGTATATAAACGATTTGAAAAAATAGGGAATCAAGGACTCCTACAAAATGCCTTTTATGACACAGACATGGTATGAATATCTGAACCAGGCAAGATGAAAACAGAGAAAAAATTATAAAGCAATCTCCCTAATGAATATTGATGCAAAAATCTTAAATAAATTATTAGAAAAATTGACCATATTAATAACCAAATTAAGAAAAACCATAGGATTATCTCAATAGAAGCAGAAAAAGCATTTGACAAAATCCAACAGCCATTCCTATTAAAAACACTTGAGAATATAGCAATAAATGGACTTTTCCTAAAAATATCCTTTAGCATCTATTTAAAACCATCAGCAAGCATCATATGTAATGGGGATAAACTAGAACTATTCCCAATAAGATCAGGGGTGAAAAAAAGGTTGCCCACTATCACCACTGCTATTCAATATTCTATTTGAAATACGAGTCTTGGCAATAAGAGGAGAAAAGGAGATTAAAGGAATTAGAGTAAGTAATGAGGAAACCGAATTATCAATCTTTGAAGATGATATGATAGTATACTTAGAGAACCGAAGAGAATCAACTAAAAAGCAATTAGAAATAATTCACAACTTTAGCAAAGTTGCAGGATACAAAATAAATCCACATATATCATCAGTATTCTTATACATCACTAACAAAATCCAGCAGCAAGAAATAATTCCATTTAAAGAGAAATTCCATTTAAAATAACTGTGGATAATATACAATATTTGGGAATTTATCTTCCAAGAGAAAGTCAGGAACTATATCAGCAAAACTGCAAAACATTTTCCACACAAAATAATTGGAAAAATACTAAGTGCTCTTGGATAGGTCAAGCAAATATAATAAAGATAACAATAATACCAAAACTAATCTATTTATTTAGTGCTATACCAATCAAACTCCCAAGAAACTATTTTACTGAACTAGAAAATATAACAACAAAATTAATCTGGAAGAACAAAAAGTCAAGAATTTCAAAGGAATTAATGAAGAGGAAAGCAAAATGTACGTGGCCTAGCTGTACCTGATGTAAAACTGTATTATAAAGCAGCAGTCACCAAAACCATTTGGTACTGGCTAAGAAATAGATTAGTTGATCAGTGAAATAGGTTAGGTTCACAGGACAAAATAGTCAATAACTTTAATAATGTAGTGTTTGACAAACCCAAAGACCCCAGCTTTTGGGATAAACATTCACTATTTGACAAAAACTGCTGGGAAAATTGGAAACTACTATGGCAGAAATTAGGCATTGACCCACACTTAATACTGTATACCAAGATAAGATCAAAATGTGTTCATGATCTAGGAATAAAGAATAAGATTATAAGTAAATTTGAAGATCATAGGATAAATTACCTCTCAGACCTGTGGAAGAGGAAGGAATTTATGACCAAAGAAGAACTAGAGATCACTATTGATCACAAAATAGAAAATTTTGATTATATCAAATTAAAAAGATTTTGTACAAACAAAACTAATGCAGAAAAGATTAGCAATAAACTGGGAAAACATTTTTACAGTCAAAGGTTCTGATAAAGGCCTCATTTCCAAAATATGTAGAGAATTGACTCTAATTTATAAGAAATCAAGCCATTCTCCAATTGATAAATGGTCAAAAGATATGAACAAACAATTTTCAGATGAAGAAATTGAAACTACTTGTAGTCACATGAAAAGGTACTCCAAATCACTATTGATCAGAGAAAGGCAAATTAAGACAACTCTGAGATACCACTATATAGCTCTCAGATTGGCTAAGATGACTGGAAAAGATAATGATGAATGTTGGAAGGGATGTGGGAAAACTCAGACACTGATGCATTGTTGGTGGACTTGTGAATGGATCCAACCATTCTAGAGAGCAATTTGGAATTATGCTCAAAAAGTTGTCAAACTGTGCATACCCTTTGTTCCAGAAGTGTTACTACTGGGCTTATTTCCCAAAGGAAGAAAGGAGGAAAAGGGACCCACATGTGCAAAAATGTTTGTGGCAGCCCTTTTTGTAGTGGCTAGAAACTGGAAATTGAGTAGATGCCCATCAATTGGAGAATGAATGAATAAATTGTGGTATATGAATGTTATGGAATATTACTGTTCTGTAAGAAATGACCAGCAGGATGAATACAGAGAGACCTGGAGAGACTTAAATGAATGATGCTAAGTGAAATGAGCAGAACTAGGAGATCATTATACACTTCAACAACAATACTATTTGAGGATCAATTCTTATGGAAGTGGCTATCTTCAACAATGAGAGGATACAAATCAGTTCCAATTAATCCATAATGAACTGCGAAAACATTTTTACAGTCAAAGATTCTGATAAAGGCCTCATTTCCAAAATATATAGAGAATTGACTCTAATTTGTAAGAAATCAAGCCATTCTCCAATTGATAAATGGTCAGAGGCTATGAACAGACAATTTTTAGATGAAGAAATGAAAACTATTTTTAGCCATACCCAGTGGAAGAACACTGGGAAATGAGTGTGGATCACAATATAGCATTTACACTCTTTCTGTTAACTGTTTGCTTGCATTTTTTTTTCTTCTCAGGTTATTTTCACCTTCTTTCTAAATCCGATTTTTCTTGTGCAGCAAGATAACTCTGTGTGTGTGTGTGTGTGTGTGTGTGTGTGTGTGTGTGTGTACACATATATTGTATTTAACATATATTTTAACATATTTACCATGTATGGGACTATCTGCCATCTAGGGGAGGGTTTGGAGGGAAGTTCATTCACTGGGTATAGCTGGTTCTCTTCATTTTTGAACAAATGGAACTGATTAGGTTCATCTCATTGTTGAAGAGAGCCACTTGCATCAGAATTTATCCTCATATAGTATTGTTGTTGAAGTGTATAATGATCTCCTGCTTCTGCTTATCTCACTCAGCATCAGTTCATGTAAGTCTCTCCAGGCCTTCCTGAAACCATCCTGCTGGTCATTTCTTACAGAACAATAATATTCCATAAGATTCATATACTACAACTTATTCAGCTATTCTCCAATTGATGGGCATCCACTCAGTTTCCAGTTTCTAGCTACTACAAAAAGGGCAGCCACAAATATTTTTGCACATGTTGGCCCCTTTCCCCTCTTTAAGATCTCTTTGGAATATAAGCACAGCAGTAACACTGCTGGATCAAAGGGTATGCACATTTTGATAACTTTTTGGGCATAGTTCCAAATCACTTCCAGAATGGCTGGATATATTCACAATTTCATCAACAATGTATCAGTGTTCCAGTTTTCCCACATCTCCTCGAACATTCTGCTATCTTTCTCTGTAATTCTAGCTAATCTGACAGGTGTGTAGTGGTATCTCAGAGTTGTCTTAATTTGCATTTCTCTGATTAATAATTGTGATGATTTTCTTCTTTATTATAATATAATGGTTCTCTCTGTGAGCAGGTTTCTTGGGGAGATTTTCTGGAGGCAGCCTTAGTTTCAGTCAAAGGTTATAATCACCCAAATGCAGCCAACTGGTAAAAATGCAAATGTTTATTTTCTCCTTTCAAAATAGCCCTGTTAGTTGAGGTCTATCTCTCTGCTTGATTCTAAAAGCTCTTGCAGCTTTGTCCTTTGCTTCTGCCTCTGCTTTCTTCAGCCTCCAACCAGCCAAGTGGAAAATGGAATGAATCTCTTGCCTCTGAGAGAGGGCTTTTGGCTCTCGATCTCCCAGAGTGCTCTGTGTCTGTCCCAGCATGCTCCTCTCCAATCTAATTCAGCTGAACTCTCTCCAAGAGCCTCTGTCTGTTTCTTATATATGAGAGTGGGATTGTGGGATATCTCCCAGCGTGCTCTCTGGCCCTAAGAGCTTCAAGGTAGGTGTGAATACAGATATCTCATACTAAGCACTGAAATCTCCCAAACGTGTGAACTCCAATGAGTAAAAGTGTGAACACAAGCATTGTATCAATTAGTTCTACTTAGTACCTTGTTTCAGGTTCTGAGCCAAAACATCTTCTTGTAAGATCAGATCAATAATCTATCAACTCTAATGAGTTAGCAGTTTGTAAAGATTCCAACAAATAATGACTTGGAGCATCTTTTCATATGGCTTGAAATAGTTTCAATTTTTTTGTCTGAGAATTGTCTGTTCATATCCTTTGACCATTTATCAATTGGAGAATGGCTTGATTTCTTATAAATTAGAGTCAATTCTCTATGTATTTTGGAAATGAGGCCTTTATCAGAACCTTTGACTGTAAAAATGTTTTCCCAGTTTATTGATTCCCTTCTAATCTTGTATGCATTAGTTTTGTTTGTACAAAAACTTTTCAATTTGATATAATCAAAATTTTCTGTGTTGTGATCAATAATGATCTCTAGTTCTTCTTTGGTCATAAATTCCTCCCTCTTCCACAGGTCTGAGAGGTAAACTATGCTATGTTCTTTAATTTATTTATAATCTCATTCTTTATGCCTAGATCATGAACCCATTTTGACCTTGTCTTGGTGTACAGTATTAAGTGTGGGTCAATGCCTAGTTTCTGCCATACTAATTTCCAATTTTCCCAGCAGTTTTTGTCAAATAGTGAATGCTTATCCCAAAAGCTGGGGTCTTTGGTTTTGTCAAGCAGTAGATTATTAATCTAGTTATTGACTATTTTGTCCTGTGAACCTAACCTATTTCACTAATCAACTAATCTATTTCTTAGCCAATGGCAAATGGTTTTGGTGACTGCTGCTTTATAATGTAGTTTTAGATCTGGTACAGCTAGGCCACCTTTATTGTTTTTTCATTAGTTCCCTTGAAAGTCTTGACCTTTTGTTCTTCCATATGAATTTTGTTGTTATTTTTTCTAGGTCAGTAAAATAGTTTTTTGGGAGTCTGATTGGTATAGCACTAAATAAATAGAATAGTTTAGGGAGTATTGTCATCTATATTATATTCGCTCAACCTATCCAAGAGCACTTAATATTTTTCCAATTTCTTAGATCTGACTTTATTTGTGTGGAAAGTGTTTTGTAGTTTTACTCATATAATTCTTGACTTTCCCTTGGCAGATAGATTCCCAAATATTTTATCCTATCAGCAGTTACGTTAAATGGAATTTCTCTTTGTATCTCTAGCTGTTGGATTTTGTTAGTGATATATAAGAATGCTGGTGATTTATATGGATTTATTTTGTATCCTACAACTTTGCTAAAGTTGTGGATTATTTCTAATAGCTTTTTAATTGATTCTCTAGGATTCTCTAAATATACCATCATATCATCATATTACCTACTCTAATTCCTTTAATCTCTTTCTCAACTCTTATTGCCAAAGCTAGCATTTCTAATACAATATTGAATAATAATGGTGATAGTAGGCAATCTTGTTTTACTCCTGATCTTATTTGGAATAGTTTCAGTTTATCTCCATTACATATGATGCTTACTGACGGTTTTAAATAGGTGCTATTGACGATTTTAAGAAAAGTCCACTTATTCCTATACTCTCAAGTGTTTTTTAAAAGTAATGGATGTTGAATTCAAATAGATATCAAATGCTTTTTCTGCATCTATTGAGATGATCATATGGTTTTTGTTAATTTGGTTATTGATACAGTCAAGTAGGCTAATAGTTTTCCTAATACTGAACCAGCCCTGTATTCCTGTTATAAATCCTACTTGGTCATTGTGTATTATCCTGGAGATGATTTTCTGTAATCTTTTTGCTAATACTTTATTTGAGATTTTTGCATCAATATTCATTAGGAAGATTGGTCTATAATTTTCTTTCTCTGTTTTCAACCTATCTGGTTAAGGTATCAGTACCATGTTTGTGTCATAAAAGGAATGTGGTAGGATTCCTTCATTCTCTATTTGTCCAAATAGTTTATATAGTATTGGAGATAATTGTTCTTTAAATGTTTGGTAGAATGCACATGTAAGTCCATCTGGTCCTGGGAATTTTTTCTTTGGAAGTTGATTAATAGCTTATTCTATTTCTTTTTCTGAAATGGGACTATTTAAACAATTTATTTCCTCCTCTGTTAATCTGGGCAGCCTATATTTTTGAAGGTAGTTATCCATTTCACTTAGGTTATCAAATTTATTGGCATAAAGTTGGGCAAAGCAATTCCTAATTATTGCTTTAATTTCCTCTTCATTGATGGAATGTTCTCCCTTTTCATTTTTAAGACTAACAATTTGATTTTCCTCTTTCCTTTACCAAACCTTTACCAAAGGTTTATCTATTTTATTGTTTTTTTTTTAATAAATCAACTCAGTTTTATTTATTAATTCAATAGTTTGTTTTTTTTTTACTTTCAATATTATTAATTTCTCCTTTTGATTTCAGAATTTCAAATTTAGTATTTGATTGAGGGTTTTTAATTTGGTCTTTTTCTAGCTTTTTAAGTTGCAAGCCCAATTCATTGATCTTCTCTTTCCATATTTTATTCAAGGAAGCCTCTAAAGATATAAAATTTCCCCTTATTAACACTTTGGCTGCATCCCACAAATTTTGGTATGATGTCTCATCATTGTCATTTTCTTGGGTGAAATTATTAATTGTGTCAATAATTTGCTGTTTCACCCAATCATTCTTTAAGCTGAAATTATTTAGTTTCCAATTACTTTTTAGTCTATTTACCTCTTGCTTTTTGTTGAATGTAGTTTTTATTGCATTATGATCTGAAAAGAATGCATTTACTATTTCTGCCTTCCTGCATTTAATTTTGAAGGCTTTATGTCCTAATATATGGTCAATTTTTGTATAGGTTCCATGAACTGCTGAGAAGAAAGTATACTCCTTTCTGTCTCTATTCAGTATTCTCCAAAGATCTATCATACCTAACTTTTTAAATACATTGTTTATCTCTTTAATTTCTTTCTTATTTGTTTTGTGGTTTGATTTATCTAATTCTGAGAGTGCAAGGTTGAAATCTCCCACTATTATAGTTTTGCTGTCTATTTCTTCTTATAACTCTCCTAACTTCTCCTTTAGGAAGTTAGATGCTATACACTTGGTGCATGTATGTTTAGTATTGATATTGCTTCATTATCTATGCTACCCTTTAGCTTCCTTCCTTATCCCTTTTAATTTGATCAATTTTTGCTTTTTCTTGATATGAGATAAGGATGGCTACCCCTGCTTTTTTTTAATTTCATCTGAAGCATAATAGATTCTACTCCAGTCTTTTACTTTTATTCTGTATGTATCACCCTGCTTTAAATGTGTTTCCTATAAACAACATATTGTAGGATTCTGGCTTTTGATCCAGTCTGCTATCTGCCTCTGCTTTATGGGAGAATTCATCTCATTCACATTTATGTTTAAAACTACTAATTCTGTATTTCCTGCCATCTTATTATCCCCAGATTATACTTTTATTTTTCTTTTCCCTCTTACCCCCCTCCTCAGTATTAAACTTATGGGAACCACTTGCCTCACACAGCTCTCCCTCTTTAGAATCCCTCCCACCCGCTTTGAGTCCCTCCCCCTTTCTTATATCTTTCCCTTATTTTTTTTCTATATTCCTTCTTTTTAGCCTACTCTTTTCCTTTTCCTTTTTCCTCTCCAACTTTTTAATGAGGTGAGAGAAGTTTCTCTATAAACCAATTATATCTAATATTTTCTCTCTGAGGCAAATCTGATGAGAGTAAGATTCGCACAATGCTCCTTCCCCTCCCTTAATTTCCTCAGATATGATAGGTTTCCTTTGCCTCTTCATGAGATATTATTTCCTTCTTTTTACCTCCACTTTTCCCTTTTTTATGACACAATCTTTCTTCTAATTCTCTTTTTAAAAATATTATTAACAGTAAAATCAAATTATACATATGTTCTGTATGTATGCCTGTAACAGAAATACAGTTCTCAAGAGTTCTTTTTATCTTTTTATGCTTCTCTTGAGTCCTATATTTGGAAATAAAATTTTTTGTTTAGCTCTGGTTTTTTTCATTAGAAATAAATGGAATTCATCTGTTTTAATGACTGTCCATCTTCTTCCCTGAAGAAAATGCTTAGCTTAGTTGGATAGTTTATTCTTGGATGCATTCCAAGTTCTTTTGCCTTTCGGAATATCAGATTCCAGGCCCTTCGATCCTTTAATGTGGAAGCTGCTAGATCCTGAATGATCCTTATTGTGGTTCCTCGGTATTTTAATTGTTTTTCTCTGGCTGCTTGTAATATTTTTTCCTTAGTCTGATAGTCTGAAATTTAGCCACAATATTCCTTGGAGTTTTTATTTTGACGTCTCTTTCAGAAGGTGTTTGATGAATTCTTTCAATGTTTGTTTTACCTTCTGGTTCTATTATATTTGGGCAGTACTCTTTGTTGATTTACTCAAAAATAGTGTGTAGGCTCTTTTTTTTTTTTTCATCTTGACTTTCAGGGAGCCCAATAAACCTTAGATAATCTCTCCTAGATCTATTTTCCAGGTCTGTTGTTTTTCCAAGTAGATATATAACTTTTTTCTTTTTTTCTTTTTCTTTTTTTTTTTGGTTTTGCTTGACTGATTCTTGATGTCTCAATGAATCATTTACATTTGTTAAGTTCTGATTTTTAACGAATTGTTTTCTTCATTAACTTTTTTCACTTCTTTTTGTGAATGTCCAATTGACTTTTTAAATGAGTTGTTTTGCTCTATGGAAATTTTTTTCCATTTCACTATTTTTTTTAATGTGTTATTTTCTTTTTCCAATTCACATTTCAGGAAGTTGTTTTCTTTTTCCACTTTATCAAACCTTTCTTTTAATGAATTATATGCCTTTTTCATACTCTCTTGCAGAGCTTCTTTCCTTTCCCCATTTTTCTTCTAGCTCTCTTTTAAGATCTTTTCTAATTTCTTTTAGGAGAGCCTTGTGTCACGGGAACCAAATTCTTTCCTCCTTTGGGATTTTGTCTGAAAAATGTCTGCTTTTAGTCTCCTCAGGGTTGGAAATCTGCTCTCTTTCTGTATAGAAGCTATCTATAGTTAGAGCTTGCTTTGCTTTTTTGCTCATTTTTAAAAAATCCCTTGGGGTCTGCCTTCAGGGCAGGCCTCTGCAGAACAGGGACAGATGTACAGTAGCTGTCCTGCAAATGGGCTACAAAGAGCAGCTGAGCTGTAGAAGTGTGAGTGCCCTGAGACAAGCCCCACAACAGAAGTATGACTGCCCTGGACAGAGGCCCACTGTCCAGAAGTGTGACTGCCCTTGGCAAAGCCCCATGCTGTGGAACGTGGCTGTGCAACTATGCAGTGGTCATGATGAGTCACTCTTGGTGTTGGGTGGGTGTGGCCAGGTTTTGTGAAACTGATGTTTTGGGGTACACTGTACCTTTTGCATTTGTGTAACTTCTCTGCTGATCTACTGCTTTGCAACCAAAGCAGAGTAGCCAATGTGGGGTAGAGTCCTCCCTGCAAATTCTCCTCCCACAAAGACTGCACCCCTCCCACTCAGCATGCCTTAGCCTCTGTGTTCTGCCTCTTTGCCTGTGCTGACCTCCTCCTGCCTGATCAAGACAGACCTTTTCTGATGATCTTCCAGATTATCTTCTGCTGGTAATTTGTTGTACTCCCAATATTCATAGATTCTACCAGTCAAGCACTATTTCAGAGGCTGAATATGGTAATCAGTAGTAAGGGTAGAAAGGAGCTCAGAATGAAGCCTCTTCACCATCTTGGCTCCACTCCTCCCAGCCTCAGACTCTTAACATGTCCTAGCTGTGTGACCCTGGATAAGTCACTTAACCCCAATTGCCTTAGCAAGGAAAAAAAATAAGCTACTAGTTTATTGAACACAGAGATAACATGGTTATCTTGAGCTTTAGGAACATGGAAGATGATTAAGAATGGGACAAAATCTGAAGCAGGGAGATGAACCAGAATTAACTGCAATAAGCCCAGCATGAAAAAGTAAGATCCCATACCAAAGCAGTAATTATGTGAGTAGAATGAAAGAGATATACAGGAGAGTGGCTATGAAGGTTAAAAACAAAACAAAACAAAAAACCCAAGACTTGAAAAGAGTTTATATGTGTGGGGTGAATGTAAAAAAATCAAAGAAGATAATTAAGTTTATAAAATAACCGTTTGATGACTATGTGATTACTGGTTAGCCAAATGAAGAAATGAAGTTACCTATCATTGCCAGGTTTAATCTGTTATAAAGTATGTGATGTGAACAATGAAACAGAAAAAGGATTTCCTAAAGACAGTGTCCCAGAAGTTTCTATTTTCAAATGAAGCTTGTAAATGCAATCTAAACTTACTCAAAAGTTATTGGGCTAACAATTCATGAAAGACAATTAACCCTACAAGCCAAACTAAGACATTTGGTTAAAACATCAGTCTACTCAATTAATACTTCAACTGATTGTTGTCCATACAGCTGGAACATGCACTGAAAAATGACCTGTATATTAGACTCAGAAATGAATAAGAAGGAGAGTAAGCTGGAATGCATTTAAAAAACTGGGGTTTGGGGGCAGCTAGGTGGCACAGTAGATAGACTACCAGCCCTGAATTTATGAGCATCTGAGTTCAAGTCTGGTGAAAGAAAAAAAGAAAGAGAGAGAGAAAAAAAGAGTGGGGGGGGAGGGGAGGGGGGAGGAAGCGAGGAAGGGAGGGAGGGAGATAAGGAAAGAGAAAGAAAGAAAGAAAGAAAGAAAGAAAGAAAGAAAGAAAGAAAGAAAGAAAAAAAGAAAGAAAGAAAGAAAGAAAGAAAGAAAGAAAGAAAGAAAGAAAGAAAGAAAGAAAGAAAGTAAGAAAGAGAGGGAAGGAAGGAGGAAGAGAAGGAAGGAAGGAAGAAAAGAGGGAGGGAACAAGGAGGAAAAGAGGGAAGGAAGAAGGGAGGGATGAAAGGAAGGAGGAAGGGAGGGATGGAGGGAAAGAAGGAAGGAAGGAAGGAAGGGAGAGATGGAGGAAGAAACATAATATCCCCACAATCAAGATACTACTAGCATTTGTTGGAATAAGTTTTGGGAGATACATGCATTAACTTAAATGTTCTACCTTCTCTTCATTACAGTGAAGCAAAGAAAGAAAAATGCATAAGTACTATATCGTAGGAATGATGCTAAGTATTGGGATAAAAACACAATAAAAAAGAAAGACAATTCCTGCCATAAAGGAGCTTACACTTCAAATATGTGAAAACAACACACATGGGGTGTTGGGACAGGGACAGGGAAGATATGAAGACACTGACTTGAAGCTTGAAGTCATGATTTTAAAGTCAGGAAACTGAAAATCAGAAGCAGAGCCAGGTCAGGAAAGAAGATAAGTTCCAAGGGAAACTCACCAATGGGAGAAATAGTAGCAGAATTTTCAAGTGTAAAGCATGAAAGTACTAATTCTGGTCTCAAATAAGCAAAATTCAGCCAATAAAAAAGATTGAAATAAAAACATATTTAAAGAGATAATCTTTGATTCAATTGTGTTAGGAATTTCTTCTCCTTATGCATATTGCAACCCACTAGAGATCCTTGAGACACTGAGGAGTTAAATGATTTGTCCAG
Organism: Antechinus flavipes; assembly: GCF_016432865.1. Lineage (NCBI taxonomy): Eukaryota > Metazoa > Chordata > Mammalia > Dasyuromorphia > Dasyuridae > Antechinus > Antechinus flavipes. The sequence goes on from NC_067400.1 coordinate 400,628,283, forward strand.
GCTCATACTGCTAGTAAATATCAGTTTTAGGACTTGAAGGTGGCACCTCTGAGACATATTAGCTAGGCAATATTTCTCTTCATTTTCCATCAGTTGATCTGCTTGGTTTCTATTCCAAGAACATCATATCTTCCCCAGGATAAGCCCATTACCTGAAATCTAATCATCATGGAGAGTGATTCCTTTCTGACATTCAATAACTTCTAAGTACCCTCAGCTGCCTCTCTATTCTGATTGGAGGGATGAGAAGCAGAGAAATAAACTCCTCTTAAAGTCTTCCTTTAGGAGACCCAGAACTTTCTAACTATGTTATTTTTTTTTATCATATTTCCTACTTAGTTTCAAATCCACTACCCCTTCCCAAACCTCCTATGTGCCTAGCACTGTGCCTGACACATAGCAGATACTTAATAAATCTTTAGTGACTATTATTGATAGACTTCAGGATCCTATTTACTATGCCAAGTTACTTTTCAGACATTCAGAAAATATTCTCTTGTTGTCAACTGTGATATTGACAAAAATGTTCTGCTCCCTCTTCAGCAAAAATAAATAAATAAATAATGTTAAACTGCAAATTAATAGAATTTAACTAGGTTGTCTTACTTTAGTTCCAGCTTTCATGGGATTTCCAAGGTCACATACTACTTGCCGTGTTTGATTCTCTGTCTTAAATGCACAGGACAGCCTTGATAAAGTCTACAATAAGACAAAGAGATTGAAAAGACACAATATTCAATATAAACACAGGCCACAAATTCTTTGAAGAACTTTACACTTAAATATTAAAGTTTTTAATTAATTTTCAAATTAATATTTAATGGAAAAAAACTAACATATATTCCTGTTGCACATGAATGGAATATTATAAGTCTAAGTTCTTTACAGAAGTCAGAAATATTTATTTAACTATTAATACAGAATGTGATAGAAAAGCTTGCTTGGTTCAGATATTGTGTTAAGTGGTCAAGTGCTTCTGCAAGATGTCAAAAATTGCATAACATTTCAGGATTGTGGACTGCTGGGCTTGAAGACAATTGTAATAGATAAGACACTTGACATTCTAGAAATATGTCCTTGGATAAAATAGGCATTGTATCTCTACAACTGCACTATGAGCATTAACTCAGAAATGTTAATCAGGCTTATCAGTGCATTTCAATGATTAAAAAGGAATTCTAGATTTAGACGCTTACCTCACTGTTACGGACACCACCTATGAAATCTGCCTGGGGAGGAATGGACACAATAAGCTCAGCCTCATAGGCTCCTTCCCCTAAATTCTGGGCATTAACAATCAGTGTCAGAGGGTTGTCATCACCAATATAGATCTTCTTTTGATCACTAGAAATGAATACAAATCCAGGTAGTAAATGAGAAGAACATGGTAAAACCAAGTCCATGGAGTAATCATTTCAAAAATGATTTGAGATGGTTTAAGAAAATTTGCATTTCAACAGAACAAGAATGTTATATAATGAATAGAAATATTAGTACTTTCCCCCATAATCAAATAAAATAACAAAGAAAATACTGATAAATCACCTCTTATGAGACTTTTAGCAATAATTCCTCTCTTTCCTTTTGTTCAAAAGCTTATTCTTAACCTTACCATTTTTAAAAAACACATTATATGATGTATACATTGTTCCTTCTGTTTTCAGTTGATTACAAAATATTTTAATTATATGACTGAAAAGAATAATTGGGGGGGGGGAGAAGGGAAGAGAGGTTATGATTATTTGTTTCCATCCAGGATTGGACAATCAAACATATATATAGTTAAGTGTTAAGGGCCATGCTTAGGTGAAGGGACAGGTCAATTCTCTGAGAGTCTACACAGCTGTGAATCATAACATCTGAAGGAGTTGCAAAGCAGCCTTTACTGACACAGGTATTGCTTGTGGACTGGGAATGAAATAAATTGGAGGTAGAGGGAAAAGGAAAGAGGTCAGACAATGCAACTGCCTTTCAGTCTCCTTGTATCATCATCATCCTCTTACATGAAGAGGTCTACTCTCCAGGTGTTAAACCTTCAGCAGCCATGGGCAAGTGGCTCCCATATTACAACAGTTAAGTGATCACACTATCAGTGAATCTGTAGCCTACTACAAATAAATTAGATATTTTTCTAAGTCAGGTGGAAGAGAATTCTGATTTTTTTAAACCACAAACTACTTTTATTTATGAATCTCTAAGATAGTTATAATAATTATTTTATATAAGCATATTAATTTTTATTATCTCTAATATATTAAGATCATGGAACTCTCAAATTACAATGAAGAAAAGTAATCTTTTATCAAAATTACTTCTTAAGAAATAGTTTCTTGATATTTATTGATTATGTATTTACATAGCTATAAAATTTACCTATGTACAGAAACTTCCAGTTTGGGTTTACAGACATTGTCTTCACCACAGTCCAATAAAATGTGAGCCTAAAAAAAAATAATGTTCAATTTATATATTTGAACAAATGTCACTATTTATATCTTTCTCTGGCATGTGCTTATAGTACAGTGGTAAGTCTGGGTAAATTATAGTGTCTATAAAATAAAGTACAAATAGGAAAAGACAGAAATATTTGATAAGCAAGCAAATAGTAAATTATTCTAAAATTATTCAAAACATTTCTTGAAAAATCTTTTAAATAACTGTCAAAAATCATGGGAGAAAAAACCCTTCCAAATAATAGCACCTTCAACATGATTAAACACACTAACAGTACTGAGTAAGAATATTTTGGGAAGATCTTATCAAAGCCAAATTGCTATCAAGAAATTTCCTTCTTTCAATTCCTTCTGTCAATAATTTTCCTTCGTTCATCTACAATTCATATATTTCCCTTATCGCTTTCCTTTTAAAAATTATTTTTCTTTTTATCATAAACCTTTATTATCAACAAACATGCATTTCAATATACAAACTAGAAAAAAGTTTGTTAGAGAAACTGAGTTTCTTTTACATAGTTTTTTTTCTTTTTTTTCTCAAGGAACACATACAGCATTTACACACATATATGCACACAAGCATATACATACACATATTTGCCCTAGTCTGTTTTGATCTGGTTTATAAAAAATAAAATGAAATTAATGTGTGCTTTAAAAAAAAGCCTTAAAAAAAGGTTGAACAAATATAGTACCTGTCGACTAATATTGGCAGGAGTGAACTGATTAAGAATGGGTTGCAATCCAGTCATATCAGCTGCAGTCTTGTAATCTAATCGGTATTCCATAAAAATAGTAATTGGAGTAAGCTTGTCTCTAAATTCAGATTCATCCTGGAAATGAAAATGACTATGATGAGTGGCAAAATATCCCCAACATCTAAAGCAAAATCCTACAGATGCACACTTCATTTACTTTTCATTTGTTTCTAACTATCTTATCATCACTTGTTTCTATATTCCAAAAACAAAAGCCAGAGAAATTCTGAATGTTCGACAAAAATTTGTTAAGCATCCACTATGTGCCAGACATTGACTAGGGACATAAAGGTAAAGGGAAAAAAAAATGGTCCCTGCTCTCTAGAAGCTTACATACAGTCTAATGAGAAAACATGCCAACAATTATGTCCGAACAAGATATACAAAGGACAAATTAGAGATAACCTCAGAAGGACGCTAGTATTAAGGGGATTCAGCAGGAAAGATTAGTTGCAGAAAGTGTGATTCTAGTTGAGACCTGAAAGAAGTCAAGAAAGTAAGGAGACAAGAGATGAGATGGGCAAACTTCTGGTATGAGTTGTTCTAGCCAGTGAAAATACCAAGAATCAGGAGATGGGATATCTTGTGTACTGTCACTGGTTCACAGTGTGTGAAAGGAATCAAAGTATAACAAAAATTGAAAGATAAAAGGTATAAAGAGTGTAAAAGCTAAACAGGATTTTACATTTGATTTTGGAGATAATCTGGAAGTATGCAAGTTTATTGAATGGGGGGGGATGATATAAGCTAACTCATGCTTTAGGACAATAGATTTGACAGCTGCATGAAGGATGAATCAAGATACAGAGTTGAGGCTTGAAGACTACTTCAACAGTACAGGCAAAGTGATGAAAGCTTTCATCAAGATAGTAATAGCATCAGGAACAAAATTGCTAGATTTGGGGCAGATGGTGCAGTGGATAGAGAACCAGTCCTGAAGTCAGGGGACCCAAGTTCATATTCAGTTTCACATGGTTAATACTTGTTCTGTGATTCTGGCCAAGTTACTTGACCCCCAATTGCCTCAAAAAAAATAAAAAAAAAAGCTAGACTTAAGTCAGGAAGTCCTGGGAGCAAATTCAGCCTTAGATAAGAGCTACATGACCCTGGGCAAGTCACTTTCATTGTTGCCTCAGTTTCTTTAACTGTCAAAATGGGGGTGATAATAGCTCCTTCCTCATAGAGTGATTATAAGGCTCAAGTATGATGATATCTCTAAAATATTTCACTTAATAACTAGCACATACTAGTAGCTTAATAAATGTATATTTCCTCCCTCAGTCCTTGTTTCAGTTAGAGATCATCAAAACAAAGGCCGAATGGTAACTTGTTGGGGATATTATTAGAAGGCATTATTCGTTAGATGTGAGTTGGGTAAAATAGTTCTCCAAATTTCTTCTAGCTCTGAGATTTCTGGCATTCTAGAAAGAGTAAGATGCCCAGAAAGAACAACTTCATTTAATAACAATAATAGCTAGCATTTATATAGCACCTATTATATAATCAGAAGGGAAAATACTCAGTAAATAGTCCTACCTTCAGTTTATTTTCTTTTTTAAAAAATTATTGCAATATGAAAAAATCTCAAAACTTATCATTTAAATAAAGAGATCAGAAAGTAAAACAAGAAGATAATACAGGTAAAATCATTGTTGTTGTTTTCCTTAGTTTTCAAAGAGGACCATGACATCAGGAAAGTGATACCATAACAAGCAAGTGAACTGGATGTGTGAGAGAGAACTGTGCAGAATCACCACCCTCATTCTCTCCTCCAGAGCCAATGGGGTCCAGTGGTAAGATATAGGGCAGGATGACTGGAGATGGCTACAAAGTATTTTGTAACATATAACATCTATAAGATATTGTTACATACTAAGAACAATGATATAAATCTTTTTGTTGTTGTTGTTTTGCTTTGTTTTGTTTTTACCCGTAGATATGCTGTAAGCTCCTCACACTGCATTTGACCACCTTTTGAAATACTCATGTTCTTTGAGTGTCCAGGTGATTTGTTATGGAGAAATAGGGCTCTCCTAATGGCTCCTTTTTGCTTCAGTTTATCTAAAAGAAGTTCAACCTGGAAATCTATGAAAGTCAACAAATAAAACATATTTTAAAAAGTAGCAGTCATTTTATACAGAAAATTTCTCATTTAATGATATACATAATTTTCTCTGGATTTCCCAGTAAACAGAATCCTTTTTTCTTTTAAAGTAAAAATTGCCTTCAAATTCCACAAAATAATAATATTCTAGATAGACAACAAACATTCTAAGTTTTAGTGAAATTAAATCTTTAACACTTCATATATTAACATAGTTTTGTTTTTTATTAGATCTCTGATTTTATCAAAGAAGAGAGATACTAAAGTTCTTCCTAAGGCAATTTGTAGTTTGAGAGTTGGCTGGGGTCCTAAGAGATTAAGTGGTTTGCTCAAGGTCATATAGGCAGTGTTTGCTAGAGATGGAAGCTGAACCCAAGTTTTCCTGACTCTCTTTTTACTATTCCATGTTGCCCATTTAGAACAAACTACTACTCCCTAGCCCCAAACCTTTCAAAGTGTTGCAGCAAACCAATTTCTTATATAAGTCAGGAAAATATTGATCACACAATTTGACTGTTCAACATCAAAAAAAAAAAAAAAAAAAAAAGACCAGCAATGTAAAAGAGATGCCAAGTTTTTTTTTTTTTTTTTTTTTGATCCAAACATGAAGGAGGAAGTTCTTGATAGAAGTAACAGAATAAGTTTCAGAAGTGAGTCTTCTATCACTAACACTGACAAAACTCATTTATTAACTTTAATAAATATTTATCTGATGTTACATATATTAAAAAGCTCAAAACTAAGTTGACTATGGTACTGAATTATTTAGCTATAGCATACTCTTACATTCTTTCAATTTAAATGAATGAAAATAATTTTTGAGAATATTGGGAAGAAGTGATCATTCAAAAAAAATCACAAAAGTTATCACTAAGCAGTATGACATAAGTTATATCTCTAATTTTTTTTTAACATGGTCAAAACATTTCCAGTTTTCAATAAAAGGAGATGTGTTAGGTTTATGGTAAAGCTTGAGTTTCACAAGCCCCCAAGATATTCTATTCTGCCTCAGGGTTTCTAGGGGCCATTAATACAAAAACAGGTGTTTAAACAAGAGGGATTTATAGGAAATTTAATGTAAAGAAATGCCTTTGTAGAAAGTTTCTCTAAATTGTACAAACAGCTAATTTAGTACTTATCAATTATAAAATACTCTATGACCCAAAGAGCAAACACAGTAATTTTCCCTTGCAGCACAACTTACTCAGCTTCTCCGGAAGCCTTCCTTTGCCATCAGCCTTTAAGCAGAATCTCACATTAAAACTGTGGGGAAATGAAAATTATAAGTGCTTTCATCCAATGAAGAGCTCGACATATTCTTTTTCAGTATCTATATCTCACAATTCTAATCCCCAATTTATATTATAAAATTTTAACTGACACCTTTATATATGTCCTGAAATTAACTTTAAAAAGTAAAATGTAAAATAATAATCCTTTCTAATTCAAACTCTTCCTATTGCCAATTGTCTATTTTGTTCCCCTTTTATCTTTAAAAAAAAAAAACAGAACAACTCATTTAAATCTCCTTAATAAAAGCATAGAGAACTCATAAAATGAGTACATTTTCTGAGGGGTATTATTACTATTATTAATAATAATAGCAAGTGTTTATATAATGCTTTAAAATTTGATACTTTACTTTACAATTATCATCTCCTTTTACCCTCACAACAATCCTGGGAAGTAGGTGCTATTATTATCCCTATTTTACATGTGAGTAAACTGAGGCAGAGAAGTTAAAGACCTTGGCCCAAATTACAGAGACAGTAAGTGTATGAAGCTGAATCCAGCACTCCACTGACCCTCTAGCTACCCTGTATTTAACAATATCAATTATTATTTTATAGTCACTTCTTGGTCTTCCTATAAGGCAGGAGTTCTTAATTTTTTGTCTTAGATTCCTTAGGCAGTTTGGTGAAACCTACTGACCTCTTTTCAGAAAAAAAAAATGTTTATAAATATTTTTAAAAATTGGGGATTTTAAAGAAAATTTATATTGAAATGAAGATATAATTTTTCTTCCATCTGGGATTACATAATACACCCCTCCCAAAAGTCTCTACATGGACCACACGTGAATAACTCCTGCTCTCCAGATTTTAATACAATTGGTTTAAAATGATTGTACATGTTTAACCTATATCAAATCACTTGCTGTCTGGGAGAAGGGGGAAATAAAGGAAGAAGAGAGGCAAAATTTGGTACTCAAAGTTGTACAAAAATGAATGGTGAAAACTATCTTTACATTTAACAACAACAACAAAAAAAATACCATTCAGGAAGAAACAAGTAAAATTAAATAAAATTAAAAAAAAAAAAGAACAGGAAGAAACTGAAGCCTAAAACACATGGCTAGGCTTAAAAACACCTAGGTACTTGTGGAAAATGATACTAAAAATGTTCTAGTTCATCAATCTTGTTACTTGTTCTACTTCTGAGTCATTGTAGACTGAACCCTTAACCTCACTTTCTAACCCTGTCTCCCATCATTACTGTGTTTTGGGTTGGTTTGCTTTTTTTAATCTCATTTATACTTCAGACATTATCTTCCATCTCAACTCCCAATCCCCCTCCTGACATTAGCTTCATTATACTACAACTGTGTTCCCTGACTGTGGTAACAGCTACAAACTGTTCTTCCCTCCAAAAAGGAGGCATTTCACTAAGCATCAATTGCCACCGACTCAGCCATAGCCCTTGACAAGCCCAGCTAAACTGTTTCAGTTTAACAAAGGGATGCAACAGAATATCTCTTAAATAGCAAGCTACCCAAGAGCACTTAAATACATGTTTATAATCATCAGTTACTTGATAGGCTGATGAACACTGTGCAGCTTCCTGGGAGTAGAGGAAGACAAAAGATACTTAAATGTGTTTGGAGCCAATGCCAACTAAAGATAACCAAAGATGAATATGAAGAAATTCTAAAATGATAATGTAAATCAAGGAGGATGATGTGATTCTATTTACAAAAAAAAAAAAAAAAAACTGTATTTTCACAAAATTCTTCAGTGACACTTTCATATAGTATAATGTAATAAGGTGGGGTTTTTTCCCTTAATATTTCTGTATAATTTCAAATCATCTATTTTTAAATCATTTCTTAATTCATGTGGTGTTTTTTTCCAATGGATATCAGAAACATAAGGAAAATCTAAGAATCATGATAGAGATGTAAAATGCTTAGCATAGTGCCTGGCACATCATAAGATCTATATAAATGTTATGTTATATTATTTATTTGAGGTAACAAAAAGAAGCTGTATCTCCCAAGATACATTAAGTGCTTCTTTAAAAAGATGATTTCAACCCAGGATATTTAATTATTACTTAGTATTTTAAGTTGGAAAGGGAACATAAGTAACTCAAATGCACTCAACATTTAGAGGATTTATATAAAAACAAAAATCAAATTTTATGATTTTATTGCTTGTTTCCTCTTTCTTTGGTCTGGACCTGTTATTTCATTAATATAAGAGGCACCAAGTATAGAAAATCCATCCATTAATGCAAACTAGCAACTTCTGGGAAACTTTTAGTCTTAAAGATTTTCTAGGACGCTGAAATCTTAAGTGAATGGTCCCTGGTAACATAACTGGCATGTGCCAAATATGCCTTTAATTACAGCTGCCAGGGAGGCTTATTTCTCAAGCTAAGAAGTTAAGTCAAGGTGGGCATTCACTGAATTATCTGCACTAAGTTTGACATCAATATGTTGAGCCCCCAGAAGGAAAGAGCTACCAAGTTGCTTAAAGAAAGGCAAACCAGATCAAGTTGGAAATGGATCAAATCAAATCAAAACATTTATGTCAATCAATAGAAGAATCAGATATATGAATTCAAGAGCTTTTGTATCATTTTCTTTGGAGATTACTTCTTTGGTCATATTATAGAACCGAAATAAAATTATACATAAAACATGTTTTATATTTTCTTTCCCTTATTCTTTCATTTAACTATTTTAACACATTTACCATCCTAATGAATTAACTATCATATTAATGCTTTTTATTAAACAAACATTCTTACCAGGAAACTTTGACATCTGTGCCAGGGAGTGGACAGGTCTTATTATCTTGATTTAGAATAGTGGGGTAAACTTCTAGGCCTGCATTTACAGTGATAACTGGTCTGGCTCTGTGGTGATGATGGTTGTGTTTTAAGGGGGAAAAAAAGAAAATAAGATAAATTGAGAGAAACTTTTAAATTTTATCTAGTTTGAAACACAGATGCATATGGATTATATTTCTTAAATGTGCTTAGTTCAGGGTGTCTTGTCTCCAAACAGGAGTCAAAGAGTTGGGATCTATAAACATCAATTTTTTCATAATACCCAAATTAAGATTATCCATATCACAAATCAAGAAGATCTAATTTTACAGCCTGGTTTACTAGGTATATGTAAACATAATCTCCTACCCCCCCAAAATGTAGTTACTAAGTAATACAAATGGAAAATATTAATAGAGCAGAATAGATATGGAAAAGTTTTTCTGATGACATCTTAAGACAATTCCATATGTTGAAGTACAGATGCATCAAAAATGTCCTAAATTGCAAAAGGAAAAAAAAATAGTTATGACATTAAAAATCATAGTATACAGCAACAGAATAGGAACATGGATGATTTTATTACTTAATTTCTCTAATAGGACTATTTACATTAGAACTACTTGAAATTTATTTCTTGCTTTTGCAGAAATATTTTTAATGCTATAACCAAATACAGAGATAAAAACAGAAATAAACCAATGTAAAAGTTTTGAAAAGAAAAAAGTAAAGGTCTGAACTGAATGACTTTTAAAAAATTTATAAGCCATAATTTTATTTATTATAAATACATCAGAATAACTAACAGCTGCAATGAAATAATGGATATCAAGTATTATCATTTATTTCCTCAGAGTTAAGCTGGAGTTCATGTATTACTAGGTATTTAGTTAGAGAATTGTCAAATGACTCTGGATCATCCTCTAAAAGAGGCTCCAGAAGACCTGCTCACCTATATAAAACAGCTCGGTCCACACCAAAAGCACCTACAATTAAATCTACAAAAGAATAAAACCAAGTTATTTATAAATTATGTTACTAATTAAAAAGAAAAAATGTCTGGCTAAAATTATTGTCAGATCATTCAAATTTATACTTCTGCACAACTTTATTCATTTCTTATTCCTGTACTCATAAAATAAGAACTCTGAAATTCTTACTTTTTTTTTCCACCAATGATGTCTTAACATTTATTTAAAAGGCAAATGGGGAAAACATAGAAGATTTAAATAATTTATCACAAAGTTTAACTTCTAGACTACAGCTTAAATTTACATCCTAGATAATTTTTTTTAAAAAATTCACATACAGCTTTAATAAGATCCTATAGGGATTGGATGATATAGAAAGGAAAGATATTGCTATCTGTGGTTTTCACCATATCATCATATCAAAGACTCTGACTCAAAGGAAAAAATAATTCACCTGTATGTATAACCTATTCTAGGAAACAAATTTCTAAGCAAGATTTTCATTATGAACTGTTATACTAGCTAGGTCCCTCACTTTATGTATTAAGAGATCAATTAATTTCCAATTCCTTAGTTATCTTACCAAAATCATGATTTTTAGCATTCAATAATGCATTTATTTTTAAAAACTAAACAAACATCAATAAAAATGGCTTTTTTCCATATAATTAAGTACCTGAGAAACACTAGGTGGCAAAATGAATACAGCATTGGATTTGGAGTCAAGAAGACTTGAGTTCAAATTTAGCCTTAAACATTTGCTAGCTGTGTGACCCTGGGCAAAACACTTCACCTCTGTCTATCTTGGTTTCCTCATCTGTAAAAAGGGAATAATAATAGTATTTAAATCTAAAGGTTATAGTGGGATCAAATGAGATAATATTTGCAAAAAAAAATGCCTTGCAAACTTTAAAAATGTTATGCAAACACTAGTAATAGTAATAATTACAATCATATTGGTTGGTTATTGTTCTTTGCTCTCAAAGAGGACCAAAATAACATCACTACTTTGTAGTCAAAGTACAACTGTGGCTAATCAGACGTATATGAGCTTGGAAAGTTCTACCATTATAACCATAACAAAAAGGGAAAAATTTACATGAAATTTCATATTTCTTTTAGGTACAGCTTGCTTTCCTTTTTAAAAATATCATAAATTCATTCTGTAGCTTTCAAAGCTTTCCTTATATATGCTTTTCTCTGTCCTTCCTTCTGATCTTTTTCTTAATATATATATATATTATAAAACAATTACATTCTTTTCTTTCTTTTTTGTTTTTAGGTGTAAACTATATATATTATATAAACTATATACATTACTAAGCTTAATTTACTTTAATTGTTTAAGTGGAATAAACTCAGAAAATTATTGAAGAACATTAAATTCTCCATTATATACATAAAAAAGACATGCTCTTCTGTTGCAGTTCTAGGTGGGAAAAAATTAAAGTTGTATAGTTAATTAGAATTAGGGAAAATATATATATATATATATATATATATAATTCTATTTGAATATCTCCTAATTATATGTTTTGTATATACATATATTAAGAGTTCTGTGTAGGTATATACATTTATATATGTATATATATAACTGCATATATGTGTATAAGATAATTTGATCTGTTTCCATAAACATACATTTTTAGAGTTGGAAAAGTCTTTAGAGAATATTGAATGCAATCTCCTTACTTTGCAAGTATAGAAACCGAGGCAAAGAAAGTTGAAATGTTTTGCCCAAAGCCATTTGACTAGTTAGTAATAAGACTGAGGCTAAAACCCAGGTACCCGGACTTTCAGGAATTTTTTCAAACCACATATATCATTATTGCTCTTCACAAAAATCACATGGAAATCAGTTCAATGTAATCACTTGACATTTCATTTTTACTATAAATCAAAATAGAAAACACTGATTCTACAGCTGATGTCACATATGTGTGCATGCTGTTTTAAAAGAATGCCCACCTGGGTATCCATTTTGATCTATATCTGTGGCTCCTTTCAATGAGTACCCAAAGCTTGGTGGCATGGCCCGAGCAGCCCACTGTCCTTCAAGGATTTGAGATGGTGCTGAATTTAAGCCTGTGGCTCTTCCATTGTAGATATAAACAATTCCTCGTTTGTCTTCTCCCCCATAAGGGGCAGCAATTGCAACATCTGTGAATAAAAAAGGAAGACAAGAAAGTTTGAGCATCTGCAAGAAAAAAAGTTATGGATAGCCATAAACCACTCTGGTAGATAAATACAACATTGAACTTGAGTGGAGCATATGCTTATTCAAAGTTGATGCTTCAGTTCAAATGAAAACAAACCATATCCCTCAAGCATCTTGTTGGTTTCTTGATAATAGAGATCAATCTGGCCCAGAAAAATGTTTCAACAGGATATACTTATGGAAAGGAGATAATTCTGAGGTACAGAGGTATTTTCTAGCTTTTCTAATTTGAAGCATCATAATATTTGCAATTAAAGCCTGATTTCAGCAATTAGAAACTCTTCTCTTTGGAAGTTAGGAAAGAACAAGGAATGAGATTGGCACAAAAGGCTTTCAAGCTAAAGATTGAACCTAAAACTAAATCCCACAGACAGGAACTCCCAGGAACCTCTCCAGAATTTTAGTATATTCTTTCTTTTTAAATTAATTTTAATTAAATAATAATTATCATATATTAACTTTCCTTCATAAAATGTTAAGTTCTTTGAAGGCAACAACTATTTCTACACACCTTGCATCTAACACAATGTCTTACATATAGAAAATGCTTAATACTCATCAAATCGGATATGACGATTCATCATCAATATGACAGGTTCTATGTATTAACTTGATCTTTTCTAGGTCAATTTCTGTACAAAATCAAGAAACAGCCAGCTATATTGGTGGTCTCCTGAAGCTTTCCTAGAATCATCATTATCCTTCTTACATTAACTTATGATAGTGTTTAGGCTTATGAATTGTTACATAGATATGTTAATGAACCTGAACTCCTAGGCACTCTATCTTATTCATGTAACTAATGATATTTCTATTTCTTAATTTCATTACAAACCAGATCAACATTAACATAACATGGGATGGACTGATGCTAAGTGAGATGAGCAGAACCAGGAGATTATTATACACTTCGACAACGATATTGTATGAGGATGTATTCTGATGGAAGTGGATTTCTCTGACAAAGAGACTTAACTGAGTTTCATTGGAGAAATGATGGACAGAAACAGCTACACCCAAAGAAGGAATACTGGGAAATGAATGTGAACTATTTGCATTTTTGATTTTCTTCCCGAGTTATTTTTACCTTCTGAATCCAATTCTCCCTGTGCAGCGGGAGAACTGTTCGGTTCTGCAAATATGTATTGTATCTAGGATATACTGCAACATATTTAACATATATAGGACTGCTTGCCATCTTGGGGGGGGGGGGAGGAGGGAGGGAGGGGAAAAAACGAAACATAAGTGATTGCAAGGGATAATGTCGTGTAAAAATTATCCTGGCATGGATTCTGTCAATACAAAGTTATTACTAAATAAAATAAAATTAAAAAATAAAAAAATAAAAAAAAATAACATGGGAGATAATTTCTTAAAACAAATATGCCTTATAAAAGCATCGTCTATATAATATTGAATATCCAACTCAAAGGGAGTCACAGTTATGGTTAGATTAGTCATATAACTAAAAACTAATTTAAAATGCATACCTTTAAGCTTGCTCACAAAATTTTAATGTGTTTAGGATTTCATCAGATTTAATAGCATTTTCTTTAACATTTATAATAGCAATTCACAGTCAAGATCTCAACATATTGCTAAAATTTTATCATGTAAAAACTACTTGCAGAAGTTACAGAACAGAGTTCTGTTACAGAGTTACAGAATAATTAAGTAGATTAAAGAAGGAGGATTACATTGATTCACATAAAAAAGGAAATTTCATTTCCTTAAGATGCTGCTTTGTGCTTTAAGTTTTGTGCATATTTCCAACCATCTTAATATGAAAGACACTAGGATGATATTCTACTTGAAGCAATTTCTATTATGAATTCAACATTAAGAAATGTCATAATGGATCAGACTAAATCATTCCAATACGTTAGCTCTAGCAATGATATTAAGGAGTATTCTGAGAGACCATGATTCTTCTGGATAATGTTAACCTCCAAAGATTAGAAATGCTTTCTTTAATATGCAATTCTGGAGCTATCATGCATAATAAAATGTAAAATTTCACTGAATCTATGCATTTCTTTCTAATAGATAATTTATTAGCCATTAACACAAACACGTTCTTTCCTCATTTGTCCAATAAATGTCTTTTTTTTAAGTTTCAGTAACAACCATATCTTTAAAATTGTTCTCTTATATATGTGTATGTGTGTGTGTGTTCTTTTATACATATTATTCTCTTATAAAGATAACTGGATATTAAATTTAGATAATTTCTTGCAATTGCAATTATACAAACAGGAGTCCATATCCATTCTATTGTGATTTTATATATATTTATCATATCTTTCTTTCTTTCTTTCTTTTTCTTTTTTTGCTAATCTTGAGTTCTAGTGCTGCTGTTGCTGTACTTAAGGCTTTCTTCACAAGAGAAATTCATTTATCTTCTTTATCCCTTTCTTGGGAATTTTGATTACAATTGCATTATCATATTCTCAGATATAAACATTGTGCTTTTGTACAAAGGTAGAAAACTGATGCATGCTTTGTTTTTAGTGTCCTTCCTTAATAATCAAATCCCACATCTATGTCTTGTTTAGCAGCAGCAGATTGGTCTACTATCTCCAACTATCAATCTATATCTTATCCTTGATACATGTGAGCAGTTCATCATTTCATAAATTCAGTTTTGATAACTTTCTCTAAAAGTGTTAGGAAAATACAATCCATAAAGTCACTCTTCCCTAATACAAGACTTCTAAATTCCAAATTTCTTATCTTCCTCTACTCTGAATACTTTTAATTATGAGTTCTATTGGTCCTATTGTCTTATTTCTTAAATCTGCTCTAAACAATTCTATTTAATTTATGCTAAACTTTCACAGTGGTGAAATCTTTGATACTATATTTTAAGGAGGAAAATTTACTTCTGACTAGTTTTGTCCAGCTACTAATTTATTAGGATAACTTTGAATACTAAACATCAAACAAACAACTTTCCTTCAAGGTATAATACAAGCAGGAGAGGGAAGGGAAGGAAGATTCTTTTTCCTTTCCTAAAAGTCCTGAACTATGCAGACTGATTGTACTTTTGACTTCTTTAGATTTTAAAATGTAATAGTTTATGAATATTGTTTTTCTGAATATTGATAGATTACAGGAAGGACTGGATAAATGAATTCATCATTAGGTATCTAAACAAATATTTCACTGTTACTATTATTGTTAATAAAAAAAATGTCCTCCTTTACCTTTATTCCTTTATGAATTGATAGATATCCTTGAACTATTTTCTAAAGCATAATGTTTGGGGTTTTGTCTGTTTTGTTGTTGTTTTTGTTTAAGTTACTAGTTTCTTACATATTGTCTCATTCTTGGTGTAGGGACAAAAATGTTGTTAATGTGCCTAATGCAATTCAACTCAATAAACCTTTATTAAATTGCCCATTAGATATAAAGAAATATGGTAGGCACTTGGGATATACAAAACGAAACTGTTCTTGACCTCAAGGAGCTTACATTCTGCTGGATTTCTTCCAGTACAATCAGGATTGTAGTTTTCGGACTAGCTCTCTGGAGGATCTCGGGACCAGCCTTGGTCTTAGTGGAGGAATAAAGTAGGCAGGAGAGTCACCAGGATGGCCAAAGATAGAATGTTTCTTCTAGTCTTCTCAGTCCTTAAATACCTCAGTATGATTACATCATTACATCACACTAATATGTGCAAACTAGAGAATCATTATCTCATCAATCACACTGAGTAGGTGCTAACTATAAGCACCCTGCTGTTAAGTATACCTTGCTGCAAGTAGAACACAGGTCGTCACACCCTCCCTGACTCCTCAGAAAGGGAGGTGGGAACCAAAGGGAAATAGGGAGCCAAACCAGATATTGTCAGTGATATCCTCTGAGCTGAAGGGTCTTATACCTTCCAGAGTTCTCCTACTATCTGCGGCCCTCTACATCTCCTGCTTTCTTTGGTTTTAGTTAAAACAGGTATACATAAATCCATCAACATGGGAGGTATTACACAAGCATATAGTAATATAACAAACAATATGAATCAGTATGAGATTATAAAAGATTTCCATAAGTCCTAGAAGAAGGGTATATAAATAACTATCGCAAATACACCTCTTTCAGCAGCTAAGAGGTAGTCCAAAACCAATCTACTGTCCATTATTTCATGTCAGGGAATCCAATGATTCCTGCTGGTTTTAAAGTCCTGCATCAGTCTTATTAACATTTTTTTTTTTTACATTCATGAGTCAATTGCCATAACTGTCATGCTCTTTCAGTGGTAGACACAGTTAGCAATGGAACCACCCAATGATTCTTGGGTCTTCTCCTTCATTTCAAAGGTCTTCTCCATCTCTCTCCAATGGTCAACGTGATTACAGTCTATTGGCACCCAAATGATTCCTTCTCTATCTGTAAAGATATAAGCAAACCCTCTCCCCCAAGCAATTACCTATCTGGTGCCCCTTCCATTCATCATTTTCTGGATCTCTCCACATCACTTGGCGATTATTTAAAGATAGTGGATTATTTAAAGATAGTGGAGCTGCTCACACTGGACACTGCCTTTGTTCTAGTTGTGCTGGGAGGTTCACCCACTCTATCACATTGTCTCCTTGATGAAGGACTGCTGTGGGTGCCTCTTTTGTAACAAAAACTGATATTTCCAAGGGTTTCTGAGTGACTCTTTCAACCACATTGGATAAAGCCAATTCAATTTCTCTCAAAGCCTCTTGAGCTTCTTTTGTAAGCTGGTGTGATGAGTTTAAAGCAGTGTCTCCCATTAAAATGTCATATAATGATTGTAATTGGTAGGTAGTTAAGTCTAACACTGCACGCATCCATTGGATATTTCCTATCAGTTTTTGAAAGTCATTGAGGTGCTCAACTTCTCTGTTCTTAAAGAAAGTTTTTGTACTGTAGCACCTTAGGATATACTTCATATCCTAAATATTGAAAAAAAGCATGTCTTTCAATTTTTTCTGGAGATATATGCAATTTATAGTTCTTTAATGTTTCTATGGTCCTTTGTTGACATGCTTCTAACATTTACTACTCAGGTACACACCCCAAGATATCATCCATGTAATGTAATAACATAACTTTTAGAAATGCTTTTCTTACTGGAGTAAGAACAGCAGCAACATACATTTGGCATGTAATAGGGCTATTTTTCATTCCCTGTGGCAAAACTGTCCATTCATATCTTTTACAAGGTTCAGCTAAATATTGGGCACTAAAAAGGCAAATCTTTTCATATCCTCCTTGTCTAGAGGGATAAAACAATCCTTAATGTCTATAACTCCAGAGGCAATTCTTTCTAAGCTAGAAGTCCTCAAACTACAGCCCGCAGGCCAGATGTGGCAGCTGAGGATGTTTATCCCCCTCACCCAGGGCTATGAAGTTTCTTTGTTTAAAGGCCCACAAAACAAAATTTTTGTTTTTACTATAGTCCAGTCCTCCAACAGTCTGAGGGACAGTGAATTGGCCCCCTATTTTAAAAGTTTGAGGACCCCTGCTCTAAGCAATTGAGTAGGAGATGAGAGTCCAGGCTGAAGAATTCCCATAGTTTCCATCTGTTCATTTACTTTTCTTAAAACAATCAACATCCTCCATTTTCTAGATTTCTTTTTTTACAACAAATGCAGGCGAATTCCAAGGACTTAAGAGAAGGTTGTAAGTGTCCTTGGTCAAGTTGCTCTTGTACTACATCTAATAAGGCCTGATTTCTTCACTAGTTAAAGGCCACTATTCTACCCACACCGGTGTATCAGATTTCCATTGGATAGGAACAGGTGGAAGGGTTGGCAGGCCTTCAACAGCAGCCCTGCCTAAAATGGCAAAGTACTCATTTGTAATCCTAATTGTTGTAAGATGTCTCTTCCCCACAGATTGATGGAGATTTTTTTCAACTACAAAAGGAATAAAAACTCCTGTTTCATCTTCAAATATCCATCTCAAAGGGGTAGCACTAACTTCGGCTGCTATTGATCCTCCTATGCCAGATATATAGGTGTTTGCCTTAATCTTTGGCCAGTGATTGGGCAGTTGGCACCTCTAATGACTGTATGATCTGTACCCATGTCTACCAACCCTTTCAATGGTATGACACTTATATAGATAGTGAGCATAGGATGTCAGCTGTAACAGCTGCAGTCCAAAGTTAAGTGTCTGAGGCCAGATTTGAACTCAGGTCCTGCTGACTTCAGGGCTGGTGCTCTATCCACCATACCACCTAGCTGCTCCTTGAGAAAATTAGGGTTAAGTGACTTGCCCAGGATCACAAGTGGAAGTGTTAAGTGTCTGAGGTCATATTTGAACTCAGGTCCTCCTGACATCAGGGCTGGTGCTCTATCCACTATGCCACCTAGCTGCCCTGCCAAAATGTTGTGTCCTTCTGGAGGTCCCTGTTCAGACACCAAAATGTAGTGTCCGGACTAGTTCTCTGGAGGATCTTGGGACCAGCCTTGGTCTTAGTGAAGGGGTGAAGGAAGCAGAAGAGCCACTAAGATGGTCAAAGGTAGAGTGTCTCTTCCAGTCTTTTCAGCCCTTAAATATCTCAGTATGATTACATCATTACAGCACACTAAGTATGTGGGAACTACAGAACCATTTATCTCATCAATCACACTGAGTATGTGCTGACTATAAGCACCCTCCTGTAAATATCCTTTGCTTTACATAGAACACCGGTAGTCATGCCCACCTTGACTTCTCAGGAAAAGGCGTAAACACCAAAGGGAGGTGATCACTCTCTCCCTGACTTTTCAGGAAGGGGGATGGGCACCAAAGGGAAATGGAGAGCCAAACCAGATATTGTCAGGGGGTTTCCTCTGGACTGAAGGGTCTTATACCTTACCCAGAGTTCCCCCACTATCTGCAGCCTCTATACAGGATGAAAATGCTGCTGCTTATTGTTTTTCAGTAATTTCAATTGTGTCTGACTCTTTGTGACTTCATTTGGATATTAGAATGCTTTGCCATTTCCTTCTCCAGTGGATCTATTCTGTTAGACCAGGGGTCCTCAAACTTTTTAAATAGAGGGCTAGTTCACTGTCCCTCAGACTTTTGGAGGGCCAGACTTAGTAAAAACTTTGTTTTGTGGGCCTTTAAATAAAGAAACTTCATAGCCCTGGTGAAGGGGATAAATATCCTCAGCTGCCAAATCTGGCCTGCGGGCAGTAGTTTGAGGACCCCTGTGTTAGACTATCAGAATTTAAGTGACTTGACCAAGGTCACACAGTTAGGAAATATCTGAAGCTGGATTTTAATTCAAGCCTTCCTAATTCTACACCCAATGCTTCATACACCGAGCCATCGGCTGCCTCCAGCTATTCATTCTCTTTAGGGGGGGAAGCAAAGAATTTTACTATATGTTTTTGCTAAAGAGAAAAATTAAGAGAGAAGTCAATTTAAAAAAATATTTCAAGAGCTGTCACGTTGAATAAAGAGTAAAGTTGTTCTATTTGGTTCCAGAAAACAGAATCAAGAGCAATGAGTGGAAGTTATTACAGAGCAAAAAACTTTGGCTTTATATCAGTGAAATGATTATAGGATCACATATTTAGAGATGGAAGTGACTTTAGAAATGATTTAGTCCAGCTTTTTCATGAGGGATGAAGTACTGGGATATTAAGTGATTGGCTAAGGATCATACGAAGTGTCTAAGGCAGGATTTGAATTCAGTTCTTCCCAACTCTAAATCCAGTTCTATTATATCATCTATTTACTTGAAATTAGAACTATCCAAAAGTGTAATAGATTCTCATAATAAGTAATGGATTTTCCATCCTTGGGAGTCTTCAGCAGAGCCAAATTGGCCATTTTTTTTTTTGGGGGGGGGGGATATGTAACATTAGAGACTCTGAGCCTAGGAAATTTTTCATTTTCTGCTAACTCAGCACAAGAGGGCACTATAGCTTAGTAGAATATTTATTCCATACTTTTTGCAGAGGACATTAATAATAGTAGCATTAAGCCCAACAACAAGTCCACAAACTACAGTATAGGAAGTATGTTTACTGATGACAACAATAATGTTACCAATGAATTAATCTGATAACATATTCCTAAGGGAAGATGACAATTCAAGAGAGTGACTTTTTAAAGTAGATAACTTAGAAGAAGATGTATATTTTTTCTGTAGTTTGTTTTTATCTAATATAATTCACTAAAGTTGTACTTTTTCTTTGCAAAGAAAACATCAACTACCATATCTAAGAGCTCTATAACTCTGTGGCTAAGCATGGCAAGTCAATAGCCAACAGTTCATGAATGATGTCTTACCATTGAAGCCATCCTGGTCAAGATCTCCCAGAGGGGCAATAGCACTGCCAAATCTGGCAAATATCTCAAATCCATTCAGCTTAATGATCTGAAATCCTCCTGAAGCTTGCTGCAGGCACATGGAGACTTGACCCACTTCCTGAAGTTTGCCATCAGATCCACGATCCATGAAGAGAGGGGCTCCAATAAACACATCTGCATAACTGTAAAGAATAATCTTTCAATATGCAGAAAATCTTGCATATCCCTATCAATAACCAATTTTCTACTTGTCACTAACTTATTGCATCCTTTTTGCATCTCTCACAACAATGATCTCTAGGGTGATCATTTGATGTTTGTGTCTGCCTTCAAGTTTGTGTTGCATCTGCAAACAATTCGTATAATGACTTCATTCTTTGATACTAGAAAGATTAACAGAAAGCAAACGATCTGTCTCTAATTAAGATTATAAATTGTGACCATCTTAAACATTTTTAAGATGAAGTATGTTTTACAGCGATGAAGGAGATAAAAGTATATACAGAAGAGGGTAGAAAAAAGACTTTAAATCAGTTTATTTAGACTTAATAAAATTGTTCATAAACAATGAAAGGAACTGTTTTGGGAAACATTTTTTAAAAGAAAAACTTACTCATCCCCATTAATGTCAGTGGCAGCTACAGAAAATCCAAAATATGCAGCCATCTGGATAACAAGATGAAAATGTATTAAAATTCCATCTAACATAGTTTATAGATGCCATTTTTGTCTTTTATTTTTCAAACAGAAAAAAGTATTTTCAAATATCTTCAAATCTTCAACCCCCTTCACTATTATTATCATTTAAAAAATCAACAATTTGGAATAAAGTACTTATTTGTTTTCCTTAATTTTGTGATAGTGAGAATGTGAGAATTCTAAATGAACTTCATTTAAATGTCTCTAAGGTTCTTCCAAAGGCCATCACATCCTATCATCAAAAATTACCATGAAACAACATCTATGGTAGATTTTGTTCATGCATGATATTCTTCCCTTTTACTCAAACGCTCACATATACTTCTTTTTAGTTGAATTGTAGAAGCTGGCATTTCTCACACAAAAAATAAACTTCTAGTAAAAAAAGTGGCAATGGCTACTTATTAGAAAATTTTAAAATGAATGAAAAGGATTTTTTAATTGCTATTTTAAATAAATTGTCTTTTGAAGAGAGGTGAAAATTTTGGTCCTCCTTATCAATGATTTTACTAGTTATTTTACAATTATATCATAATTAGACTCAATCCAGTGACATTCTCCCCCAAACCCACAGAAAGGGGATGTTAATTCCAAATTCCATTTAGATTGTTATAAAGCTAATGTCAACAGTATTTAATATGGTGACATTCTCAGTGGCCAAGAATATATTTATCTAATCTAAAATTTATTACTGTTTTAATGATAATTAATAATTTAATGACAATTGATGAATTTTCCCTATTTTCTTTTAGATTTTGTGATAATGCTATTATCTTAATTTTCTTCCTACCTATCTCAGCTCTCCTCAGTCTCCTTTGCTGAATCTTTATCAATGGCATGTCTATTAAATTTAAATATTACCCAAGATTCTGTCCTGTACCCTCTCCTCTTTTATCCATGTTACCTCTTCTGGTGAGTCCATCAACTTAATGAATTCAATTATCATCTCTATGTAAATGATTCTTACATCTATATACAGCATTAGTCTCCCTCTTATTTTCTAGTTCTAACTGTATAGTGTTAGTGTCATTACTGATGATGCCGATAGTTTACATTTCTCTACAACATATTATGGCACTGTGTTAAACACTTTATAAATATCATCTCATTTAATTCTCACAACAATCCTAGTGGTAGGGGCTATTATTACTCTCATTTTACAGACAAATAAATAAAGATTAAGTAAGTTGACTAAGGCTACATAGTTTCTGATGTCAGTTTTGAACTCCAGACTTCCTGATTCAAGGCCCAGCACTTTATGCATTGTGCTCCCAAGCTGCCGACTTATTGGATATTTATAGGTATCTCAAACTTCTCCCCAAACTTCCTCTTCTGAATTTCCCTATTACTATCGAGAGTACTATCATTCTATCAGTCACCCAGGCTCATAATATCAGTGTCATCCTTGACTGCTCATTCTCATATGCCCAATATATCTAAACAGTTGCCAACTCTTGTAATTTCTGCTTTCACAATCTCACATATGAACATTCCCCTTTCTCTACTCAAATAGTGACCCCTCCTGTTCAGCTCTTTGTCACTTCTCACCTAGAATACTCAATGTCCCCTAGTAATGAAATTCTTTGCCTTCTCACCCCCAACTTGTAGAATTTCTAGCTTCCTTCAAAATTAAGCTCATACACTTACCTTTTGGGGAAGGTCGTAATCTAAGTGTATGTATCTTTTATTTACCTAATAAGTTACATGTTATCTCCCTTATTAAAATTTAAGTTCCTTGAAGTCAGGAAATATTCTTGCCTTTCTTTATTTTCTCAATCTTTAAACAGCATGGGACACATAGTAAGCACTTAATGCTTGATGACTGAATCTTTAATAAATGTTAAAGGATTTATTCTTAAATTATTTGAATAATTATTGATTAAATTTTTTGTTTTATTTTGCTATTTTTTCTTTTAAAATTATTTAATTTGTTAATTCTGCAATGTATGTAATACAAATTGTTTCAAAATATCTTATATGGGAAGGGGAAATTTGATACTTTAAAATTTCTTTTGAATGAAATAAAAAGTTGTGTTTTAAACAACAGACAAAAAAGGGTGTATGTATTATGCAATGAACAAATAACATATTGTTCTAGATATGTATAAATGTATACTAAATTATCTCTATCAAGGCTCAAAAATTTTGCTACATAACAAATCAAGAAAATGATATTTTCCCACCATAGATACAAAAGGGTCTTCTGAAACTATTTTGATATAAAAAAAATAATAAGCTTTAACTGTCAAATATAGAATACTATACACTCATTATAAAAGTTGGAAACATACTTTTAGATCACACAACATGTTTTATATATGTGTGTGATTTTCATAATATGTATTTATACATATATACATATATTTATAGTATATTTAATATACATAAAATACAAAGCAATTTTAAGAGGCTTACCTGTTCTCCAGTAAAATTATACAAAGAAGACATATTTTTTCCATCATAAATATAAACCTGTTTAGGGTAAATGAAATTTCATGAAAATATGGTTTTAAAAATATTTTAAATTAGCCTAATTTCTATAAAGAACAATTTTCCTACCATTCCCAATGTCCTTGCAGCTCTTGGGACTCCAGAAACAAAGTCTGAAAAAAAAATGCAATTACTTTAATTACCGAAATGAGTAAAATTAAGTTTATGGTTAGTAGAAATCTGAATACTAAGAAATATTTTTACTTTGTTGTATTTTTTGGTAAACAGAAAAAGAAAATTAATATTGATATCTGATTTCTTGCTGTGGTTAAGGAGTCATATTCGAAGTAAAATCAAGGATTAGTAAAGTACACAACCAAATCTTTCTAAAACTCCTGAAAATAATTAGTGCATACTTCCTTGTCTTCGTAGGATCTAACTGAAGAGATAAGAAAGAAATACAATACATTAGGCTAAGGCAAAGTATTTGTACTTGAATATAAAATAATAAAGAGAAAATTGAGTAGAGAAATGCTGGGCAGATAGTATTCCAAATAAAGTAGAGTTAATAATTCAAGACTTTATAGAATAAATGTGAAGGAAGACTGAAGGGGATTAAGAGGCAAAGTTTAGGAGAAAGAAAAGGTATTACAAATATTTGAGGGAAAGAGTATATATGTAAAGATGTGTGTGGAGGGCAGGAATTAATAATTAACTTACAATTTTAAGAAAGTTAACCTACAAGAGAAGAATGTATGTGGAAATAGTATAATGGCTAACATTATGGAAAGGCTTAAAGTATCTAGCTGATTTAACTGTTAGGTTGCAAACAGGAGTAGAGCACTGGTAGATAAGCATAGTAGCCACCATGCAAAAAATTATTGCCAATTGTATTTTAAAAAATAAAAAAAGTTAGAAATTTGCATTAGGTTGGCAAACCTTTCATCTTTTAGGTAATCTGTATGAAGAGATTTGGGGAGGGGGCAATTTATAGAGTGAAAGTATGTCCCACTTCAATTGCAAGGGGCTCACTGTCTAGATTTTTCCCAAGAGAAGAACTCTCTAAACTAGATGTATGTCTATATTTGTTTTCTTTCAGGTTCTAAAATTCAGAAACCATCAGGGGAGAACATGTCTGCCCATCTCTTCTCCAAATATTTGGTAGTATGTAGCAGGGAATAATGACATTCCTACCTGGCAAAGGGTATCTAGTGAATTCTTAGTCTATAATAAAAAGGTCTTTCAGAATTAGTTTTGATGCATTTCTGACATAGTACTTGTTTGGAAATGATTACCCATCACTAAAAAAGCAGATTTTGAGAATCTAAACATAATAAATTTTAGGTGCATGCGCACGCCGCGCACGCGCGTGTGTGTATGTGTTTCTGTCAGCTGGAGATATACCACTTAAAATGTTAAACAAAGTAGTTTATATTTAAAGTCCTGGACAACAATGCCACCATAAATTCCTAAAGGTAGTAACATTATTTGAGCCTAAAGAGGCTTAAGAATTATTGTTTTGAGGGAAGACTAAAGAAAAATAAACTTAGCCTACATTTTTAAAAGCCTAGAATTACCTTCAATATACTAAAATGTATATTCTTTCATTATTTCATTGCATAATCATGATGTTTCTAAACCTATTTTCACCTCCACAATCTTTAGCCATCATGTATTCTGACAGATTAACGATTTTAATTATATATATATTTTTTAAAGCATCATACCTTCTATGCCATCATCATTGAAGTCCCCAACAGCCACAGAGTAGCCTAAACAGAAAACCAAATATAACAAACTATAAGATTTTCTGGGATTTTAATATAACTTTTAAAAATTATCTAAGTTCACTAATAAACTAATGTTTTTAATCCAATCAAAACAACTAAATGTATATTATGTATGTGTGTTTTTATGTAGGAAACATGAATTTAAGTAAGAGTAACTGCACTAAATACTTCAATAAAATGTACCTATTAGAACAACATATTATCGAACCACCTTAATTTTATCTATATAGCTTAAGCTGCAAGACCAAATTTATTGATCCTGACATAGGAAAGGGAATCACAGAGCTAAAATGTCAGATTTTCCATGATGCATACATTATTGGTTTTATCTTTTCATGTTCTTATATAGCTTTTTAAAGAATGTAAATTATGAGAGAGAATCTGATTCTATGTGTATGCTCCACTTCAAAACAAAAATTCTCTAACTTTTAAAAGGGAAAATATCTTAGTCAAAAAAAAAGAATAGATGAATATTAACTTTGCGTGGAATGAAGACACTTTATTACTTATTGGTTTAAAGATGCAATTTGCTAAAATGTACCAAGGACTACTAAGGCTGTAAAATATAATGTATTCCATACAGTGTTTTAAAAATTCATATTGGATGTCATTTCTAACAGTCCAAGACTTCATACAAGAAAACAAAGCAGAATTTAGTCCTCTTCTTATTGTGTAGTTATTGGTACATGGTAAGCACTTAAATGCTTGGTTAATATTTTAAATAATAATAATAATAACATCTAGCAATTGCAAAATCCCACATACAAAGTATTTACAAATATCATCTCACTTAATCCTTACAAAAATCCAGGAACATAGGTGCTATTATTCTCCCATCTCATAGATGAAGAAATGGAGGTAGACAGAAGTTAAATGGCTTACTAAGGGTCACATAGCCTCTATGTGTTGAAACCAAATTTGAACTCAGGTTTTCCTGACTATGGGTTCAATGTTCTATCCACTGTACCATTTAGCTGCCTTTGTTACAGTTATTAAAGGTTTGTCTCTACCAAAGGACATTAGCTCATCAGAACTCTAATGAACACACACATTCACATACATGCATTTGCATATATATATATATGTATATATGTGTGTGTGTATGTATACAACACACACAGAGCCAAGAAAAATACAGATCTTCTTAAGCTAATGGCAAATTAGTATTATTTTTATTTCATTTCATAAACATTATGCTTATTTATTTAATAATTATTAACACTTATTTCATAAGCATCATTTATATTTCACATTTCTATAATATAGTTTCTAAACTGTTATAACACCAAAATTAAAAATAAATAGAATAGAAAAAAAAATTTAAGCCAATATAATGTGAAAATCTGAGATGAAGGTAATCTCCACAATATCAATACTAAAATTTAATCAGTATTAAAAGAAATCTGATGAAAAAGTAGCAGCTCATATTTATGTTGTGCTTTTCAGGATATTTTTCTAATAATTCTGTGAGGTAGATAGTAAAAATATTATTGATTCTTTTTATACAGATAGAGAGGCCGAATCTTAGAGAGTTTAAATAGCTTATCCAAGGTCAAACAGCACTCTGTGTTCTTCACTGATCAAAAAATTTTCACAAATACATTAATAGTAATAATTAGTCATGTTGTACCCTCAAGTTATAAAATAATTATAGTTAGACCAAGTAATGCCATGGCTTTGATACTTACTTCTCACTGTCTATGTGATGTTACTTAAATCATTTAAGACTCCATGAGCCTCAGTTTCCTTATTCATAAAATTGGGGGGTAGGGGGGAAGAGATTAGATGATCAACAAGGTTCATTCCAGCTTTAGCTCCTATGATTTCCATTTTATAAAATGAGAAAATTGGAAGGAGAGAACAGCATCTTATTGTAGAGAGGGCATTGGACTTGAAGCCAGGTAAGATGCTAGCTAAAATTTCATCTCAGAAACTTACTAGCTATATAACCCTGGTTAAGCAACTTAATCTTACTGTGCCTTAGTTTCCTCATCTATAAAGTATTAGCAATTGGACATGATACCATATAAAGTTCCTTCTAGGTTTGAATCTATGATCTCATGATTTACCTATGGCCAAATAGCTTCTGTAACAGATTTTAAACTAAGTTATCTACTTACTCCAAGACCAAGGCTCTTTTCATCTTGTCATGCTATCTCTCAGTTCAATAGTAAAAAAAAAAAAAAATTGAATATTTTATATAGCATTAATAAATAACCTAGAAGAGAATGAAGTGATTTTTTTCTTCAAAATGATTCTATTTGATAGGCAAACAATTTATGAATGAAAGATAGAGATTGACAGATACACACTGACACAAAGAGCAAAAGAGCAATTGCATAAGATGAATGATTTTGGTTACATTAAATTAAAAAGGATTTTTACAAATAAAACAAATGTAGCCAAGATCATAAGAAAAACAGAAAATCAAAGGGAATCTTTTATAAATAATTTCTCACATAAAGGTCTCATATCTAAAATATATGAAGAACTTTGTCAGATCTATAGGAATGAGTCATTTTCCAATTAATAAATGGTCAAAGGATATAAACAGGCAATTTTCCAATGAAGAAATAAAAATGATCTATAGTCATGTGAAAAAAATGCTCTAAATCATTATTGGTTAGATAAATGCAAAATAAAACAACTCTAACTGGAATAAAACATTGGCTAAAATGATTGAGAGGGAAAGTGCCGATGTTGGAGAAAACATGGATAAACTGGGACACTAATTCATTGGTACTGGAATTGTGAACTTATCTATCCATTTTGGAAAGCAATCTAGAATTGGGTCAAAAGAGTTATTAAACCACCTATACCCTTTGACACAACAATACTACTTTAAGTCTTTTCTCAAAGATAATTAAGGAAAAGGGAAAAGAATCTAGTTGTTCTAAAATGTTTTATAGGAACTTTCTGTATAGCGACAAAGAACTAAATTTCAAGGATGGCCATTAATTGGAAAATGGCTGAACAAATAATGGTATATGATTGTGGTAGAATACAATTATGCTGTAAGAAATGATGAGTTCCATAAACTTAGAAGAACCAAATAAGCAAAACCAAAAGAATACTGAATACAATAACAGCAACATTTCTTTAAGAATGACTTTAAGGGGCAGCTAGATGGCACAGTGGGTAGAACACCAGCCCTGAAGTCAGAAGGACCTGACTTCAAATCTGACCTCAGATACTTAACACTTCTAGCTGTGTGATCCTGGGCAAGTCACTTAATCCCAATTGTCCCAGCTAAAAGCAAACAAACAAACAAAAGAAAAAAAACAGAATGACTTTGAGCAAATAAGTTATTTTGATTATTATAAATACTCAACGATAAAGGACATAGAAAAAATGCTATCTGCACTAAGAGAAATGATAAATAAAAGTACGAATAGCATAATTATCTATCTGTAAATATGTACACACACACACACATACACACACACACACACCTATTTATCTAATAGTAGCTATATCAAGGATTTTGGGGAGGAAAGAAAAAAAAGAAGGAAAAAAGAAATTTACATAATTGTATATTTAAAAAGAAAGGAATAGCAAGTTGTACATAAATTTATTTTCATGTGCAAACATCTTTTATATTATAATATCCTATGAAAATGTTTGTTTTATTCCACAAATTAAAAATAAAACAAATTTTGAAAAATTAGGTTATGTATTTAGAATACTTACCTAGGTAGCTGTCATCAAAAACAGCCTGAGCTGTCCGAGTTGCTAACTGGTTATTATATTTGATGCTATATACATGGGGGTCATATTTAGACACAATTTCTGCCACTTGATCAGAAATGAGTTGACCTGGGGGAGGAGGAAGAAAGAACATTGTGACTTTCCAATAGAATTTTACTTATGAATCTTAAAAAAAAAAAAAAGGAGGGAGGAGGGTTACCTATTTTTTTTTCTAATGCTACCATTAGATGATAATTTGTAACAGTACTTGGAATCCCTAAGTAAGAATCCTACTATTAACTTCTCAATTACTCACATTAAGGGAAAAAAAAAAAAAAAAAAAAAAAAACTTGAATTACTTTTAATTCTACCTATCAATGTCTGAGCAGTTTCATGAAGATAAATTAGGTATTTAAGGAATTATATGGACTTGTTCTGCTTCAGAATAACACTGGCATTTAAGGAAAGGGATATGGAATTCTTCAGGCTATTCTTCTATAATTATAATCAAAATCTTTAAAACTTAAAAAAGAACGTAGGATTTTGTTGTAGTTGTTGTTGGTGGTGATGGGGCAGAAATTTCCATAATGCCAGTCAATTCCAAAAAGTTCTCACTAAATGATTTTACTTGATTTTACTAAATGATTATATGCATAACCTCAAAAGGTAGTGAAAATATTACTATTACTATTATTATTTTCTGTCAGAAGAGCTCTGGCTCTAGGTTACTCCATGGAACCCAAGCCAAGTCCATATGAGTACAAACAAGTACAACAAAACCATATATGTATGTATGTATTTTTGTATAGGCACTTGATTTCTTAAAGAGTCAGCACCTAGAAACACCAGTAATTTCTCCATTTGTTTAATGTCAAAAGAAGTTATACAATTTATAGAGTTAATTTTTTTGTGTCTGTCTAATCAAGCTATGTAACCATAACATATGATACAACAAAGAGATGAAAGATAGCAAACACATTTATTACCATTTTCATTTATCACCATTTTATCATCCTGTGTTCTAGTAAGCCTCTCCCAAACTTTTACTGCTAATGACTTCCAAGTATTAATGATTTCCTTTTTATCCAGTATATATACAGTTTCTATTTATTTATTTGCTTGTTGTTTCCTCCATTAGAAAGTGAGTTCCTTAACAGGGACATTAATACATTGTTGGTGGAATTGTGAACATATCCAGCCATTCTGGAGAGCACTTTGGAGCTATGCTCAAAAAGTTATCAAGCTGTGCATACCCTTTGACCCAGCAGTGTTTCTACTGGGCCTATATCCCACAGAAATCTTAAAGAAGGGAAAGGGACCTGTATGTGCAAGAATGTTTGTGGCAGCCCTCTTTGTAGTGGCCAGAAATTGGAAACTGAGTGGATGCCCATGGAGAATGGCTGAATGAATTGTGGTATATGAATATTATGGAATATTATTGTTTGGTAAGAAATTATCAACAGGATGATATCAGAAAGGCCTGGAGAAACTCACATGAACTGATGCTGAGTGAAATGAGTAGGATCTGTACAATAAATAGATCATTGTATACTTCAACAACTATACTATTGAGATGAACCAAATCAGTTCCAATAGAGCAGTAATGAATTGAACCAGTTACACTCAGTGAAAGAACTCTGGGAGATGATTATGAACCACTACATAGAATTCCCATTCCCCTCTATTTTTGTCCACCTGCATTTTTTTTTATTTCCTTCACAGGCTTATTGTACACTATTTCAAAGTCTGATTCTTTTTGTACAGCAAAATAACTGTTTGGACATGTATACTTATATTGTATTTAATTTATACTTTAACATATATTGGTCAACCTGCCTTCTGAGGAAGGGGGTGGAGGGAAGGAGGGGAAAAATTGGAACAAAAGGTTTAGCAATTGTCAATGCTGTAAAATTACCCATACATATAACTTGTAAATAAAAAGCTATTAAAAAAAATAAAATGAGTTCCTTGAGGGCAGGTATTATCTTTCATTTCTTTCTTTCTTTCTTTTTAATCTATGGAATTTAGCAGTATGACTAGCACATGGTAGATACTTAAATGTTTACTGACTGATTTTCATAACAGAGCTCAAATCTTAATTGTCATATATTTTCCTATTACATCTACAATTAAGTCTGCTAATTTTTTTGAAGCACCAGTGACTTTCTTTCTTTTTACTAAAGTATTTTCTCATTCACAGAGTGAATTTTTGAAATTATCATTAAATCTTAGCCTCCATGTCATTTCTACTGCTGTTCCTAATAATAATAAAAACTTCACTGAACATTACATCAACAGTTGAGAAATCTCCTGAGTCCTCAGCATAGTTTAGATTTATAATGGGCAGAAAAGCACCTACAGACATCATTCAAATACTCACATTGTATTTATAAAACTTCAAACAAAATAATCCATCTAAGTTGATTTATTAAATATATCACCAGTTACTTCACACACATACAAAAAAGAAACAATTAATAAATAACTCTGATGGATAAATGCAAAATCTATCTTCCTGACAGTGTTTTGGCTCACAGGCATAACCATGTGACATTTCCTTCTCTCCCACAGCATGCCAGTCTGTTCATGTAGGCAGACAGAATGGAGGTGGGGGGAAAAGGGAGAAAGGAATGAATTTTTTAAAAAACTCATGTAGAAAGCTCAGAGATTTGTTAACAATTTCAGTAAATTTTAAAAATTCAAATCAAAATATGATAGTGTGGTTGGTTTTCTCTAGTAATTATTACCTGATTTGCATGTTTCATCTCTTTTCCACCCATTTATTTTCCTCATTTTTTTATTCCATTTTTCCTCTTCTCTTTCAATTTATATATTCTTTATTCTCCTTTATCTATAAAGTCTGAACCTATGATTGTCACTAGGAAACATCTGAGACTAGCATAAAAAAGGGTGGGGTGTTAAAAATGAC
The DNA here is from genome assembly GCF_016432865.1 of Antechinus flavipes. Lineage (NCBI taxonomy): Eukaryota > Metazoa > Chordata > Mammalia > Dasyuromorphia > Dasyuridae > Antechinus > Antechinus flavipes. The sequence continues at coordinate 400,660,658 of NC_067400.1, forward strand.
TTGGAAAATGAAATAGGAAAGTTAAGTTGCCTATTCGTTTTACTTTTTAACCATTTTACATGGATTCTATTTCTGTTTTGTTTTACTAATAGTGAATTCACCTAATGGTAAAAGCTATAGATTCTTTAAATAGTATTTTTAAAAAAGAAACCACACAGCCCCATTTGATTAAGGAATAGCTAAAAAATTCTGATAATTAATATAATGAAAAGGAAGAATTCCAAAGAAGAATAGGAAAACTCATGTGAATTGATACAAAGTAAAATAAGCAGTTCCAGGAAAATAATGACTATAACATAATGTAAATGAAAAAACACAACAGCAGAAAAAGAAACTGGACATTGTTGGAATCTTTACAAACTGCTAATTCATTAGAGTTGATGTTTTGGGCCAGAACCTGAAACAAGGTAGTAAGTAGAACTAATTGATACAATGCTTGTGTTCACACCTTTACTCATTGGAGTTCACAAGTATGGGAGATTCACAAAGTAAACTTTGTAACTTTGTGAATTCACACCTCCCTTGAAGCTCTTAGGACCAGAGAGCACTCTGGGAGAAAACCCACAATCCTTCTCTCTCGTATCCCACAATTCCTCTCTCTCATATAAAAGATACAGACAGAGGCTCTTGGACAGATTTCAGTGGAATTACGCCAGAAGCCCTCTCTCTGAGGCAAGAGAGATCTATTCCATTTTCCACTTGGCTGGCTGGGCTGAAGGACAAACCTTTAGATTTGGAGACATTCGGAGGGAGCTCTTGGAACCAAGCAGAGAGATAGGCCTTTAAGAATCTAGCTATCCTGGCCCAAAGAAAGAGACAAGACTTGGAAGGAGAAATAAACATTTGCATTTTTACCAACTGGCTGCATTTGGGGTAATTATTGATCTGAACTGAAACTAAGGCTGCCTCCAGAAAACCTCGAGAAACCTTCTCCCCCAGAGAGAACCATCATCTTATATTATATTTAAAAGAAGAAAATCACCACAGGACATTGTACAATTAGTAATCCACCCAGGCTCCAAAGAAGAGACTTTAAAAAGCACCTCCCTCCTTTTCTTTTATTTGGAAAGATGGGTAGACTATGGATGTAGAACACAGCATATACTGCCAGACTCAGTTGATGGATTGATCAGTTTTGTTGAAGTGTTTCCCTTACCCCAACTTTTCCCCCCTTATTCTTTGCTACAGGAAATAGCTTATTGGGAAAGGGAGGAGAAGGAAGATAATATTCATATATAAAGGTGACATACTGTAATGGGCTGAGGCTTGAGTTGATGCACTGAGGTCCCAAGCACGTGAGGCTAAATAGTAATTGGACCATAATCTATTAATATATAAGCTTGGAGAAAGAATGGCCCCGCCCACTCTTTGTGCAAGTCCTGATGTGTTGTATAGGAAATGACAATTTTGGTGGGTGGAGGCAGGGGAGTGGAAAAGGAAGGGGAAGGAGAGACTGCTGGCTGGCATCTTGTCACAGCTGCTCACATTGCCATTGCGATGGCTCTTCAGCTCAGGTCTCCCTCTGCTAGCTGGCTTCCTGTCGCAGCTGCCCATATTGCTATCGCAATGTTTCTTGCCCATATTGCTATCCTTTTTCACCTCTTCACTTCAATAAAGATTGAAGATTTTTCCCTTAACCTGAATTCCTGACTCTGGCTGATTTTAAATACGCGATCATCACAACATACAAATAAAGACATCTATAATAATTTTAAGAGATCATGCAAGACAGTTCAAGAAAGCAGATACTTCTCTTGTTTATGTTTTCTCTTCCTCAGTGAACACTACATTTGATTTTAATGATTAATAAATAAAGTTTTCATTTTAAATAGCATTTTTTCATTTTCAAATAGAGAATATTTTAATACAAAAAATTGAAAAAATTTTGAAAAGACATTTTTAAGACAAAATAGGTTAGCAAAAATCAGTATCAGATAGTGAATAATTTAATTTACTTACCTTGCCAATAAAAACTGCCAGGACCTCCCAGAAGTACTCTGTCTGCCTGAGGGGGAAATGATGCAGAAAAAAAATTCTTTTAAAGGTTATATGTTTCAAATTAAAATAATAAAATATCGAGTAAATTAATGTTAAAATTAAAATTAATTCTACTCAGGTTGGATAACTGTCATTTTTACTAAGATATATTTTAAGAACAAAAAGGGAAGTAAAAATTAAACTCTCTTAACTCAATATCATTTGGCCTATTACTTTTCCCACCATGTCAAATATGGCATATCAAGTATATATGTCAAAATAAATATGGATCCTGTTAACTTGACTGTATCTGCTATTCTAACATAGGGGTTTTCTATTATTAAACTTAGATTATCAAGTCTGTGACTACAGAGGCACATTTCCCATCCTGATGATTATCAAAGGATCTTCATGCTTCACTGGAGGGAAACTCTTGTTGGTACCTATAGTAACAATCTGACAAAATTAGAGGAGAAACTAAAGAGCACATTTTTTTCAGAGTTGATTGTGGATAATCTATTGTGAAATTTCCTAGTCCTATTCTGTGGCTATTACAAATCACAGAAAATTAATTGAGTGTTTTAGACATAAAGTACTTACTTGTTTCAGCCTAAGATTTAAAAAAAAAAATGTGTGTGTGTGTGTGTGTGTGTGTGTGTGTGTGTGTGTGTGTGTGTGTGTGTAAACTAGGGGACAAATCCATCCCTAAATTCCAAATTATTTCAAGTTTAAATATATCACCACTGCATGACCAGATGATATTGGCAATGTTAATGTCTAAATGGTTCCCAATTAAAAATTTGTGAAGTTTGGCTTTAGAAATTATTTTTAAAAACTAAATTGAGCATTAGAGTTATTGTATTATGAAGTAAGAATATTTCTGGTTATTGTAGTGCTATAAACATAAAAATACATTAATCTCTTAAATGTAATTATTTTACTATAGTTAAAATTATTCACTTTATATAGAAATCTTATAGTTTGGATCATGAATATCACATTGGCATATGAAGTGAATAGAGAATGAATTATTTAAGTAATTAATTTGGGCAAATAGTATAAAAACTTCGTAAATGAAATGCAAATAAAAGGATAAGAACAAGATAATAATACTTTATTACATTTTTTATAAATGATCATGACACTGTGGTGTCTATTGTTTTAATTAATTTCACTTATCATAGCTTCTCTTTCCCCACAGTCTATAAAAAGGTCATTATCCTGCTTATTTGGTTTTTAATCAATATGTTCCCGGGTTATCTAGAGCATTAATTACTGCACTGGAATTTATTAAAAAAAAAAAAAAAAACACTTGAAAATTTGACAAAGAGAGAAGAGAAAATATATAAATAAAAAACATTTACGAAAAGTCTCTTTTTTGCTTTTTTTTTTTTTTTTTTTTGGTCTGGTTCTATAGAAATGTCCTGGTGAAGAACTCCCTGTACCAAAATAAATCAGCAATTATTCTGTAATTCATCACCTTAGAGCATTGCCTCAAACAATAAAATTAAATGGTTTGCATAGAGTGATATAGTGCACGCATACACACACACACACACACACACACACACACACACACACATAAATATGTGCATGCATACATATATATGCATACTTGTGTGTGTGTGTGTGTGTGTGTGTGTGTGTGTGTGTGTGTATACACATATCATGGTTTCAATCCAAGTTTTACTAAATCTAAGTCAGGTACTCTATCAACTACATTAAAAAAGTTACCCCTTCCCCAAATTAAAATATTTGAGAATTTAAAGTTTTAGAAAAAGATGAAATAACAGAATTGTAGAATTAGATAAATGTCAGACTTTTTGATAGAGGATTAGAGCATCTGTAAGTTATATGTAGAGATCCAGGATTTAGCCATTTCTGTTTGCCTGAGCTGGAGTAAAAGAGTTGCTCATGATTGAGAAGATGAGAAAACTAGGAGAATAAGGCATTTGAGGGAACCATCAATATGAATGCTGAAGCCTTTAATAAAATCGTAGGAGTTGGTAAGGAGAGAAAGATTGTGAGTCAAGTTTTAAACTCCTTGACATAGGAGGAAGAATGACTTTGGGGTTGATAGACAATAGCTACTGTGTTCCACATGAATGAAAATGATTAATAGATTGATTTTAAAGAAGAAAATGTTGCTAAGTGATGGCAACAAATAGAGAATATCAAAACTGGCAATGAGAGCAAGAAATATTCTGATTCTCTGACTAGGACCAATGTGTCATGGAGTATGAGAAGAAATCCAACTAGAAATGGAAAAGATGACCAGGATGGAAGGTCATTTAGATGAAACCAGGTCTCAAACATATAAAGGTTAAATTATTTTGATTATAATATATATTTTTCACTTGGTACTAAAAGACTCTCAAAGTCAACATAGTGTAATTAACAAATAATCAACCCATGGGATTTGGAATCTTTTACCTGGTTTCAAATCCTAGGCTGAAGATTGACTCTGTGATTATGAACAAGTCATTACACATCTCTTAGCCTTAATTTCCTACAAAATTAGGTATTTGGATTAGATGACCCAAGAGGCTTTACCAACTCTAAATCTATGCTCTTATAAGATGTCCCATAATAGATGACAAAAATCACAATTCACTGTATTCTGTTCTAATCATACCTTATTTATGCATTAACAAAATTACCAATAAAACCCCCACCAAAATAAAATTTGACTTGAATTTTTTAAAAATAATTTGTAATTCAACTGTTAATTTGTATAGTAATAATCACCTATCAGTTTCTGAGGAATTTATTCTCTAGGAAAACTTGTTCCATTTCTTCTTTTCCTCTCCTATAGCTTACTTATTTTACTGCTTATTATTACTATTTCTAAAAAGGGAAGAAAGAGAAAGAAATAAATTGAAATTCAGATTTGTATATTTTGATATTTAACCATTTTAATAATAATATAATAACAATAGTATCACTTAACTACTACTTCTTGGAGCTATGATTTTTGACAGTGTAAGTACGCCTCCCTATTTTATGACTTTGTAGATAGTCTTCAACAGTTGTGGCCAAAATAGCCTTGGTCAATGCCTTGATCAAAATATTCCTATACCTCTTTTCCTATAATATAATAATAGCTTAAAGAATTGATGATAGCTAAAGTTAAAGCAATTGAACAATTGTGCATTTCAATTATCCATATTATGTCTAATCTTATCCATTGTCATAGATAATAAAGCAGTAAGGTAGATTTTAATTTGATCTAATATTGAATAGGGACTAATAACTTACTTTTGTAAAATCAATGCTGAAGCCTCCTTGACAAAATCCCTGTCCATCAGCATCAATATTTTCTAGAGAAAAAAAAAGTTACATAAATCATAAGAAAAACAGCTCAGCCACAGTGAGAGGGTGAATGATCTGTTAAGGTATCCCAGGAAAGACAATAGGCATCAAAATTTTTAGAGCTTTATTATTGATAAGAAAAACAAAGAACCACATGGACCAATCAATCAAGAACAGGAATGAAAAAAAGCTATGATTCTTAATCCTCCCCTTTCCTATCTCACCCCCTAATTTTATTGTGTCACTTGTAAGAATTATGTCAACATTTAATCATCATAAATGCCAGAAAAGAAGTACTTAAAATTCAATTATATTTTCATATTTCTTGTGAAAAAGTTCCAAGATATACATCTAAAAGCTTATTAACCATCCAGAAAGACCATACACTTAAGTGGTTTGGAGTTTCAAGAGATGATCATCCAGTATGCAAATGAATAACCTCTGAATAGTTCAATGTAAAATAAGACTTAAACAAAATGAGTTCTGAGGGGCTAATGAGGGGCTACTTTTTATAATTAAATACTTCCATGGGACTATAGATCTAAAGCATGAAAGTCTGTAGATTTATAAACCTCAGAGACTATCTATTCTTCTCCCCTCACATTTTACTAAGGAAGAACCTGAAGCTCTGGAAGGTTAAGTGATTTTAAATCATTATATCTCCCTCAGTGTTTTGCAATATCTAACACATAGTAGGTGCCCAATTAAGTATCTGTTGAATTAAAAAATATAATTTTCTGATGTCTTTTCTGTCTTATACCAAAGAAAAAAAATTTCAGTAAAAACTCTGTTTACTAAAAGATCTTTATAAATAAAATAATTTTAGTAAAAATTGTTTAGCACGGTACCTGAAACATACTAGGTACTATATAAATGTTTATTCCCTTTCCTTCCCATTTCCTTTTCTTCCTTAATAGCAATGTATTTCAATAATAAATAAATAACATTTTTGCTGTAATATACTGTGTTTATATTTGAGAAACCAAAACCTCTTCTTCCCTTCCTCTCCCTTCCCTCTCCCCCCCCCCCCCCGAGGCAATTCGGGTTAAATGACTTAGGCAGGGTCACATAGCTAGGAAGTATTAAGTATTTGAGACCAGATTTGAACTCAGCTCCTCCTGACTTCAGGGCTGGTGCTCTATCCACTACATTATCTAGCTGCCCCACCTCATATGTTTTTAATACTTGAATCTTAAAAATCTTAAACACTCTTGACAATATAACTTTAAATATATGGTATTTTATTCAAGATATATTCTAAATTTTTTTAAAATGTTCCGAGATTCCTAATTCATTTTTAATATTAGTGATCTACTTCAATATTATTCATTTTAGTAATAAAGAGCATAATACTACTACTAATTTAAAATTTTTTTCTGACCAAAATGAACTAAGAAAAACATGGATTTCTAGAGTTTCCAGAACATGGTGAATCATTCTAAGGAATTTTGTTCTGACCTCAAGTCAACCATTGTATATCCTTTGTTGCAGTTGCATCAGGAGACTATTTTAGTCTATTTATGAAGACATTCTGCCCTGATTATTGAACTATACAATAATCGGCAGTGTTTGTATGATCTGCACTTTCAAAAAAAAACCCCAACACTTTCTTTTTCAAATTTGGCAGGTGCATATTAAACAAGAATACATATTTTTCAACATTTTAAAGGACTTTATTTTTATTCTTGAACTTTGTATATATATTTTAAGGTTTTCTGAATTGAATTCTACTCAAGATTAATATTCAATTTTTTCTTTATTATTTCACTAAAGTGGCATCAACATATTTTTGAGTCCCTACACAATGTAATAATCAAGGAAATGAACAACCACTTCAAAGGACACTGATGAGGTAATTTCTAAATAAATCCTAATACATCAGAAAAGGCTTAGAGGAAAGAAAAAAGAATTGTTTGTAAGAATGGAGCTGGAAAAATAATATTTTAAGTGTGTTTCAAGACTCAAGTCACCAAACCTGATCTATATAGAAGGGGATAATCTATATCTGACCCATACCTCTCCTTACCTCCAGTCCTTTCACCATAGCTCCTTACTGAATAATAGAATGGTCTCTGAGGCCATATAGTCTAATTCCCCCAACGTATGTACATTTAGTTTTAACTTAACATTAATCTTTACAGAGGGAAAAATCATCCCAAAGTAGACAGACCATTCTATTCTGGAATAGCTCTACTTGCTTGAAGTTTTTATTTCACTAACCCCTAAAATTCAACCTGTTTAAAACTGAATTTGTCATCTTTTTCTTTTAAACTTTCTCTTAGTGTTTTCACTAATATCTCAGTTACACAGAATCACAATCTCAAGATCATATTTCAATTTTTTTTTTTACTCTTGTTACCAGTCATTGATAATTTGCCTTTTCCTGTTGATTAAACTTCTAAGACATCTCTTCCATCTAATACTTTCTTTGCATTCATTTTGCCATCAATACGGTTTGGGAAAGTGAGATTGAGCCCCTCTTTCTATTCTCTCCTTCTTTAATCATTCATCCATACAGTTAACAAAATAATCTTCCTAAGGCAATCTGACCACATCATTCCCCCTTTCAGAAATCCAACTAGTTTTTATGTTAGAGGATAAACTACATGTTTTTATGCCTGACATTTCTGAACTTCTATGATCTGCTACCAATCTTTCTAATCTAAATTCATATTAATGTCCTCAAAACAACCTACATTTTAGCCACAGAGAGGAAAAAGGTTGACCAAAATCACATAGGTGGTCATTAAAAGAACCGACATTAGAACCCAGAGTCCCTTACATTCTTCTTATACTTCATATTATAATTCTTTTGTTCATTATAGATGAAAATATAGAATTAGTCTCCACTTTTGGCCCCAGGGATTGAGTCCTACTGGAAGGTATCATTTAAAGTCATACAGGTCAGAGAAAAACAGTTTTGCATTTACTTTCAGTTGTGGTATTTTTTTAATTTGGAGGTTAAATATATTATCAAAAACTCAACTCTTAATTGGCTTTACTTTTTTCTTTTTTTCAAAAAAAGTTTTCCTTCATCACCATTCTATCTTAAGAGACTACCTTCATGATACTCAAATAAAAAAAAGAGATAGAGAAATATGAAGGTCACCTTCAAAAGTCATTTTCATTCATCCATTCAACAAATGTTCCTTGAGAATCTACAGTGGACATGTGAAAGTCTAGGCAATTTCCTTCTACTAAATCTCCATTATCTCTGGTCCCTTTTAAAATTGAAACATGTGCTTTACCAAGAAAATTTTCTATGATTTGACATTCTCCCTTATGTTAAAAAAATAATAAGGCCAGGCAATGGATGCTTGTATATAAACTGAAATACAGTCTACGATCATTCGTCATGATGGAAAATAACATTCATGTATAAATAATCTGTTGTGATACCTCATTTTTGTAGTATCAAGAACTCAGATGTATATATGAGAATGTTTCAGAAAATTGAAGATTACTCTTTTCAGCACTAGAGCATCTTTCTTTTAACTTTTAGATGGAAGATTTCCATCTAAATTTAAATTTATTAAACTCCCTTAGCTTCTTAAGCAGAGAAAACCGAACATAATTTAACTTTTTTATAACATTCACCAATATTCCAAACATTAAATATTAGTATAAGGGACAGAAGACTGGACTTGGAATCAGGAAAATCTGAACAAGATTATGTGATGAGGATTGTGGATACTGAAGGTGGATCACAACATAGTATTTTCATCTCTTTTTTTTGTTGTTTGCTTTGTTTTCTTTCTCATTTGATTTTTCTTATGCAGCATAATTGTGGAAATATATATAGAAGAATTGCACATTTAACATATATTGGACTACTTTTGTCTGGGGGGATATAATAAGAGAAGGAGAAAAATCTGAAACACAAGATTTTGTAAAGGTGAATGGTAAAACTATATCTGCACATATTTGGAAAAATAATTCCAATTCTTAATCTGATATTAGGTATGCTTTCATGGGTGAGACATTTAATAACCAGGAACCTCAGTTAACTCACTTAAAACTAGGATAATAATAAAAGTACTGATTTCACAGGTTTGTTATGAGGATCAAATTAAATATTGTAGGTAAGATAGTTTTAGACCATAAAATACATTACAAATGACAAATAGGATGATGTTGATGATGATGATGCTTTTATGAATAACTGGGGTGTACAGATTTTTTTTGCCCCTACATTAACTAACTCCCAATTACTATATGTTTTAAAGTTCATATATTTCCTTTTTACATTTTTTTTTGCTTGTGTCTAAATAAGCTGCCCCTCCTCGAAGTCACTGATGTGCCTGATCCTATAGGGTTCTTCTAATTTCCTATTTCTAATATGCTACTGACTTAAGACAAGAAATAAAGATTATAGGAATTATGATAACAATTTACAACAGAGGCTGTAAAGTAGTAAAGAGCATGGCCCTAAAACACAGATTGGCTAATTTTCAATCTGAAAGGCCTTTTTATATTAATTCAGATTCACTCTGAATCTCTGAAGTTAGTGGAAAATGGACTTCTGGATAATGATTTGCTGTATCTTAAACTTATCAATCCCAGAAGATTCGAAACATAAAATGAAAGAACAATGACTAAATTTAACACTTGGGCTGGGAAAGGGAACAGACCTATAATTTCATTAATAATAGAGAATTTCTGGATAAGGAAATTCCCTTTACCAATGCATGCTTGCATTTCTTCTGCAACTTCTAGGCTTAGAGAGTGAACTAGTTCACTGAAAAGTGAAGTGATCCACCCAGAATCACACAGCTAGTATTTATCAGAGATGGGACCTGAACACAGGTCTTTCTGGCTTTAAGAACAGCTCTCTGTTGCCTCCCCCAAATCTCTACAAATAAGGTAACTCTATAGCCTATATTCACTTCAAAAAAGAACTAGAAAAGAGCCAGAAAGATGAACACAAAACTTAAAATTTGAAAACTGAAGTTTAAAAAAATTGACCTTGAAACACAATTTATCCACCTTAAATCTTAAGGCCTCATTCTGTGATATATTCTCTGATTTCCTAATTGAGATATCTCAGTTAGGAAAGTAACATTTTTATCACATTTAGAAAATGTGATAAATGATGGAAGAAGATACCAGTTTCTTCCTCATGAAAAAAGCTGAGCAGAGTAGTTGCTCTCTATTAGAAAAAGAACAAAACAAAGTAGATTAGAAGACAGATCAATAGATCGGGGGGAACAATTAACAATAATAACAGTTAGCATTTATATAGTGCTTCCTATGTGGTAGCAACTGTGCTAAGTTCTCTACAATTGTTATTTCATTTGATCCTCACAAAAATTCTGGGAAAGATACTATTATTATTATTCCTATTTTACAGTTAAAATACATAGCTAATAAATATAAGTCCAGATTGGAAGTAAGGTCTTCCTGATGTCAGACTCAATGTTATTCCCTCCCTCAAGACAGGGCCTCTTAGAAGGTTCTGACATGTGAATATAAATTGAATTCATATTTCAAGTTAGCATCAGAAAACTAATGACAAAAATTTCATCCAATAGCTATTATTTTGCTATTAAAATATATGCTGGGCTTTGAATATTCCTTTGGATCATTGTATCAGAAGAGTCCCACAGTAAGAAGAATATCACAGTTGAACCTACAAGTCTTAGTCCTACACATGACTTACAAGTGTGACAGTGGGCAAGCCTGTTTCCTTCTCTGTAAAAACAAGTACTACTAATTAAACTACCTTATAGGGCTTTTGCCCAGAAAATATTCTTCACAGATGCAGAATTATAAGTCATTTGTAATTTATAGCCTCAAAGAGTTGCTTTGGGGGCACTAAAAATGACTTGACTAGGGTTACATCACAAGGTAGTATCAAGGGAAGATGCATGTACCCAAGTCCTAAAGCTGGAACTCCCAACTACTATAACATGCTAGCTACCAGAAATGTGGTAATGGTTGTAAGAGCTAACCAATATTCACTTCATATATTTAACATAAAAGGGCAAATTGAAATTATGAGACTTTCTGTATAATGATAATTACAGATATGATTCCAAGGTCCCTAATTATATGAACTACTATTCTAGAACAGTTTCTTAAACTGTGGGTAACAACCCCGTATGGAGTCATGTAATTGAATGGGGAGGTGTGTGAAATTAAGACATTATCAGAAAATTTTTAATTTGTATACCTATTTTATATACCTATATACCCCAAGATCACATAAAAATTTCTTGAACACAAAGAATTCACAAGTGGAAAAGTTTTAAGAAATCCTGTTCTAGAGAGTAAGAATAAGATCTTCTTGAGAAAGCCAGACAGATTTGTCCACTGAATCCAGAGAATGATAGGATTATATTTATATACAGACCTTTTGACCTCACAGGAAAACATATTCAGCCACAATCTTTATACCAAATTCATTGTGAGCAAATATGCAAATTCTCACAAAATAAATTTCACATCCCTTTCTAAAAAATTGTTGCAAAGTATAAGAGAAGATTTTCTTCACATACTTGATCGACAAGGAGCATACTCAACAGTCTTTGTTCCATCTTGTAGAAAGCATGTTCCAACAGGTTCTCTCTCTTGTTTCAGTTCAGTCCTCCAATGATATAATGGAGCACAGGCCTGAAGCCAAAAAAAAAAAAAAAGAAAAAAAGAAAAAGAAAAAGTAATAGAACCGGTAAATATTAGTTTTATACACTATTAAATACACTATTTAAAATCAAGCAGGCAAAGCCACAATAAAGCTTAAACAATTTAGAATCACAATGAATACATGAGAATATAATAAATAAATGTCTGTAGAATATAGAAAGATTGAAAATAAGTACCTTTCTCACATCCTATTGAAAGGGATATAAATTAGACAAATAAGTATTACTTTAAAGAAGTTAACAGAAGTCATTTCCAAAAAAATTGTTCATTTTTTTTGCTCAAATGTTGAATTGAATTACAGACTAATTAATTTTTTCCTGTGAAATCTCTTTTATTTTTATTTTCAATAGTATTTTATTTTTCCAAATATATGCACATATAGTTTTACCATTCACTTTTACAAAACCTTGTGTTTCAGATTTTTCTTGCCTTTGAAGTCAGAAAGAGCAGAATTCAAGTCTGTTACTGACACATGCTGGCTGTGTGACTCTGAGAGAGCCTCTCTACTTTTAATTAGCTTAAAGACTAGAAATTACAAATAAATTGTCAGTCTTCATTAATGGAGAGAGTTTCTATGCCAGGATTTCCTTACACCAATAAATCTCATTCAAAAGGGAAAAAAATTAACATGGGGAAAACAGCTCTGTTAGCCATCAAGTTGAATAAGCAATGGGGTTGAAATTTAAGTAAGAAATGGAACTTCAGTAAAGACAGAAAACTGAACTACAGCTTTTACCTAAATAGATGTTTTTGTATCCTAGTAGAAATGAAGCCTTGGCAAAAAAGAACCTTAAACCATATATATGTAAGGTAATATAACAAATATAATTGAAAGGAAGAAAAAAACATATTAGGAGTTTATCAATAGGGAATGTGGTATAGAAAGACTATAAAAATTAAAGATTCATTCACCTAAATATATATGTTAAAATTTACTACTGCTACCAATATTGAATTACTTTCTTTTCTCCTGTTGAACATAGGGTAGAAATACTTTCTTGAGATGACAGTTTTGATGAATTATTAAATAGTTTATTTTGTTTGTTAGGGAAAAAAAGAAATTTTCTTTAAAATAAACTTGAATTTCCTGACAATAACATTTTTTTTAAATTGAGGTATTAGAAATGCAAAGAAGGATCAGTGTTATTTTAAAGACATTAAAGAATTCCTCTCCTTTTCTATTCTTTTATTAGAGATGCTTTTTGTTTCTTACAATTCATTGATTTACAATGTATCCCATTCTTCCTCAATAGTCTTGCTTTACCCCTGTATTTGCTGAAAAGTTTTATTTTTTTTCCTTTACAACTAATTCTTGCCTTTCATTTTAGATATATACATTTTATCATATTTTAAATGACACTCTCATGTTTTACATTGTTTTATTTTCATGACTGAGTATTAAACTTGATCAAAGACTTTTTAAAAAATCCATCTTCATATAATTATGTGATTTGGGCTATTATCTGAATATCATAATGAGAACTGTTGTAATTGTTCAAACATATTTTTATCCCTTGACAAAACTTCAATGTGGTAATAATGAATAACTCTTTGATATGTTGCTATAGTTTTTTTTTTTCTTGACCTATTAAGGACCATGCCTAAGTGAAGGGGCAGGTCAATTCTCCGAGAGCCTCTACATCTGTGGATCATAGCAAGGCAGCCTTTACTGGCACAGGTATTGCTTGTGGATGGGGAATGAAATAAACTGGGGACAGAGGGAAGAGGAGAGCAGTCAGACAATGTAACTGTCTCTCAGTGGGAAGATCAAACAACAGCAACTGCCTCTCAGTCTCCTTGTATCATCATCATACTCTCACATAAAAAGATCCATTCTATAGGTCTGAGTTAGACCTTCAGCAGCCACTGCCAGGTGGCTTCCATATCACAACATTGATCTTTATTCAAAACTTCTGTATCAGTATTTGTTTCATTAAAAAAAATGTTGAATATTTTCTGAGTTTTTGAGAGCCTCTTGACTAAAACAGGAATTAATTGCTCTTTAAACGTTTGATAGAATTTACTTATAAATCTATGTGGAAAAGTGATTTTTCCTCCTCTTTGGAACTTTTAATTTGGAACTTAGACATTAAAAAATGTCTTTTTTAGTATTATTTCCTGGGATTGTATTGTTTAAGATCTCTATTCCATGTGATAAGGTCTAGATTTAGGGAACCAAAATCAGATTAGGGTTTCTGGTGGTCAGGGAGGTGAGGATAAAGAGAGGATAATACTGAAAAAGAATATTATTCCAGCAGGCAGATCTATAGAAAATGGAGTTTTGCACTGAAAATGGAGTTCTCAGTGGACAGAAGGTCCTGGAAGCAAAGGGAGCTGCCAAGGTCCATCTGCAAAGACTTTGGTTGATGGAAGCTTGTGATATTGGGTGTCTTTGTGGGGGTTGGGAAAGCCCAAGCAGATCAGAACCAGTGAGGCTGGGAGAGCCCAAGTTGGCTCAGATCCAGCGGGGGCTGGGACAAGCCCGGATCTTCTATTGGAATTCAAAGGGATGCTTTTTGACCAGGATTTGTAATTGAATCATAGGCTCTGGCATTCTGGAAAGACAACTTGTCTGGGGAGGATATGCCTCAGCCAAGAAGGGCGAAGAATCTGAAGGGAATCACAGATCAGTAGGAAATACAGTTTCTTAAAGGGACCACAACCTGCTTCACATGTTTAGTAATTTGGATATTTTATATTTTCAAGGTAACAATTCTTTGTTTTACTACAATAGTTTTGAATAGTAGATTCTCAAAATTCTTTTCATTTTCTGTAAATAATGCTTGTTCTTTTAAAAATTTTTCTTGGTGATTTGGTTTCCTTCTCTTTTGTCAGGTTAATAATATGTTTATTAATTGCACTGTCTTTTCAAAGAACCAGCTTTTCTCTCCTTTCATATCAACTAGGCAATTTTAGTATAGGACTTATAGAGTACATTAAAATGTTACAAATATGTGATAACAATGCAATATAATTATACCAATATACTAGTATAGTATATTACAAACAACATTTTCAATTTGGAGTTTTGTTTTTTGGGGGCTTTTTTGTTTCCCTAAAAAAGGCATATTAAATTTGTCCAATGGCAAGCTATTCAAAGAAAGCCAGAGCAAATTATTTGAAAAAAATGCAACATGGTAAAAAGGTAAATAAAAATAAACCACAGAATGAGTGATGATATAAGGCTGTCAGAAGACTAGTTTTGAATTACTTTTAAATTTTAAAAGGCATGTATCATATCTGTGCTGCTCTTTTCTAATGGCAATACAAGTCTATTTAAAGGCAGATTGGCACTTTGTTCATACAAAACACATAGATTAAGAAAGGGATCAGTGAAGAAGTAATAGAAGGAAGAATAGTATCTTGAAAAATAAAAGTGATACATAATACCACTATTCTCTGCTGTGGTCAGACCAAATTTACATTTTTACATAGCATTAATTACTTTTTAGAAAGGAGAGGAACAAAGTGGAGTATATAAAAAGGAGAGTGAGCAGCATGGCAAGGGAACTGAAAACCTTTTATGGTATTATACCTCTGAAAACCATATTTACAATTGTATTGTTTGCTTACTCATTTCACTCATGTCCAACTCTTCATTTGGGGTTTTAATGACAAAGATACTAGAGTGTTTTGTCATTTTCTTTTCCAACTCATTTTTACAGATGAGAAACTGAGGCAAACAGGGTTATATGACTTACCCAGTATCATACAACTAGTAAATGTTTGAGGCCAGATTGGAAATTGAAAAGATGAGTCTTTTTTACTTCAGTCCCACTGTCCTATCCACTGCACTATGTAGCTGCCCCTAAAAATAATATAGTGGCAATGTTTAACTGGGAGAAGAGAAGGTTTAGGGGCAACATAATGGCTTGGTGTAAATGTGTAAGAGGCTGCCCTATATAGGAGGAATTCTTGATTCTCTGGAAGGTATATTAAGCATCTAACCTGGTAACTAACTTTAGCTATCTTAAATTTAAGAAAAGAATAAATAATAATGAGTAGAAAATGAAAAATAGAAGATATATAAGGAAAACTTTCTAATGATTAGAGTTGTTTAAAAGTGAGAAGAGCTTCCTCAGAAAGCAGTGAATTCCCCATATTTGGAGTTCTTCAAGCAAAGGAGAGATAGATGATCACAGCCAAGGACACTGTAAAGGGTTTTGCTATTTTAAGTATGGACCAGATGACCTCGGAGGTTCGTTCCAACTTTGAGATTCCATAAATTTATCAAACTAGCAGGTGAAGAAAGAAGAGGATTGAAAGAATTTTTGTAGTTCCTGAACAAAGACTGAAAAAAGTTTAAGATAGCTAAATTTAGATACAGAGTGGATGCTTACTATGCCTTCCTGGAACAGTAAAGATGCGACTAATTTTGTTACAAATAATACTTTTGCAAGTAATTGTAATTTTTTTAGAGGCCTAAAGATGTTCAGGATTCTGTTTAACCATGCTAAAAAATTTTCATGATTTCTTCCCAACCATATTAACTGTCATAGTTATAAAGAACTGAATGACAGTACACACCAGTAGAAAATAGTTAGTTGACATTCTTGTGAAAAATTTTTCTTGATTAGATATATTTTGTCTCCTTATTCCAAGCTACCAAACCCCATGTTACTAAACAGATCATTAGAGGGTGTGTGTGTGTTATGTGTGTGTTAATATATAGACATAAATGCAAAGATATAGATATGGACAGATAAGCTATCATAACTTCATTGAGTTGGAAGGGTTGTTAAAATAATCTAGTCCAATTCTCTCTCTACACAAATGAGAAAACTGAGATCTATAAAAGGCTATGGGAAGACCTGAGATTTGAATCCAGGCCTCCTGATTCCTTGTCTGAAGTTCCTTCCATTTGCTTTGCTACTTACCTTTTTAATAAAAATCTTTCACAAAAAGAGGGGGAAGGAGTGAACCACAATTTTCTTTTATTACTCTTTTGATAAAAGGTAGTAGTTAGATCAATTTAATGTTTGAAATTTTTTTTTAATTTTAATGGCTCCCCAAACTTTTCTTCAGTCTATAGCAAACCTCACTTCCAAACTCCACTGATGTCAATAAGAGTACTTACTATCCATGCAAGGCAACCAGTTTCAAAACCTCATTGAGATCTTTAACTTCTCCCTCTTACCCACCTAACATCTTCAATCTGTTGCCAAATCTTTACATTTGTATCTCTATAACACCTCTCACATTCATCTCTTCTCTCTACATTTACGTGGATATCACTTCAAGTTCAGGCCTCCATCACCTTTCAGCTGAATGACTATCAAAGCTTCCTATTTGGTCCACTATACCTAAAGTTTATAAATATTTCCATACATCCCCCCACACTGATAAATAAATTTTCCTTTATCTAATTATGTAATTTCCCTATTCAATAAACCCTAAAATAAAATATAAACTCCTCTGTTTGGCATTTAAATTATCTTCATAACTTGGCCCCTTCTTATCTTTCCAGTTCTTACACAATCCTACACAATCCTAGATTTCATGCATACTATGATATAGTCATACTGGAATATTTGCTGTACTATACCTATACTTCTGCAAATCCCTTTCAACAGTGGCTGTCTCTCATACATAAAATGTACTTTTTCATCTTTAGAATTTGGAATTTCTAGCTTCCTTCAAGAATTAGTCCAACTACCACCTTTTAATGAAGACTTTTTGACCCATTGCCCCCCCTTCCCCATTCTAGTGTACTTCCAAACAAAATCAAGGCACTTGCTCAGATTCACATGGCTAGTGTTATAGTCCAGAGTCTCTGATCCTAGGCCCACAACTGTAAATACGGCATCACCTAGCTGTCTTACATACTATGTAGATATGTAGATAATATATAAATATTGTCTTTTTGTTATAATATAAGCTGCTTTGAAGACAGGAATTATTTCAATTTTATCTTTGTATTCCTAGGAGTTAGCACAGTGCTTGGCACATAATGAAGATTCAATAAATGCTTGTTGATTGACTGAAATTGTACTTCCAAATACCTGAGGCCATATGTGCAGATATGATAGATTAGTAGAATCATTTTTTATTAAAGCTTTTTATTTTCAAAATATATGCATAGATAATTTTCAACATTCACCCTTGCAAAACCTTGTATTCCAAATTTTTCCCCTTTCTTCCTTCTGCTCCCTCTCCTAGATGACAAGTAATCCAATATATTAAACATGTGCAATTCTTCTATATGTATTTTCACAATTATCATGCTGCACAATAAAAATCAAATCAAAAAAATTAAAAATTAGAAGAAAAATAAAATGAAAGCAAACAATAAAAAAGTGAAAATACTAAATTGTGTTCCAATTCAATTCTCTTTCTGAATTCAAATGGCTCTCTCCATCACAAGTCCATTGAATTGGTCTGAATCATCTCATTACTGAAAAGAGCCACATCTCAGCTCTCTTTGTAGTGGCCAGAAACTGGAAACTGAGTGAAATGAACAGGATCAGAAGATCATTATATATTTCAACAACAGTACTATATGATGATCAATTCTGATGGACCTGGTCCTCTTCAACAATGAGATGAACCAAATCAGTTCCAATAGAGCAGTAATGAATTGAACCAGCTACACCCAGCTAAAGAACTCTGGGAGATGACTATGAACCATGACATAGAATTCCCATTTCCTCTATTTTTGTCCACCTGCATTTTTGATTTCCTACACAGGCTAATTGTACACTATTTCAAAGTCCAATTCTTTTTGTACAGCAAAATAACTATGGATATGTATACACATATTGTATTTAACTTATGCTTTAACATATTTAACATGTATTGGTCAACCTACCATCTGGGGGAGGAGATGGGAGGAAAAAGGGGAAAAATTGGAACAAAAGGTTTTGCAACTGTCAATGCTGAAAAATTACCCATGCATATATCTTGTAAATAAAAAGTTCTAACAAATATATATATACACATACACACACACACACACACACACACACATACACATATACACACATTTATAATGTATATAAAAAAAGAAAGAAAGGAAAGAACCACATCTGTCAGAACTGATCATCGTATACTCTTACTGTTCCTGTATACAATGTTTTTCTTGACCTATTCCCTTCACTTAGCATCAGTTCATGAAAGTCTCTTCAGGTCTCTCTGAAGTTATCCTGCTGATCATTTCTTATAGAACAAAAAAATTCGATAACATTTATATATAACTTATTCAGCCATTCTCCAACTGATGAGCAACCATTAAATTTCCAGCTCCTTGCCAAGTAGTATCATTTTAAATAAACTAAGTTCAGATATGCATCTTGTATGAACTGGCTTTATTTTCTTCATTAGATTATAATTTTCCATAGCAAACAAAAAAGAGCCCTATTTATTACACCGCTCTTTATAAAATGAGTCTTTAATGAAAATTGTTCCTTAATCAAAAATTTGTTCATATTTCACATACTTTCATTCCACCTTGGATCACATTATTAAGCTAAAAACTACATTTTTACATATCTTATTATCAGCTAAATCTGAAGTTTATACAAACATATAAAAAATTCCAAGGGGAAATTAGTAATGATATTAATATTAATAGATAACAACAATTACCATTTAGATAACACTTTTTGCCAAGAGATTCAAAATTATTATTTTATCTTCATAACAACACTAGGAAGTAGATACTATTACTATCCCATTTTACAAAGAAAAAAACCAAGATTGAGAGGGACTAAGTGACTTTGCAGTTTCATAAATAAGTATCTGAAAGATCTAACCTTTGATCTTTCTGAATCCATGTCTAGCACTTTTCCTGTATGCCACTTAACTGTCTCCTGATGATCAGAGAAGCAAAATAAATAAATGAAACTTTTAAGTTCCTTTTAAGTCATTATCTGGTTGCATTTACATATTTGGGGCATAAAAAAGTTATTTTTAGAGTTTGCACATGAGATTTTCTTAACTAACTGAACTACCTAATTAACAAACTATTAAATTGTCTAAAGAACTTACCAAAATTTTATCCTGTTTAGATCTCACAGACGCCCCAAACCACTGGTGAGACTTAAATTCCAATGGATCATTCGTGGCATAATCTCTATTGCCTAAAGAAGAAAAATGGGAGAAAGAAACCCTTAACATTATTTTTAAATAATATAGCAACTTTTTATGATTATGGTTGATCAAATATTTTGACAGAGACATAAACACATTCATTAACAATTTTTAAAGACTGGATTCAGATTATTAAAATATAATCTCTTAACACGATTAATAGTAAACATCATTTAGTCTATCTTTGAATGGAAGGTGAGAAAATTGTGAGAATTGAGTAAACCAAACTGACTCCATCTTATGACTCAATTCTGGATCTAACTCAGTTGTCTTTCTATTAAATTATAGGTCTAATCTAATTTCTGTTTTATGAGGAAAACTTTATTTAATTATGGAAATTATGAGAAAATCTTATTACACTGTTTGAATCTAACCTGGCTGGGAAAGCTGGACCATTTCTACTTGTTGCTTGGAGGCCTGTAAGTTAGGGCCTAGATTTTGCTGACCAGAAATCCATTCAAATACAAAGAATAATGCAAGGAATTTTCTCACAATTAAACATCCCACATGTTTTATGTGAAAATTAGCTCCATACTGGTCCAGTTATTATTTTCACATTCTATTGGTGAATATAGACTTTTGTGGGGAGTGGAACACTTCATTTTTTAATTTCAAGGAATTGAACAAATTTACTTTCCCCAACTCAGAAAGTCCCTAATCTTTCTTCTAATTGGAAATCGGATTGCCTAATTAATTATACATCCTGCTTTATAACCTCATTATTGTTTTTTTTTAATGAATAAAAATCTGTCTCCTCCTGTATTCAGGATCCAGTGCCATGCTAAAGAAGCCTAGTCCAGATTTATTATACAATTGGCATGCACTACTTAATAAATCTATATGCTCAGAAATGCAAATCTTTGTTTCCTTAGTTACTTCAGATTTCACTCACTACCAAAGGTACTTAAGAATTCTCCAATGCCTATTTCCCCATTATAAACATCAATTTTCCCTATGTTGTATTTGTGCAGAAGTGGTAGTAGTCTAGAGAACCTAGATAATCAATCAACAAGAATGCCTACAATAAGCCTAGAAGTTTTATTCAAGAATGATTTCCATTACAAATGACAAAAAATAAAATTAATATTAACCTCTTGTAACATTGCTACCAGGAGAAAAGGCTAACATTCACACTAGTAGTTATATTTTTTAAGAAACATGACTTCATCAATATATCCAACTTAAATTCTGACAAGTCCAAATCAGTATAAGATTGAGCTATGCAAACAGAAAACTTCTATTATGTAAAATTATTTTTTAATGACAAACCATAAAATTAGATGATAAAAATAGGGAAACATACACACACAAAATAAGCTTTTTATACCTAAAGCATTTGATTTAGTAAAACAGAATTGTGCTTTTTAGACTCTTTTACAACAAAGTGTTTCCCATACACACACTAAAGCCACTCAAGATTCCTTAGAAGTTATACAAAAGAAATAACCCTGTTCAGTGACCCTGTGATAATGTACATCAGGCAAAAGGGAAAATATGGAGATATAGGCTTGCCAATGGAGGGAAAACTGGATTGGAAGAGATTTGGCCGAATCCAAGTAGAATTTCTGAGGATGGTGATGATATCCCTAGAAATCTTTTTTTTTTCTTCCCAGATACTATTGTGTGATTGTATCAAGCCTCAGAACACCGCAGAATCTCCTGGAAGAGATCCATGATTTCTCTAAGATATTTGGCCTGATCAACTATATAGGAAAGACCAAATGGATTAAGAATGTTTATTGACCAGATTTCAGGATGCATTTGGATGATCAACTTATAAAACGTGTCCATCAGTATGTAAATCTGGGATAAATGATACAAACAAATGATGGATTGGGTCCAGAGTTAGATAGGAAGAGAGTGGATTTTGGGGAAAATTGAAAGTTCCTTCGCTCAATTACCAAGGAAAGAAAAGATTAATTTTGTTAATATCAGCATTATATTGAAGAATAAAACTGCTATGAAAAAGAACATACATGGTGCAGTAGAGAAATACATGGTGACTGTGAGGAGTCTGCAAAATAAAATCAATAAGGAACCATGAACGACAGGAATAAAAGATATAATCAAATAATCACATAAATATGAAAAGAAAATAGACTGGTTATATAGCAAAAGAGAGGGATGACAGGTGAGCAGCCAAAAACCTTGGTTGGCATCACTGAGATGTCAGAAGAAAATGATAGAGATACCCAACATATTGGGTGGATGCTGCTAGTGAACCTCTGAGAAGGAATAGATAAGTCACACAGAATGTGCAGGTTTAGAATGAATTGAAATCCACATCATTGGAGGGAACTTTTGAATCGATGAGATCACAGATCAATTTCAGTATGACCATATGCTTATAGATATATTTTTCCATATACATAATTATTCTGACTAGTTGGTCAAAACTAACTATAAACTATGAATGCCCTAACAAACCTATAAAGGTCCTCAAAAGTTAGAAATCAAATCTTATTG
Source organism: Antechinus flavipes (assembly GCF_016432865.1). Lineage (NCBI taxonomy): Eukaryota > Metazoa > Chordata > Mammalia > Dasyuromorphia > Dasyuridae > Antechinus > Antechinus flavipes. Next base: position 400,683,143 of record NC_067400.1, read on the forward strand.
CTATAAAAATCTCTGTATAACAAAAGATTTTAACTCATAGATGATGGCTAACTTAAATAGCCATATTTACCATGATGCATTCTAGTACAACTTAATTTAACTAGTCCATTGTTTAAAATATTTTAATATTTAATTATAATATAATACCCTCAAGGTGACACTGCAAACCTAATTTTAAAAATACTTGTTATGCAAATTGCAAAATTAACATAAAACATAAAACTTTTATCATTTTTTCTGAAATCTTTTTCCCTGACACTATGTGTAGGTTGCGCTCTCTCTCTCTCTCTCTCTCTCTCTCTCTCTCTCTCTCTCTCGCTCTCTTGCTCTCTCTCTCGCTCTCTTGCTCTCTCTCTCGCTCTCTTGCTCTCTCTCTCTCTCTCTCTCTCTCTCTCTCTCTATCCCTCCCTCCTCCCCTTCATTACCCCCTCCCCTCTATGAATAATATAATATGAAAAAGAACATGATATAATGAAAAGAGCAGTTAATTAGGAGTTAGAAAATTTTAATTTTAGTCTTGCGTCTTCCATTAGCCACCTTGTAATTTTATATAAGTACATCAACAATTCTGGACCTTAGCTATTTGTAAAATGAGGAGGTTGGATATCCTCTCAGAGTCATGCCAACTATAATGCTAACTATTCTGTGATCCATATGTTCCTTGGCCATAACTCAAATTAAATGCCAAGGTCAAAATAAGGGGGAGAGAATAAGCCATGCTATGTTCTTTTTGCACATATTTTTCTCCCCTGCAGATTAGATTCCAAAATTGTAGAATTCAGCTGAATAACCTTGAAACCAAAAAGTTAAACTCTGGTGCCACTCCAAGAGATGTCACAATCACATGAGTTGTTGATTCCTCAACTCTCTGACCTTACAGTAACAGAGTTGTAATTGTTGTTTGTCCTTTATTCTTGAAGAGGACCAGTGACATCAAGAAAATAATATCTTTACTTACAAATGAATTGAATTTAAGTAAAGGAGGGCTGTGCAAAGTCACCAGTCTTACTCTCTCTTTCACAGCCATCCACATCCAGTGGCAAGATATAGATCAGAACAACTGGAGATGACCCAAGATGTGGAGGAAGATCTTATCCTTTTTAAGCTAAAGTCTTTCCCAGATCTCAGTTTCTCTGAGGCAATGCTCATTCAGTTGTTAAGGATAGGTTAAAAATGAGGCGAAATGGCCTCTTTTAGTTTCTTAAAAAAATAATCAATCTGGGATGTGACTCTTTCCAACAATGAGATGATTGATGCCAGTTCCAATGATCTTATGATGAAGAGAGCTATCTACACCCAGAGAGAGGGCTGTAGGAACTGAGTGTGGATCACAACAAAACATTCTCACTCTTTTTGTTGTTTGCTTGCATTTTGTTTTTGTTTTGTTTCTGTTTGTTGCTGAATAAGTTGTGGTATATGAATGTTATGGAATATTATTGTTCTGTAAGAAATGACCAGCAGGATGATTTCAGAAAGACCTGGAGAGAATTACATGAACTGATGCTAACTGAAATGAGCAGAACCAGGACATCATTATACATGGCAACAACAAGATTATATGATGATCAATTTTGATGCACATGGCTCTCTTCAAAAATGAGATGATTTAAACCAATTCCATTTGTTCAGTGATAAAGAAAGCTAATTACACCCAGAGAGAGAACCGTGGGAACAGAGTGTGGATGACAACATAGCATTCTCACTCTGTTGATATTTGCTACCTTAAGAGGTATCTGTTACTATTATTCCTTGGATGAATTTATTTATTTTGATACATTATTTTGGTTGAAATACAAGACAAAAAATCCAATATTGTATAGCTAAGTAGTTAGAAAAGAGAGGAGTATTTTATTACATAAATAATGTTTTCATACTATAATGAAAATAGTTTTGACTTTGAGGACAGCCTAAAAGAGTCTTGGAAACCCCAAATGTTTTGAAAATTGCCATTTTACAGTTTCTTGGTCACCTTCTTATTTGACAAATAAAGAAATTAAGGCCCCAAAGCATGAATAAAACACTGGAAGAGTTCAAATTTGTATTTGAACTCAAACACTTTGTAGTTGTATGACCTGAGTTAGTCACTAAACCTGTTTGCCTCAGTTTCCTCAACTGTACCTGGGAATAATAGGAACAGGTACATCCTAAAGTTGCCATGACAATAAAAAAAGGTAACTTTTGTAAAGGTTTTGACACAGTGTCTGATACATAGTAGATATTATATAAATGTTATTGTTATTACACAACAAATTTAATGTAGAAACAGATAAGAAAATTCAGGTATCTTCTATTAAACCAGATATTTGTCTTTTAGTCAAAGAACATTTGTGCTAAGAATTAGGAATAAAAATCAAGTAGAAAAAAATAAGAATCTTACATTTCAATAGGGAAGAAAATATATAAAGGCAAACTGAAATGTGAGGGTAAGGAGAGGGGGAGAAGGGAGAGAAGACAGGTACCCAGTATGAGAGAATGAGAGTAAAAATATTAAGTACAGTCAGGAGAATAATGAGACAATGCTGGTCTAGGCACCTTCCTTAAATGGAGGTTCTGGAAGGAATTATCCAATCAGAAGGAAAGACCCCAAAGGACAGAGGACATTTCCAATAAATTCCAAGACTAACGTGAAGATGCTAACAATGAAGAGTTGAGACATGTAACAGAAAGTCTGATTTGCAACGTGGAAAGGAATGACCAAATGCCTAGCCTGTATTGCTTCCTTAAATAGAAATTTTGAGAAAAGCTATCTAATCAGATGGAGATACTACAGGAGCAAAAATATTACAGAGATTTGATAATATTTAAAGCAATATCATTCTTCTCAATAAATTGTTTTTTATTTGAAAAATCATTATTTATTTAAATGATACTATGAGTTGATCATTATTTTAAATGAAAAATATTTTACAGTTTATCAGTTTTAATTTCTAATATATGATATGAACCACAATATTCGTTGGAGTCTTCAATCATTTTTACTCTTTTGGTCCTGAAATCAAAATTTTAGAATCTCTTCTCTAAAGAGTCTATAATTGATCTTAGATCTACTGATCATTAGACCTACTGATGATTTTAAGTAGTATAATATTCTATAAGAAGTGCATGAGTAGATATATTTCTTCTCAGTTTAAGAAAAACAGAAAATAATTGTCATTGCTCCATTTCCCATACACAGTCAACTTAGATGTTATTTTTTGAAGAGTGACAAATGTAGCAATCTAAATTAAATTGAAATCACATGCAGTTTATGATATAGTCACATTTGTAACCACAGTAAAATTTTTCTCACAATCAGCTGATGTAATCATCAGGGTATGCAAAATGCCCATGTAGAGAGACAAAAAGCAAAATATATTCCTGGTATGGAATCTGTTTTCTGGGACTTTCTCTCACTAGGTTTTTTTATGCCAAGTTTGGCCAAAATATGCCACCAATATGGAATCCTTCTGGGATTTTTTTTTTTTTTGCCTAGATGTTATGCCATGCTTGGCCTCATGGGACAGACCCAAATTGGCATAATTCTAGAGGAAATTCTCAAAACACACAGAGCTGATCTAAGTCACTCATATCTTTTTTTTAAGTTTTAATATTAGTTCTGAGTAAAAATTATAAGTTACTCAGTTTTAAGTAATTCTTTCAGTTTCACTTATAAGTAATCATGCACACTGATTTATTTTCCTATTGAAAATGTATTATCACTGTACCATGTGCTTTGAAAATAAGGTAGTTGCTAGATGCATAATTGGTGCTTAATGATGTGTTGGACAAGCAAAGAAGCACAAATATTTTATTATGCTACTTCTCCTCAAAGTTGGCATATGACTCTTGTCTCTTGGCCATAACATCTACCTCAGTGAGACCCTCGTGAATGATCATGCTATGGCTGACAGTTGTCTTTTGAACTTCAGCTACTTCCATTACAGAGTATAACTGCTTGGGTTAGGATGACGACAGTGGGAATGAAAAAGAGGGAATAATATATATTCTTATAAAGAAAGGCAACTGGATATGGAAGGTGAGAATAATACAAATCAAGAATGTTTGAGCAAATGAGTTGGAGGGAAAGATTACTTATTTGGCTTTTGATATGCTGCTTAGTACTCCTAGCAAGCCAGGTCTATGATATAGTATAAAGAATAGCAGATCTGGAATCAGAAAACAAGTTCAAATCTTGGTTCCATCCTAGATAGCTCTGTTGACCTTTTCTGCTAAGTCTACCTGAACCACAGTTTCCTCATATGCAAAGTGAGAAGATTGGACAAGATAACTTTCAAGTTTCCTTTCAGCTATAAAGCTATGACCTTATCATCTAAGAGCTATCTATTGGACATTAGCTATCTAGGAAAGACCGAAACTCTAGAAAAAAGAGTAGATAAGAGTCATTTACAGATTTGGAAGTCTACAAACTATAACCTCCCTGAATTATAGTAGAAGTTATAGAAATAAATTACTTATTTTCAATGAAAGAAGTATTGAAATAGGATAAAAAGATCCAAGGACAATACTTATTCCACTAAAGCATGTGCATACTGATATGTTGGACTCTGCTATACTCACTGTAAAATTTCATCACAAAATTCAATTCTGAACTAAAAGGCATATATTAACCTTGTAGGTAAAGACTGGAAAACTGTTGAACTAAATTCAAGAAAGATTTGAGATTGAGGGAACACTAAAGCCTATAGATGATGGTCCATCCAAACCCAAAATCTACTAACTACAATAATCTTGGAAGAATTTAACTTTGAGCAAAACTTTAGTAAATAAGAATTGCAGTGAAGTGGGAAAAGTCAGTCTAAGTTATTAATTGCACATTATAAAGCTAGAAGAGATATTTATAAGGCAAAACACCAACTTCCTAGGAAGCGGATCCAAAATGTCAGAGTAAAGACAGAGATTCTCTGAGCTCTTTCTCTAAACTACTCAACTGTACCTGGGAATGATAGGAACAGGTACATCCTAAAGTTGCTACGAAGATAAAAAAAAAGATACATTTAAATACATTTAAATAACATCTCTAAAGAAATTTTAGAGTGTCAAAATCCCCAAAAGACAGTGATACAATTTTCCAGCCAAAGACAACTTAGAAGGTCATCAGGAAAGATCTGTTGCACCAGGGTGAGAGTGCATTTTAGAACAAGCTGTTCCAGCACAGTTCCAGCACAAGGCCAGTAACAGACCTTGGGAACTTCTGAATCAGTGATAGCAGTCGCAATTTCCAGATCGCTCTGTCCACAGACACCAAAAACAACTTAGAACGTCAGCAAGAAAGATTTGTCACACTAGAGTGAGAAGGGAACATAACCCAATCCAGGCTATGCCAGAACAGCCCCAGCATACCAGGAGCAGGACTTGGGAGCCACTGGATCAGTGCTGGGGATGACAGCAATCGCAGCAGTAGCTTTCACACCTATAGATGGTAAGGAAGCTGGACAGCTCGTCAGAAGACTGTAGGAATCTCTTTACTAGCATTGAGACAGGAGTCTGTTGTTTTGCCCATATTCCAATCCAGGATGCAATTCTGGCTTATAATAAAAGCTTAAAGAGGATTTTAAAAATCAAGTAAGGGAGGTAATGGAAAAATTAAGAAGAGAAATAAGAGTGATACAAAAAGAAATGCTAAGAGCCAATGAGGAGAATACTAAAAAGCAAAGTTGGGCCAAATAGAAAAAGAGAGTACAAAAACTCATTGAGGAAAATAATTCCTTTAAAATTAGAAATGAGCAAATGGAAAACTAATGACTTCATGAAAAAATCAAGAAACAATTAAGCAAAACCAAAGGAAAAGCAACTCATTGGAAAAGCAACTAACCTAGGAAATAGATTCAGAGAGATAATTTAATAATTACTGGGCTACCCAAAAGCCATGATCAAAAAAAGAGCCTAGACATCATCTTTCAAGAAATTATCAAGGAAAACTGTCCTGACCTTCTAGAACAAGAAATTAAAATAGAAAGGGAAAGATCATCTTCTGAAAGAAATCCCAAGATAAACACTCCCAGGAATATTATAGCCAAATTCTCGAACTCTCAGATTAAGGAGCAAATTTTGCAAGCACTCAGGAAGAAATCATTCAAATATACTGGAGCCACAGTCAGGATAATACAAGATTTAGCAGCTTCTATAGTAAAGAACTGGAGAACTTGGAATATGATATTCTGGACAACAAAGGAGCTAGGCTCACAACCAAGAATTATGTACCTATCAAAATTAAATATCAGGGAGATAATGAGTATTCAGTGAAATAAAAGACTTCCAGTCATTCTTGATGAAAAGATCAAAGCTAAATAGAAAATGTGACTTTCAAATACAAGATTCAGGAGAAACATAAGGGGCTAATCAGGAAAGGGAAATCATAAGAAACTTAATATAGTTAATCTGTTTATATTCCTACATGGGAGTATGATACTTGTAACTCATAGGAATTTTCTAATTATTAGGATAGTTAGAAGTAAATATTGACAGAAGGCACAGGTGTGAATTAAATATGAAAAGATAATATCTAAAAAAATTAAAATTAAGAGGTAAAGGAGAAATGTATTGGGAGAAAGTGAAAGGGAGAGGTGAAGTGTAAATTATCTGCCATAAAAGAGACAAGAAAAAATATTTTTAATGAAAGAGAAGAGAAGGAAAGAAGAGGGAGTCAGTGAATCTTGTTTTGATCAGAACTGGCTCAAAGAATGAATAACGTACACACTCAATTGGGTATAGAAATCTATTTTACCCTGTAGGAAAGTAGAAGGGGAAGGGGATATGAAAAGGAAAGAGGATGATAGAAGAGAATGCATATTGGGGGAGAGGATAGTCAGAAGCAAAACACTTTTGAGGAAAGAGAGTGAAAAGAGAGAATAAAATAAACAGAGAAACAGCAAAGGTAATTGTGAAAAGAATGTTGAAGCAAGTTTTTCTGATAAAGGCCTCATTTCTTAAACATAGGGAACTGAGCCATATTTATTTTTTAAAAATCGTAAATAAGAGCATTCCCCAATTGTTAAATGATCAAAAGATATAAACAGTTTTCAGATGAAGAAATCAAGCTATTTACAGCCATGTGAAAAATATGTTGATGAATTTGCAAACTGATTCAACCATTCCATAGAGCACTTGGAAATATGCCCAAAGGGCCATGCAAACCTAGCAGTGCCACTACTAGATTTGTATTCCGAGAGATTTTTTTTTTTAAAAGAAAGGGACCTCTGTGTACAAAAAAAATATTTACAGCAGTTCTTTTCAGGGAACAAAGAAATGGAAACTGAGGGGATGCCCATCAACTGAGAAATGGATGAATAAAGTGTAATATGTAATTATGATGGCATGCTGTGCTAAGAAATGATGAGAAGGGTATTCTCAAAAAACCTGTAAAGACTTCCATGTACTGATACAAAGTGAAATGTACTATGCACAAAGTAACAGCACCATTGTAAAATGATTAGCTGTGAATGATTTCACCATATTTGCAATACAATGACCCAAGAAAACTCTGAAGGACTTATGATGCAAAATATTATCCATACCCAGAGAAAGAACTAACTGCATCTGAATACAGACTGAAGCATACTTTTTTAAACTCAATTTATCTTGAGGGTTTTTCTTGGTGGGGGGGGGGGGACAAGAGGATCTATGTTTTCTTTGTTTTCTGAAAAGGTTTTGCATAACTTCGCATGTGCTACATGTATGTGGAGAATGGAAAGGAAAGAAGAGAGACAATCTGGAACTCAAAGTTTTAAAAACATGTTAAAATTATTGTACATCTAATTGGAAAAAAGTAAAATATTAAATTACACATACACACACTCATGAGCAATCCTCACCCTCTACCCCCATCCTCAGTTTGCAGATCAGGAAGAACCTGAAAGAAATTGAATGATTTGTTCCAGAACAAAGAATATTGGCAGAGCCAAGTTTAGCACATGTTTTTCCTAAGCCCAACATTCTTTCCACTATATTACACTGATATTTCAATCAGTAAGGCCTGAATGATAAACTATTCCTCAAGAAATAATCATATCATTTTCTTGTCTATACAACATAACAAATTAGGATTGCAATTCATTCATTCATTCATCTAGCAATAACTGACCATTTTATGGTAAGTTGCTCCTACCAAGCACTGTGTACAAGAGATAAAAGATGATTAAGATTTCTGTCCTACCTATATGTGCCAAAATGTTTGTAGCAGCCCTATTTGTAGTGGCTAGAAACTGGAAAATGAATGGATGCCCATCAATTGGAGAATGGCTGGGTAAATTGTGGTATATGAATGTTATGGAATATTATTGTTCTGTAAGAAATGACCAGCAGGATGAATACAGAGAGGACTGGCGAGACTTACATGAACTGATGCTAAGTGAAATGAGCAGAACCAGGAGATCAGTATACACTTCGACAACAATATTGTATGAGGACATATTTTGATGGAAGGGGATTTCTTTGACAAAGAGACCTAACTGAGTTTCAATTGATAAATGACGGACAGAAGCAGCTACACCCAAAGAAAGAACACTGGGAAACGAATGTGAACTATCTGCATTTTTGTTTTTCTTCCCGGGTTATTTATACCTTCTGAATCCAATCCTCCCTATGCAACAAGAGAACTGTTCGGTTCTGCAAACATATATTGTATCTAGGATATACTGCAACATATCCAACATATAAAGGACTGCTTGCCATCTAGGGGAGGGGGTGGAGGGAGGGAGGGGAAAAAAATCAGAACAGAAACGAGTGCAAGGGATAATATTGTAAAAAAAATTACCCTGGCATGGATTCTGTCAATATAAAGTTATTATTAAATAAAAATTTTAAAAAAAAAGATTTCTGTCCTAGATGGCCTTACAGAGCCTTAAAGTCATAGGTGACCTAAGACATGCAATAACTGTAATAAATGATGTTAAGGTTTGCAAAACACTTTACATGTGTTATTTCATTTGATTTCTGACAACAACCCTGAGAGGTAGGTTTTATTTCTGTTTCCATTTTATAGTTCGGGAAACTGAGACAAAAAGAGTTTAACTGATTTGCCCAAGGTCACACAGTAAGTATTCAAGGTGGGATTCAACTTTATCTCTTCTTGATTTCAAGTTCATTATGCCAAGAATAATCCATTTGTATGACAGATGTGAAGTGACCCATTACTAGGGGTATATGCCAAAAATGTCAATTAAAAAAAAACAAAACATTTAATTGGTTTAAAATGAGACTACTTCCAGAAGTAGAGTGATTTAAACAACCCTCCCAGAAACTGGTTTACAGTTGTTAAACTAGAATTATTTACTAGAGAGAAGTGGTTCCTAACCATATGTAAACTTTGGCTCTGTCCCTGTCCAAATCAAGAGAAATTAAAAAAGAAGAGATTTTACATTGCTACCAAAGTCTATGATTATATCTGTGATAATTGCAATGAGTTAGATTTTCCCAGTGCTTAAATTTCATTCTAGTGGTAAATGACAATTTACCTGAGATAGAAATAAAAAGGTAATTTGACTTAAGTCTATGCCCATTTCACTCTAAGCTGAATCATTGTTCATTATTCAGTTTTGGCTATGGGGATTTTTTTGATTTGGGACTAGTAGGTACTTACCTCTAGAAATAACCAAAATTTCTTCTAACAATAGATGACCTCAGGTCAATTCAGTAATACAGGGGCTGGGTCAACAGAAACAATTGCCCCAGACTATTTTGGATGTGTGTTTTAGCCAACTTGGTAAATGTAGTGAACCAGTCATTAAACTCTACTCCCCATTTGCAAATTATATTTCTCAGAATACGGACTCCTGTTTCTACAAATGAAGCATCTAGAAAATTTTTATTAGAATTACAACTTTAAGAGTCTAAGTGTAATTTAAAATTACAATTTAAAAAATGACGTTGGACACTCACAGCAGTTTTACCTTAGGGCTAGAGACATAAGTAATGATATTAATAGAATCTTAACTACTGTCCTACCCCCAATAATTCTGTCACTCTACCTCTTGGACTTCATTAGAACAAATGGGCCTTTTCCTTAATCTAATCACAGGGATTTTTGCTATGCATTTAATAGTACTGAAAAATAATTGGAGACTATCCAATTTTCCTGCTCTGTTCAATTCTCCTGTTTTTTTTCTTACTTTCCAACTGAATAAAAATCCTCATTTCATTCTTCTGGGTTGCCCCTTTCCCTTAAAAAGGAAGTCCAATGTATTGGTCAACCTGACATCTGGTTGGGGATGGGAGGAAGGAAGGGAAAAATTGGAACAAAAGGTTTGGCAATTGTCAATGCTGTAAAATCACCCATGCATATAACTTGTAAAAAAAAGCTATAATTAAAAAAAAAAGAAAGAAAGAAAGAAAAAGGGACGTCCACAGGGTGCATCATCCCTTACTCTAAGTAAACACTCCAAATAAATGTTCATGCTTGATTTGGAGATGGTTTGAACCTGAATTCTTTAAGAGACAATATCAAAGCTCACACCTCAGTATCCCAACATCTTTGGCATATCCCAACAATATGATATGAGTTCAGTACTTAGCATCTTTGGGAGTATGGAGGAAGGTGGCATTTACAGATCCATGATTTCATTGGCAAAAAAAAAATTTCTGGTATAACTCCCTCAATTGATACAAATTAGCCACCATCTATAATTTATGGTCTTGAAGAAGCTTATGGGCACTAAAAGGGAGACTTGCTTTTGGTCACAGAAATAGGATGTGTCATAAGAAGATCTCGAACCCAGGTTTTGTTACCTCTATATAGTAGGTACTTAAACAATATTTGTTCAAGTGTTGAATTGAATTGAATTCACTCACACTTCCCCCATATAATGGAACACCCATTTCCAAATTCAACAGTCTCCAAGAGTTTCTAGCTCTATTTTCAGATCCATAGCAATATGCCAACATTTACTAGTATATCATTTAGTGCATTGAAACAATTTTTAATATAGTCCAAAAAAGAAATGCTATTTTAAGGGATTATAAAAAATGTTTATTAATTTGAATTTTAAAAGTTTGTCTAATAGAAAGCTCTAACTGTTCTACAATATTTTACTCAAAGTACTTGGCTACAGAGTTTGTGATTATGACTTTAAAAACAGAGCCTTAAATATTTTGTCATCATTGGCTTGAAAAGACTACAAATATATTCCTCCATTCTATATTACGCCTAAACAGATGAAGGAATTTTTTCCTAACATGATGAAAATAGAAGAAATACAACATGAATTGGTTCTTGGAAAAATTTATACCAAATTACCATCCCTAGGGAACAAAGTGAGGTAACCTTAAATATCTATGGGGTGAATGGAGTTTATGAGCTAATATTACTTGAGTACATACAATTTAAGACACTTGCACAAAAATGCAATCTCCTCTTCTACCTTTTCATAGAGAAGCCTCTTGAGAAACAGTAGCAGAATTATGATTCAGTGGAATAGGGGTGGTCTTTTCTGCCCTCTGGATTAATCAAAACAAAAAAAATGCTACTTTCTAGAAGCTCAAATACAGATCTAAAGATTTTCACACTCACTCTGAAACTATCAAATTGTCAATAATGTCAAATGTAAATGACTATCATTCAACCAAAAGTCAAGAATTAGATTACTTGCATAATATTAACATTCCATCTATGGTAAAATTCAGAGTGAATTTTATTCTTATTTGAAAAGTTGAACAATTCTGTTTAGTCTTTCCTATAATTCAAGTCCAATTCAAGTCTCAGCTCCTCCCTGAAGCTATCCTTCATTTTTCTACATTATATCAACCTCTTTATTGTTTAATTTCTATGGTACCCAGACAGATAGTGAGAGAATCATAAAATCAAAGATTTAGATCTAGAAGCAACATAAAAGCTCATTTAATCCAATGATTAGAGAATGAGTTCTCTAAATGAGAAGATAGAGAACAAGAGAAGTTAAAGGCAAGAATAGAAATAAGATTCCAATCCAGGTCCTCAGACTTCAAATACAGTTTTCCTACTATATCAGCATGAAATACTTCCTCCCATTTCTATTGTACTCATCTCATTTACTCCTTTCACCATTTATTCACCTGTTTTGAGTATTCTTTCTCTAGGATGTATATTCTAACAAATTTTTATCCAAGCATATTTGTACTGCCCAATTCTTCCTATAATCACCACTGGTCTCATCATATAAAGTATTTTTGTGAGAGTTTCTCTGTGCATTCACATCATAATCCTCTGAATTGTGTTCTCTTGAGAAGAAATAACTGAACAAAAGAAAGAAAAAAAGAAAAATAGTAGGTCACTGAAAGAAAACTTCATGCCAGCGTACTGGACCTGGCATCCACACAAAGCTCTTCATTGTTTGAAAGATTCACTCATTTTGAAAGAGAGAACCAAAAGATGTAAAAGAAATAGAAGGTAATGGTCTCTCTATTCTTTCCAATTCACTCTGATAAGAGTTTTAAAAATCGAATATTTAGGAAATATAAAGCCTTTTACACCTAATAAATCTGTAAGCATATCCCTATGTCAAATTTAGACATCCATATCAAATAGTTTATGACAGATAAGAAAAATCTGGAAAATGAATTTTTTCCAATAAAATACATGGGAAAAACCTTTGGTTTGTGAGGTTTTTCTATCTTTTTCTTTCAAATCCTAATATCAGCAATTTTTCCATAGCTGTTTTAAATAGATTTCTCCCATTCTCCAATGCATGAAAAGGAAAAGGATAGGGGGAACATTCTTGAGATTTTTTTTTAATAATAGGTATAGTAATGAGAACTGACAAAAAATGATCTTGTGGAAAATTAAATAACACCACTTTGTATCACTTCTGATACAAAAAAAGAAAAAAAAAGAAAAACTGTTGACAGAGAAACCTAAGATTTAATTAACTATGGAGTTAGGGACAATTGACTTCATACTTTAAAAGAAAAAATTAACTAGATTTTAGAATTCATTGACAGATAATACTGATTAAATGCTGGATTGAGATATGTGAACTAAGCTGAATTATTAAAACATTATGCTGTGTGATTCTGGCTAGCACAGTACTGAAAAACAATCATAACAGCTTAGGCTTTTAAAGGAAGAAATATATTTATCTACAACTCAGAGGCTAAAATTTCTTATTCTTTTCCAAGGTTTGTACAAAGAATATCTTGGGGAGTGCAAAGTAACTGTAAACTAAATGAAACTTCAAAGTAAGTAGGAAAGTACTACAAGAGTTAATAATGTAATCTTCTGTTTGGAGGTCATAAGTATTGTTAAAAAATTTTGGTTTCCTTTTATTACTACATAATGCATGCATGTGTACAATCTCAAAGACTTCAGCCAATGCTGAGATGATCTGGGTCACTGGCCACATTTTTTGCTTAGGGAAAAAAAAGAGACATGGCTTTTTAAAACAACACCATTCTCTAATTCTCCAGCAAAAGAAAACAGATACTTCATAACATTCATACTAAATGTGGTTCGTGTTTAGTACCTTTAACTACATGTCATAATCATTTTTTAGATATTTTCTTTTAATGTTTTTCTTCTAAAAGCATTTTCTTAATGTAATTTATTTCTCTAAGAAGAAACTAAGTTACTATTAAAACCAAAACCGTTTGTTCTCAGCACTTCTCTGAAAAATATTTTATCTTGCACATATATCATTTCACTACAATTTGAGATAAGTGAAAATTAAACAATATTGGATTTATTCACTTTCCTTACTGCAATGAATTCAAAACAATCTCTTTCTCCCTGCAAGTCCCTCCATCAATTTCCTAATCATCCTGTCTCTGAAAAGAACATAAAAAGGGCTATAACTCCAGAGTAAAGTTATCCATTGACAAGGACTTAGTGTATCAATTCTTTTGAATTTTGAAACAAAGCTGTGAAAAACTCTTACTAGCAAAAAGCAGAATACTAGTAAAGCTCAACTAGAGCTTTCAATCTTTATGAAAGATTTTATAGTATAAATGACTAAGCTTATTGTCCTTTTTTATTCTAAGGATCAAGAATTTTTTTTTTCATTTGGCAGATCATCTTAATGAAAATTTGGATTCCAAAATGTAATTATGGTAATAATTTTCTCAAATAAAATGCCAATATTATTTGATTTTCAAATTTCTTAATTTTGTTTATTTAATGAATATAATGATAAATAAGATGTTATCAGATCAAGTGAACAAACAGATATTAATCACTTTCCACATATCAGATTTGTGCAAAAGTTCTGGGAATATAAATATATAAAAAAAAGAAGAGTCTGCTCTCAAGGCACTAACTTCTCAGGTGGAAAAGATCACATATAAAAGAAAGCTAAAAGGGGGCTGGATAGGGAATTGAGAAGGAAGTTCAGAGAAGTAGGAATAAAGAATGATAAGGAAAAAATGAGTGAACATGACTTATAGGCGGCACTTTCTCTAAATGCAGATTGCTTAAGGTAGAAACCAGAGTAAAGTCCTGCAGGTGCAGAGATCTTTCTGCAGGGTGAGAAGTCCACAAAGACAGAAGGAACTTTCATGGTGATAAAACAGCTGCAACATTTTGGTTGGGAGGGCACCCACACATGCGCATGTGTGCGCACGTGCACACACACACACACACACACACACACAATTTGATAAACTCTATATTTTCAAACCACAACAAAGATAGTATCAACCTCATTCAGGTTTCTTATCTGGTCTTCTAAGAGACATGTTAGAAGTTCAGCAGGTTAATAACTATTTTCATCCAAATACTCCCATTATTCCTCATTATTAAGTAATAATCCTGGGACTTATCCCTAGACTAATCTTACAATTATTATTGATTCCAGAAAAATTGCAAAGTCAAAATACCCTAGAATTGTTGTTTAAAAGGAATCAGAACGCTTTAAGAATTTTTATTAATCACATAAAATCTCTGGTTGAACTAGAAGTTCAAAATGTGATAGAGTTTATGATCATACTGTTGGGGATTTTCCAGGGAGCAAAAAGAAGGCAGTGATAAATAATAGATATTCTCAAGAAACTAGACAACTGATTGGCATAGTAGTTAAAGCACTGGGCATGGATTCAGGAAGACTCAAGTTAAAATCTAGCCTTAGATATTTACTACTTGTGTGACCCTGAGCAAGTCATTTAATTCCAATTGCCTCAGTTTCTCAATTGTAAAATAAGCTGGAGAAGCAAATGGCAAACCATTCAAGTATTTTTGCCAAGAAAACCCCAAATGAGGTCACAAAGAGTTGGACATGACTGAAATGAATGAACCTCATAATAAGCCACAAGAAAACTAGGGGAAGACTACCAGCATATTGAATGAACACATTGTGATGGACTTACAGAAAGGCATGGACAAAAGTCATATATATAGATAAATTCTCTTATGAGCTACATTGGCCGAAGAAAAAACAAGAGTTCTTAAATCATGTGTTTCAATTTAGAGCTAGAAGTGCAATGGCATAGGAGAAAGAGTCAGACAATCCTACTTTTTAGCCTTTCTTTAAATTTCCCAGATATTTGAGACCTAATTTGAACTCAGGTTCTCCTGACTCTAAGACTAGTGTAAAGATTGAGTAAACACTCAATATAAATAGGCAATAATATGTTCTTTTACTTTTATATTCATAAAAAGATGCTATTAGTCTCTGCTCTGATATCCTATTTACTGTACAAATATTTCCAAGTTAGAAAGTGTTACTGGCTTTGAAGTTCACATCCTGAATCATTTTTTCTATAACAGTGAACAGCCCATCATAGCTTTCAAGCTTTTACAATTGTAAGTCAAAAATAATGATCTTTCTATAATCACTAGTATTTTGGATTATTCATTGCTATAGGAAAGGAAAACAGTATAAGTTTTTATCTATGTAAAAGACATATATGCTCTTAGAAATAAGGGAACTAAAATCCACAGTGCTTATAGCTTGATGTTTATGTTTCTAATTTTTAAATATGCTTTAGTTTTAGTAACTTTAGTTCATACATCCTGAAGCATTAAAATTGCTCACGCTTATCACTGGATTCTTCCCAAGCATTACACTTCCCAAGACATCATTCTCTTGGTTGATTTGTCAATTGTGTCACAAGCCAGATTCCCAAGGAATGATATTTAAAAAGTAGACCATTAAAGGAATGAAAAGCATTAATGTTCCTCATATTATTAAAAATCATACTTAAGGTCTTTCAAAATAGGCAACTCTGGAACAAGTATCTCTTAACAAGGATATACAAGATGAATACTTCCCTAAATATTTATATTAAAAGGATTTGTAAAAATCTTCTTAGTTGGCTGAAAGTAAACTTGTCTTCAGCTTTAAAATTAAATTAATATAATAATACAAATTAATTAATAGCACAAGTAAATTAGGAGAATATAGAAAAATGCACCTTCCAGGTCTGTGGATAAGATAAGAGTTTATGATCAAACAAGAGTTGAGACTTTTATGGAAAATAAAATGGATAATTTTGATCACATAAAATTAAAAGATTCTGCACAAATAAAACTAATGCAGCCAAAATTAGAAGAACAGAAAATTGGAAAAGTGTTTTATAGCAAGTCTTTTTAACAAAGACCTAATATGTTAAATATACAGGGAACTGAGTTACTAAGAACCATCTGCTCACTGATAAATGGTCAAAACATAAGTGCAGGCTGTTTTCAGAAGAAAGCTATCAAGAGTTACATTTTAAAATGTTCCAAATCACAATTAATTAAAGAAATACAAATTAAAACAACTCTGAGGTATCATTTCACACCTATCAGATTAGTGAACATGACAGAAAAATGAAAAATGATAAATTCTGGAAGAGTTGTAGAAAAATACACTAATACAGTGCTGGTAGAATTGTCAACTTCTCCTACCATTATGGATAATAATTTCAAACTATGCTTAAAGGGCCCTGAAATATCTCTACTATGTCTGTACCCAACAGAGATCAAAGAAAAGCAAAGGACCTATATGTACAAAAACATTACAGTAGTTCTTTTTACAGGGTAAAGTATTAGAAACTTAGGCTATCTCTATCAATTAGGGAACAGCTAAACAGTATGTAATTGTGATGGAATACTACTGTACTATAAGAAATGACAAGCAGGATACTTTTGGAAAAACCTGGAAAGACTTATATGACCTGCTGCAAAGTGAAGTGAGCAGAACCAAGAGAATGTTGTAGATTGTAACAGCAATATTGTAATGATGATCAACTGTGAAAGACATAACTACTCTGCTCAAGTCAGAGATCTAAGACAATCCCAAAGGACTCATGATGAAAAAATGTTATCTATCTCCAAAAAGAGAACTGGTGAACTCTGAGTGCATATTGAAGGATTTTTCCCTCTTTATTTTTCTTGCTGGTTTTGTTTTATTTTGTTTTTCCAACATTGCCAATCTGGAAATATGATTTTGCATGACTCCAGATATATAATTGATATCATATTGCTTGCCTTCCAATGGGTGGGGAAAGAGCAGACAGAAGGAACTAAAAATGTTTCAAAATCAATATTAAAAATAAATTTTAAAAATGAAGGGGAAAATTTAAAAAAAAATGGAGCCCAGAGTTTACACAGATGGATTTGGATGGTCATCAAATGAATGCATTTCTTTAGAGAAAAAGATAGCATTATTATGTCATTGTGGAGTAGAGAGCCTGTGACTTAGAGAGGATCATATTTTTGCCTTTTTTTATATCTTCAGTGTTTAATACAGTTTTTGAAACAATGCTTGATGATGAATTAAATGACTGACCACAGAGTTGTAGTGCCAAGGAAGAAAGAAAACAGTACCCTTAGTCCTTTTTTGGTAAAAACTTTTTTTTCAGTCCATTTCACATAACTGAAAACCTATATAAACCTCTCATATAAAAAAACTCCCTTTGATATCAAATCAACTCTTCCTTGATATCATTTCCCTCTCTGGAATGGTAGCAGATCAACAAAGAAATTCAGAATTATATTGGAAATAAGAAATTATAGCAAAAAGAAAATCATTCCATGTAGTCCTTCCTCCTTGCCATTCAAACTATTATTATGCAAATCTTTGATGGATTTGGTTATAGATATAATTGTTGTTTTGTTGTTGTTTTTAAAGAACCCTACTGCTCAAATTTTTCTCTAAATCTAGAGTCAACATTTTTTGTATTTAGCATTCCTTTTAGGGCTATCTAGTGAAACACCTGGACCCATTTTCAGAATAATTTTTAATGAGCAACTGAAAGAAATGTTAATGAAGTTAATGAAAATGAAAATGTAATTTTTTTGTTATCCATATTAAAAAATCTCCAAAATCTTTTTAAAAGTCTGTAGACCCAAAGTCAAGAAAGCTTATCATAAATAATAACATATATGCTAATGAAAATATTAGAAGAGAAAATAAAAAAGAAACACAAAAATATCAGTCAAGAATATTTTAGTGATTTATAACTTGGAAAAGTAAAAAAAAAAAAACACACAAAAACTTCTATCACTGAAATGATTGACTACTAATTGGTCTGACTCATCTTTCTTTCCTACGTGATTAGTTATATTTTAAAAATCAAATAGTCAAAATTTGAGATTTTCCTAGAAATCTAGTTTTGAGGGCATGATCACTAGATTGGGAGATTGAAAAGCTGTTTTCCAGACAAGGCCCCAACACTAATTGCTTCTGAGACAATTAGAAAGTCAATGTTTCTTCATGGGCTTAGGGTTTCTTATCTGTGAAAAGCAGGCATTACATTATTCTCCTGTTCTTTTCTATATTCTACTGAAGAAATCCAGCATGTTATAAGAAGAGTAAAAGTAGTAAAAGTAGTCTTATCTCTTCCTTCTTTGAAGGAATCTAGGTCTGAATCTGTGCCTACACCATATGATTTGAGAGGCCAACACACATGCAAAAAATCTCACAAAGATATCTTTAAATCCCATAATTTGCATCATTCATTAAGAATCCTTTAAATATTCATGTATTCTAATATATAAAATTATAGCACCCATGCCTTGGGGCAATACTGGTTTAGAGTTATAAGACAGTTTGCCAAATTACAGAAAGATGGCAGAAGATTACAAATAAGATCGCTTCTCTCCAAAAATCCCAACAGAAACAAACAAATAAAAAAAGGGTAAGGGTGGGGAGGTGGGGAGAGTGGCAGAAGCCATCAGAAAGTTTCTAATGCGTTCCAGTCATGCCAGATCATCCCAGATATATGCAGGTGAAACTAGAAAGAAGCTAACAAACATGTGGAACAGATTTGCCAGGATTCCAAATCATCATCAATTACAGTGGAACTTCTGAGTACAGACTCTTAACAACGCAATACCTGAAAAGCCACATGAGAAAGTAGAAACAATATTTAAGATTATAAAGTCACTAAGAACTTCTAGGCCTCAGGAAATGAACACACAAGAAATCTGTACCACAGGTGAAACAATAAGAAACAAAGTACAAGTTGAACTATATCTGAGAAACCATAAATTACTTCTAATTCATTGTCATGAATGAAATTTAACAAAAATATAAACTGAGCCAATTCTCTGAGCACAATATCATTTATTACCTGATATAAAGGACAGTTGTGATAGAAAGTGTAATGACAAAGTTCCAAGCATGATCAATCATTGCTAACTATCACTATTAGTTAGGCTAACAGTATCTAATAAATTGAATCTTTTTTTTTTTTCAATGACCAAAGGTCCAGAGTGAGGAACAATAGGGCTTTTTAAACTTAGGTCTTCCTTTTCATAGACCTGAAAGTGTCATTTGAGCTGCCCCAGACAAAGGCAAAGTAATCTCAATTGGTAGCCATTTTAATGGGGAGGTAGGTTAAAAGTGCTCAGTTACTCCCAATTACTTCCTCCTCTGGGGAGGAAGTGGGAATTAATTCCCCAGGTGATATGATTAGTTTGCTTCTGGGGAAAGTGGTCTGGACTTCAGAGATAGTTGATTATGATTATTATCTGACACTTAAATAGTGGTTGCATTATAAGACCCATCTAGAAAACTTTGGCTAGAAAAACAAAAGCCTTATTCTTGTTTAACCTATCTATGTAGACCAAATCACCTTTAACTTTGATTGGAAAGCAAGGACAGGAATGGTTCTGCTTGTAAGATAAATAAAATTAAGGGTCCCACTTGGAAGAGATCCACCCAAAGCTGGTTAATTAGCAGATGATCACAGAGTAATATTGGTTTTTAAATAATATAGCATTATTTACGTACAATACAATTTAAGTATTAATTTTTTTCAACCTCAAGGTACTGAGAGAAAAGCTCTTAAGTAAAAACAAAATAGTGTTCATATAGGCATTCTTTATGGCTGAAAAGATTATAGAGGTGATCACAGTCTAAGAAGAATCAAAACTGCAGATGACCCAAAGAATAATCAAGAGCTTAATTCTGTGGTGAGCATTAAAATATGTACACATAAAACAACATATAATATCATCCAGTTAAACATATATTTATGTTCAGAACTGAGGTGAATCGTTCATGAAAGGAAGGAAAAAATAACCAATGGTCAGCTTTCATACTACAATGGTATTTATAGAATGTCAGAAGACCTAGAAAAGTTTTCAAAATTGAGGCAGACCTTCTATTGAAAATTATGGCATGACATGGACAATAATCACATAGAATGAGAAACTATGAATGGATTAGAGTCTGTACTAGAAAAAGTACTCACACTGATAAGTCCCCAAGTCCATTGTAGTCAGGTTAAATTACCTGAGAGAGAAGATAACAGTCAGCTAACACATTAATACAACTTTTTTTTCTGATTAATCCACTGCCACCTATGTCCCAAAAGTATTGGGACACACAAGATATAAGTTCTGGTGAAAGGGAAAAGGAAAGGGAAAAGAAAAGGGAAGACTTGAAATATGAAATATGAGGTATTATAGTGAAGAACCCTAAAAAGATAGAGGTTAAAGGACACCAAAAGTAGTAATCAATAAGTAATGATTTTATGAAGAAAACTCATGGAATAAATGATTGAGTGAATGAATATAGCATGAAATAATCTGTTCCCTTCACAATACCCATGGTCTCCTTTTTCTTCTGATTGTACTGCTCTAATTTGTCCATTTTACTTTTGCCTTATCCATTGTCTATTTTCCACTATTGATTGCTCCATTATTTAGTTCTTTTTCCTTTTTTTTCTTTCCATTATTTATTTCCCCCTTTTGTCTCTTATCCAATTCAAATCTCATTATGGAATGTGCATGAACTTGTCAGAGGAAAGGGATATTACAGTTAATATAAAATAGAAACTACCAAAAAATACTATTCAAATGGAAAAGGGGAGGGGAAGACATAAAATTTTTACTTCAATATATATATGAAGGAAAACTACTTTGGTCTGAATACACTTATCTTTATTTTTATATTTTAAATGCTTGTTGATGAGTGGACGCCTATCAGTTGGAGAATAGCTGAATAAGTTATGGTATATGAATATTATGGAATATTATTGTTCTATAAGAAATGATTAGTAGGATGATTTCAGAAAGGCCTGGAGAGACTTACATGAACTGATGCTAAGTGAAATAAGCAGAACCAAGACATCATTGTACATAGCAACAACAAGATTACACAATGATCAATTCTGATGCATGTGGCTCTTTTCAACAACGAGATGATTCAGACCAGTTCCAATGGCTTGTGATGAAGAGAATCATCTACATAGAGAGAGAACTGTGGGAACTAAGTGTGGATCACAATAGAATTTTCACTCTGTTGTTGTTTGCTTGTATTTTATTTTCTTTCTTATTTTTTTTCTTCTGATTTGATTTTTCTTGTGCAAGATAACTGTATAAATATGTATGCTTATATTGGATTTAACATATATTTTACCATGTTTAACATATATTGGATTACTTACCACCTAGGGGAGGGGATGGGGAGGAAGAGGAGGGGAATTTGAACATAAGGTTTTGCAAGGGTTAATGTTGAAAAATTATCCATGCATATTTTTGAAAATAAAAAGCTTTAATAAAAAATGCTTATTGGTTTATTCAGACCTACTTTTATCAGACAAAAAAATGAAAAAACGTAACAATTCTTAAAATTCAAATAAGGTCCCTGAAATCAGGGTGGGAAAAAATATTTACTCAGTTTACCTTTTTAAAAATTCAAGAAACTATGTTATGTATTGTCTTAAAACAAAAACACCAAATACATTTTCCTTGAGCATCAGTGCATGGCAATATGCTCACACAAGCAGTGGGAAAATGGCTTAGTCATGATTTATACTTAAGTCTAACATCTGGGTACATGTAAACATTCAAAGGATAAACTAATCCTTAAACTGTTGTTCAGCACAACAGATGTACATTCTTTACTGCTAATGTATAGTTTCTTTTCCCTTCCTTCAAAATACTGATGCTGACAAGTCCCATTTCATCTTTCACATCACTCTAACAGTTTTCTGACTCCTTTGCCTTGTTAAAAATTGCATATCAGCTTATATGCAGATCTTTTTTTAATAATACAAGGGGAAAAAATTAAATAGAAACATTCTTCTATATCATAAATAGAATGTCTTAAGGTCTAAATGGAATAAAATAGCATATCTAGTTTTTATACATTTTCCCCACTTCTCTTCAATAAATTATAAATTCTTAGAGGTCAGAAACTAGTCTCTGAAAACTGTTTAGATAAAAATCATTATGTAATAACTAGCTATACTCAAAGTTTCAAAATTTCTGATTATACATTTAGTTGGTTCTGCATGCTTACTTGATTTTTTCTTTCTTTTTTCCCCCCAGAGGAAAGGACAAAATTAATCCTTTCTAAATCAAGGGTTCTTAGGATCATTTAACTTTTTTAAAAAACATTTTTATAACTATTCTGACAGAATTGTTTTCCCTTATAATTCTAGACATTTTATTTTATACATTTAAAAAAATATTACTCTGAGAAGTAGTCCTTATGCTTTATGATACTGTCAAAACACGAATAAAAACTATTTTTCAAATGCACTTAATCCTGCTTGCCAACAGGTTCAGAACTTAACAAATAACATTCATTTGCTGAAACTACACTTTAAAAATATAACATAAAGAAAATAAAATATGATTGTTTCCAGATTCATTGAATTTTGAGTTAGCTAAATGCACACTGGGCCAAATGCCTGAAAGAACACTCTCTATGTTGCCATGTGCTGCACTGTAATCTCTGAAATTAAATAAATAAACATATCTGAACAAGTCCAGCCTGCCAAAACGGAATTATGGTATATTTCATTTTAAAAGTATACAACTATTCTTCTGGCTAACAGACTTGCTCTGACACGTAACATTCTGAATCACAGGTGTTTTCCCATTTGTTGTAAAACTGAAGTAATCACCTACACTTGGGTTTTTCCAAATGTTAGCCTAAGGCAAGATAAGAAAAAAAAAAAAAAGGATTTAATATAGATGCATTTAGAGAGAGGAAAGTATACTGTTTTCCACTAACCCATGGCAAAATTAGAGAAAAATGATTTTATGGCCAAGCACACAAGCAAATAGAAAAGAAATATTAATTAGTAACATATGGTACACATATATTAACTTAATAACAATATTGACTCTGAATCACAATCTTCTGAAAGACAGAATTCTCTTTAATATGATCCTTTCTAGCTTCTAAAATTCTAATTCATACATACAAAGAATTTTGGAGCTAGAAAGAATCAACTTAAAATTAAAATATGGGTTATGTTTTATTTATTTACTCTTTTGTAAAAACAATAATCTATTAAATCCTATTGTAGACTTTGACAACTAATTACTACAATTCCAATTTATACAAAACTATGCCTCATAGAAATATCATAATATTTGTTTGAGATTCATGAAAACTTTCTAATATATGTGCATACAGAATCCTACATATATGTTTGTGCATATGTTTCCCTTTCATCAAAGGTTGTTGCTTACAAGTGCTAAGTAAAAGTAGAATTTGAGCTTTACTACTGATCATTTTTCTATTCTTCTTCCCTAACCTAATGGAACAATGATGGCACTAAGCTTTGTCCCAGTGGATTGTACTCTAATGTTATGAAAACAACAAAATTCCAATTTCCCAGAAAATTTTGGATTGGAATAAGGACATACATTTTTGAAGCCTTAAAAGTTTTCTTTTTTAATCCTCAAAATATTCTTGAGTTTAAAAAAAAAAGATGTCTAACTGGTTTTGATAGCACAAAACAAAGCTTTGAAATTTTCATACTTGTTGGGACTCAGTTCTTACTAGAAGTTGATGAAAGAATACTTTAAATTAGCAGACACAGGATCCAAAATAATGTTTTGTTCTGCCTACAGAGTAACTCATTGATCAGAATAGAGACCAAATTATCACCAGCTAAATATTTAAAACAACATTGTATATTTTCTGGAAAAGGAGAAAAATATATTTTAATGGAATTGAAAATTCAGAAACGTTCAAGGGAGGATCCCACTTACAGGAAGTAATCTTTCAATTTAATTGCTAAAACCTAACAGCTGAAATACATTAAGTGAAGGGTCAATTATTTCATATTTACCTGTTGAGTCAAATTCCACTGGCTTGCACATTCGATTAGAAGACCAGCTGCACTTGAGCACTTGTCCTCCTTCTACAATGCCTGGTTGAGTAGTGTTTGCTTTAGGAGCTCCAACAAGAAGGAACATCCTATACAAAAAAAAAAAAAAAAAAAAAAAAGATTTAAGATTTGACATCACATAAATTAAAATAAAGCTTTCTATTCTTTTGACATCTTTATTAAATATCAGACACTGAATGATCACAATGTGATACATGCTATTTGTTATCCAGTTCTTTAGTCTTGTCAGTTCTACATGACTCCATGGACCCTTTATCCATGGGATTTTCTTGGCAAAAATATTGGAATGGCTTGCCATTTCCTTATCCAGTTTGTACCCATTGCACAAATGAGAAATTGAGGCAAATAGGAATTAAGTGACACAGCTCATAAGTATGTGATTTTAATTCTGAAGTTTAATTTTACAGAGATAACAATGCTTTTAATTAGTAATATCATGATCGATTAATCTAGTTTTAAAAAATGTGTTTTTAAGCAGTGGTACTCTAATTCAATAAAGATTCACAATAGAATCCAAGAAATCCTTCATTTGTTGAGTACCCACTGTATTCAGAGCACCTTAATGAAATTAAATATCACCAAGAAATATTCACTTTTAAAATTTTTGGTGGTTAACTTACCTGAAAACTTTGAAGAGCTAGAACTACACAAAATAATTCATCTAGAGTAAAAAAAGGTCAAGAATCTCAACAGAAATAATGAGATCTCAAGATCTCAAAAGATCTCAAACTATACTGCAAAGTAGTAATTATCAAAATAATTATTTTGTGATTGAGTAGCTTTTTGGTCATGTCTGATTCTATGACTCCATTTGGGGTTTTCGTGGCAAGGATACAGGAGTAATTTGCCATTTCCTTCTCCAGATTATTTGACAGATGAGGAACTGAACCAAGCAGGGTCAAGTGATTTTCCAGGGTTACACAGCTAGCAAATGTTTTAGGCAGGATTTGAATTCACAAAGAGGAGTCTTCCTGACTCCATCCTCTGTACTCTATCCACTGTACCACTTAGTTGTCCAAAAATGGTTTGGTACTAGTTAAAAAAGAAATATTGATCAGTGGAACAAATTACGTATACAACACGCAAAAGCAAAACAGAACAACAACTTTATAGCCTAGTGTGGGATAAATCCTCAAATCTCATCATTATTTAACTGAAAAAGTTGTAAAACAGGACATTAATTTGACAGAAATTAGATTCAAATCAGCACCTCACACCATATACTAAGATAAGCTTCAAATGGATGCCTGACCCCAAAACAAAAGGTCACATGTTAAACAAATTAAAAGAGTGAGCAAGCAGTTTCCTTTGAGATCTTTAGATGAGGCAAGAGTTCATGACCCAACAAGGGATAAAAATTAGTCACAAAAGATTACACTTTCAATTCTGATTACATAAAATTATAAAAGTATTTGTATAAACAACTTACAGTACAGCTAAGATTGGAAAGGAAACAATTAACTATTAAAATATATTTTTTAATTTAAAGAGAAACAAACATTGAACTAGAAAGATTTTTTGCAACAAATTCTCTAATAAAATTCTCATTTTCAACAGATTCAAATTTATAAGATTAAGAACTAATCTCCCAGTTGATAAATGGCCAAAATAATATATTTTCAAAGGAAGAAATACAAAATTTTTATGCATGTGAAAAAAGTTCCAAAACATTAATAATTTAGAAAAATAGAAAATAAAGCAACTCTGAAGTTTAACCTAAAACCCAGGAGATAAGTATTTGACAAAATACAGAAAACGAAAATGCTGACAGGAACTAAAGAAAAATAGGTACATCAATGCACTGTAGTCAAAGGTATTACAATAGCACCATTTTTAGTGCTATTTGGAATTTTGTTCTATGTTTAAACTTATATATTTACTTATAGTAGCTTTTTTGATGGCAAAGAATTGGAAACTATGGAGGTGCTCATCTCAGGGGAATGGCTAAATTCATTATAGTATATTAATCTAGTGGAATATGATTATTCTGTAAGAAATGATGAACAGTTTAAAGAAATTGGAAAAGATTTGCATGAACTGATCCAATATGAAGTAAGCACAACCAAGAGAATACTTTATATATTTAAATACAGAACAACGTTGTAAAACTAAAGAATTTTGAATGACTTCAGAATTCTGATCAATGTCATAGATTTCAGAGGATATTCAATTAAAGAGAATGCTATACATTTCAGAAAAAAAAAAATTTGATGGACTAAATAAGCAGAATGGTATGCCTTTTTAGCCATGACCAAAATGGGAATTTATTTGGCCTGACTACCATATGTGACAAAGACTTTTTTCTTTATTTTTTAGGAGGAAGAAGAAAAAGTTTTTTTAAATGTTTGTCAATTGAAAAAAATAATCTAAAGTATTAAAATTGATATAAAATTTGGAACTGGTATAAGGAATACATATATCTGAACTTGTGATTTCATCTGTATGAAGCACTCCATAAACAGAAATGTCTCCATTGAACCAGAGTAATGCATTTGTAATTGTCACATAGAGCACTGTCAAGTTAAGTAATATGCCCAAAAGTCAAATATGCAGACTGAATCAAAACAAGTCTTCTTGACTCCAAGACAGACCTTCTAGCTACCTCTTATTTACAATTTTTTTTTATCTGAATTTGATCAACCTAAATTGGAGTGTCTATTTAACTGAAATTTTCATAGGGAAAGTCTACTTTTTAAACTCCTAAAAAATGAAGTAAACAAATCATTTGAGTTTTTCTAGCAAAGTTAGAATATATAGTCATTTAAAATATGGAGGATCTAAACAAACCAGAATCAACTCAATTCTATTAATATTCATCTCTTTTAAATGCATCCACTGTGGGCAGAATTTGTTTAAAAAAAAAATAACCTAGAACATTTAATAGCTACTTGTATGAATCATTAGGTTACTGGAAATCTTCTGAGTTTGAACTTACCTCCTACACTCAAATTCCTACTCTACTCATCTTAAAATGGACAAAAATAGAAAGAAAAAAAGGCAAAGCCACTAACCAAATCCCAGCTCAGTTTTTGAGTTTTGTGCAATTATATTAAAACTTAAAGACTTTCTCATCAGGATAAAAATGTTGAATCTGGAGAGTTATGGTGTAAGAACAGATCCTTTCCCAGAACCAGGCTTCCATCTTGGTCAATTCCACACCATTTCATCACCATGTTTATATTTGGCAACATTCATCTCTCCTCTCCTCCCACCACCGCAACCTCAGACTCTGATAGGTAATTTCTCTTTTTTTTTTGCCTAGATCCATGCCTCCATGTCACTTCCTAGCCATCTTTATACTATATTGTGACCATTCCTCTTTCTAGATCTCGTTTTTGGGTTTTCTCCTAAACTTCTACTTCTGAAACCTATGACCAATATGATGTTTGAAAGCCAGAGGATCTCTCAAACCTCTCCAAAATAAGAATTATACACAAAAGAAAAACTGCTTCAGTTATACATGGTTTGAGGATGTAAGGATATAACAACTAGAAGTGGTAGTAGTAAGAAAGACTAATTCCTAATGTGCTTGCCTAGCTTTCACTCCCTCTACCATCTGCCAGGCTCTGAGGGGACAAAATTTCTACAACAGAACTAAATTCTGTCCTTTTTTTATTCTCTTCCAATGCACAGAGTCAGAGATAGAAAAAAGTAAGAAGCTTGCTCCACCAAGGACTGTAATTCAGCAGCATGGTATGCCGTAGTAATGTTCAGACAGAAAACTAAACAGAATCAGTAGGAAAGTGTAGCAGGGTGTTAGTATATGAGGTGATCCCCCCCCAAAAAAAAAGTATATGAGGTGACCCTACTTGGCCTGAAGGAAATGGGACTAACTTCCTGTTGAGGTCAGTTCTCTCTCTTAGAACAGAAACTAGGCCAGGGAAAAGTGAAAAGCCTAGGAAAGGAGGAGGCTTAGATATCTTTAAGATCCATCACTACAGAAAATGGTTCTCAAAGAGAAAAAAAAAAATCAGGAATTCAGTGATAGGAAAACAAAAGAGAAAAAAAAGACTGAAATTATCAAAGATATCAGAACAAATATCAATTAAAAACCTTGAACACATGCAGATAAATCAACAGGGAAGATCTGAACAGCAGAAGGACATATGACTCCTAAATCAGCTAAACAAAAAATATATCTAAATAAATAAATATACCTTTAAAATTAATCAATATTTGATAAGACAGAGAGGACTTTATGGATTCTCAAAGGAGCATGGAACCACAGCAGGAAATTACTGAATACTTCATCAAGAGAGGAATCAGAATTATGAAATCAAAATACATGGCCTTCACAGCAGAAATAATCAGCAAAATATAAAAAATTTGAATTCCCAGTGCCAAATCACATCAAAGAAACAAGGGAATTAATAATTCAATGAAATGCAAATTTAAAGAAGTAAAGAATGATCAAGAAGAGGGAAGGGAAAAGCAATAATCTTACAAGAAAACTGGTCTTTATAAAAGCAAAACATTGATTTCAAAGACTCGATTCACATGAAACAACTTAAGAATAGGTCCCACAAAAGGACAAAGTCCAAAAAAAAATCATAATGCAAGAAAATTGCCCAGAATTTTGAACAGAAGGTGTAGGGAAGGGAGTGATAACAGAAATAATTGATAGATTGCCTCCAGGGGAAAACAAAAGGAAGAAGAAGAAAGAATGTATTTTTTGCTTGCTTGCTTCTATTTGTATTCCTATTTATCACTTATTACAGTGCCTGACACATAGTAGGTACTTAATAAATGCGCTTTCTAGTGAAAAGCTATGTGATGTTAGAAAAATCACTTAACTTCTCTGGAATTCAATATCATCCTCTGTAAAAATGAGAGGTTTAGTATTTATGATTTCTTAGTTCCCCCTCTAGTTCTAGATCCTATAATCTCAAAATGAATAACCCAGCACATTTACATAAATGGTTTCTTGACTAACTGTGCCTGAAACAGAATGAGATAAACTGAGTGAAGACCTCTAATGGGAATGTGGCTTCAATCTAGGCCTTAATTGTGACTTGAGACAAGTTGACCTATAG